>NW_027517355.1:0-685251 GCF_048772815.1 Callospermophilus lateralis
CAAGGTTGGTCAAAGATAGAACTGATCAGAAAAACATTAACCTATGTCTGTAGGATCAAAATCATGAGCTCAAAAAAATACAGAATCTAAGAAGGAAAAAAAAAAAAGAATCCTAGAAAAAATGACTGGCCACTATTTAGTAAATACCATACAATTTACCTTTTTTGTTAAGGCCTCAGATCAGTCTCATACTGAGCTTGCAGGCTTCTTTCATTTGCATTTCAACATAAGTCCTGGCTGAGGTCTGGAAAGAAAAACTGCTATTCCGAGGAGACACCTCAGGCCTAAGGCATTTTAACCATAAGTCATAATTTTCAGGTTCAGATGTTGAAAATAATGATACAAGTTTAAGATACAATTCACAAAATTTTATATCTTTACATCTCGTTTTGTCAACAGATTCCATACTATGATTTACTATCCTTTTCCAAATTAATGCACTGGTACACAGTGACATTTTCCCAGGCTATTCAATTCAAAATTGGTGAAAAAAACTGAATGATTGGAAGTAACTTGCCAACTTGGAAGTAGAGTTAGTTTTCCATTCTAAGTATTTAAGTTCTCTGGCATAAATTATCTGAAATCATAAACTAAACAATTACCTAATCCCAACTTTTAACTGCAAGATTGTGCAATGCTTCAAAAACCCATTCAGATACCAGACTGTTACAATTAAACATCATCTTTTAGACACACATTCAGCAAAGATCATTCCCAAGAAACAATTTATGATATCAATACACTATTGCACGTGTCTTAAAGGGCCAGAAACAAAGACACAGGTCAGACAGACAGAAAGGAGCTCCAGACTGTGGCTGACAAACAGAAACCTTTAAAACAGAGCAGATAAGAAAAAAATCTCCTTCACCAGTGGCACTATAGATGCCCCCACAAGGGGACCAGATGTTTTCACAGAGGAGCAACCAGAAATGTAAAATCAAGGGTCTCCATGGCGACTTTACTGCATTTAGTGTCCCCTTTTTCTTTTTTATTTTTTTTAAGAAGACAGAGGTGGCATAATCCTTACAGTGCAACAAAAAAAGGAGGGAATTCCCCAAAGAAACAGGGCTTCAGCAGCTGCTGGGAGTCCCTCACTCCCTCCTTTTACTTACAGGATTAGATCCTCTGGTTCCACTCCACCCCAGGCATGCTCCATCTCCTAACACTTCAGTAGTCAGCTCTGAAAAATTTCCAGGGGGGTGTGGTATCAACATTTGTAACTGAAAGTTTGGTTCCTGAACTTGAAACCAATTAATGGCAATTTAAAAATGAGAACAGGGTTTTGAGAAAAAGAAAAAGGGAGGTTTATTGCTTTTCTAACAAAGAAGAAACACAGGGACTCTGCCCAAAGGTTGTGACTCTCTTGATTTGGAGGGACAAGGGGTTTTAAAGGAGGTTCACTTGTTAACCTAGGAGATACTCAGTTCTTAGATCCCCAGCAGGCATTGCCCTCTGCAGTGGGTGTGCTCCAGCAGCCAGCTAGGGGTTCTCTCATCCTGCTTAACAAAGGGGGATAAAGTTCATCACAGTTCCTTAAAACACAGTCCAAAGGGGTTTCAGACTTACTTGCTTTATTACCCATTTTCACATCCAATATCCTTAAGTTTTTACCACAGAAATCACACAACAAAAGGCACAAAAACAAACAAACAAAAAACATATAGAACACAGAACAAAACACAAGAAAACAGAAACCCGGTGCCAAAACAGAAAAACAGAGGAGCAATGCATCATCTTGCTAAAGCTCCAGGGCAGGAGCGCGTGCATGCCCGTCGGCACCTCTCTATCCTTCCAGAGGAATTCCCTACAGAACAGAACAGAGGACAGAACAATTTCTCATTACTGTCCTGAAGAGGAGTATATGTGAGCCTTTTCAGGCCACCTCTCGGTCTTCAGAAGAGATCTCCCTTAACTGGATAATAGATGTTATAATGGCACCATTTACCTATGGAGGCCTCCTCCACCAGGTGCTTGCTAATATTTTTAGTGCGGCAGTTCACTGCAGTGCTCCAGAGACTGAGGCTCACTCCAAGGCCTTGGAACATCTCAAGGTGCGCACCCCCTAGAGTGGCTCTCCAGCCCAGAGCCCTGGAGCAAATGCTGGCTTCAGAATTTCCAGCAGTCTGGTCTTGTGATCTGGTCTGGCAGGGTCATTTCGCTGGGGCCTCCAAAATGTTAGTCCAGGACACAAGAAAAGACTACTGACTCCAATTAAAATCAATTTAAAGCAAGCTTATTATTTTGACTGGCTCGGCTGCCTCTCCCTCCCAAAACCGTGGGAACAAGACAGAAACCCCAGCTTTTCTGCAGCCCAGCTTTATAGGTCAGAAAGTTACACAAAGGGGGGTTACAGATAACAGAACTCTGACAAGGATCACACTAATGGTAGTTTACATTTATTGCTGGACACAACATAAGAATTTATTAGGACCATTTGAGCCTCTGAGAGGGTCATTGTCTGGCCAGGGAAGGCCAATATTTATGAGGTGTCATTAAAGTTTTAGAGAGGGCTGCTCTCTTGTCTGAGAGCCAGGCATGGGTGGGCTCAAGGCACGGGCAGGCATTCCAAGCAGATTCAGAATTTGCAGTAATTTATAGAAAAGCCTAAATTATCTTTTCATGGATTTGTGGCAAGATGGCTCCCAATTTTAAGAAAAGATCAGGTTGGGTCTATCATTACATCCCTATTTTTTAAATAATACAGGATATCACTGAGTTACTTAAGCTATTGCCAAGTTTCTGAGGCTGGTCTTGCATTTAAGTTCCTCCTGTTTCATCCTCCCGAGCTACTGAGAGTACATATATTCACAATAATACCCTGCTTCAAAAAAATTATTATTAGTGGATTATATGGCATTTTTATTTTGAGCTCTTAAGAACCCTGGTAGGACCTGGGAATGTGGCTCAAGCTGTAGTGTGCTTGCCTGGCATGCGTGTGGTGCTGGGTTTGATCTCCAGCACCAAATACAAACAAAGATGTTGTGTCTTCTGAAAACTAAAATGAATAAATAAATATTAAAATTCTCTCTCTCTCTCTCTCTCTCTCTCTCTCTCTCTCTCTCTCTGTCTTTAAAAAAAAGAACCATGTTAGTTTTTTCAAAACTATCTTTATTAACTTTATATTTTAACCAAAATTTTTATCTATACATACACACATATACTCTGGAGTCCCTACTGTCTTTCAGATATTTGTTTGGTTTGGTGTGCTTTGGTGCTCGGGTGGTGCTTTCCACTGAGTTATGTCCCCAGTCCTTCTTTTTCTTTTTGAGACAGGTGATATATCACTAATATCTCACTAAGTTGCTTATAGCCTTGCTATGTTGTTAAGGCTGTCTTTCAAATCACAATCCTCCTGACTCGCCTGTCTAGCCTCCAGCGTATTTGCCACCACACCTAGCTCCTTCAGATTATTACAATAACCTTTTCAACAACACTGCCCAGGCTACAGAAAATCTCTTTGACTGATGCATTTTATCCCTGTGGAAAGTTTATATGAAGTAGCCAATTTAGAACTATTATGTAAAGATTTATTGGAATAAACAGGAATCATTTTTTTTAACCTCCTTTCTGAACTACTATTTGGTATCATATTCCATAAAAGCGCTGGGAAAAGAATGTAAATTCATTTGTTTGAAATCTACAGAGATTTACATAAGCTCAGTCACCTTTTGTTCTGGAGATTGGTACTTCAGGACATAGTAACATAAATAAAATATGTTAAAGTTGAGACATTCAGTACACACATCCACACACACAGACATCCAAACACACACAAAAAAACTTTCTAGGAGCAATTGTTAGTTCTGGCATTATTACTAGTGTATCAGGGACATAGTAACATAAACAAAATATGTTAAATTTGAAACATTCAATACACACATACACACACCCACCAAAAAAAAACAAAAACTTTTTCTAGAAGGAATTGGTAGTTCTAGCCTCATTACTAGTGTATCAGGGTTGGCGCAGGATTCAGGAAGTGCTAAAATCTCACTTCCTGAAAGTGGGATTCTTCCTTACTTCACATACAATTAAAGCTAGAGTGAACTTCATCTGTCAGCAACAGTAATTGGGAAAATATGCTGGCAGATGTTGTTTTGAGATAAATTGACAGCTTTGATATTTGGGTATTTTTGTGTCTTGGTCACAGCTGATGAAACAATTGTGAAGGCGTTTATGGCTCCTAGATATCACCATTTTTTGTATCATTTCTTT
This sequence comes from Callospermophilus lateralis, assembly GCF_048772815.1. Classification (NCBI taxonomy): domain Eukaryota; kingdom Metazoa; phylum Chordata; class Mammalia; order Rodentia; family Sciuridae; genus Callospermophilus; species Callospermophilus lateralis. Next base: position 4,216 of record NW_027517355.1, read on the forward strand.
CATATTTCCTTCTTTCTTTTTCTTTTCTTTTTTTTTTTTGGTAGGGGGTTGCTAGAGATTAAACCCAGGGCCTTGTGCATTCAAGGCAAGCCCTTTGAAAACTGAGCTACATCCTCAGCCCCTCTCTCACATTTCTGTTCACTAGAGCTGATGATGGTATTTGGGGATTTTGTCCCAAATGTGGTACATTTCTTAAGACTGGACTAATATCTAGTGTATCTAAATCTCTCTACTCACTCATGATTTTGCCAAAGAGACACTCACAGTAGTTTGTTTCCTTAAATGTATCTATAGATGGAGGGAGAGTGTCTCATTTAATATTCTGCTTTATTTTCAACATCATTCCCTCTTAATATTTGCTTTTTATAGTGTTGCTAAGATTGGAACTGACTATCTTGCACATTCTGCACACACACTCTAACAGTGAACTTTGCCACTATGTCCCATTTCTAACTTTAGGTTGGATAGATTCATTCATTAATGTTTAATGTTAGTTTTCATATGGTTAGTTTTACATACACCTTTCTATTGCTCTTAACAATACTATTGATCTACATATGGTTTCAGATTTGATTAATATTATGATTTATTGGTCTGTATTATTGCAATATAGTTTCATAATATACATTAAGAATGTCTCAGTACAATAACTATATTATTTGGTTTTTTAAAAAGGTTTTGGGGTATTTTACATATTTATTTTTTTTCTACGATAAATTTATTTTTTTTTTTGGTCCCTTCTTTTCTTTAATTTGGTACTTGGAATTAAACTCAGGGGAATTTTTCCACATCCCCAAGCCTATTTTGTATGACATTTAGAGACGGTGTCTCACTGAGTTGCTTAGGGCCTCACTTTTGCTGATGCTGGCTTTGAGCTCACAATACACCTGTCTTAGCCTACCAAGGTACTGGGATTACAACTGTGCACCAACAGGTCCAGCTGTCTTCTTGTATTTAGAGAAAAACATGCTAAAATTTTGATAGTAAAATATTATATATTAAATTGAGTTAAAATAGTTGTCTTTGTAATGATTAGTTTTATTTATGCACATGCTATTTTATGGGCTTTTGTAAATTTTTATTTCGTTTGTGATAAGTTCCACGTATTTTCCTTGAAATCCATTATACACGTGATGTATTTAACAGATGTAACTTCAATATAATACTTATGTGGTATTTTGTACTCTAATTAAACCAAAAATGTTTCTGGGCTCCAGAAACCATTTTTTCTCAAACTGTATTATTTTTTTTTTATTTTTCTGAATCACCTCCTCTTTCCTCCTAGGCCCCAGATTTCCACTGCATTAACAAGTAGAGGTCTAGTCTTATGCTATCACATACTTGTACACTGTAATGGTACACACATACTATAATTTCCACAGGTCTAAGCAGCTTGGTGAGGAGTATTTCATGTATGTGTGTGTGTGTGTGTGTGTGTGTGTGTGTGTATATATATATATATATATATATATATATATTCATGATGAAATAACAGCAATTTTTACTCCATCTTTAGTTCATGAGAATTTGTTTTGTGTCCTCATCAATACTTTGTATTCTTTTTGTTGTTGTTGTTTCTTACTGTAAATTTAAATTAGGGGCACACAGAGACTGAGTCACACATAGTTGCTTGGGGCCTTGCTAAGTTTCTGAGGCTGGCCTTAAACTCAGGATTATTTTGCCTTAGCCTCACAATCCAATGGGATTAGAGGTATGTGCCATGAGACCTGGTTCTATTTTACTATTATATTGAAATATATATTACTTCTGAAAATAATATATTCTTGATATTAAGAAAGCATAGAATACCATTTTCCCCACAAATAAACCCCCCCTTTTTTGGAAAAGATGTCAATTTTTTTTTGGAAAAGATGTCAGTAGTGCCAAATGTATAATTTATTAATGTCTAAATGGCAAGTCCATTATTATTAATATTTTTATTATTATTCTATGTATTAGTTACAAAACTTTATCTCTTCATATTATTATAAGTTATATACTCTTTTCTATAACTTTATAGCATACATCAGTATGTATCAAAATGACCTTTCGGGGGGGGGTTGGGAGGTGAGGGGAGGGATCATAGGGTTAGAAATGATGGTGAAATATGATGTATTTTGTTATATAAAGTACATGTACAAGGAAGTGAATTCATTAAATATATTTTGTATAAAACCAGAGAAATAAAAAAAATTGCTCTATATGTGTTATAAAAAGTGTAATGCATTCTGTTGTCATATATAATTTTAAAAGTATTTAAAATTTAAAGATAAATGATGGCATATGTTCTACCTGAAAATAAATACTACTCCTTTTAAAAATTGAACTAAAGGGTCTGTTGGTCAGTTGTAAACTTTAGAAAGTACAAAATGTATCCTGAACACTTGGTAATACATAAACCTAGATTTAGCTATTTATAGTGTTTTCAGCAAAATTTAAAAAAAATACTGTAGAGTTCATTTTTTGCAATGTATACTCATAATTATATGAGATGCATATTGTACATATACATATATACTACCATTATATATAATTAATAAATGATTACTACATCTCACATTAACTACATTTATTTCAAATTAATTTGTCTTTTGAAAGCACCAATATATGACACTCTTTGATATATACACTTGGTGTGTCTTCAAATTTGTCACTTTTATGTATTATGTTCTTTTCTTTATTCTACTTTTTATAAAATTTCTTTTTCCAATTATTCAGATTAATGAATTTTAAACAATTCAGTTTAACAGTGAAGTCTGTAGATTTTCATTTTTAACCTAAGACATAATACATCCCAAATAATAGGCTTATTGCTATGTAAATGACTTGAAAAACTTGCATATATAGCACTCTGGCCTGACCTTACTCTGGACTATTGATATCTGGGTGGAGGGGATCTGAAAGTGATCCATCTAAAATCAGAACAGGGATGGGACAGGATGTGAAATTGGTGGATATTTAGTATATAGTAGGGAGTATTCATAAAAAGTATTGGTGGAACAGGTACGGGTAGAGAAAAAAAGTGCTCTGAAGGAAAGAGGGAAAGAATGACCAGCTCAAGAGTTCAGATTCAAAAAGTCTAATGGTGGATCAATGGTAGTTTGAGGGTAAAGGGTAGTTTCTTTGGAGGCAGAAATAAGGTAGAAATAAAAGAAGAAGGTAACTCTGGCACGAACCCCAAGAGAAAGAGTCAAATGAACACTACCCTCTATATTCACTATATATATATCAAACTTCTATAACATTAGATTAAAGTCAGCCAGCCTCAGCAACTTAGTGAGGCTCTAAGAAAAACAGCAAAACCCTTTTTCTTTATAGAATAATTTATTAAAGGCTGAGAGTGTTTCTCTGTGAAAAAGCATATCTGATTTCAATTTGTCATATGAGAGAGACGAGAGAGAGAGAGAGAGAGAGAGAGAGAGAGATCTTGCAAAAATTAAAAAAAAAACGTAATCAGTGACACTCTTAGTGTCAAGGATGTAAATAATTTAAAAGTAATAAAGAGCTAGTTGGAAATCTCACCTAGGTTATTAACTACTGCTTAGGAAGTTAGTCTACTCTCCAAAATATAAAAGTGAGAGAGGAATTCTTTATTAAACTGTATATAAGAAAATAGAGGACTTTTTACACAGTTCTTAGTTGACAAAGACTGCGTCAATTTTAGTGGGTGATTAGAGTTCTGCCAAGATGATAAATCCTTGAGTTATTTGGAATAATGTGATTTTATCTACTCTTCATAAATGAAGATTGACGTGTAATATAAATCAGGCTTGGCAAAGAAAAAACATTTCAATGAAAATTAAATGTATGAGTAAAAACATAAAACAATATTTAACAAAACTTCAACATTCAGAATATTTATGCAATTATGTAATCACGAGTAATGTAAAAACAATGACAACTAAAGAATAAGTGAATTAATAAAAAAACAAATAAATAATGTAATGAATGAATTAATCACATGTAATGTGATTGAAATTGTCAAAGTCAGCTTGTAGCCATGAAAAAAGTGTACAGGTACATAGAAATGGTGTTTTACTACTTACTGAGACATACCCTATGAACTATAAATTCCACTCCTAGGTGGGAAGAGTTGAACAAAGAACCATTCACCTGGCTCTCTCACTTGGGAACTGTGCAAAAAATTACCTTTTTCTTTCTCTCAAATTTTATTGCTGCTTCCAAGAACACTACCCTCTATATTCACACTGTCATTGTAGACTTGGAACCTGTGAACCCCTCTACTGTTCAAGATTTTCTTCTTTTTTTTCATTGCTCTTTTTCTCCCTACCCAATATCATCCACCAATACTTATTTTGTATTGCAAAATCTAAATACTCACGAATCACCAGTCTTATATCTTACTATATTCATTTCCTACCTTGTGCATGACCACTTTGAGATCCCCTCCATCAAAACATCAATAGTCCAAAGTGATCAGAATGGGGGTAAAATTTGAAGAATATTAAAGGTCAGTTATACAACAAGAAAGCTATAAAAAGTGGGCTTCATTTAAAGGTGAAAATAAAAAGAAAATCTTTAGACTTCACTAGTTCAAATAAAGGATCAAAAATTTATGAGTCTCAATAATTTGAATTATACTTGTGAGTCACTTTTTTGGAGGAAGGAATATAAGGACATTGTTAATGAGTTTAAAGCTCAAACTGTGTTTTTATTAGACAAAGAATAGAAAGATTTAAGAAATATTAAAATGATTGTGATATAATTTTCATAAAAAGATATACATATTTATTCACAAATTGCTTTAACCTTATAAACAGTTATAACTGTCAATACATTTCTCTCTAGACTAGGTCCTATTATTGGAAGAAATTTTTGCCTTAAAATAACCCCATACAGAGGCATTTAATGCAATTAACTGGCCTCTAATAATAATAATAATAATAATAATAATAATAATAATAATAATAACAAGAAGAAGAAGAAGAAGAAGAAGAAGAAGAAGAAGAAGAAGAAGAAGAAGAAGAAGAAGAAGAAGAAGAAGAAGAAGAATTGAGTTGGGGAGGATTTCAGGGTTGTGAAGCATACCTGTAATATAAGTTAATTGAAAAAAAATCACAGGAGAATTTTAAAAACTGTCTGAAGACATACATGTACATATTATTTCTAAAATGTGTTTATGAGTTATGTAGTGAGGGTGCACAAGTCCAATACACAGTCTTTTTATTTTCTTGAATATTTTTTGTTGTAGATGGACACAGTACCATTAGTAGTTTGTTGGCTTTTTAAAAATATTTTTAGTTTTGGGCGGACACAACATTTTTGTTTGTATGTGGTGCTGAGGATCCAACCTGGGCTGCCCACATGCCAGGCGAGTGCACTACCGCTTGAGCCACATCCCCTCTAGGTTGGCTTTTTAATGCGGTGCTGGGTGTTCAACCCAGTACCTCACACATGCTAGGGAAGTTCTCTACCACTGATCCATAACCCTAGTTTCCAAAGTCTTTTACTCAATTTTTTTTTTGGGGGGAGAGTATGCGTGTAGTACAAGGGATTGAATCCATGGCCTTATATCAGCAAAACAAGCACTCTACTGACTAAGCTATATTCTCAGCCCTGATCTGTAGTTGGTTAACAATGACAATGGAGCAGCCTGTCATTCAGACTTTGATTTTGTGCCCACTTGGCTCAGGTTGGAGGCAGTGCCTGAAGCCTTGACCAATCAGTCTCTTAGGTGAGTGCTGGGAGCCATCAGCCAAGTAGGTATGACAAATTCCTTGCCAGGTTACTCCCATGCTGTCTAGTGGAAGGACTTCTGAAAGGTGACCTTGCTCAAGGACCAGGGCAGGATCCGTGTTTAGGGTGTTCCCCCTTTAGAATAGGGCGGTTTAGCATAAAAGAAGATTAGGGTGTTCCCCCTTTAGAATAGGGCAGTTTAGCATAATAGGAGATTAGGGTGTTCCCCCTTTAGAATAGGGCGTATCCTGGTGCTGAGTTCCTCTTGAGTGCTTAGGGTCAGACAGTATATTTTGGGAGACAGAAGCCCATGCGGAGTGGATTTGGGGAGAGAACGTGGATTCCCCCAGAGCGTGTTTGTAGACGTCCGGTGTGAGTTCGGGAATAAAGAATTGCTGTTTGAATCTACAAGCTGTGTGGAGACTCGTGATTTGTGCCCAGCCAGAGACTGCGGCAGGTGAGAACTGTCCAATCCTCACGCAGCCGGTGATGAGGGGAAGGGCTTCCACAATCTCCTGTTCCCTTGGTGTCTGGAGCTCACCAATTTTTCAATCTTTTTGTAGGCTTCTTCTGTCCTGGATCTGGAGCCCAGGTGTCTGTTCTATGCAGAATCTGAAAACAAACCACAGGGAGAACGATGAGGACCCTGAAAGCCAGGAAATGATAAGTGTGCCTTGCTACCTTGAGACTGGGTAGGAAGGTGGCTTAAAGCTGACAGGAGTGGCAATGGTGAAAACTGGGAGTTGTGGCTAGTGACTCCTCATGGTCCTCTCCAGAGTCTTGTGACCACAGGGTCACTCTGCGGAAGCTTAGCCTTCACCTCCCTCTGACAAGTCTAGTGAGACTTAGATTGGCAGTTGAAAACCTTGGCATTTTGTTCCATCATTGTATGGTGTTTTCAGCTACTTTCTGAAGCCCTATGTGAGCATCCATGTGCCATGAGTCCAGCATGTCCCAGATTGTGTGGAGAAGACTGGAATAATTATCAGGAGAGAACCCCAAATCCATTTGTTGTACTCCTGAATGAGAGAGGCTGCTGATTTAGGGCTTGTTACTCACGAGGGTTTGTTTGTTTATTTATTTAATTTATTTTTGTGTGTGTAAGTGAGTGTGTTTTTTTTTTTTTGTCTGTGTGTGTGTGTGTGTTTATTTCTTTTTGGTACCAGAAATTCAACCCGGAGGCATTCATCCACTGATTCCCATCCCCACCCATTTTTTATATTTTTATTTAGAGACAGGGTCCCTTTGAGTTTCTTAGGGTCTCATTAATTTGATGATGCTGGCTTTTAACTCATTCTCTTCATGAGTCCTGAGATTTTTAAATGTAGTGGAAGCAGTATCTCAAATCCAGAACAAATTTCTGAAATGCACAACTTCAGCTGAGCTCTCCATAGGACTCAGAATAAACCCCTAGTTTTCTAGCTCTCTGTTCACATATCCAAATCTAGGATTCTCTGTTCACAGTGAATAAGTATAAAATAGAATAGATATTATAATGACCATGTAATCAGGATAATGGGCCTCACTCAACAACACCTGGAGTCTAACTGGAAGATATATTAATTGGCACCATCAAGGCCTATTTCAAATGTAAAAGACCTTGAAACCCACTTGTGGGAACACCTTCAACAAATTCCTTTTTGAAGAAAAAAGGATGGGTCACTGAAAGGATAAAAGTGAAACCATATGGTAGTCAGGATGCCTTTTCCAAAGCCTATTCTAAATGCATTTTGCTCCATGTTCTGCCCAAAACCATCAGGAAACTTCTAAGTTGGCACACTAAAATGAGATTTTTTTTTCTGGTATCATTCCTCATACCAAATGATGGGAGTTCTATTTCTTCTTCCTTAAACAGATGATTGTCTTCAAAATTTATGAGACAAGGACACAGATGCAATCAGCATACTGAGAAACTTTGGTTCATCTCAAAATTCCATTTTCAGCATTATCAATCATTATTTTCTCATGTTTTATTTCAGATGTATGCATGGTTTATAATGTTTTTCTTCAAGAACTGGAGGGAATTTTTTAAAAGATTTTAATTTATTATTCTGAGATTTTCACATGAGAAGAAAGCAAAATAAAATTAGATGATATTGAAAAGAATGAATATCTCCTAAGTAAGGTTTATGTGTCCCAAATAAAGATTTTTTAAAACTGTAATGGGTCTTCAATTGAGGGTTTATTTATTTATTTGTTAACTTGATAAGACTGTGGATTTGAATAACCAATTACTTTACCAAAGCAATCTTCAAAGAATCCATATTTGTGTCCACTTTTAGTATTGTTAAGAGCAACAGAAAGGACTACCTAAATTCAACCATGGGAAAAATAACATTGGACATGAAGGCATAAAACTGATCAATCTAAAGTTAAAATTTTGGACTGGTGGTACAATTCAATGGTAAAGCATGTGTGCATAGTGTGCACTGTACTGGGTTACAACCTTAGCAACACACACAAAAAATGCAGATGTTAAGGGGGGAAATGATATTAAAAATAAAGCAAAATGTTAAAATTATGTATCATTCTTCTACCTATATACACACTTAATAAAAAGCTACTCATGTTATAAGTTTCTCTTTTTAAAGTCACAAATCAGTAGACGGATTAAGATACATTGGACAATCTAGAAAATATCTACCTTCAGTCAGCAGAAAATGCTGGAGTACACTGAGCGTTAGCTCTGTCTTGAGCAAAGTACCTCATTTGGCACCAAATCCCTAATAGCCAGAATTTCCCTCAATAAAGAGGGGCTGCACATACCAGTGAACCTGAGTACTCCTCTCTAGGTGACCCTACCATAATGCCTTTGATCAGACAAATACAGACCTCTGTCATGCCAAAAGGAACTCCTCACACTACTGCTGTGATTGTCCCTCCAGGGCCAGAGGCTGCGTTGATCTACACACCCTACAAATACCTTACACATTGGCATCAGCCACTTCAGTCCTTGAGTACCCTTTGAACCCAATGGTGTATGAGGTGCAGTGTCTACTAAAGTTTGAAGGCACAATATGTGTATCCATCCTTTCCAAAGAATTGTGACTGAAGGTGGAGCTGACACTGTCAACTAACCTATGAACTTCTATCTCTGAACTCTTTGCCCAAAAATGACCTGACCAGCCTGCCTGATGATCACTTAAGTGATCATTGCCTTTGCTTTCCTGTGCTCAGTGCAGTAAGATGAGGGACTTGTTTGTTCATTTGTCTTACCATCTAGACAAACAAAATAAAAGAAAACATTGTCTTCCAGCTCAGCTTTTTGTCCACCAACTCCACCCCTGTGTAGATGAAAGTGGTTCTAGAACCTGTACTGAATAATAGTAAGGTATTAGGGACCAAATAATTCAAAGCACTGATGATCTTTCAATGTCTACCCCAAGAGACTGGTAAGAAGGCCTCCATGGGAGACATATGGCCCTTGACTACACAGTGACAGAGGGAATAACAGTGAAAGATTTCTAGGAAACTTTTCTTCTCATAGCAAAGGCACATTCTCTCTGAATTAACTGTGTGCTGATGCAACATTCATGAACTGGGTCAGGCAAGTCATTGGTGAAGTGATTTGAAAAGTATTCAAATTTCATGTACTGTTCAGTCACTATAGTGCCCTCCAAGGGCAGAAGGTGCATTTTTAAAAATACATTTCCTCTCATATCTGAAGTATACGGAGATTATGCCATGAGAGAAAAACTTAAGAAGATGTTTTCAAAATAATGCAAAGAACAAAAGTCCAAAAAATGATTTTTTAAAATTTCAGAGTTATTTAAGAGCTAAAATTTAAGAGTCATTGGGATAGAAGAAGGAATAGAGGACCAAATCACAAGAATATACCATCTATTCAATGAAATAATACCAGAAATCTTTCCAAACACGAGGAATAAATTGGAAATCCAAATTCAAGAAGCCTACAGGATGCCAAATCTACAAAATCACAACAGATCCATATACAGGCACAGTATAATGAAAATCCCAACATACAGAATAAGGAGAGAATTTTAAAAGCCACGAGAAAAAGGAATAAGATTACATATAGGGGAAAACCAATTGGGATATTTGCAGATTTTTTAACCCAGACCCTGAAAGCTAGAATATCCTGGAATAACATATATCAAGCTCTGTAAGATAATTGGTGCCAATCAAGAATCTTGTATCCAGCAAAATTAAGCTTTAGATTTGAAAATGAAATAGAAACCTTCCATGATAAACAAAAGTTGAAAGTATTTATAACTAGACAACTGGTGCTACAAAACATCCTTGGCAAAATATTTCATGAACAGGAAAAGAAAAACAGCAATGAAAATCAACAGAGGGAGGTATGCAGTAAAGGAAAAAACTAATCAAAAAGGAAAATCAAGTCAAGTTAAATAACAAAAATAAGCAAATATGGCTAGAAATACAAACCATGTCTCAATAGTAACCCTAAATGTTAATGGCTCATACTCAACAACAACAACAACAACAAAAAAGTTATGGGTTGCAGATTTGATAAAATAAAAGACCCAACAATATGCTGCCTAAAGGTAACTCATCTGATATGAAAAGACATATACAAACTGAAAGTAATAGGTTTGGAGAAACCATACCACTCACATGGACTGTGTAAGGAAGCAGGGGTTTCAATACTCATATCAAATAAAGTAGACTTCAAGTCAAAGTTAATCAAAATGGATAAAGATTGACATTACATACTGCTCAAAAAATCCTACACCAATATTCCATAGCAATCATAAATATATATGCCCCAAAACTTGGTGCAGCTATAATCATCGAACAAACTCTTTTCAAGTTCAAGAGTCAAATTGACCACAACACAATAATCTTGGTTGACTTTTACAGACCTCTCTCATCACTGGATAGATCTTCCAAACATAAGTTGAATAAAGAAACTATAGAACTCAATCACACAATCAATAACTTAGACTTATCTGACATATACAGAATATTTCAACCTGCCCCAAGTGCATACACTTTCCTCTAGCAGCACATGGATCCTTCTCTAAAATAGACCATACAATGTGCCACAAAGCAACTCTTAGCAAATACAAGATGTTAGAGATACTAGCATATATTTTATTGGATCATAAAGGTGTGAAATTGGAAATCAACAGCAAAATAAAAAACAAAATTTTCTCCATCACTTGGAGCCTAAACAATATGCTACTTCCAGAAGAAATCAAGGAGCAGATTAAAAAATTCTTAGAAGTAAATGAGAACATAGACACAACATATCAAAATCTCTGGGACACTATGAAAGCAATACTAAAAGGAAAGTTTATTGCATGGACTTTTTTTCTTAAAAAAAAAAGTCAAAATATATATGACCTCACCCTACATCTCAAAGTCCTAGGAAAAGAAGAACAAATCAGTAGCAAAAGCAAAAGAAGACAAGAAATAATTAAAATTAGAGCTGGAATCAATGAAATCAAAATTAAAGGAACAATTGAAAAATTGACAAAACAAAAAGTTGGTTCTTTGAAAAAATAAATAAAATTGATAGACCCTTAGCCACGCTAATGAAGAGAAGAGAGAGCTCAAATTACCAGCATAAGTGATGAAAAAGGTAATATCACAACTGACACTACAGAAATACAGAGGAATATTAGAAATTATTTTGAAATCTTAAACTGCAATAAAATCGAAGACATTGAAGGCATTAACAGATTTCTTAAGTCATATGATCTGCCCAGATTGAGTCAGGAAGATATAAACAATTTAAGCAGACCAATATCAAGTGAGAAAATAAAAGACGCCATCAGAGGCTTACCAACCACGAAAAGCCCAGGACCGGATGTTTACACAGGTGAGTTCTACAAGTCCTTTAAAGAAGAACTAATACCAACACTCTTCAATGTATTTCAGGATATAGTAAAATAGGCAGTCATTCCAAACTCATTTTATGACGCCAATATCACCCTGATCCCCAAACCAGGCAAAGACACTTCAAAAAAGAAAACTTTAGACCAATATGTGTAATGAACACAGATGCAGATTTCTCAATAAAATTCTGCCAAATCTAATGCAAAAACATATCAAAAAATTTGTGCACCATGATCATGTGGGATTCATCCCAGGGATGCACATTTGGTTCAACATACAGAAATCAAAAAAATATAACTCACCACATCAATAGACTTAAAGGTAAAAATCATATGGTCACTGCAATAGACACAGAAAAAGCATTTGACAAAATGCAACATCCAGTTAAGTTCAAAACACTAGAAAAACTAGGGATAACAGGAACATATCTCAACGTTTTAAAGGCTATCTATGCTAAACTTCAGGCCAACATCATTCTAAACAGACAAAAATTGAATGCATTCCCTCTAAAATCTGGAACAAGACAGGAATGCCCTCTCTCACCATTTCTATTCAACATAGTTCTTGAAACATTGGCCAGAGCAATTAGACAGATGAAAGAAATTAAAGGAATACACATAGAAAAAAAAGAACTTAAATTAGCACTATTTGCTGACAATATGATTCTATAACTAGAAGACCCCCAAACCTCCACCAGAAAATTTCTAGAACTAGTAATTGAATTCCTCAAATAGCAGTATATAAAATCAAAACCCATAAATCAAAGGCATTTCTGTATATCAGTGACAAATCCTCTGAGAAAGAAATGAGGAAAACTACCCCGTTCACAATAACTTAAAAAATAAGATAATTGGGAATCAACTTAACAAAAGAGGTGAAAGATCTGTATAATAAAAACTACAGAAGCCTAAAGAGAGAAATCAAAGAAGACCTTAGAAGATGGAAAGATCTACCTTGTTCTTGGTTAGGCAGAATTAATATTATCAAAATGACTATACTACCCAAAGCACTATACATGTTTAATGCATTTTTCATCAAAATTCCAATGGCATTCCTCATATAAATAGAAAAAGCAATCATGAAATTCATATGGAAAAATAAGAGACTCAGAATAGCTAAAGTAATCCTTAGCAGGATAAGTGAAGCAGGTGGCATCACTATACCAGACCTTAAACTATACTACAGAGCAATAGTATCAAAAACAGCATGCTATTCACACCAAATCAGACTTGTAGACCAATGATAGAGAATAGAGGAGACAGAGAGTAACCCCCCAAATTACAATTATCTTATATTAAAAAAGGTTCAAATAACATGCACTGGAGAAAAGAGAGCATCTTCAAAAATGGTACTAGGAAAACTGGAAACCCATATGCAAAAATATGAAATTAAACCCTTATCTTTTACCTGCACAAGACTAAACTCAAAATGGATCAAGAACCTAGGAATGAAACCTGAAACTCTGTGCCTAATAGAATAAAAAGGTAGGCCCTAAACTTCATCATGTGGGATTAGGCCCAATTTCCTTAACAAGACTCCTATAGCACAAAAATTAAAAGCAAGAATCAATATATAGGATAGAATCAAACCAAAAAGTTTCTTGAAGCAAAAGAAACAATCTGTGAGGTGAACAGAGAGCTTACATCCTGGGACCAAATTATTACCCCTCACACATCAGATGGAGCACTAATCTCTAGGATATATAAAGAACTCAAAAACCTAAGTACAAAAAACAAAACAACAACAACAACAAAAAACCTCAAAAAACTCAATCCACACATGGGCCAAGGAATTGAAAAAACACTTCTCAGAAGAGGATATACAATCAATTAACAAATATGTTTAAAAATGCTCATCATCTATAGCAATTAGAGAAATGCAAATCAAAACTACTTTAAGTTTGGGCTGGGGATGTGGCTCAAGCGGTAGCACGCTCGCCTGGCATGCGTGCTGCCTGGATTCGATCCTCAGCACCACAAACAAAAAAAGATGTTGTGTCCACTGAAAACTAATATATATATATATATACTCATTCTCTCTCTCTCTCTCTCTCTCTCTCTCTCTCTCTCTCTCTCTCTCTCTCTCTTCTCCCTCTCTCTAAAAAAAACAAATCTAAGTTATTATCTCACTCCAGTCAGAATGACAGCTATTATGAAGATAAACAACAAAAATGTTGGCGAGGATGTGGAGAAAAATCTACACTCGTACATACCTGGTTGGACTGCAAATTGGTGCAGCCAATATGGAAAGCAGTATGGAGATTATTTGGAAATCTGGGAATGGAACCACCATTTGACTCAGGTATCCCTTCTCCTTGGACTATACCCAAAGGAATTAAAAACAGCATACAACAGGGACACAGCCACATCAATGTTTATAGCAACACAATTCACAATAGCTAAACAGTGGAGCCAACCTAGATGCCCTTCAGTGGATGAAAGGACTTAAAAATGTGGCACATATACACAATAGAATTTTATGCAGCAATAAGAGAGAATAAAATCATGGCATTTGCAGGTAAATGAATGGCTTTGGAGAAGATAATGCTAAGTGAAATTAGCCAATCCACACACACACACAAAAAATGCCAAATGTTTTCTCTGATACAAGGAGGCTGACTCATAGTGGGGTAGGGAGGGGGAGCATGGGATGATTAGATGAATTCTACATAGGAAAGAGGAGTGGGAGGTAAAGGGAGGGACAGGGGATTAGAAACGATGGTGGAATGTGATGGACATCATTATTCAAAGTACATGTATGAAGACTTGAATTGGGGGTCAACATACTTTATATGCAACCTGAGATATGAAAAAAATGTGGTATATATGTGGGATAAGAATTGTAATGCAAAAAAACCCCAGAAAGTATTTGTGTTAAGGCATGAATTAGTGTGAACATACTTAATATATAAAGGTATGAAAAATTGTGCTCTATATGTGTAATAAGAATTGGAATACATTCCACTGTTGTATACGTAAATATATAAAATCAATAAAAATTCATATGCCATTCAGTCACTACAGAGCCCTTCCAGGGGCAGAAGTTGCAATTTTTTAAAAAATTTCCTCTCATATACGAAGTATTAGAAGATTGTGCCATGAGAGAGAAACTTAAAAAGTTTTAAAAGTAATGCAAACACAATGCTGCAACACTATTTTTTAAAAGATGGATACTTGATTTTAAATTATTGAACCTGTATTTTATACCTCCTTATTAAAATTTGAGAAGAAGATACAATCATTGAAGAAGATACAATACATTACTAGGCAAACTGTTGAAGTACTGATTTAAATCTCCCTGTATATAAAATTATCATGAAGGATATAAAAACCCATAATTTCCTCTTTGTTGTATGCATGTAATGAAATTGTAGATAGAAGTGTATTGCATTAAAAAATGAACAGAAACTAGACACTTTTACTATACAAGACTGCTGATGAAGAAATGTGTGTGTGTGTGTGTGTGTGTGTGTGTGTGTGTGTGTGTGTGAAGAAGATATCATGGGGACAAATGAGTTGTGGCTTTGAATTAAATGATGTGTGCCACATGACCTCAATGAAAATTTGACAAATTTGATATTCTAAAAAAATTGATAACTGTTCTAATATCTGAGTAGTAAGTTTTTAAAAAGTTTTTAACAACATGAAATCATGGACTAATTTTGGTTGTTACAGTCATCATTGTCAACCCAAAAAATTCAGAGGTAAAAATTATGTGTGATCAAAACATCAGTTGACAGACAAACTTAGAGCTTTATTCTATTCAGAGAAGGCAGATGCATTGGAAATCTTTATTTTTTTAATTCTGGAGATAATTGTATACCTATCAAAGTTTTTAAAAATATGTTTTTTTAATTTCCATTCTGGACAACAGTGGTCAGCAGAATCATCGGTTGTCACCTTCATTTTGACCTCTCCATCACCTTGTCTCACTTGAACCGTTTTAATTTTATGCTCTGCAGAAGTCAATTTTTTGTATTCAGCTAGTTCTCCTTTAATGTGCCACTGCTCTGTCTTTGTGTTACACATTCTTTTGTTTTGATTTATTTAGAATACATGCTGTGCCATTATGATTTTAACTTTGTTGTGTTGGTTGAATAACTTGTAATACTTAAATACTTGAGGTCACAGTGAAAAACCATACCAGTATTTCTTTCAGCTCCATTTCAAATATATTTATTTGATACCAGTATTTCTTTCAGCTCCATTTCAAATATAATTAACCTAAATATTTTGGATGTTTATCAAAGGTCTTTCATGAGGAAAGTAAATTTATGAAATAATAGATGTGTAACATATATGAGTAATGTTGGCTTAGATCAAATTTTGAAAACTTAGTTGGCAAAATATCGGATCACCTGAAAAGAAGCATGAATTTTGAAATCTGAATGCCTTGGTTCTCAGTATTATCATTCTTTTTTCATATATATATATATATATATATTAATTATCAATAGACCTTTATTTATTTATATGAGGTGCTGAGAATCAAACCCAGTGCCTCACAAATGCGAGGCGAGTGCTCTACCATTGAGTTACAACCCAACACCATCATTCTTTTTTTAAAAAAAATACTTTTAATTGTAAATGAACTCAATGCCTTTATATACTTGTTTTATTGTGTGTGGTGCTTAGAATCAAACCCAGGGCCTCACATGTGTGAGGTAAGTACTCAACTACTTAGCCACATCCCCAGTCCCTGTATTATCATTCTTTATTGAATTTATTTCTTATTAAAGTATATAGATTTTAAGACATTTTTTACAGTATTATGTAACTTTTAGCATGGTTAGATTAGAGTGATGCTCATATGTTACCATAGAGCAGACAATTATATTTTGTCTAGACTTTATTATATCAGTAGTTTTCATGCACTATATATATACAGCAAGCAACCTATTTCCAATGAGAAACATGTCAGTTAATGTATTTAAAGCCATTGTTCCAAGTTTGTAATGTATGTTTTCCAATTTGTTTTATATGTATGTGATACATTACAAAAAATATTGTTCTTAATTGAAAAAAGGATATAAAATGTAAAACCACAATTTTTCATAAATGAATATTGCCAATTGTTTCCCAGCCCTTTCTTATGTTGGGTGTTTTGACTTGAGATTCAGTTAGCTAATTAATGGATAAATTAATTAAACACTTATGAAATTTAGTTGGGATTTAATTTAGCTTGTAATTTAATTATTTGATTCTTTATTGCATCCATTCAGCCACATCAATAATTTTGTGAATGTTATAATACCAATCTAAAAAAACAACCAAAAAAGCAAACTGAGGAGTATGGGAGGAGAGGAGTAATGGTGATAGAAGTTACCAGGTAAAATCTTTGTAATTCATCAAGATCTGCCTCAGGAACATATTCCTCTTTTAGTGTGTGTGTTGTTAAAATTTGTTTTAACTAGTTAAACATAACAGTACAATGATATTGACATATCATATTTTTGAATAAGATGGGGTATAATTTCTCATTTTTCTGAGTGTACAGGTTGCAGAATCACATTGGTCATACAGTCATGAATATGCATACAGCTATACTAATGTCTGTTTTATTCAGCTGACCTTCCTTTCCCTCCTTACCTTCCCTTCCCCTCCCATCAGTTCTCTCTTCCCAATCTAATGTGACACACTTCTTTTTTTTCCCTCACATCATCATACATGTATTCTGTATAACGATGAGGGTCTCCTTCCATCTTCCGTGCAATTCCACTTCTCCCTCACTTTCCCCCCCACCTCTCTTCCCAAGTGTGTTTTATTATACATAATGAATTTTAAAAGCAACTGTTACCATTAAATATAATTTAATAGAAAAATTTGACATGAAATACTAATATTAAAATTATTAAACAAAGAACATATAAGTCTGAAAATTCCATATAATATAGACAGTTATGTCATTGGAAATGAAAAACAAGCTCCTGCTCCGAGTCTTACAGGTTAATTTCAGCTGCTCTGCACTGCAGGTATCATCTCTCCTGTGTTCCAGGGCCAAAGTCTCTGCTCTCCCTGGTGTCTTATGGGGTCTATAAAACAGAACAAGATAAAAAAATCACTTGGGATGAGTTGCTGGCCACAGAGAGTGGCCAGGACCACAATTGTCCTCAGGAAATGCAAGATGAACTTGGACCCTGATCTCTCCTGGGGTCTGGGCAGGGAGCACTGAGACTGGTATGCTGACTTAAGCTGAGGGTGTTGTCTGTGGGAAGAGTATCTATGAATGTCCTCAGAAGGAAATTCTCATGGATATTCACCTTCAGATCCTTCTGACGCTGCTTTCCTAGAGAGTGAACATGAGGCAATGGGAAGAGTTCTCTAAGACATCTGGGTGTAAAGGCTTAGTAGCATACATCTGGAATCCTGAAGAGCAGCATCTGTGATGACACAGGGTGGAGCAAGGTCCCTGGCTCCTCCAGCCCTACCCTCTGTAATGCCATTCCTCAGAGAGCTTCCTGCACTGATTTTTACCAAATTGTACCTTCTCTTGCATGGCCATGGTCCCATGCAACTATAGAATCTTCAGTGCTCTAATTGATTCTGATGGATTGCAAAAAAGTGCAACAAAGAAACTTGAGAAAGCAAAGGAGAATATGTGGACTGATATGACGTCTGCTCTCCTTCCCATTCTTTCCAGACTCACATTTCCTCTTCCTAAACTGCTTTATCGCCTTTGCTGCATTAAGCCCATATATTGAATCAGGAGAGGGCCCCTGGAAACAATTCATGTTAAGGGACCTACATTCCAATTGCATAATCTTGACCTAGGAAAGGAAGGATACATTCATGCATGCCCAGAGCCAGCAAAGTCAGAACCCAGCTATTCAGTGGTCAGTAAACCAGAACCAGATTGTTTGTGTCTCATGTATCAGGCAACAACTCAGTATTTCTGATGCTCCCTACAACTCAAACTCAGTATATGGGTATGCAGTATTACTCAGCATGATTCAGTGGTGTTGCTTGTGGTAAAAAAAAAAGCAGATAAAGACTAAGAATGTTAGTGCAGAGAGATTTAACAAACATTGAAGGTCCAAGGACCTCAAAGATCTGAATGAGGAAAGCACCTTTAGAAATGTCATAAAATGTGGGAAAGATGAAACATGGAAAATCTACAGAGTTTTTACATAAGAAAGAATAATTAAGAGAAAACAATAGAAAATCAATTACTTGCAGATTTCTTGTCCTCTTGTCCTCCTCCTCATCCTCTGAATCGCTTTCTATGTTTTCTTTGTGGACTATTGCCGTGATGGTCATGATGTGGCCTTAAAAAAAGGAAAGGCAGAGTTAAATTCAAGGTGAGAACTTAAGTTGCTCCTGCTCCTGGTGTTTTAGAATGCACAGTCAAAGCTCTCCATTCTTCCTCTTGTCTGCATTCCTGTCTCCTGGTCTCCATCACCTCACCTCTGCAATGAGAAATAGATCTAGCATCCCAAGAGCTCTTTTCCACCAGTTCACATTCTGCCATTGTACTTGGTAGGGATTCTGTGTCATCCTGTTCTTCCAAGAGACAGCCACAGTCTTCCTGATTTTCTGGACTTAGGCCTCTTAAATACAAGCAAATTCAGATTTTCCCTAGTCCAAGTGCTTGGGAATTAGACAAAGACTGGAGGTTAGAAACATGTTTACGGAGGAACTTCTCCCCACTCTTTTACAGGAGAACACAGTGGCCTGTCCAGGGTGCACAGAAACAATTTTCTTTAAGTTGCCCCCATTTGGGAGTTCATTTTCGACCAGAAATAGACAAAACACAGAAGAGAAAGTGCTGCTCTAAAAAGATAACATTCAGAGGGGAATTGTGACTTCTTACTCACTACTTATCACTAGTGAGAGCTTCAATTACAGGTTTGCAAAGTGCTCTAAGAAAGTATGTCCCACTAGATTCTTTCCCTTGTGGGTCAAAC
This sequence comes from Callospermophilus lateralis, assembly GCF_048772815.1. Lineage (NCBI taxonomy): Eukaryota > Metazoa > Chordata > Mammalia > Rodentia > Sciuridae > Callospermophilus > Callospermophilus lateralis. Next base: position 23,639 of record NW_027517355.1, read on the forward strand.
TAAAGTGCAGATCTTATTTCTTTCATGCACAATGCCAAAAAATAATCAATAAAGAAAGCCAGGCTACTTGATGTTTATTAGAGGCAAATTTAGGACAGAATGGGACTTAACATGGAAGATTGTGTTTACCTTTAAAAGCAAAAGTTGTCTTCTTATGAACAGGATGTCAGAAGGTCTACTAACCCTACTTTTTATGAAAATAATACATATTTCTGTTTTCTCAATTTTATTCCCATTCCTTATTTCCCACGTGAGTAGGTGAACACAAATCTTACCATGAAACCTTTCCCATTTTTTCATACCCCAAGTGCTGTTCCTACCTGCAGGCTCTCCCTCGTCACAGCTTGAATCATAATCTTTGCTCCATGTCCAACCTTTAGAGACACAGACATCATCAACTGAGTTACTTAAGATTGACTCATTCTTTCTTCTACACAACTAAGCTTATGATGGTTGCTAGGGTTGGATATTTTTATCCCACACTGGATTGTGTGATTGAGGCTTGGTGCTCAGTATGGCCACATTGAGATTTGTGAAATCTGTGTGAGGAAGGGTCTGCTTGGAGGCGGTGAGGACATTTGAAAGTATGAGAGTCAGAAGTAAGAATACAGATTTCTCAAATCCTTGTTAGATCCTGTTATATAAGAAGAGCAAATGAATCAACTGATCCCTGCTGGCTTCGTGTCTTGCCATGTGATGTCTCTCTACTGCACCTGCATCCCTGCAGACACCACCAATCACGCTATGCAGCTAAGAGGGTATTCACTAAAGAAAAGTGTTTGCTAGTGCCATGCTCTTGTACCTGCAGAACTGTAAGCTAAACACACCGACCTGTATAATTTATTCAGTTTCTGGGTTTCGTTATTGGAAAGAAAAATATAGTGATACTAATATTAATAGTCAGGATCATCTACATCTCTGTTCTGGGTTCTCAGACCCTCTCTGGGTTCTGGGGGTTCAGAGGCCTCAAACAGGATGCTGCAAACAATTGCAAACATTCTAATGAGAGTGGAGCTGTAAGGAGTCAAATTTTAACTACTTTCTTCCATCGGGACATTATCCCTTTCTCGTTTAAAAAGACCAAGCTGACATGCAAACTGTGATGCCAACAGTTTCAGGAATATAAACTCAGAGAACATACACTGTGCCATCATCAGAGCAGCGGTCCAGAAGAGAATGGGAATGTCCTCTGCTTTATTCACATGGGTCTACTGGCCACTTTGAAAGTTTCGTATAAAAATTAAAATTAAATTAAAAATACTGTTATTTTGGATGGCCAAGACCAGGAGTTCAAAGATGAAGCAGACAAGAATTTCCTTCCCCCGGGTTTCTGTGGACAGCAGTTTGCTAGCATGTTCTCACTCCTCATACACCTCATTTATAAGTAGACTGTGGAGTCAGTTTGCTAGAATGTTATCACTCCTCATACTCCTCATTTATAAGTAGACTGTGGAGTCAGTTTTCTAGCATGTTCTCACTACTCATACTCCTCATTTATAAGTAGACTGCAGTGTCATGCAAAAGTGAAAAGTGCCAGGAACTATCTGAGGGCCTGAGGAATCAACATAAACAAAGTCAACATTAAGTTCCACATGGCTCCCCTCAAATTCAAGCACATCCCAACTAGAGCTCATAAGAAATGTGTGTGAAAAGCTTGGACACAATGCTATCTTAACTTCCCTACTGATTCTGGCTGGTCCTGGTCAGATCTCTGGTGGATACCTGGTTCATTGTAGAGCCCCACATGCTGAACAAGTGGGATCTTAGCACAGAGTTGCATTTATCAAATGATGTCGTGGACTAAGATTAAGACACTCTGCACAGGGAGAAGTTCTAGGATGAGAAGGAATGATGACCACAGTGGTTCTACCCTCACAGTGACCAGTCAGTGTCAGTATCCATGTATGTATGAATAGAAGGACATAGACAGTACTTGAGACTGACAGTATGAAGACGTTTCATATATACTGTCATTGTGATATTCTGCAGGCCACACATGGGGCAGCACAGACCCAAACAAGGGATCAGACACCACTGCTGTGCTGAGCTGGACCTTCAATACAGCCCACCTTTTGCTCTGTAACTAGATGAGCTGCAATTGTGCTGATCAGGCCCCATGAAAACCCATCCAGTTAAAACATGTTTCTACAAAGTAGTGTCTACAAAAAGACCCAATAAGGTATTTTTCAGTGTCAGTTGGCACATGCAAAGTAAGCCCTTCCTTAGCTAAAGTAATCTCTGGTCTTTGAATCTCCTCTGTCTCAGATGTCCACCATAAGTAAGCATAGTGCATTGGTGGACCTGAGAGTCACTGTTAAGGATTGGCCCTGTCCAGGAACTTGTGCCTAGAATGGGGATTGGAAGATGAATTCTGACACCAAGCACAAAAAAATGTATATGAACTTGAAAATTTTTTATGAGTGAAGTGTTCTGAACAATTACATGCACTGATTAAATCTAGGACCTACTGACACGTGAGGTTTGCTATTAAATGAAGTTGCTACTGTTGCAGTGACAGAAATGAAGTGGAGCTTTTTCTTTATAGAGTGTCGTGAAAATTTTCTGGGTTTTGATGGGATATGTTTTGCATGTTAATTGAGCTCTTGGTGTGAAATGAACTGCACACATGGAAAGTTTACAGTTTGATCTATTTACACATATACAAAATCATGATCTAATGGAGATGGCTTTTTTTGTTTAAACATGTGGACATTGGCATCTTGGCATGTATATATCTAAAGAAACAGACAAATATGCAAAAACGAACACAAAGTCACACTCAGAATCATGTTGCAAGAATGCACACAGAGATACATGTAGAAAACTCTCATTGACCTAACCACGTTGCTCAACTCACACAGGTGCTTCAAGGAAATATGCAGAATGGCCATAGATTTATTTTAATCAATTTAGACCACAAGGGGCTGGGGATGTGGCTCAAGCGGTAGCGCGCTCACCTGGCATGCGTGCAGCCCGGGTTCGATCCTCACCACCACATATAAAAAAAAGATGTTGTGTCCGCCAAAAACTAAAAAATAAATATTAAAAATTCTGTCTGTCTGTCTCTCTCTCTCTCTCTCTCACCTCTCTCTTTAAAAAAAAAAATTTAGACCACAAACCCCTCACTTCTCATTCTCAAGGAGGTAGTGGAATCACTGAGTCTCTGCACTCAAAAGGAACGAAGACTCTCTGACCCTTGGCGTCATCTACATTTTGCAACAGGAAGAGAGTGAGGCCAGGATACATACCAATTATGGATCCTCTTGAATCCTCCTGTGAATACAGAAAAGGAGTCACTATGAAGATCAAGCCATGCTCTGACCTGTGTGCACAAGTCTTTTGTTTACTTGGTGACATTCGAATATCCAATGATAATGTGGGCAAATCAAGGGAACAGATAGCAAATGTACTCTCACCAAATGACACAAGCTTTTCTAGGGGATTTGTGTCACAGGTCTATATTAGGTGATAGTTAAGGAATTCGATGGCCAGGAGGGAAAACCATAGCCAGGCACAAAGCTTGTTATCATACAGTGTGTAGTTTATACTGTTTCTTGTTAATGTTGCTTTCAGTGAGGTCTCATTTGGCAACAGACACCCCCAATGAGAATCTGCACAGTCAGGAAATTGTGTATGTCATCTCTTGTAATATCATATTACAAGAGAAAGAGAAACTAAAGAGCAACACTGGATTTCAGAGGAAGATAAGCAACCTTACCATGGATTTTGATGGGGTCCTTCGACTCATGCTTTCTCCAGGAATGAACTCCACCATGTCATTTGGGTGAACTAGGATGATGCAGAATAATGATTAGTGTACTAATTTAAGGCTTATGAATAGTTCAGGGCATTTCTTGATATGGACATCAGTGAAAATATACAGCAAAGATAAGAACAAGAATGAGAGATGCCTGCAAATAGAGTGTATCACACCCAGTGTACCGTATCACTGCACAGATGAATATAGGGTTAGAACGACAAAAAGCTATCTTGTTAGAAATTTCTAGCAAAATTGGGGTGCACCGAAACTTAGGGGAAGGATTCTATCATCGAGGACCGGTTACTGAGTCTCAAACGTGAGCCAACAGTGCGACCAGAGATCCAGGCTGACTGATCCGCCGCCCACCCTGCGGCCTGCCCCGCGGCTACAGACAGTGGGGTGCTGCCGAGAAGCGACCAGCAAGCAGAGAGAAACGGCGCTACGGATTCTGTGGAGTCCTCCCGGCTGTGCCCTCACTGAGCTCTGGGCTGAGTTTGGGGTTTGAGATTGGGGAAGGAAGCAGTCCAGTTCTATCCCCAACAATGGAAAATCCACCAAGGAAGCCAGCGGACACCATCTTGATCAGCTGACTTCACCATCGCCAGGTTCCGACAGATTGCAACGATAAAACAGCATGAACAACCAGACTACATATAACTTATCAAATGCAAATAGATGAATTCTACGAACAGGTCTATATTCCACCTAAGCCCTTAACTACCCCCAAGTACTCCTGTCTATTCTCTTGGTAATATCCGCGTGCATTTGCGTAACACCCCAAAGTAGCTAACATATACTAACCTCCATACAAGCAAATCACCCGACCTTAACATAAAATTCTAAGTCCAAACCTCAGTTCTCTATACGCCATCAAAATCTGAAGGATTTAATAAAACCAATGAATTTACCTTAAATCACAATTAAATCCAACATCTCTAAACATCATCTCCTAACACAAAGGAGAGATAGTGGAACTATAAAAACCAAAACAAATTTAAAGGAGAAAACAGAAACACAGCAGTCAAAGAGAGTTGGAAAGTAACATGAGCACCATGAAAAAACAAGGGAAAAAAAAGAGTACAAACAATGCAGGACAACTTAAATACAATAGAGAAGCTAGAGGCACCAGAAAATTGGATGGAGAAGGAAGTCAAGGCATACCTAATTAAGATGGAATGGAATCTCAGAGAAGAGTTTATACAGCAAGATCAAACAATGAACGTATATTTTGAAAATGAATTAAATAAGCAAATTCAAATGTCAAAGAACGAGCTCTATCACGAAATAGAGATTTCAAAAAAAAAAAAACAGTAATCCTAGAAATGCAGGAATCGATAAAGCAAATTAAAAATTCAAACGAGAATATTACAAATAGACTAGATCAAGCAGAAGCCAGAACATCAGATAATGAAGACAAAGTTTATCAACTTGAAAAGAATATAGTCAACACAGAAATGATGCTTAAAAGACATGAGCAATCTATCCAAGAGAAATGGGATGTCATAAAAAAACCAAACGTGAGAGTCATTGGGATAGAAGAAGGCATAGAGGTTCAAACCAAAGGAATGAACAATCTATTGAATGAAATAATCCTAGAAAATTAACCAGATGTGAACGATGAAATGGATTGCCAAATCCGGGAAGCCTACAGGACCCCAAACCTTCAAAACCGTAATAGACCAACTCCAAGACACATAATTATGAAGATATTCAACATACAGAAGAAGGAGAGAATATTAAAAGCTACGAGAGAAAGGAGGCATATTACATTCAGGGGTAAACAAATTAGGTTAACGGCTGATATTTTATCACAGACGTCGAAAGCGAGAAGATCCTGGAGCAACGTATTTCAACTGCTAAAAAATAATGGATTCCAACCAAGAATACTGTATCCAGCAAAATTTAGCTTCAGATTTGACAATGAAACTAAAATATTTCATGATAAAAAAAAAACATAAAAGAGTTCACAGCCATAAAACCAGTACAGCATGGCATCCTTAGCAAAAGACTAAAAGAAGAGGAATTAAAAAACAGCACCCCAAACTAACAGTGGGAGGTAACTCAGTAAAGGGAAGGGAAAAAATAAACAAAAAGGAAAAACTAGCCATATTAAAATAAATAAATAAACAAGCATGAGGTTAGTACTAAGCATATGTCAATAGTAACCTTAAACGTTAATGGCTTAAATTCCCCAATTAAGAGACATAGGCTAATAACCTGGATGAAAAAAAACAAATCCAAAAATACGCTGCCTTCAGGAGACTCATCTGATAGGAAAAGACATACACAGACTGAAGGTGAAAGGTTGGGAAAAATCATACCACTCACATGGTGCCCCGAAGCAAGAATTAGTGGCCATAGTCAAATCGAATAAAATCAAATTCAAACCTAAGTTAATCAAAAAGGGTAAAGAAGGAAACTACATACTATTAAAAGGAACCACCCACATACAACATAACAATTATCAATATGTATGCATCAAACCATGGTGCTGTATCATTCATAAATCAAACTCTCCTCAAGTTCAATAGTCAAATAGACCACAACAGAATAATTATGGGTGACTTAAACACAAGGCTCTCTCCATTGGACAGATCCTCCAGACAAAAGCTGAATAGAAACTATAGAACTCAATAACCCAATCAATAACATAGACTTAACCAACATATATAGAATATATCAACCATCATCAAGTGGTTACACGTTCTTCTCAGCAGCACAAGAATCCTTCTCAAAGATAGACCATATATTATGCCATAGGACAACATTTAGAAAATATAAAGGTGCGGAGATAATACCATGCATCTTATCTGATTACAGTGGAATGAAACTGGATATCAATGATAAAAGAAGGAAGGAAAAACCATACATCTCATGGAAAATGAACAATAGGTTACTGAAAGATAAATGGGTTACAAAAGACATAAAGGAGGAAATCAAAAAATTCTTGGAGATGAATGGAAATACAGACACAACATATTGAAATCTATGGGACACAATGAAAGCAGTTTTAAGAGGGAAATTCATTTCCTGGAGGTCATTTCTCAAAAAATGAAAAAACTAACAAATAAATGAGCTCAAACTTCATCTCAAAGCCCTAGAAAAGGAAGAGCAAAACAACAGCAAATATAGTAGAAGGCAAGAAATAATTAAAATTGGAGTGGAAGTCAACCAAATTGAAACAAACAAACAAAAAATTAAAAATTGATAAAACAAAAAGTTGGTTCTTTAAAAAAATAAATATGATTGACAGACCCTTAGCCATTCTAATGAAGAGAAGAAGAGAGAGAGCTCAAATTACTAACATACGAGATGAAAAAGGCAATGTCACAACAGACACGAAGAAAATACAGAAGATAATTAGAAATTATTTTGAAACCCTATATTCCAATAAAATAGAAGATAGCGAAGTTACTGATAAATTTCAAAAGTTTATGATTTGCCCAGATTGAGTCAGGAAGATACACACAATATAAATAGACTAATAACAAAGGAGGAAATTGAAGAAGCCATCACAAGACTACCAACCAAGAAAAGCCCTGGATCAGATGGATATACAGCAGAGGTTTACAAAACCTTCAAAAAAAAAAATACCAATACTTTTCAAGTTATTTCAAGAAATAGAAAAAGAAGGAGCTCTTCCAATTTCATTTTATGAGGCCAACATCACCCTGATCCCAAAACCAGACAAAGACACATCAAAGAAAGAAATCTACAGATCAATATCTCTAATGAACTTACATGCAAAAATCCTCAATAAATTTCTGGCGAATCAAATACAAAAGCATATCAAAAAAATTGTGCACCATAATCAAGTAGAATTGATCCCCGGGATGCAAAGCTGGTTCAATATATAGAAATCAATAAATGTTATTCACCACATCAATAGATTTAACCATTAGAACCACATGATCATATCTATAGATGCAGAAAAAGCATTCAACAAAGTTCAGCATCCCTTTATGTTCAAAACACTAGAAAAACTAGGGATAACAGGAAGTTACATCAACATTGTAAAAGCTGTATATGCTAAGCCTCAGGCTAGCATCATTCTGAATGGAGGAAAACTGAAGGCATTCCCTCTAAAATTTGGAACATGACAGGGATGCCCTCTTTCAACACTTCTATTCAATTTAGTCCTCGATATACTAACCAGAGAAATTAGACAGACAAAAGAAATTAACGGCACAAAAATAGAAAGAGAAGAACTTAAATTATCACCATATGCGGATGATATGATAACATATCTAACAGACCAAAAAGGTTGTACAAAGAAACTACTAGAGCTAATAAGTGAATTGAGCAAAATGGCAGAATATAAAATCAACACGCATTAATAAAAGGCATTCCTTTATATCAGTGACAAATCTTCTGAAATGGAAATGAGGACAACCACCCCATTCACAATTTTTTCAAAAAATAAAATAAAATACTTGAGAATCAACGTAACAAAAGAGGTGAAAGATTTATACGATGAAAACTACAGAACCCTAAAGAGAGAAATAGAAGAAGACCTTAGAAGGTGGAAAAATATACCCTGTTCATGGAAAGGAAGAACTAACATCATAAAAATGGCGATATTACCCAAAAGTTCTCTATAGGTTTAAAACAATGCCAATCAAACTCCCAATGGCATTTCTTGTAGAAACAGATAAAGTAATCATGAAATTCATATGGAAAAACAAAAGACCCAGAATAGCAAAAGCAATTCTAAGCAGGAAGTGCGAATCAGGAGGTATAGTGATACAAGATTCCAAAGTGTACCACAGAGCAATAGTAACAAAAACAGCATGGTACTGGTTTCAAATCGGGCGGGTGGACCAATAGCCAGATTACAGGACACAGAGACAAATCCACAAAATTATAACTATCTTATATTTGATAAAGGGGAAAAAAGCATGCAATGGAGGAAGGATAGCATCTTCAACAAATGGTGCTGGGAAAACTGGAAATACATATGCAACAAAATGAAATTGAATACCCTCCTCTCGCCACGCACAAAAATTAACTCAAAGTGGATCAAGAAGCTAGATATCAAATCAGAGACTCTGCGTCTGATAGAAAAAAAATTGGCTCCCATCTACATATTGTGGGGTCGGGCTCCAAATTCCTTAATAGGACACCCATAGCACAAAAGTTATTAACAAGAATCAACAAATTGGACTTACTTAAAATGAAAAGTTTTTTCTCAGCAAGAGACACAATAAGAGTGGTAAATAGTGAGCCTACATCATGGGAACAAATTTTTACTCCTCACACTTCAGATTGAAGTGTGTATACAGAGTATACAAAGAACTCAAAAAATTAAACAACAAGAAAACAAATAACCCAATCAACAAATGGGCCAAAGACCTGAACAGACACTTCTCAGAGGAGGACATACAATCAATCAACAAGTACATGAAAAATTGCTCATCATCTCTAACATTCAGAGAAATTCAGATCAAAACCACCCTAAGATATTATCTCACTCCTGTAAGATTGGCAGCCATTCTGAAGTCAAACAACAACAAGTGCTGGAGAGGATGTCGGGAAAAGGGTACTCTTGAAAATTGCTGGTGGCATTGCAATCTGGTGCGGCCAATTTGGAAAGCAGTATGGAGATTCCTGGGAAAGCCGGGAATGGAACCACCATTTGACCCAACTATTGCCCTTCTCCGACAATTCCCTGAAGACCTTAAAAGAGCGTACTACAGGGATACTACAACATCGATGTTCATAGCAGCACAATTCAGAATTGCTAGACTGTAGAACCAACCCAGATGCCCTTCAATAGATGAATGGACAAAAAAATGTGGCATTTATACAACATGGAGTATTACACAGCACAAAAAAATGACAATATCATGGAATTTGCAGGGAAATGGATGGCACTAGAGCAGATTAGGCTTAGTGAAGCTACCCAATCCCTTAAAAACCAATACCAAATGTGTTCTTTGAAATAATGAGAGCAACTAGAAATACAGCAGGGAGGAAGAGCAGGAAGTAAAGAAGAATATTAAACATATACCTGAGTGGGAGGGAAAGGGAGAGAAAAGAGTAATTGCATGGTAATGGAGGAAGACCCTCCTTGTTATTCAAAATTACATATAAGAGGTTGTGAGGGTAATGGAAAAATAAACAAGGAGAGAAATGAATTATAGTAGATGGGGTAGAGAGCGAAGATGGGAGGAGAGGGGAGGGAGGATAGTAGAAGATATGAAAGGTTGCAGAATACAACAGTTACTAATAGGGCATTATGTAAAAATGTGGATGTGTAACTGATGTGATTCTGCAATCTGTATTTGGGGTAAAATTGGGAGTTCATAACCAACTTGAATCTAATGTATGAAATAGGATATGTCAAGATCTTTGTAATATTTTGAACAACCAATAAAAAAAAAAAACGATTCTGATGGCTCCCCTCAAAGTCAAGCACTTCCCACATAGAGCTCATGAGAAATGTGTGTGAAAAGCTTAGACACAATGCTATCTTCTTAACGTCCCAACTGATTCTGACTGGTCCTGGTCAGATCCCAGGTGGATACCTGGTTCATTGTAGAGCCCCACATGCTGAACAAGTGAGATCTTAGCACATAGTTGTATTTACCAAATGATGTCATGGACTAAGATGAAGACACTCTGCTCAGAGAGGAGTTCAGGGATGAGAAGGAATGATGACCACAGTTCTTCTACCCTCACAGTGACCAGTGAGTGTCATTATCCATGTATGTATGAATTGAGGGACCCAAACAGCATATGAGACTGACAGTATAAAGACCTATCATATATACTGTCAATGTGATATCCTGCAGACCACAAAAGGGGCAGCACAGACCTAAACTAGGGATCAGATACCACTGCTGTGCTGAGCTGGATCTTCACTAGAGCCCAACTTTTGCTCTGTAACTGGATGAATTGAAATTGTGCTGATCTGGCCCCATGAAAACCCATCCAGTTAAAACATGTTTCTACAAAGTAGTGTCTACAAAAAAACACAAAAAGGTAGCTTTCAGGGTCAGTTGGAACATGCAAAGTAAGACCTTCCTTAGTTACAGTAATATCTGGCCTGTGCATCTCCTCTGACACAGATGCCCACCATAAGTGAGCATAGTGCATTGGTGAACCTGAGGGTCACTGTTAAGGATTGGCCCTGTCCAGAAACTTTTGCCTAGAATGGGGATTGGAAGATGAATTCTGACACCTCTCACAAAAAATGTATATGAAAGTGAAAATTTTTCATGAGTGAAGTGTTGTGAATAATCACATGCACTGATTAAATATAGGACCTACTGACAGGTGAGGTTTGCTATTAAATGAAGTTGCTACTGGTGCAGTGACAGGAATGAAGTGGAGCTTTTTCTTTATAGAGTGCCGTGAAATTTTTCTGGGTTTTGATGTGATATGTTTTGCATGTTAATTGAGGTATTGGTGTGGAATGAACTGCACACATGGAAAGTTTACAGTCTGATCTATTTACACATATACAAAATCATGATCTAACGGAGATGGCTTTTTTGTTTAAACATGTGGACATTGTCATCTTGGCATGTATATATCTAAAGAAACAAACAAATGTGCAAAAACGAACAAAAAGTCACACTCAGAATCATGTTGCATGAATGCACACAGAGACACATGTATAAAACTTTCATTGACCTAACCACGTTGCTCAACTCACACAGGTGCTTCAAGGAAATATGCAGAATGACCATAGATATTTTTAAATCAATTTAGACAACAAACCCCTCACTTCTCATTCTCAAAGAAGTAGTGGAATCACTGAGACTCTGCACTCAAAAGGAAGGAAGACTCTCTGACCCTGGGCATCATCTACATTTTCACAAGAAAAGAGTGAGCCCAGGATACATACCAATTATGGATCCTTTTGAATCATCCTGTGAATAGAGGAAAGGAGTCACTATGAAGATCAAGCCATGCTCTGACCTGTGTGCACAAGTCTTTTGTTTACTTGGTGACATTCGAATATCCAATGAGAATGTGGGCAAATCAAGGAAACAGATAGCAAATGTACTCTCACCAAATGACACAAGCTTTTTCTAGGGGATTTGTGTCACAGGTCTATATTAAGTGATAATTAAGGAATTCAATGGCCAGGAGGGAAAACCATAGCCAGGCACAAAGCTTGTTATCATACAGTGTGTAGTTTATACTGTTTCTTGTTACTGTTGCCTTCAGTGAGGTCTCATTTGGCAACGGACACCCCAATGAGAATCTGCACAGTCAGGAAATTGTGTATGTCATCTCTTGTAATATCATATTACAAGAGAAAGAGAAACTAAAGAGCAACACTGGATTTCAGAGGAAGATAAGCAACCTTACCATGGATTTTGATGGGGTCCTTCGACTCATGCTTTCTCCAGGAATGAACTCCACCATGTCATTTGGGTGAACTAGGATGATGCAGAATAATGATTAGTGTACTAATTTAAGGCTTATGAATAGTTCAGGGCATTTCTTGATATGAACATCAGTGAAAATATCCAGCAAAGATAAGAACAAGAATGAGAGATGGCTGCGAATAGAGTGTATCACACCCAGTGTACCACATCACTGCACAGGTGAATAAAGGGTTAGAACGACAAAAAGCTATCTTGTTAGGAATTTCCAGCAAAATCGCGGTGCACCGAAACCTAGGGAAAGGATTTCCATCACCGAGGACCGATTACTGAGTCTCAAACGCAAGCCAACTGTGCCACCAGAGATTCAGGCTGACTGATCCACCGCCGGCCCTGCGGCCCGCGCAGCATCTACAGATGGTGGGGTGCCGCCGAGAAGCTACCAGCAAGCAGAGGAAAATGGCGCTACGGATTCTGTGGAGTCCTGCTGGCTGTGCCCTCACTGAGATCTGGGATGAGTTCGGGGTTTGAGATGGGTTAAGGAAGCGGTCAAGTTGTATCCCCCACAACAAAAAGTCCACCAAGGAAGCCAGAGGCCAACATCTTGGAAAGCTGACGTCACCATCGCCAGGTTCCGACAGATTGCAAAAATAAAACAGCATGAACAACCAGACTACCTATAACTTACTAAATGCAAATAGATGAATAATACGAATAGGTATATAGTCCACCTAAGCCCTTTACTACCCCCAAGTACGCCTGTCTATTTTCTTGTTAATATCTGGCTGCATTTGAGTTACCCCCCCCCCCAAAGAAGCTAACGTATCCTAACCTCCAAACAATCAAATCACCGGACCTTAACATAAAATTCTAAGTCCAAACCTCTGTTCTCTATATGCCATCAAAATCTGAAGGCCTCTAATGAAACCAATGAATTTACATTAAATCACAATTAAATCCAAAATCTCGAAACAGTTTCTCCTAACACAAAGGAGAGATAGTGGAAGTATAAAAACCAGAAAAAAAAAATTAAAGGAGAAAACAGAAACACAGCAGTGAAGCAGAGTTGGAAAGTACCTTGAGCACCATGAAAAAACAAGTGGAAAAAGGAACACAAAGAATGCAGGACAACTTAAATACAAAGGAGAACCTAAAGGCACCAGAAAAATGGATGGAGAAAGAAGTCAAGGCACACCTAATTCAGATGGAATGTAATCTTAGAGAAGACATTAGACAGCAAGTTCAAACAATGAACGTATATTTTGAAAACCAATTAATTAAGAAAATTCAAATGTCAAAGAACGCGCTCTATCACGAAATAGAGATTTAGAAAAAAACAAACAGTAATCCTAAAAATGCAAGAAACCCTAAACCAAATTAAAAACCCAAACGAGAATATTACAAATAGACTAGATCAAGTAGAAGCCAAAACATCAGATAATGAAGGCAAAGTTTATCAACTTGAAAAGAATATAGTCAACACAGAAAGGATGCCTAAAAGACATGAGCAATATATCCAAGATATATATGATGTCATAAAAAAACCAAACCTGAGAGTCATTGGAATAGAAGAAGGCATAAAGCATAAAACCAATGGAATGAACAATTTATTGAATGAAATAATCCAAGAAAAATTCCCAGATATTAAAGGTGGAATGGATTGCCAAATCCTGGAAGCCTACAGGACCCCGGACATTCAAAACCATAATAGACCAACTCCAAGACACATAATTATGAAGATATCCAACATAGAGAACAAGGAGAGAATATTAAAAGCTATGAGAGAAAGGAGGCAGATTACATTCATGGGTAAACCAATTAGGTTAAAGGCTGATTTTTCATCACAGATGTTGAAAGCAAGAAGATCCTGGAACAACGTATTTCCAACGATAAAAAATAATGGATTCCAACCAAGAATACTGTATCCAGTATTGATAATGAAATTAAAATATTTCATGATAAATAAAAGTTGAAAGAATTCGCAGACAGAAAACCAGCACTGCATGGCATCTTGAGCAAAACACTACAAGAAGAGGAATTGAAAAACAGCTAGCCAAACTAACAGTGGGAAATAACTCAGTAAAAGAAAGGAAAAAAAATAACCAAAAGAAAATACTACCCATATAAAAATAAATAAATAAACAAGCACGGCGGGTAGTACTAACCATATTTCAATAGTAACCTTAAATGTTAATGGCTTAAATTCCCCAATTAAGAGACATAGGCTAATAACCGGGAATAAAAAACCAAATCCAACAATATGCTGCCTTCAGGAGACTCATCTAATAGGAAAAGACATACACAGACTGAAGGTGAAAGGTTGGGAAAAATCATACTACTCACATAGTCCCCCGAAGCAAGCAGGAGTGGCCATACTCAAATCGAATAAAATCAACTTCAAACCTAAGTTAATCAAAAGAGATAAAGGAGGACACTACATACTATTAAAAGGAACCATCCATCAACCAGACATAACAATTATCAATATATATGCACCAAACAATGGTGCTGCAACATTCATAAAACAAACTCTCCTCAAGTTCAAGAGTCAAATAGACCACAACACAATAACTATGGGTGACTTCAACACACCGCTTTCTCCATTTGACAGATCCTCCAGACAAAAGCTGAATAAAGAAACTATAGAACTCAATAAGACAATCAATAACTTAGACTTAAGCGACATATATAGAATATATCAACCATCACCAAGTGGATACACATTCTTCTCAGCAGCACATGGGTCCTTCTCAAAGATAGACCATATATTATACCATAGGACAACTAATAGTAAATATAAAGGTGTGGAGATAATACCATGAAACTTATCTTATTACAATGGAATTAAACTGGGTATCAATTATAAAAGAAAGATGGAAAAATCATACATCTTATGGAAAGTGAACAATATGTTACTGAATGATCAATGGGTTACAAAAGACATAAAGGAGTAAATCAAAAAATTTTTGGAGATGAATGGAAATACAGACACAACATATTGGAATCTATGGGACAAAATGAAAGCAGTTTTAAGAGGGAAATTCATTTCCTGGAGGTCATTCCTCAAAAAATGAAAAAAAAAAACAACAAATAAATGAGCTCACACTTCATCTCAAAGCCCTAGAAAAGGAAGAGCAAAACAAAAGCAAATGTAGTAGAAGGCAAGAAATATTTAAAGTCAGAGCGGAAATCAACGAAATTGATACAAAAAAAAAACATTAAAAATTGATAAAACAAAAAGTTATTTCTCTGAAAAAATAAATAAGTTCGACAGACCCTTAGCCATGCTAATGAAGAGAAGATGAGAGGGATCTCAAATTACTAACACACGGGATGAAAAAGGCAATATCACAATGGACACTACAGAAATACAGAGGATAATTCAAAATTATTTTGAAACCCTATATTCCAATAAAATAGAAGATAGCAAAGATATCGATAAATTTCTTAAGTCATATGATTTGCCCAGATTGAGTCAGGAAGATACACACAATTTAAAAAGACCAATAACAAAGCAGAAAATTGAAGAAGCCATGAAAATACTGCCAACCAAGAAATGCCCTGCACGACATGGATATACAGCAGAGTTTTACAAAACGTTCAAAGAAGAATTAATACCAATACTTTTCCAGTTATTTTAAGAAATAGAAAAAGAAGGAGCTCTTCCAAATTCATTGCATGAGGCCAACATCACCTTGATCCCAAAACTAGATAAAGACACTTCAAAGAAAGAAAACTACAGACCAATATCTCTAATGAACTTAGATGAAAAAATCCTCAAAAAAATTCTTTTGAATCGAATACAAAAGCATATCAAAAAAATTGTGCACCATGATCAAGTAGGATTCCTCCCCGGGATGCAAGGCTGGTTCAATATACAGAAATCAATAAATGTTATTCACCACATCAATAGATTTAACCATAAGAACCACATGATCATCTCGATAGATGCAGAAAAAGCATTCGACAAAGTTCAGCATCCGTTTATATTCAAAACAATAGAAAAACTAGGGATAACAGGAACTTACCTCAACATTGTAAAAGCTATATATGCTAAGCCTCAGTCTAGCATCATTCTGAATGGAGAAAAACTGAAGGCATTCCCACTAAAATCAGGAACAAGACAGGGATGCCCTCCCTCACCACTTCAATTCAATTTAGTCCGCGAAATACTAGCCAGAGCAATTAGACAAACAAAAGAACTTAAGGGCATAAAAATAGGAAAAGAAGAACTTAAATTATCACCATATGTGGATGATATGATAATATATCTAACAGACCAAAAAGGGCCTACAAAGAAACAACTAGAGCTTATAAGTGAATATAGCAAAGTGGAAGGATATAAAATCAACACGCATAAATCAAAGGCATTCCTGTATATCAGCGACAAATATTCTGAAATGGAAATGAGGACAACAACCCCATTCACAATATCCTCAAAAAAAAAAAGTAAATTACTTGGGAACCAATCTAATAGAAGAGGTGAAAGATTAATACAATGCAAACTACAGAACCCTAAAGAGAGAAATAGAAGAAGACCTTAGAAGATGGGAAAATATACCCTATTCATGGATAGGAAGAACTAACATCATCAAAAATGCAATATTACCCCAAGTTCTCTGTAGGTTTAATGCAATGCCAATCAAAATCCCAACAGCATTTCTAGGAGAAATAGATAAAACAATCATGAAATTCATATGGACAAATAAAAGACCCAGAATAGCAAAAGCAATTCTAAGCAGGAAGTGTGAATCAGGAGACATAGTGATACCAGATTTCAAAGTGTACTACAGAGCAATAGTAACAAAAACAGCATGGTACTGTTACCAAAACAGGCGGGTGGACCAATGGTACAACTTAGAGGACACAGAGACAAAATTACAACTTTCTTATATTTGATAAATGGGATAAAAGCATGCAATGGAGGAAGGATAGCATCTTCAACAAATGGTGCTGGGAAAATTGAAAATCCATATGCAAACAAATAAAAGTTAATCCCTTTCTCTCACCATGCACAAAAGTTAACTCAAAATCAATCCAAGAGCTTCATATCAAATCAGAGACTCTGCGCCTGATAGAAGAAAAAGTTGGTTACAATCTACATATTGTGGGATCGGGCTCCAAATTCCTTAATAGGACACCCATAGCACAGAGTTAAAAACTAGGATCAACAAATGGGACTTACTTAAACTAAAAAGTTTTTTCTCAGCAAGAGAAACAATAAGAGAGGTAAATAGGGAGCCTACATCCTGGTAACAAAGTTTTACTCCTCACACTTCAGATAGAGCCCTAATATCCAGAGTATACAAAGAACTCAAAAAATTAAACAATAAGATAACAAATAACCCAATCAACCAATGGTCCAAAGACCTGAACAGACACTTCTCACAGGAGGACTTACAATCAATCAACAAGTATATGAAAAAAATGCTCACCATTTCTAGCAGTCAGAGAAATGCAAATCAAAACCACCCTTAGATACCATCTCACTCCAGTAAGATTAGCAGCCATTATGAAGGCAAACAACAACAAGTGCTGGAGAGGTTGTGGGGAAAAGGGTACTCTTGTACATTGCTGGTGGGACTGCAAATTGGTGCGGCCAATTTGGAAAGCAGTATGGAGATTCTTGGGAAAGCTGGGAATGGAACCACCATTTGACCCAGCTATTGCCCTTCTCGGACTGTTCCCTGAAGACCTTAAAAGAGCATACTACAGGGATACTGCCACAACGATGTTCATAGCAGCACAATTCACAATAGCTAGACTGTGGAACCAACCCAGATGCCCTTCAATAGATGAATGGATACAAAAGTTGCATTTATACACCATGGAGTATTACGCAGCACTAAAAAATGACAAATTCATGGAATTGGCAGGGAAATTGATGGCACTAGAACAGATTATGCTTACTGAAGCTAGCCAATCCCTTAAGAAAATACCAAATGTCTTCTTTGATATAATGAGAGCAACTAAGAACAGAGCAGGAAGGAAGAGCAGGAAGAAAAGATTAACATTAAACAGATACATGAGGTGGGAGGTAAAGGGAGAGTAAAGAGAAATTGCATGGTCTTTGAGGGAGACCCTCATTGTTATACAAAATTACATATAACAGGTTGTGAGGGGAATGGGAAAATAAACAAGGAGAGAAATGAATTGCAGGTGATGGGTAGAGAGCGAATATGGGAGGGGAGGGGAGGGGGGATAGTAGAGGATAGGAAAGGTTGCAGAATACAACAGTTACTAATAAGGCATTATGTAAAAATGTGGATGTGAAACCAATGTGATTCTGCAATCTGTATTTGGGGTAAAATTGGGAGTTTATAACCAACTTGAATCTAATGTATGAAATAGGATATGTCAAGAGCATTTTAATGTTTTGAACAACCAATAAAAAAAAGGATCCTGATGGCTCTCCTCAAAGTCAAGCACATCCCACCCAGAGCTCATAAGAAATGTGTGTGAAAAGCTTGGACACAATGCTATCTTCTTCACTTCCCTACTGATTCTGGCTGGTCCTGGTCAGATCCCAAGTGGATACCTGGTTCATTGTAGAGCCCCAAATGCTGAACAAGTGAGATCTTAGCACACAGTTGCAATTATCAAAAGATGTCATGGACTAAGATGAAGACACTCTGCCAAGGAAGGAGTTCAGAGATGAGAAGGAATGATGACCACAGTGGTTTTACCCTCACAGTGACCAGTCAGTGTCAGTATCCGTGTATGCATAAATAGAAGGAACCAGAGAGCATTTGGGACTGACATTATGAAGACCTATCATATATAATGTCAATGTGATATCCTGCAGGCCACACAGGGGGCAGCACAGACCTAAACTAGGGATCGGACACCACTGCTGTGCTGAGCTGGATCTTCACTACAGCCCACCTTTTGCTGTGTAACTAGATGAGCTGCAATTGTGCTGATCAGGCCCCATGAAAATCCATCCAGTGAAAACATGTTTCTACAAAGTAGTGTCTACAAAAAAACCCAATAAGGTAGCTTTCAGTGTCAGTTGGAACATGCAAAGTAAGACCTTCCTTAGCTACAGTAATGTCTGGCCTGTGCATCTCCTCTGTCTCAGATGCCCACCATAAGTGAGCATAGTGCATTGGTGGACCTGAGGGCCATTGTTAAGGATTGACCCTGTCCAGAAACTTGAGCCTAGAATGGGGATTGGAAGATGAATTCTGACACCTCTCACAAAAAATGTATATGAACGTGAAAATTTTTCATGAGTAAAGTGTTGTGAACTATCACATGCACTGATTAAATATAGGACATACTGACAGGTAAAATTTGCTATTAAATGAAGTTGCTACTGGTGCAGTGACAGGATTGAAATGGAGTTTTTCCTTTATACAGTGTCATGAAAATTTTCTGGGTTTTCATTGGATAAGTTTTGCATGTTAATTGAGGTATTGGTGTGGAATAAACTGCACATATGGAAGGTTTACAGTTTGATCTATTTACACATATACAAAATCATGATCTAATGGAGATGGCTTTTTTTGTTTAAACATATGGACGTTGGCCTCATGGCATGTATATATCTAGAGAAACAAACAAATGTGCAAAAACGAACACAAATTCACACTCAGAATCATGTTGCGTGAATGCACACAAAGACACATGTATAAAACTCTCATTGACCTAGCAACTTTGCTCCACTCACATAGGTGCTTCAAGGAAATATGCAGAATGGCCATAGATATTTTTTAAATCAATTTAGACCACAAACCCCTCACTTCTCATTCTCAAGGAGGTAGTGGAATCACTGAGACTCTGCACTCAAAATGAAGGAAGACTCTCTGACCCTTGGCATTATCTACATTTTCAAACAGGAAGAGAGTGAGCCCAGGATACATACCAATTATGGATCCTTTTGATTCCTCCTGTGAATACAGAAAAGGAGTCACTATGAACATCAAGCCATGATTTGACCTGTGTGCACAAGTCTTTTGTTTATTGGTGACATTCAAATATTCAATGAGAATGTGTGCAAATCAAGGGAAGAGATAGCAAATATACACTCACCAAATGACACAAGCTTTTCTAGGATATTTGTGTCACAGGTCTATATTAGGTGATAATTAAGGAATTTGATGACCAGGATGGAAAATCATATCCAGGCACAAAGCTTGTTATTATACGGTGTGTAGTTTATACTGTTTCTTGTTATATTGCCTTCAGTGAGGTCTCATTTGGCAACAGACACCTTAATGAGAATCTGCACACTCAGGAAATTGTGTATGTCATCTCCAGGAAACCATATCATATTACAAGAGAAAGAGATACTAAAGATCAACACTTGAATTTCAGAGGAAGATAAGCAACCTTACCATGGCTTCTGATGGGGCCTCTTGATCCATGCTTTCTCCAGGAATGAACTCCACCATGTCATTTGGGTGAGCTAGGAGGATGCAGAATAATGATTAGTATACTGATTTAAGGCTTATGAATAGTTCAGAGCATTTCTTGATATGGACATCAGTGAAAATATACAGCAAATATAAGAACAAGAATGAGTGATGGCCGCAAATAGAGTGCATCACACGCCGTGTAACACATCACTGCACAGGTGAATACAGGGTTAGAACAACAGAAAGCTATCTTGTTAGGAATTTCCAGCTGAATTGGGGTGCACCGAAACCTAGAGGAAGGATTTCCATCACCGAGGACCGGTTACTGAGTCTCAAATGCGAGCCAACGGTGCGACCAGAGATCCAGGCTGACTGATCTGCCGCCCGCCCTGCGGCCCGCCCCGTGGCTACAGACGGCGAGGTGCCGCCGAGAAGCGACCAGCAAGCAGAGAGAAACGGCACTACAGATTCTGTGGAGTCCTGCTGGCTGTGCACTCTCTGAGCTCTGGGATGAGTTCGGGGTTTGAGATGAAGGAAGGAAGCGGTCCAGTTCTATCCCGCACAACTTAAAGTCCACCAATGAAGCCAGCGGGCAACATCTTGTAAAACTGACGTCACCATCGCCAGGTTATGACAGATTGCTACAATAAAACAGCATGAACAACCAGACTACATATAACTTACTAAATGCAAATAGATGAATACTACAAATAGGTGTATAGTCCACCCAAGCCCTTAACTACCCCCAAGTATTCCTGTCTATTCTCTTGTTAATATCCGACTGCATTTGAGTAATCCCCCAAAGAAGCTAACGTATCCGAACCTCCATACAATCAAATCAACCGATCTTTACATAAAATCTTAAGTCCAAACCTTAGTTGTCTATATGCCATCAAAATCTGAAGGCCTTTAATGAAACCAATGAATTTACCTTATATCAAAATTAAATCCAACATCTCGAAACATTGTCTCCTAACACAAAGGAGAGATAGTGGAAATATAAAAACCAAAACAAATTTAAAGGAGAAAACAGAAACACAGCAGTCAAACAGAGTTGGGAAGTAACTTGAGCACCATGAAAAAAACAAAGGGAAAAAGGAGCACAAACAATGCAGGACAACTTAAATACAAAGGAGAACCTACAGGCACCAGAAAAATGGACAGAGAAAGAAGTCAAAGCATACCTAACTGAGATGGAATGGAATCTTAGAGAAGACTTTAGACAGCAAGTTCAAACAATGAACGTATATTTTGAAAACGAAGTAAATAAGCAAATTCAAATGTAAAAGAACAAGCTCTATCACGAAATAGAGATTTAGAAAATAAAACAAACAGTAATTTTAGAAATGCAGAAAACCATAAACCAAATTAAAAACCGAAACGAGAATATTAAGAGACAAAAGATTTATATGATCTAAAGAGAAACCAGAGTATAACAAACGAGAATATTACAAATAGACTAGATCAAGTAGAAGCCAGAACATCAGATAATGAAGACAAAGTTTATCAACTTGAAAAGAATATTGTCAACACAGAAAAGATGCTTAGAAGGCATGAGCAATCTATTCAAGAGACAAGGGATGTCATAAAAAAACCAACCCTGAGAGTCATTGGAATAAAAGAAGGCATAGAGCATCAAACCAAAGAAATGAACAATTTATTGAATGAAATAATCTTAGGAAACTTCCCAAATATGAAAGGTGGAATGGATTGCCAAGTCCTGGAAGCCTACAGGACCCCAAACATTCAAAGCCATACTAGACCAACTCCAAGACATATAATTATGAAGATATCCAACATACAGAACAAAAAGGGAATATTAAAAGCTACGAGAGAAAGGAGGAAGATTTCTCTCAGGGGTAAACCAATTAGGTTAACGGCTGATTTTTCATCACAGACGTTGAAAGCGAGAAGATCCTGGAACAACGTATTTCCAACGATAAAAAATATTGGATTTCAACCAAGAATACTGTATCCAGCAATATTAAGCTTCAGATTTGACAATGAAATTAAAATATTTCATGATAAATAAATGTTAAAAGAATTCACATCCAGAAAACCAGCACTGCATGGCATCTTGAGCAAAACACTACAAGAAGAGGAATTAAAAAACAGCACCCCAAACTAACAGTGGGAGGTAACTCAGTAAAGGGAAGGAAAAAAAAATAACCAAAAAGGAAAAACTATCCATATTAAAATAAATAAATAAACAAGCATGACCGGTAGTACTAACCATATTTCAATAGTAACCTTAAATGTTAATGGCTTAAATTCCCAAATTAAGAGACATAGGCTAATAACCTGGATTAAAAAAACAAATCCAACAATATGCTGCCTTCAGGAGACTCATCTGATAGGAAAAGACATACACAGAATGAAGGTGAAAGGTTGGGAAAAATCATACCACTCACATGGTCCCCCGAAGCAAGCAGGAGTGGCCATAGTCATATCGAATGAAATCAACTTCAAACCTAAGTTAATCAAAAGGGAAAAAGAAGGACACTACATACTATTAAAAGGTACCATCCACCAACAAGACATAACAATTATCAATATATATGCACCAAACAATGATGCTGAAACATTCATAAAACAAACTCACCTCAAGTTCAAGAGACAAATAGACCACAACACAATAATTGTGGGTGACTTCAACACACCGCTCTCTCCATTGGACAGATCCTCCAGACAAAAGCTGAATAAAGAAACTATAGAACTTAATAACACAATCAATAACCTAGACTTAACCGACATATATAGAATATATCAACCATCACCAAGTGGATACACGTTCTTCTCAACAGCACATGGATCCTTCTCAAAGATAGACCATATATTATGCCATAGGACAACTATTAGTAAATATAAAGGTGTGAAGATTATACCATGTAACTCATCTGATTGCAATGGAATGAAACTGGATATCAATGATAAAAGAAGGATGGAAAAATCATACATCTTATGAAAAATGAACAATATGTTACTGAATGATCAATGGGTTACAAAAGACATAAAGGAGTAAATCAAAAAATTCTTGAAGATGTATGGAAATACAGACACAACATATTGGAATCTATGGGACAAAATGAAAGCAGTTTAAAGAGGGAAATTCATTTCCTGGAGGTAATTCCTCAAAAAATGAAAAAACCAACAAATAAATGAGCTCACACTTCATCTCAAAGCCCTAGAAAAGGAAGAGCAAAACAACAGCAAATGTAGTAGAAGGCAAGAAATAATTAAAATAAGAGCAGAAATCAATAAAATTGAAACAAAAGAACATTAAAAAATTGATAAAACAAAAAGTTTGTTCTTTGAAAAAATAAATAAGATCGACAGACCCTTAGCCAAGCTAATGAAGAGAAGAACAGAGAGAGCTCAAATTACTAACATACGGGATGAAAAAGGCAATATCACAATGGACACTACAGAAATACAGAAGATAATTAGAAATTATTTTGAAACCTTATATTCCAATAAAATAGAAGATAGCAAAGATATTGATAAATTTCTTAAGTCATATGATTTGCCCAGATTGTCAGGAAGATACACACAATTTAAACAGACCAATAACAAAAGAGGAAATTGAAGAAGCCATCAAAAGACTACCAACCATGAAAAGCCCTGGACGACATGGATATACAGCAGAGTTTTACAAAACCTTCAAAGAAGAATTAATACCAATACTATTCAAGTTATTTCAAGAAATAGAAAAAGAAGGAGCTCTTCCAAATTCATTCTATGAGGCCAACATCACCCTGATCCCGAAAAAATACAAAGACACTTCAAAAAAAGAAAACTACAAACCAATATCTCTAATGAACTCAGATGCAAAAATCCTCAAAAAAAATCTTGTGAATCGAATACAAAAGCATATCAAAAAAATTGTGTACCATGATCAAGTAGGATTCATCCCCGGGATGCAAGGCTGGTTCAATATACAGAAATCAATAAATGTTATTCACCACATCAATAGATTTAACCATAAGAACCACATGATCATCTCAATAGATGCAGAAAAAGCATTCGACAAAGTTCAGCATCCCTTTATGTTGAAAACACTAGAAAAACTAGGGATAACAGGAACTTACCTCAACATTGTAAAAGCTATATATGCTAAGCCTCAGTCTAGCATCATTCTGAATGGAGAAAAACTGAAGGCATTCCCTCTAAAATCTGGAACAAGACAGGGATGCCCTCCCTCACCACTTCTCTTCAATTTAGTTCTCGAAATACTAGCCAGAGCAATTAGACAGACAAAAGAAATTAATGGCTAAAAAATAGGAAAAGAAGAACTTAAATTATCACATATTCAGATGATATGATAATATATCTAACAGACCAAAAAGGTTGTACAAAGAAACTACTAGAGCTAATAAGTGAATTTAGCAATTTGGCAGGATATAAAATGAACACTCATAAATCAAAGGCATTCCTGTATATCAGTGACAAATCTTCTGCAATGGAAATGAGGACAACCACTGCATTCACAATATCCTCAATAAAAATAAAATACTTGGGAATCAATCTAACAAAAGAGGTGAAAGATTTATACAATGAATACTACAGAAACCTAAAGAGAGAAATAGAAGAAGACATTAAAAAATGGAAAAACATACCCTGTTCATGGATAGGAAGAACTAACATCATCAAAATGGCGATACTAAAAAAAGTTCTCTATACGTTTAATGCAATGCCAATCAAAATCCCAACAGCATTTCTTGTAAAAATAGATAAAGCAATCATGAAATTCATATGGAAAAATAAAAGACCCAGAATAGCAAAAACAATTCTAAGCAGGAAGTGTGAATCAGGAGGTATAGTGATACCAGATTTCAAACTGTACTGCAGAGCAATAGTAACAAAACCAGAATGTTACTGGTACCATAACAGGCAGGTGGACCAATGGTACAGATTAGAGGACACAGAGACGAATCCACAAAATTACAACTATCTTATATTTGATAAATGGGATAAAAGCATGCAATGGAGGAGGGATAGCATCTTCAACAAATGGTGCTGGGAAAACTGGAAATCCATATGCAAAAAAATGAAACTGAATCCCTATCTCTCGCCATGCATAAAAGTTAACTCAAAATGGATCAAAGACCTTGATATCAAATCAGAGACTCTGCGCCTTAACGTGAAAAAGTTGGTTACAATCTACATATTGTGGGATTGGGCTCCAAATTTTTTAATAGGACACCCATAGCACAGAGTTAATAACTAGGATCAACAAATGGGACTTACTTAAACTAAAAAGGTTTTTTCTCAGCAAGAGAAACAATAAGAGAGGTAAATAGGGAGCCTACATCCTGGTAACAGATTTTTACTCCTCACACTTCAGATAGAGCCCTAATATCCAGAGTATACAAAGAACTCAAAAAATTAAACAATAAGATAACAAATACCCAATCAACAAATGGGTCAAAGACCTGAACAGACACTTCTCAGAGGAGGACAAACAATCAATCAACATGTACATGAAAAAATGCTCACCATTTCTAGCAGTCAGAGAAATGCAAATCAAAACCACCCTAAGATACCATCTCACTCCAGTAAGATTAGCAGCCACTCTGAAAGAAAACAATAACAAGTGATGGAGAGGTTGTGGGGAAAAGGGTACTCTTGTACATTGCTGATGGGACTGCAAATTGGTGCGGCCAATTTGGAAAGCAGTATGGAGATTCCTGAGAAAGCTGGGAATGGAACCACCATTTGACCCAGCTATTGCCCTTCTCGGACTGTTCCCTGAGGACCTTAAAAGAGCATACTACAGGGATACTGCCACAACGATGCTCATAGCAGCACAATTCACAATAGCTAGACTGTGGAACCAACCCAGATGCCCTTCAATAGATGAAGGGATTAAAAAAAGTGGAATTTATACACAATGGAGTATTATGCAGCACTAAAAATGACAAATTCATGGAATTGGCTGGGAAATGGATGGCATTAGAGCAGATTATGCTAAGTGAAGCTAGCCAATCCCTATAAAATCAAAGGCCAAATGTCTTCTTTGTTATAATGAGAACAACTATGAACAGAGCAGGGAGGAAGAGCAGGAGGAAAAGATCAACTTTATACAGAGACATGAGGTGGGAGGGAAAGGGAGAGAAAAGGGAAATTGCATGGAAATGGAAAGAGACCTTCATTGATATACAAAATTACATATAAGATAATTTAAGTTATGAACTCCCATTTTTAACCTGTATACACATTGCGAAATCACATCAGTTACACTTCCGTTGATTTATATATTGCCATACTGGTGTCTGTTGTATTCTGCTGCCTTTCCTATCCTTACTATCCCACTTGAATCAAAGTGTGGAATATGATATATCAAGAACTATGTTATGTTTTGAACAACCAACAATAAAAAAAAGATAATTTTAGGGGGAAGGGAATAAAATCCAGAGAAATATTTAGATTACAACAGATGGGGTAGAGAGCGAAGATGAGAGGGGAGGGGAGGGAGGATAGTAGAGGATAGGAAAGGTAGCAGAATACAACAGTTACTAATATGGCATTATGTAAAAATGTGGATGTGTAACTGATGTGATTCTGCAATCTGTATTTGGGGTTAAAATGGGAGTTCATAACCCACTTGAATCTAACGCATGAAATAGGATATGTCAAGAGCTTTGTAATATTTTGAATAACCAATAAAAAAGAACAAGAATGAATGGGAAGCACAGCCTTTGGGTTTCCAGTAGATTGGAACCAGGTGTGATATATTTTTTTTGTATTTTTTACCTTTAGGAGTATGTTTTTCTCTAGAGATGACCACTGAGGCCACTTTAAAATATGCAAAATATTTCACATCTCTGTAGGAGATTAGTTATTACTAATATATTGTAATAACCTGGACTGTGTTATATCACTAAGTGATGTACACAGTTCCCTAACCCAAAGCATCACCACCAGGATAATTTCCTGAACTCTTAATGCTTCTTTCACTTACAGAGTGAATAACCTGGATCTTTTGGCTCAGCAACATCTCTGTCTACAGAGAGGGCCTACTAACCAAAACTACATTTGGGTGTCATGAAGTGGGAAAAAATTATATCAAGCAAATCATGCATTAGTGTGGGTTTTTATTTTTAGAAAATTAATGCTTGTTCTGGGCATGTTAGAAGAGAATTTCTGAAGAAGCTCCCATAGCCTCACAAAAACATACACAATTATTACACATGGACATGCTCAGAGATACCACCCCATGCTCATTCACATAAATACACACCACACAAAAGACAGCTATTTCAGGATCATGGTAGTGGGCCACAATTCTTCACTGGATTATCACTTTGTCACCATATGCCAATCCTCATTTCCAAACAAAATCTAAATCCAGGATAACTTTTTATATAGAAACCGGAAAGAATGTGTGACCTATCTAAGTACAGAGGTTTTGCTCAGCATGTTAGGGAGTTGAGAATACTTACTTTGCTCATTTGTTGCAGAGGCTACCTGTAGTTACAGAAAAGAAGACAGCGTGAGCAGGAGATCATTTGCACAAGTCTACTGTTGGCTGTGGTGACATTAGATAACTAGATGGGAAACAGCAGTTGGGGCAAAGATCACAAAGTAAGGCAGAGAAGGCACTTGTGAAAATACATGAGCTTTGCATGAGGGATTTCTCAGGTACAATTTGATGACATGCATAAAATTCTTTTTCTCTCAAGGAAAAGTGCCACTGAAGAAAATGCTCACTACAATTATTTGACAATGGTTGTTCTCATATGTGAATGTCATCTTGAATCATTCTCACAGGGAATAGATGTGCAGTTGTAATTCCATCACCTATGAGTCACCTATAATGAACACTGTCATATTTTCATGAAGAAATTTGAATTAAAAGGAAGAAAACAACA
This sequence comes from Callospermophilus lateralis, assembly GCF_048772815.1. Classification (NCBI taxonomy): domain Eukaryota; kingdom Metazoa; phylum Chordata; class Mammalia; order Rodentia; family Sciuridae; genus Callospermophilus; species Callospermophilus lateralis. Next base: position 51,969 of record NW_027517355.1, read on the forward strand.
CTTATATCTAAGACAAAGAAAGGTCACATTACCTTAGCAATGTAATTTTTTTGGTCTTCTGCCACAATGGGTACCACCTCTATTATGACTTGATAGCAATCTGGGGAAATATAGAGTAACTGTCAGTATATTGGTTTGCTGAAGAAACACTCCAGGGACTTCCTTACTGTGGACATGGGTCTGGAGTGTATGGAGACGGTTGTTTAACACACACAGGCTCAATTAGTGCTGCAACATGATTGTCTCTGAATGTCAAGAGAAGGAGCAGATCAGGAAACAAAAATTCAAAATAGACAAAAAATGGAAGGAACTACAATGAGAAATTAAATATTCTACTGTTACACTAGAAGGTTTCAGCATTCCTTTATAACACTTGACAGATCCATCAGGAAGTAAAGAAAAAGTATACTTTTGAATCAATCATTTCTGTTATGGGTCAAATTACTTCACACAAACGCATGTTTAAATTCTAAAGATGGTTAAATTAGAACTTAAACCGTACCTCCAAATTTTACTGGGTTTTAAATGAGAGTCATTGTTATCTTAGCAATTAAAAGTATCCTCTTTGAACAGGGTGGACCCATTCTCCAAATAGGGCATCTGTTCTCATGAAGATGGGGCACATTCATGAGAGACTAATGCCATGTGATGATGCAAGCAGAGAGGAAAGTGCTGCAGTTGAAAACCAAGCAGATCAAGGATGGCCACCAAACCAGTAACAGTTAAGAATGGGCAGGAAAAATCCTTCCTTAAAGTTTTCAGAAGTAACATGTTTCTGCTAACAGGTCAATGTGGGATTCCTAGGAAATAAAGCTCTAAGATAGTACACTTACATTACTTCAACCCAAGAAAGCTGGTACTTAGTTATGGCAACCCTAGGAATTTACCAAAACCATTATCAATCACATAGATCTATTTGGCATTTGTACAAATACTTCATACGACAGTGAGAGAATAAAATTTGTTTTCAAGTTAACATGAGGTATTCATCAAGATAAAATATATTTTGGCCTAAAACGTTCCTTGACATGTTGAGAAATTGTGCAAATTTGCTGTCAGGAGAAGAGAAGTTGGCAAATGGAGGAAGGATGCACCCACGACAGTTCTTCAGTGCCAGACTTAGAAGGCAAGAAGACTGCTTCTCAGTGAGAGGGGAACTAAAGGAAGTCACCCAAACTTAATAGTGAATGGAAAAAATTATAGAGGAATATAAAGTCAAAAACTCAAGCAAAAGAAATGATACAAGACAGAAGCAAATTTAAGATAGAGAGAACCTTTATTTCTTGCAGCTCCACAACCTGTAATGCAAACAGTGCGAATAGTCCTTCCTCTCAGGTGTGCAAAAGAGGGGTTTCACGAAAACTCAATAGTGGACAGTCAGGGAGTCTTAGAGAATCAGAAACTTGGCTACATTAAACAAAGACAAAAAAGAAAGTACATTAGATCCAAGCTGATGGTGGCAGAAGCAGCAGTAGCAGCAGCAGGATTAGTGGCACTGCTAGATCACCTAAAGAAGGAAATGGACAGAAACAAAATAGAAAGATTCAGTGTGAAAATCCTGAGATCAGAGAGGCAACGTTTTCTTGGCTGAAAAGAGGCTTCTTTGCACTGCACACTGTACATGAAGAAAGATCTGTGATTCATGCTGTCCCCAGAGAGCAAGGCAGGAGCCACCTTGACACAGCCAAGCTGATGCTGCCACTGCAGGAGCCAGGAGCTGGGAGATCTGAGCAGGTAGGCACACATGGACCTGAAAGGCACCTGCCACAGCACCTAGGCTTTGCCTGGCTGAGCTAGAGCAAAAGGCATGGAGAGAATTCTCCCCAGGGGAACTCAAGTCAGAGATGTGCAGGCAAGCTCTGGTCCTTTCCTCCTTGAGTCTGGTGCCTCCCAGGACCAGCTGAAAGGGATTGAGAATTTGAGGGAGCAGGTGTAAAAATGGGCTGCTGGGAATAGATGCCCAGACCATAAGCCCAGGAAACATGTAAAGGTCGCTCCACAGGCAGCAGAGTGGGTGGGGAGAAGCTGACTAGCACACCCATAGTTGGAATTAAGGACAAGATTCAGAAAATCACCTCAATAGATGTAGAAAAGCTCTTGATTAAAAAGGAGAAACAATTCATTTCCAAAATAAAGGAGAAACCTGGAAAAAAAGGAACTTAGTTTCAATATTATAAAAGCCATATATGAGAAATTCAAAGCCAACATCACACTGAACAGAGATAAAAATGAACTGTCTTCTTCAAATATCAAGAACAAGAAAAGAATGTCTACTTTTGCCAATTTTATTCAATATATTTTTCTGAAAAAATGTCAGAACAATCAGGCAAAAGTAGGAAATTAAAAGGATACCATAAGAAAAGTTCAAATTGTCCACATTACCTGGTGACATGATTCTATATTTAGAAGGCCCAAAAATTTTCACCAGAAGAATTCTAGAAGTAATAAATTTAGCAGTGTAGCAGGATAAAAGATCAACACAAATAAATCAATATTGTCACTATACTCCAACATTGATGGCACTGATTTTGAATTCAAGAAAATAATTTCTTTTATAATAATGTAAAAAAGCCCCTCAGGATAAATCTACCAAATAGGATGTAAGATCTCTACAACAAAAACTATAGAACACTGAAAAAGAAATGGAAGAAGACCTCAGAAGAGGCAAAATAGTTCTGTGTTCTTGGATAGGCAGAATTAATATTGTCAAAGTTGCCATAACATCAACAATATCCAGGTTCAATGAATTCAATACAATCCCCTTCAAACTACAAATGATATTTCTTACAGTATTGAAAAACTAACCCTGAAATTCATTTGAGATGATGATGATGATAATAATAGTAATAATAATAATTATTATAATATAATATTATATTAATTATTATATTCATTAAATAATAATAATAATTACTCTTATTATTATTATTATTGTTATTATTATTATTATTATTTGGCAAAGCAATTCTGAGCAAGAAAAAGTAAGGTGAAAGCCAGCACAATGACCAATTTTATATTTTACTACAGAGATGAGTAGCAAAAACAGTATCTTATTGAACTGAAAATAGATATGAGGATTCTTGAATTGAATATACCACACAGAGACAACCCACCTGATACTTACATTCACCTGATACTGGACAACAGCACCAAAATACATGTTAAAGAGGACATTATGGTTTAAACAAATGGTGCTGGGGAAACAGGATAAGCATAGAAATACCAGGAAGGATGAGAGAAAGAAGGTACACTGACACAATGTTGGTGGGTTTGTAAATTATTATGACAACTCTGGAAAGCAATGTGCAGATTCCTGACAAGCCCAAGAGTGGAACTCATAGGACTCAGCTATTACGTTCCTCCCTGCTTATTCTATAAAACTACAAGTCAGCATACTATAGTGATACAATCACTTCAATGTTTCTAGCATTCACCATAAATACATTGTATGATCAACCCAGATGTCCACCAGCAGTTGAAATAATCAAGTGCACAGAATTAAAAGGTAACTGGATCTTTACTTCTGGAGCTATAGCACTGCTGAATGACTCAAAGCACGTAAATTTGTACATGTTAAATAAAAGAAGAATTGGAAATCTGAATCAACTAGAATCCTTATTGCAGAATGGACACAATGACAGGATTTCCACAGTACCTTCGTTGGAATTCTCATTTGGAACAGGACAGTTTGATGGCCAGAGGTCTCCTCTGGACCAAGGCCAGAGGCAACAGCCTGGGAAATGTGATAAAACAGAGTTAGCAGTTAACAATGTGCTACCAAGGAAACATAGGTCATCAATAGTAATTCATATAACAGTTCAACCAGTTTTAATTGATAAGTGATCATTGTAAATATCTGGGGGTATAATTTGAGCTTTGAATTCAAGTATGTATTTATACAAATCAAATCCTACCTCAAAAATTAAATACCTGTTCAGTTAAATAAACCCCTTCTCAATTGTTGCAAAAAGTGTGGCATCTGATCCATGTAATGGTATAAGGCTGACAATGATCACATCCATGCATTCTTAAGCGGACTGGTGCTTCATATGGGTGCTAATGTGTCCTGACATTAAATAGTACACTTCATTAAATGTGTGGAAAAATAAGCTCAATCGTTGACAGTGTTTGAACAGAGAGGTGTCAAACAGAGGTCATCCTCCAGAGCAATGGGTAAAGAAAGTCTATTCCTCATTCTTTACAGATGGATATTTGTAAAGCTCATGGAGAATATCTGTGACCTCCTATGACTCCATATCAGCCTAAAGGGATGGGTGGAGCAGAGTCTGTCCACCACAATTTAGAGTTTAGGTGTTTGTAATTTGGAGATTTTATGTGTCTTGCCCAGATTCACAAGAATGATGAGCGGTGGATATGGGACAGGAATGTAGCTATATACCTGGGACCAGAAATTCCTGAGCACTTGAGTCCTCTAGTGGATATCCTAGAACCAGGAAACCAGAACTCTTCTCAGTGCTTTTTGAATACTCCTTCCTTCAGGCCTCTTTGGCATGAGGTTTCAGTAGCAGACACCATGAGAAATGTTCAAGTTATAACCCCGGGCTCCTGTCTCTTCATTGCAATTACTGACTTAAAAATGATCATTTCATGTAAATGAAGCCTATCTGAAGGTCAAGGTGAAAAGGTTAAGAATGTAAGAATTAAGTTCTGTTTTCCTGCAACCTGAAACTCATGTAGAAGTCGAAAACAACTCCCGGAAATACCCACTAAATGTATGTTGAAATCTCCCCGATCATCTGGTTGCTCTACGAAAACAACCCCCCTCCCAGAATCCATGCAATGATTGGCTATGCTGTATGTGAAGTCCCTGCCCTCTCCAAGGAATGTATATAAGCTCTGCTTAAGCTGTTCCCGGGGCTCTCTGCTCTATTCAAGTGAGCTCTCAGCCCCACTATGCTGGACACCCCAATAAACACTTTGCTGTTGCATGAGACAGTCTCTTGGTGGTCTCTTCCTCTGACGCTCGCCAGACCTTTACAAAGGGTAGAGTCCACACTTGGAGCCATTCTCCCCCAGGGTCTTCTCACTTCCAGCTGTCTCCAAGTGATCCTTCCTGACGAGCAGTTGACCATCTAAATCATCAGAGTTCTCTGGGGCTCACCAACTGTTTCAGAACTTGGGACATTCTAAACCAACTGCCACTTGATGGCTGTGCCAAGAATGAAGTTTCCTTGAGCTTTTCCCTCCTGGATGGCCTGTTAGTGGGGATTAATCAGGGAAACAGATACTCTGGGCTGATGGTTTGATGTTTCCATGTCAGATGCTGGCCTGCCCCATGTCTGCAGTCTAATATTCTGAGCCATAATCTGAGCAGTCAGACAAGGCCTGGTTGAAATATCATTTCTCCATATGCACCAGCTCTGATCATGCATATTCATGCTCCTGGCTTTCCAAGCCTCTTCCTAGACTCTGCATGGCCAGGGGCCAGAGACTTACCTGCCTAGATGGAACCACCACTAACTATAACGTGTGAACCTCAACCAATGGATCCTCCCTGAAACCACTGAGGCCCTCCTTTCCTCCATTATCAGACATCCACTCCACTGACCTCAAGGCACTGTCCTTTTTGCCTTCTTCCCAGTAGCCCCCAAACACCTGGGATCCTTTAGTTATCAACCAATTGGAAACGTTTTCTGAAATTTCAGTCCTCTTTTCTTTTACAAAGTCTTGATTTAGACTTCTCTAACGTTATTTTTAAATATTCATATACATTGAGATGGGTTTGGTTTCTAATTGCCCTTTCATGGTATATATATCGCCTTACTTAGCATCCATATACTATGTCTCACTTTATTTCTTCATCTCATGAAAGCAAGGTGGTTGTCCTGCTCCTGTAATTCACTTTAAAGGCACACATGTTATTTGCATTAGGAATGGTTCATTTATCTAAATTTAGAAAAACATTTTCAGTAACCAGGTCAATAGAACAAGCAAATATATGAATTGAGTGATAAAACAATATCACCAAATATTTAAATCTCATGAGAGAAGATTCAGTGTTGAAGATGAAAACATCAAGAGGAAAATATATTCAGTAAACATTAACTGCCCTTTGAAGAAACACACTTAAAAATATCACTGACAACATACCTTTCCCACAGCAGTTAAGATTTCCCATGGCCAACCAGGAACTCAAAACCTCCCTACTCTTCTCCAACTTTAACTTACACCAACTCACTCACTACACCAACTGAGTGGAAATGGAAGGTAAGATGTGCATTCCACATTACCATGGTGACTGGTCAACATGGAACTTTCATTGTGAGCACATGCCACATTCTGAGCTGCTACTATTAGAAAGTGTATTTTCATGTCCAAGTGTGTTGTTGAATAGTTTGTGTATTGCTTCAAAAACTGAAACCTAGAACTATATATTAATATTTGTTGTTAATAAAAATAAGTTAAATTAGAAAAAAAAGGATTTACTTCAAAAATTATTTCATTGATCAAAAAATCATGGGATGAAAGGGATGCATAGCTATAGTTTTGAGAATCAAAGAAGATTCCATTTCTGCTTTGTAATTCTAAACCAACACATGTCTCAATCTTTCTGAACCTCCAAACATTTGTAGATAGAGAAAATTAAAATGTCTTTTTGATTCAGAATGAAAATGTATACAAAGTGTTATCTTTTAAGAGTTGAGGAAATTTTCAGGAAGGAGAAATTTTAAGATCACATCCCCCTTATTTTAAATTTGAAAACAAAACTATTTTCTATTTAGTAGGATTTAATCCAATCATTTGAATTAATCTTCCTCTTCCATGACTCCTGCTGTGGAATCCATTCTTTTGCTTCTCATCCTAACCTGTCATCTCATACCACAAACACTCATGCTTGAACATGCACATGGTGAGGTCTATACAAACAATGTATGCAAAGTCTTCACATTGTAAAAGCTATCTATGCGAAACCCAAGGCCAACATTATAACTAAATGAGAAAAGGAGAAAGCATTCCCTCTAAGGACTGAAAAAAGACAGGGATGCCCTCTTTGAAACTCTAGTCAGAGTAATCAGACAGATGAATGAAATTAAAGTGATTTGCATAGAATAAGAAATCAAATTATCACCCATTGCTGAGGACATAGTTCTATATTTAGAAGATCCAAAAAATTCCTCCAGAAAGCTTCTAGAACCAGTAAATACATTCAGCAAATTAGGATATAAAATCAATACCCATGAATCAAATGCATTTCTATATATAAGCGATGAATCCACAGCAAGAGAAACTAGGAAAACCTCCCCATTGACTCTAGCCTCAAATAAATAGAACACTTGGAAATCAATCTAAAAAAAGAGGTGCAAGACCTCTACAATGAAAACTATAGAACACTAAAAAAAAAAATTGAAAAAGATCTTAGAAGATGAAAAGATTTCTCATGGTCTCGGGTAGGTAGAATTAATAGATCCAAAAATGGCCATACTACCAAAACTTTTACAAAGATTTAATGCAATTCCTATTAAAATCCCAATGACATTCTTGTTTTTTAATTAAAAACACCAGGCAAAGTCTAATGCTCTCCCACATGGGGTCTTTCCCTTTGGGTCTCTCCTGACCCTCTTTTTGGCTTTGGCTTATGCTTTTCCTCAGGGAAGTCATTCCATGTGGACCTTCAGGACCTTCTTTTTGCTTGGGGCTTTTTCTATCTCCCAGGTTGCATCTGCATGGAAGGTTCTCAGGATATTCATCCTGGCCCCAGCAACTCAGGCAACTCAGGACAAGGCAACTCTGGGAACTCTGGACACACAGGTAACTCTGGACACATTGAAGAGCCATTTCCTCCTGGCACCCCACTGGAGCCCACAAGCCAGGTGGATAGCTGACAAGAGGAGACACCTGGGGTGCAATTGCTGTCACTGCTGTGGCTCCTGTTCCTGCTGATTCTGATTTCATTACTACAGGGGCTTGTAGAGATGTTTAGTATGGGAATCCGACTGGGATTGGCACTGAATGGGGCACAGACATTTTCACATGGGGTTGCAGTGCCTGGAGCCAAGGACCTGGGTGTCCTGGCACATAAAGCAAAGGTGCTGGGGCTGGCATCTGGGCCTCCAAATGTGGTATGCCCTGTGTTCCAGGTGCTACCACCTCTGCCTACTCCTCTCCTTCCAGGGACCATGCCACAGCACCATGCTGTTGGGCTCCCATAACAGGTACAACCTTTGGGGGCAATGGATCTGCGAAGGCTGACCTCTCAGCCTGAGGTAGCCTCTCACGTAGCACTTCACGCTCATCCATTGCCTGTTGAAAGACAATCTAAGTGAAGTGCAGCTGAGTAGTAGCATCATCACGGTCCTCACACAGCCACCGCAGCTCAGAGGCCAAAGCCCAGCAAGCCGCCTCACCCTCCTCCAGTTGGTCCTGCAGCAGACAGGCACGATGCCCCTGCTGCTCCCGCTGCCTTGCCACCACTCGCATGCCCAGGGCAAGGGCACTTCAGGTGCATTCCCTCTTGAGGTCTCGAGGCACCTGAAAGTCCACCACCACAGTGCGAATCCACTCCTCTACCTTGTTCCAGGGACAAGAGCGAAAGGCCATGTAGAACTCGGGGCCACCACTGTTCAGGAGAGCTTCATTATTAATGAATCAGACCACCTCCTTGTGGAGAAAGCCACTGGCATGCTCGCCAAATTCCACTCTCATGGCTCTTGCGGCCTTTATTTCTTAATTTCATGAAAACAAGGTGGATGTCCTCCCCTTGTTTATTTATTCACTTTTCTATTAAAATATTTATTTATTTTAATTTGTTATATGTGATGGCAGAATGCAATTCATTTCATATTAGATGTAGAGAGCACCATTTTTCAAGTCTCTGGTTGTACAAAAAGTATTTTCACACCATTCGTGTCTTCATATATGTACTTAGGGTAATGATGTCTAACTCATTCCACCATCATTTGTACCCCCATGCTCTCTCCATTCCCCTCCTTTCCCTTTGCCCTATCTAAAGTTCTTCCATTTCTCCCATGCCCTGCTATCATCATTATGAGTCAGCATCCTCATATCAAATAAAGCTTTTGGCCTTTGATATTTTTCGATTGGCTTACTTCACTTAGAATTATATTCTCCTACTCCAACCATTTACTTGTAAATGCTATTATTTTATTCTCTTTTAGTTCTGAGTAATATTCCATTGTGTATATATATAAAAGTTTCTCTGTGTATTCATCTACTGAAGGGCATCTGGTTTTGTTCCACAATTTAGCTATTATAAATTGTGCTGCAATAAACATTGATGTGTCTGTGTTCCTGTAGTAAGCTGTTTTTCAGTCCTTTACATCTAGGCCAAGGAGTGGGATAGCATGGTCAAATGGTGGTTATGTTGTAAGTTTCCATGAACTCTCCATACTGACTTCTAGATTGGCTACACCAAATTACAGTCCCACAAGCAATGTGTGAGTGTGCCTTTTCCCCTACATCCTGGACAACTCTTAGTGTTGTTTGTAATCTTGATGGCTGCCATTCTGATGGGAGTGAGAATCTTAGAGTACTTTTGATTAGCATTATATCTCTACCAATGAATGATAGTCTTCATATAACTAGAAAAAGAAACCACAAATTTCATTTGTAAAAATAAGAGGCCTAGAATAGACAAAGCAATCCTCAGCAAGAAGAATGAAGCAGAAGGCAACACAATACCAGAATTTAAACTATACTATGGATCAATAGTAACAAAAACAGCATAGTGTTGGTACCAAAGGACACATGTGGAACAATAACACAAAAATAAAAGACACAAAGATGAACCCACATCTAGATGATCATATGGTCCTCATCTTTAAGTTTATTGAGGTGAAAGATTTATACAATGAAAACTACAAAACCCTAAAGAGAGAAATAGAAGAAGATCTTAGAAGGTGGAAAAATATAACTTCTTCATGGATAGGCAGAATTAACATCATCAAAATGGCGATATTACCCAAAGTTCTCTATAGGTTCAATGCAATGCCAATCAAAATCCCAATGACATTTTTTCTAGAAATAGATAAAGCAATCATGAAATTCATATGGAAAAATAAAACACCCAGAATAGCAAAAGAAACTCTAAGCAGGAAGTGTGAATCAGGCAGTATAGCGATACCAGATTTCAAACTATACTACAGAGCAATAGTAACAAAAACAGCATGGTACTGGTACCAAAACAGGCGGGTGGACCAATGGTACAGAATAGAGGACACAGAGACTAATCCACAAAGTTACAATTATCTTATATTTGATTAAGGGGCTAAAAGCATGCAGTGGTGGAAGGATAGCATCTTCAACAAATGGTGCTGGGAAAACTGGAAATCCATATGCAACAAAATGAAACTGAATCTCCTTCTCTCGCCATGCACAAAAGTTAACTCAAAATGGATCAAAGAGCTTGATATCAAATCAGAGACTCTGTGTCTGATAGAAGAAAATGTTGGCTCTGATCCACATATTGTGGGGTCGGTCTCCAAATTTCTTAAGAGGACACCCATAGCACAAGAGTTAATAACAAGAATCAACAAATGGGACTTACTTAAACTAAAAAGATTTTTCTCAGCAAGAGAAACAATAAGAGAGGTAAATAGGAAACCTACATCCTGGGAACTAATTTTCACTCCTCTCACTTCAGATAGAGCCCTAACATCCAGAGTATAAAAGAACTCAAAAAATTAAGCAATAAGATAACAAATAATGCAATCAACAAATGGGCCAAGACCTGAACAAACACTTCTCAGATGAGGACATACAATCAATCAACAAGTACATAAAAAAATGCTCACCATCTCTAGCAGTCAGAGTAATGCAAATCAAAACCACCCTAAGATACCATCTCACTACAGTAAGATTTGCAGCTATTATGAAGTCAAACAACAACAAGTGCTGGCGAGGATGTGGGGAAAAGGGTACACTTGTACATTGCTGGTGGGACTGCAAATTTGTGCAGACAATTTGGAAAGCAGTATGGAGATTCCTGGGAAAGATGGGAATGGAACCACCATTTGATCCAGCTATTCCCCTTCTTGGACAATTCCCTAAAGACCTTAAAAGAGCGTACTATAGGGACACTGTTACAACAATGTTCATAGCAGCACAATTCACATTAGCTAGACTGTGGAACCAACCCAGATGCCCTTCAATAGATGAATGGATAAAAACATGTGGCATTTATACACAATGGAGTATACTCTGCACTAAATAATGACATGGAATTTGCAGGGAAATGGATGGCACTAGGGCAGATTATGCTAAGTGAAGCTAGCCAATCCCTTCAAAATAAATGCCAAATGTCTTCATTGATATTAGGAGAGCAACTAAGAACAGAATAGAGAGGAAGAGCATGAGAAGAAGATCACCAATAAACAGGGACGAGAGGGGGGAGGAAAAGAGAGAGAGAAGGGAAATTGCATGATAAAGGAAGGAGACCCTCATTGTTATACAAAACTACATATAAGAGGAAGTGAGGGGAAAGGGAAAAATAAACAATAGAGAGAAATGAATTACAGTAGATGGGGTAGGGAGAGAAGAAGAGAAGGGAGGTTAGGGGAGAGGAGGGAAGGGGAGGGGAGGGGGCATAGTAGAGGATAGGGAAGGCAGCAGAATATAACATACACTAGTATGGCAGTAGGTAAAAAATGGTTGTGTAACCGGTGTGAATCTGCAATAATATGTATATAGGGTTAAAATGGGAGTTCATAATCGGCTTGAATCAAATGTGTGAAATATGATATGTCAAGAGCTTTGTAATGTTTTGAACAACTAATAAAAAAAGTAAATTAAATAAAAGAACATGTATTACATGGAACTGTTTTTCTCATAAGCACTTAAGTGAGTGAATGCACCACATGGAAGCTATCACAGGCATATTGAGATACTCAGGACTGCAGCTTAACCCAGCTGATGCTCACTGTGGGTGGGGCCTGCACTTGGCTGCAGAATTGGGTTTCTGTTTAAACCCAGGGGTGCAGGAGTTGTACAAGACTCATATCCGCATTAGAATAGCAACAATATCCTCGGGCGAAAAGGTAGACTCTGCCTTACAGCTGAATAAGAGTTGCAGAACATGGGGTGACTGGAGGACATCAGTGGCCAGCGTACCTGTTCCCTCAGCGACCATGGATAACTTAGTACCACCGGGCAGAAGGTAAGAAAACCAAGGCAGCAACACCTGGCCTTGACTCGGGGGACCAGAGGCCATGGCCTACAATCAGCACCCTTCTGACCCAGGAGGTGGGTGGCAGGAGGCATTAACAGCAGTGGCTCTGTCAATATTCAGAGCCCTGACTGGGCTGCAGCTCCTGGATGGCAGATATGTAGGTATGCAAGGCTTGTCCCCAGCACTGAGCTCTGGCAAATTTGTCTATGGAGCAAACCACCTGATTGCTATACTTATTCACTTGTGTGCACAAATCAAGAAAAGGACAGTTAAAATGCACATGCGGTGTGATCTCTTAGCATAATGATCAAACGAGGAGAACAGCAGGTCTCCTACAAAAAGAGGTTTTTGTAGATGTTAGAATCACCTAGTGATTGCAGGAGACAGGACACAGAAGGACTAGGCTGCAGAGAGAGCCACTGTCTCAATGGGGTCTCAAGAGGCACACACTGGCTGGTCAGTTTGCTTCCTAGTCACTGAGCTTAGAAACATTTGACTAATCAAAGGCTGTGATTACAATTTTAAGAGTAACTGCTCTGGCTGTTAGGGACCATTGTGTCTTTTATTAAAAGCATTGTTCTGGGCGCTTCTGACAGACACTAGGGCATTTTAGTGCTTCCCGGAAGGCGGCCACTGCCTCCTCAGACTTGAGCATCTGAACTACCAACTGACCAGAGTTCCAGCCAGGGTGACCCTCACCGTGAAGGTAAGAATCAAACTGCATGTCCAGCAATGGCTCCTGAGTGGACCACAGAAAGACGCAGTTAGGAACACAGTCCAAAAACAAAAGACAACATTTTTCAAAATATTTTTTACAGCAGCATAACTAATTTACAAAAAGCTACAAAAATCATATTTACCAGGACACGTCTGTTAAATAAAAACATCATGTTAGTGTGCATTTAGGCAGGGCTATGTACAAGGATTCTGGTTCTTGCTCTCCTTAGAACAATAGCCCATGCCCAATGGGGCTCACCATGGCAGGGCTGCAGGGAGGATAGCAGAGGCAAAACAGACCCTCCACACAGTGGCACCCTGCCCACCCTGTTTCCCCTAAAACTTACCCCGGCATCATGCAATATTCCTGCCAGCCCCTGGAGGCCGGTGGGAAACAGGGCTCAGAATTCCCAGTCAGGGAGAGCAGCGATGACTCCTTTCAGCAGAGCATCCAAGCAGAAATAGAACTATTTCTGAATGAGAAAAGACAACATGAAAACCAAAAGTGTGACAGGTCTGTGGATACGAAAACAAAGTCAAATGAAAATTCTCCCCAATCCACACTGAAACCCACCCAGAAGCCCCCTGTCATGGTGCTGCTAGCCACAGTCTGATGGAGCCTGTTAGGAGTTTTTCTTTCATGAACTTTCAGATCAGAAAAGATTAGCACAGCACCCAGCAGCCTCAGGCCTAAGATTACCACAGAGCTGAGAACCTGGGCGGCACAAGGTCTGCTGTCCCCAAGCCCCAGGCAGCACAGTGTAGGGGCGCGGGCAATAGGAACTGCAGGGCTGAAGGGAGGGGCAGCAGCTCCAGGTTCCTGGAGCCCCAGCACAAGGTCTTGACTCCAGCAGCAATGATGGCATCCAAGAGGCCATCTAGCTGTGTCAGTTGGAGAAAACCAGGAAGGAGCACAGCAACAAGAGGCCAGCTCATCAAGAAGGGGCTGAAAGTTGCCAGCAGCCTGGGTAGCTCACTGAAAAGTGTCTTCCCTGAAGCCCCCAGGAGAACACGCAGCAAGAAGAACTCAGCAGTCTCTAGGGACACAGACCTCATCCCAAGGGGCTTGGACTCTTACCACCTCTCCAAGCCACCAAATTATGCCACAGCTGCTGCACCTCCTGGAAACACCACCACCAGGAGGGAGCCTATGGAAGTGACCTTGGTGGGGCAGACACTTCTGTTGAGTTGATGTGCACTGAAGCAATACGGAGTGTTTCCAAGACCACCCTGGAAGGCAGCAATGGGCCTGCATCTGTGAGCACACGCTTCTGCTCCTCCAGTGTGCCTTCCCACTCTAATGGGAACAGCAGCTCTTTGGATAATTAGGACAGCATAGAACAGAAGATCCAGGTGTTTTTGGCTCTGAAAACACAGTCAGGAAGCCTGCTGCTGAGCTTGCAGAGATGCCTTCCCACACCTCCCTGGCCTCTTCTTCCATGTCCACTTACATCATCCCTTAAGGCTCTTTGATCATGTTCAGTAACAGGTGGGGGAGGGGATACTTGGCCCCTTCCCTGGATGGAGCATGCACAGCCTCCTTGAGGAGACTCTGCAGAGTGCTCTACAATCTAACTTGCCTCAGAGCCTAAGGTTTGATCATGGGCCTGAACTTGCTTAAGTGAAAGGATCCTCTTTGCTTAGGGGATATTTATACACCTACCTTCCAGAGATCCCTTCTAAGGTACTTGCACCTCAGCTTTGTTTCTTGTGTGATTTTCAGCCCTACAAAATCTACTCAGTTTGATACCTGAGGCCAGGTTCCTCCAGGACCTTTCTTAGGTGAGTCTTGTTCTATGTCCTGGGCTTCTTTGAATGTCCTGGAGAGACCAAAAGATTCAGCCCTCAGACTCAGGTTACAGTCCAGGGCATAGGATGAACTTTCTGACTTCCAGTTCAATGCCTGACTCTTAATCTTCTGTCCTGAACCCCCACCCTAGCCTCTTCTTTGTCTTTTCTGGGCAACTCTATCCTCTGACCTGGAGTAGTACCTCTGCTGCTATTTGTTGATAGAGGAGGCCAAGAGCTTGCCATTTCTTCTAGATGATACCAAAAGCCTCTGTCACCTGAAATAATGTGAACAGGAGTACTGCCTCGCTGTGCCAGCTGCACCCTGTCCTGCAGAGCACAGAGAGGCAGCTTTTGTCCCATGCATGGAGGGACACTGGTGTATTTCCTGTAACTGAGTCTTAGTATGAAAATCTGTCTCTAAGCCTTGTGTTTTAATAGAAAGTGGAGCCTATTGAATAAACTATAGCTATTCTTTAATGTGTCCAGCCTACAGAAACTTTTGTGACACATTTTGGTGCATTTACCACCTTCACATTTTATGCTGGAATCAAGACTGATGCTTTCCTCTGCTCCAATAGCAATAGTAGAAATGTCATCAGAACAGCTGTTGCTCTGGCACAGCAGTTCAACTGTGTGTATATCACCATCACCATCACCATCACCATCTTCTTCCTCCTCCTCATTATAACCTCTGCTACAACTATTTTACTCCACCGTGCACATTTGCAGTGCATAGTGGAGAATTTCCCCATCAACTCAGTGTGTACTTTCTTCAAACTGGGGACTTCCTTCCCATATCAAAGGGGGAAGTGTTCTCCCACCACACATAAAAGCAACCATTTTTTGATCCAATTTTCCACATTTCTCCAGAGGAAGGTCAAGACTCCAAGAATCATCTCACTCACTGAGATCTAGGTGAAACTTTTTTCAATTAATGAGGCCATTTCTGTTATTATATCATTTAATTTGAAAACAAAATTAGAAAGCCATACATGTAGATATAGTTGAGGCATAAGGATACTCTATTGACAGGATAACTGAGAACATTTCTTTCAAACTAAGAAAATTATGCTAAACATAGGTATTGCTTTTGTTGTAGCAGGATTTTTAAAGGTCATCTAGGGTCGGGGGAGGGCATGAGGCCAGGATGGGAGGCACAGCTGGGCACACACTTTATAACGGTGCACACAAATACATATATGCACACACTCAGATGAACAGTGATGTTTTTATTATATGCATAGCCTAGAAGAGGGTCCCTATGTCATGAGTAGATGGTTTTATGTTACAGGGACCTCGTCCTAGTTCTAGAGCCATCCCCAGGATGCGTACAAGAAGACCTATAGCCAACTTCTTTGTCTTGTCCACTCTGTGATGAGTGTGTAATTTCTCTAGTTGCCTCACTAGACTTGAGGCTGGTGTGACATCCAGATTCTGGGAGGAGAAACTTACCTATGCAGTAAGTATAAACATGGTTAACACAGCCTTAATAAGTTATGTCCTCTGACCTATTCACTTGGGCCAAGGGGTGGAGAATCACCACCCTTAGAATCCAGGATTTTTGATGAAAAGAACCTTTTTAATTTAGATCCATAGTATTTATTGTTGCTTAATATAAATCATAGTGCTCTGAAGTCTTATTAAGAAAGTAAGGCACTAACCAGATAGATTTGGGCCTATTTTTCTTTTAATATACACAGTGTCTCTGGTTCAATTTTTTGGTCCTTGATTCAATTTGGGTTGAGTTTTTTGCATGGTGAGAGAGAGGGGTTTAATTTTATTTTAATGTATATAAATTTCCAATTTTCCCATCATTATTTTTTGAAGAGGATATCATTTTCTCCAATGTACATTTTTTATGCTTTTTGTCAAATATAAGAGAGATCTAATTATGGGCATTGTTCTCTGTGTTATCTATTCTATACCATTACTCTACAAGTCTATTTTGTTGCCAATACCATACTGTTTTTTGTTATTATTGATTTGTAGCATAGTTTAAGGTCTAGTATAGAGATGCCACCTAATTCACTCTTCTTGCTAAAAATTGCTTTAGCTATCTTGGGTCTCTTATTTTGTCAGATAAATTTCATGACTGCTTTTTCTATTTCTCTGAGAAATGTCATTGGGATTTTGATTGAGATTACATTAAATCTGTATAGTTCTTTTGGTAGTGTGGTCATTTTGACAATATTAATTCTGCCTATTTAAGAAAAAAAAATAGATCTTTCCATATTCTCATGTCATCTTTTATCTTTTTTCCATAGGGTTCTGTAGATTTCATTGGAGAGATCTTTCAGCTATTGTTAGGTTGATTCCCCAGGATTTTATAATTTTTATACTATTCAAAGATAGTAGTTTTTCTCATTTCCTTTGCAGAAGATTTTTTATTGATATTCAGAAATGCCTTTGATTTATGGGTGTTGATTTTGTATCCTGCTACTTTACTGACTTCATTTACTAGTTCTAGCAGTTTCCTGATGGAATATGTCGAGTCTTTTAGGTATAGAATTATATTGTCTGCAAATAGTGCTAATTTGTTTTCTTCCTTACTTATCCATATCCCTTTAATTTATTTTATTTGTCTAATTGGTCTGGCCAGTGTTTCAAGAAATATGTTAAATAGAAGTTGTGGAAACGGGCACCCCTGTCTTTTTCCAGTTTTTAGAGGAAATGCTTCCATTTTCTGCCTTGGTGTCCTAGAATGGTGCTCCCCAATCTTGTGGCCATTGGCCATGTAATTCATCAAATTGACAAACTCAGCTTTTTCTGTCACAGGATCTATATGCCAAAATATCATGTGCTTGAAGCTACTGAATTAGGCAGGATAGACATGGAACATTTCCATAATCACAAAAATTATTGAATGATGATGCTCTATAAATCACCAGGAGCAAATATTATGGATAATATGACCTATTTGGAGTTCAAATCTAGTACCTTTCAACAAATACCTTGCTAACTGTGTTTCAATATAAATTTTTTGTTAAAAAGAATAAATGAATAAATAAAATAGAATGGTGTGCATACAGCTATCAGGAGCTACATTTATGAATTCTGTTCTCGAGCATCCACCAGGTTTTACCTGGCCTCTTCCAATCACAGGATTTCAAGCACCTCTCTTGAAGGCCCCATCCCATTCTAGTAAAGGCCATTGACTCTTATGGTGTCCTTTGACAGAATCCCTCTTACCTTCTAGGCTAATGAGGAAACTAGCCAATCAATAAACCACTACCCCCGCCACTCCAGATAATTATTGTGCATGGGAATTCATAGCCATCCTAGGAGTATGAAGCTGCTGGCATTGGTACCACACTTAGAAAATTAGTAATTTTCTGTTTTTATAACAGGTCCTAGTAGAACATGACTCAAGCCCACTTAGTTATAAGCTGGGAATGCTGCTGAAATAAGACAAAAGCAACCACCACCAACAACAATAACAATAACATAAAGCCCTCTACATTTATGTGGGGATTTTTCTCTAAAAAAGACCTTGAATTTTTAAAAATTATCACATCTCCATATAGCTACGGCCCAATAAACCCCTCAATGATAAACAGTTTTTTCAAAGAATATTTTCTGAAATATTTTTTGAGGAAGTAAAGAGCAACCCACTTGGGAACAGTACAGAATGTGACCACTTTTTTGCTAGATTATAACATAAAATTCTAATGAAGCTGTGGCAAAGACGAAGACCCTTCACAGACTTCAAGAACAGACAGGAGATTTCCTCCTGCTGACATGGTCTCAAGTCAGAGCTGCACCCAACTTGGATTCTCCTGAGGCAAAGAAGGCCCACAAGGTCATTGAACTAGCTGTTCTGTCACAAGGGGGGAATATATATCATAAATTACCAAATAATACATCTAATAAAACTAATAATTACAAAATGCTATCTTTGACATAGTTTAATTAAATTTAATTTTGAATGAAAGTGTTTAATCTTTAATACACCATATTTATCTTATTGCTGATAGATGAGATTTTACTACCAGAAAGTGATAACTTAATGATCGCTGTTAAAGAATGCAAGTCCAAGGAGACTTCAAGCATCAATTATTTATAAGCAGACTTGCTGCTGTGTCCCCATGTAAAGGTAGCAAAACTCCTGTCATGAGGTTGATGCACCCCTGCATCACCTGACCACAATGATCTCATCTGAAAGAGACCAGAAGTATGGCACAACCTTGAACCTCAAGAAATCTTAGAGAGGTAAGGCCACAATAATGTCTTAGAGTCAAGTTCATGGAATACTGCCTTCATAGCATACATTAAGAGTGCCTGAGTGGCAACACACTATCCCATGCTAGGTTGTGTGAACAGCAAACTACTTACCCCTTAGGCACAACCCTGGGCATGAGGCTATGTGTTTAATTCCCTGCTCTTACTCCATTGCTCACTCCTTGATTGGTCACTGCAGAAATTGCATTGGTGGCTGCCTGTAATCTGATAAGCTACTGCCTGAGTATATATACATGGTAACTTCACAATAAAATGAGACCTGCTTCCTGCTTGATGTCCAGAGGTCTTGATTAGTGACTTCACAGACACAGCCTCTTCTACAATTTTTTGTGAAACCCCTTGCTGGACCAGAAAGAGCCCACATAAACATGAGTACATAGCATTTGTCTTTTTTTTTTTTTGAAGGTTCAAAAAAAATTCTTGTAATGTGACTCTCCTGACCTCTAATGAATGTCAGTATGTTTAGCATTTCCATCGCCACAGGTTCAATATTTGGATATTTACTCACTTTCTCTTTGTACCAGAGAAGGTTATTCTTCCATTAGAAATGACTGGGTAATTTTTGCTTTTCTTTAAGCATTTATTAGGGTGGAGATAATGAAAAGAACTTTCTGTATCCTGCCATTTTCTAAGAATGACAGTTCCTTCATACTATTTTAAGCAGGATTCAGCTTGTACATGAGTTCCTTTTTTTCTTTTAATCTATGCAGAAGGTTTTACTTTTCTTCACACTGCTTTTCACATCATACCTACAAGTCAACTGATGGAGCTATGCTGAGTAAGAAAAAAATACCAATAAATTGATGATAGGTAGGCCTACTTACATCTTCTATGGAGGTTGTAACAACTGAGTTGTTGCCTCAGATTATTGGGAGAAAATAAATTCAGTGTAAACTCACTAAGCTTGTAATACTTTAGCCTAAATTCAATCTCCACAGAGAATTTTAGGTGCTCCAAGGCATCTATTTACCACAGGATTCTGCAAAGTAACCATGGATCCACTAGCTACAGCATAAACCAGGGGATCATGCCAAAATTTATCTGGGACCAAACCAAACCAGTAACTGTTTCTCTTCTGCAGGATTCAACACCCTCATCATGAGAGTCATATTCACTAATGAAAAAAAAATCTAGTACAATTTTCAACTGCATTGACCATATGCAACTTTGCTTTGATTTTGATCAAAGTATTAATATAATCACTAATGAAACATTTTAACTAGAAAAAAATCATGATATACACTTTTAAAAATATTTATTTTCTAAATGTTTATTTTCTAGATGTAGGTGGACACAATATCTTTATTTAATTTATATGTGACACTGAGGTTTTAACCCAGTGCCTCACATGTGCTAGTTGATCACTCTACCTCTGAGGAAAAATCCCAGTCTCTCATGATATTCACTTTGATGTCTACGTTTTTGTTTAAAAGAGTGTTTTGATTCTTCCATGTTGTTCTGTGGATAAGCAGTTTACTTATTTTATTTATTCTATTTATTTATTTCCTTTGCACCTGCAATGAAACCCAGGGGCACTTAATCACTGAGCCACATCCCTAGCCCTTTTATCTTTTTTTTTTTTTATTTTGAGACAGAATCTCCCTAAATTTCTTAGGACATTTCTGAGTGGCTGAGGCTGGATTTGAATTATGATCCTCCTGCCTGAGCTTCCCAAGCTTCTGGGATTACAGGCATTATTTTCATTATGTTTAAATAATTTGACATTTTATGAATATTTAAAAAAACGTGCTGAACATTTGGAATCTTTAGTTGTAGGCACATTTTTAAATGGGCACAAACACCGGTAGGATTAACTTGTTCTTGTGTTCTATTCTCTATATACAACAATATATGATATGATTCAAAATTACTAGAAGAAAGTAAATGTGATAAACAAAATGAGAAATGATAAGTATTTGAGGAGGCAAAATGATTATTACACCATTATCATAAATATATATGTGTCAAATTACTATATTGTATGATAAAGATATACTTGTGTCAGACTGGAGTGGTGGCTCAGTGATAAGCACTTTCCTTGCATGTGTAAGGCACTGTGTGCAATCGTCAACATGACATAAAATAAATAAGGATATAACAATTTTCTACAACTAAACAAAGAAATTAAAAAGATATATGTGTAAATTAAATTGTAAAGTTATGAATAGTTGCACATATATATCAAAGTATTTTCCCCAAGATATGTATTAATTCAAAAGAAAAATATAGTAACTTTATAGTGGATAGACCCTTTAGACATCAACTTAACTAAGTGATCAAGGTCATCACCACCAGTAATCAAACATGTTGAAGACATGAGCCTCTTGATATGGTGAGCTGAGAAGGAGCCACCACCATTTCTGTGGTATTGCCAAAACTGCAGAGCCTCCCTCTGATCTTGAGAAAACACAAGGAAACCCACAGTTCTACAAAACACTTGTTCCTCAGTGCTGTCAAGATCATGAAAGATGAGTATAGGCTGAGTGAATGTCACCAATGTTAAGGTCTGTAAACAAGTCGGGATGGCGCCTGGCATTTTGCCAGAGGGAGTGATTTGTGAGGTGGCGCCAGTGAGGCATTAACTGTGGAGATTTCTTATTGGTTGACTGCTGTATCTAGTTTATGTTAATTAAGATAAGCTGTGTGGAATGTATATATACCCCTCCTGTCCTACAATAAATGGCTCCGACTCCTGCTGTATCAATCTACACAAGTTGTTCGTCACCCCCTGGTTATTTTGCTGCAGCCGGACTGTGGCAACTAATCGATCAGGGACAAAAAAGAGAAATAACAACTAAATGCAGTGTGGGGTCCAGAATGGGGTGATGGAATAAAGAAAGGATCTTGGTAGAAAAATGGGAAATTCCAATAAGAGCTGTTTTGTTTTGTTTTAGGTACTGGGGATCTAACTCAGGACTGCTTTACCATTGAGCTACATCCCCAGCCCTTTTTTATTTTCATTTTTTTTTTAAATTTTGAGACTGCGTCTCATTAAATTGCTTAGGGCCTTGGTAATTTGCTGAGGCAGGCCTCGAATTCCCTATCCTCCTGTCTCAGCCTCCTGAGCTGCTGGGATTACGGACATGAACCACTGTACCCAGCATCCAATAAGATGTGAAGTTCAGGTGATAGTACTGAACTAAGGATAAGTTCTCAGGGTTGATCATTTACTAGGGTTATGTAAGATCTGAATATTAGGGAAGGCTAGGTGAGGGGTGTACTGAAGCTATCTGTTCTATTTTTGGCAACTTTTCTGTAAATCTAAAATTAGATCAAAATAAAAGTTTTAAAAAGTTGCCACATTGAAAATTTAGGGCAGATGCCTGGAAGGCCTCATGGGAAATTTCACTGCTCTGCCTGTCTTTGGATTTGAGATTGGGAGACCTCCTGTACTCAGAGCATTAAAGCACCCACAAAGATTTATTCAGTCATTCTGGCCTATGGTTGGCCAAATGGCTTATACCTTTAAAACAGACAGGCCCCCCCACCTCCTCTGCAGTATGGAGCCCTGAGCCCCCACCCCACCTTGGGATTCTCATTCTGGCTGGCAGAGGCTGCGAGGTGAGGCTGCAGCAGTCTGGGGAAGGCTTGGCAGGTGAGTGAGAGGGTGCTCCAGAGGGAGGGAGGCTCAGACAGTGGATAGCTGCAGAGTGGGGCTTAGCAGAGGCGAGGGGAAAAGGGAGGGGGGCTCTCCTTCCCAAGGGGCCCTTTCATGTTGAAATCAGCCATCATGAATGCTGGGGGCCCAGGAGCCCAGGCGTGGGAAATTTGAGAGCCCCCTTATGTCCCCTCATGTGATAGTGCCTTCTGTGGCTCTCAGCCGGCCAGCCAGGATGCATTAGGAGAAGTGTCGGTGTGCACCTTGGGCGGGGGAGGGTCCCATCAAGACATTGACCCACTCAGAGAAGGGAGATTTGAGGAAGGAAGTTCTAGACTCTCCTGGTGCTGGAGGGGAGGGTGGAGTGGGCACCCTGTGGGCTTCAGGATCAAGGGTTGGGCAATTGGCGAGAATCCAAGAGAAGGCTCTGGTCCCAACTCTCTCCAATGCCCTGAGTAGCCTGCTTCTCGCCAGCTCTGAAGTTGCAGACCCTGCTGACAAACCTCCGGGGACAAGGAGCTCACTCTATCCTGGGAGAGCGTAGGGTCCAGGCATTGATTCCACCTCTGGATTCAGTTTTCATTCCCTGCCAGGAAATCTGAGACATTGGACAGGGGAGGCTGTGGCCCCATCTTCCCTGGTACACTCTCAGCCCAGGAGTGACCCAGCTGTCCGGACAACCCTGGAGGCAGAGGACCATGCTGGCTAGCTGTGCACAGATTGTGCTGGGTGGCCTGCCAGCCCCCTCCCCACCCCGCATTCTGTGTTGCTCTCCGCTGGCACCCAAGGTCCTCTTCAAATGTACTGCCACAGGAGGGAGGTGGGTGAGGCCAACATCTGGACCAAGGGGACATCGTTGGCCCTCACAGCTGGAACTATCAGCAGCCAATGTTTACCCAGACATTATTTGCCTTTGTAAGTTCCTGGCCCCCAACATGCCCCCTTCCGAGGAGAGGGTCCTGAGCCTCCTCCCCACGACTGGGCAGGGACGGACCCGAGAGTGCCGTGGCTGGCTGGAGTTCAGATCCTCCCAGCAGCTTCAGCTGCCTGAGAGAAGAAAGGGCTAGCCAGCTGGGCTGTCCGTGCCGAGGTGTGGGCACAAGTAGGACAAGGCCATCTAGAAAGTGTGAGTGGACCCTGGACACAGCGTGGTGAAGAGAGAAGGGGCAGACCCCTGGAATGTTCCAGAACCTTGCTGGCTGACCTTGGGTCAGTCTGTTCCTCTGTATCATGTGCCACCATATGGGAATATTTCCTTGCCATCTGATTGAAAATAGTCTCTGTTTTAGTCAGCTTTTTTGCTGCACGATGGAAGGACCCAACCAGAACAATTGTAGAGAGGGAAAAGTTGCCTTGGGGGCTCAGGGTTTTAGAGGTCTCAATGCACAGACAGCAGGCTCCATTCCTCAAGGTTTGAGGTGAGCTGAACCTCATGGCGGAAGAGTGTGGTGGCGGGAAGGGGCTCACATGATGATCAGGAAGCAGAGGGAGGCTCCACTTGCCAAATACAAATATATATCCCAAATAATTGGCCCATGACCCTCCTCCCCAGCCACACCCCACCACTTCAGTCACCACTCAGTCAATCACTATCAGGGGATTAATTCACTGAGGGGTTAAGACTCTCACAACCCCATCATTTGTCCTCCGAACCCTCTTGCATTGTCTCACAGCTAAGTTTTTTGGGGACCCCTCACATCCAAACCAGAACAGCCTCCTGCCACACCTATCCCCTCCCGTGCCTGTTTGCCCTTTGTAGCATATGTTCCAACATGCACCCCTCTGCTGGAGCACGACCACCAGGAGGGCAGGCAGGACCTCACTTTACTGTCACTGCTCCCTGGCATCCAACCAATCTTCCACAGCTCTTCCCTAGCTTGCCCCTCTCATTCCATCTGCTTCAAGTGACATTGTGGATTGGGGTCAGAGAAGGACAGACCATGTTCTGTGGTGGCAGGCTCTGGCCAGAGGAGTTTTCTCCTGGAGCACAGCGAGTCCCAGGTGGGCACTAGGGTGGGAAAGACTATTATGCCTTCATGATAATAGAGTATGCATTCACATGAGGAACGAGATTCAGAGATGTTCACTAACTTACCTAAGGTCACACAGCCCCAAAGTTACAGAACCAAGATATTAGCGCTGGTTCAAGGTTTTCTCTTTACTCTGCTGTCTTCTGTAAAAGATGTTAAAAGTTCTCATTTAATTTCCCAGGACACTTGTGTCCCACACTCCATTGTATCTATACATTCTTTCTATATCATTGCATCCTCAACCCCAACCTTGTTGATGAGCACAGAAGACAACATGAGCCTGATTTTACAGACCAGAGAGGAGCCTGTAGTCACACAGCCAGTAAATGGCAACATCTGAACTAAGCTCAGGTCAGCCTCATGTTGGCACATTGACCTTAACCTTCTTCCAGGCTGGGACTAAGCTTTCAGGTCTCATTGGCTGACACGGGGCTCCTGACCTCCCAGCCTGCATTAACACACCGTGCTAGAAGCTTCCCAGGGACCTCACCCTGGACAGAACCTGCTCCATTTACCCCATCCATAGCGTCATTTCAAAAACCCCTGTTGGCCCTTCAGTGAAGAGGCAAAGGGTGTCCAGTCTGCCAGGGCCCAGGAAACAAGGTAAACCTTAGGCTACTACGGAGCACCTACAAAATACTCAGACTCAAGGCAGCTGCAACTTGACTCTTGCTGAAAGCCAAGAATCAACCCAAAGAATATTTACTGCATCTCTGCAATATGCCTGACATTCCATGAAATCATTTTCTTTTGTTATTTTGTGGAATTGGGGATCAAACCCACAGGTGCCTTTATCACTGAGCCTTATAACCCTGGCCCTTTATAATTTTTTATTTTTATTTTTTATTTTGAGGATCTCAGTAAGTTGCCCAAGCTCACCTGAAGCTTTTGATCCTCCTACCTCAGCCTCTTGATTCACTGGGATTACCAGGAATGTGTTTTTTTGAATATGAAATACGTTTATGAAAAGACATGAATTAGTCCAGTGCTTGCTATGTGGGATATAGTCACCGCATACAATCCATGGGAATCTTTATAGAGTCTTGCAAGAGGGGCTACAGATATCACCCCCATTTTGCAAATAGGTAGAGTGAGACTCAGAAGAGCCAAGCCACATGTCCAGGATCTCCAAGGTAGCAAGTGGCAGGGCAGGGAATAGAACCCAAGTTTTCCCAACAAAAAGTCTATGTCCTTCAGGCCTATAATCCCAGCAGCTTTGGAGGCTAAGGCAGCACGATTGCAAGTTCAAAGCCAGCCTCAGCAACTTAGCAAGATGCTAAGCAAATTAGCAAGACCCTATCTCTAAATAAAATATAAGAAGAGCTAGAAATGTGGCTCAATAATTGAGTGCCCCTGAGTCTAATCCCCAGTTCTTAAGCCATGTGCTGTCTGTCCCTTCCTATGAGCAGAGGGCCCTGCACTTCAGCCTCACCTCCTCAGACATGCTTTTAGGAGCACATCCTACTTCCCCATGTCTGGACATGCTCACTTGAAAAGTGGGAGTAACCCTGGGAAGGCTCCTAAGCAGGCCTCCGGCTATGGTGATGGACCCAGGATGTCCACCCTTGTCACACCAAGTTCAACCAACAGGTCCCACTCACTGTCCTCCAAAGCAAAGGCAGTCTGTGTAGAAAGGAGTCCCCTTCATGATGGTCCCTCAGAGCTCCCAGGGGCTGCCTGGTGGCACCTAGGAGGGGGCTGGGGGGCTATCCCTTCCTCTGGGTATTTGGGAGCCGGTGCCCAGGAAGCCTCCAGAGGATGATGATGTGGAACTGGAGACACTGGCCCTTCCCTGTACATGATGAGCAGGGAGTGTGTTGATGGATATGCTGATTTCACTATCGCGCAAACCATTACCATCTAGAATTTGGCAGTCTTCTGGGTGAGAAGGGGAGGGGAGGGAATTTACTAACTTCCTCATGTGTGTGGTGGCATCCTTTACTCTTGAATGAAGGCCAGGAACCTGATTCACTCCTGGAGGCCTGAGGATAGAGGCACCGCACTCCCTGGGTCTCTCCCTACCGTCCACCCTCCTCCTGCAGAGGTCTTGTCCTTGGCCAGCGCTTCCCCCCCACTTCTGGGGGTGCCAGGATAATGGGAACCCAGCTGTCTACCTTCCCCACGACTCCACACTTCCCCATCTCATGGTCATGTTCAGGGAGCAAGAAATGGACATCTTGGTGTGGTAGGGGTGAGGTGCAGGCACCTCTAGGCCAAGAGGGAAGAGAACCCAGAGGGCTTCCTGGAGAGGGAGGCTAGGGGTCCTTGCCAAGGGGCGAGTTGGGGGCGTGGAACAGCCTGGACAAAGGCTGAGAGGTGGGGCCACCAGCAGATGTGAGGGGCTGGGCGGGTGGAGAGGAAGGGGAGGGACGGGTGGATGCTTCTAGAACAGGTCTCCCCGAGTGTCAGCCCCTGTCCTCTCTACTCACGCCCACTGATAAGTCCTGGGCAAGGGCGACGGGGTGAGGAGAAATGCCCGAGGCTCACTCATTGCCCAGGGCCCTGGCGGGGAAACCAGCTAGGAGGGCAGGACAGCAGGTTCCCCCCGAGCACTGTCCTGGTTGACAAAGGCAGGCTGGGGGCAGGAGGGACTGGAGAGGGTGACATTCTCCCTCGAGGCCGCCCATGGCCTGCTCCCCCAGCTCTCAGGAGACAAAGGACAGCTGTTCAAACACTGATCAGGGAGTGGGGCTCCATGAGGTGGGGTGCTGGGAGGTGGGGAGGCCACCGTCACTGGGTGCGCTACGCCCCGTGGGTTTGGCCTGTGCTGGATGGGCACCTGCTGGGAGTGTGGGACGTGGGGCAGAACGAGCGTCTGTCCACCTGTGTGCACGTAAGTGGGCTCCTGAGTAAGACAGAACGGGTGTGGGGGGGGCGGTGCATGCATCATGGGGCGGGTGCACATGGTCTGCGCATGTGCAGGTGAACTGACCCTGCCAGTCCCTTCTGCTCGAGCAGTAATGCTGGTGCAGGGGTGTGACATCCACGCTAGTGAGCGTGCACTGTCCCACACATATGCATGTGTGTGTGCATGCTGCACTAGGAGGACAGTGTGAGAGGCCGACACGGTGGAGGCCCGAGGCTGGCTTCAGTCCTGGAGCCCATGAATCCCCAGGGCATCGTCCCTTTCAGTGCCCAGCGGGTCCCCAGGCCCAGCACCTTCACCCCTCACCTTGGAGAGGGCGTAGAGGTGGCCCCAGGTCCTCCCTAGAATGGTCTCCGTGGACATCCGTCCCATGCCTCTGCACCCCACCCCGGGCTGCGCTCACTCCAGAGGTGCAGGTGATGGTGGGGGCAGGTGGCAGTGGTGCTGGCACGAGGCAGGTCCGTGTGTGTCCCTGAGCCACAGCTTGGCTGGAAAACTGAGGGGACCTGATCCCTGGTCTCCTTTGGCCAGATATCATGCCTGCCCTCCCAGGACAGTACCCCAGAGCCACCAGAGCCCCGCCAGTTGGGAACCTGATTTAGGAGTCAGGGAACTCCAGGCTCATGGCCCTGCCCCCCACCCGCCCCTTGCCACCTCGACCTCCTGTTTGGTGAAGGGGACACCGAGCTGCAGCCCTTGGGCGACAGAGGAGCCTGAGCCCTCCAGGTTCAGCGGAGATTTAAGGGACTGGTGTGGCTTCTTTCTCCTCCTCTCTCTGGGTCTCTCCAGCAAGTCGTGCCCCCACTGCTCACACACTTTTTAAAATGTCAATAGACTGTCACTCACTTTTCTTGTTATACTTCTTAAAATGAATGTTTCCTCTAGTCGATGGAGGGAGGTGACACTGGAGTCACGGGCTTGGCTTTATTCCTGTCCAGAGGAGATGGACTGTGGAGAGCTCAGCTTTCAAAGGAACTATTTTATTTATAAGGATTTTCCTAATGTCATGAATGTGCCATGCCTGGCTTCTTTGTGCCCACTCTGGAGAGAAGGGGGGACTGAGCATGGCCCAGGTGGGGTGGCTTTCTTTACCCTGAAGCCCAGAATCCTAGAGGAAGTGACCTTCAGCAGTGTAATGCAACAGTTTCTTTTTTTTTAAATTAATTTTTATTGTTGGGTGTTCAAAACATTACATAGTTCTTGATATATCATATTTCACAGTTTGATTCAAGTAGGTTATGAACTCCCATTTTTACCCTGTATACAGATTGCAGAATCACATCAGTTGCACATCCATTGATTTACATATTGCCATACTAGTGTCTGTTTTATTCTGCTGCCTTTCCTATCCTCTACTATCCCCCCTCCCCCTCCCCTCCCCTCTTCTCTCTCTACCCCCTCTAGTGTAATTCATTTCTCCCCCTTATATTTTTGTCCCCTTTCCCCTAACTTCCTCTTGTATGTAATTTTGTATAACCCTGAGGGTCTTCTTCCATTTCCATGCAATTACCCTTCTCTCTCCCTTTCCCTCTCACCTCTCATCCCTTTTTAATGTTAATCTTCTTCTCATGCTCTTTGTTTCTACTCTGTTGTTAGTTACTCTCATTATATCAAAGAAGACATTTGGCATTTGTTTTTAAGGGATTGGCTAGCTTTACTTAGCATAATCTGCTCTAATGCCATCCATTTCCCTGCAAATTCTATCATTTTGTCATTTTTTAATGCAGAGTAATACTCCATTGTGTATAAATGCCACATTTTTTTTTATCCATTCGTCTATTGAAGGACATATATGTTGGTTCCACAGTCTTTCTATTGTGAATTGTGCTGCTATGAACATGGATGTAGCAGTGTTCCTATAGTGTGCTCTTTTTAGGTCTTTAGGGAATAGACCGAGTAGGGGAATAGCTGGGTCAAATGGTGGTTCCATTCCGAGCTTTCCTAGAAATCTCCATACTGCTTTCCAAATTGGCCACACCAATTTGCAGTCCCACCAGCAATGTACAAGTGAACCCTTTTCCCCACATCCTCGCCAGCATTTGTTGTTGTTTGACTTCCTAATGACTGCCAATCTTACTGGACTGAGATGATATCTTAGGGTGGTTTTGATTCGCATTTCTCTGACTGATAGAGATTGTGAGCATTTTTTCATGTACTTGTTGATTGATTGTATGTCCTCATCTGAGAAATGTCTGTTCAGGTCCTCGGCCCATTTGTTGATTGGGTTATTTGTTATCTTATAGTCTAATTTTTTAAGTTCTTTGTATATTCTGGATATTAGGTCTCTGTCTGAAGTGTGAGGAGTAAAAATTTGTTACCAGGACGTAGGCTCCCTATTTAACTTTCTTATTGTTTCTTTTGCTGAGAAAAAACTTTTTAGTTTGAGCAAGTCCCATTTGTTGATTCTAGTTATTAACTCTTGTGCTATGGGTGTCCTATTGAGGAATTTGGAGCCGGACCCCATAGTATGTAGATCATAGCCAACTTTTCCTTCTTTCAGACGCCATGTCTCTGATTTGATATCAAGTTCCTTGATCCACTTTAAGTTAACTTTTGTGCATGGTGAGAGAAAGGGATTCAGTTTCATTTTGTTGTATATGGATTTCCAGTTTTTCCAGCACCATTTGTTGAAGATGCTATCCTTCCTCCATTGCATGCTTTTAGCCCCTTTATCAAATATAAGATAGTTGTAATTTTGTGGATTGGTTTCTGTGTCCTCTATTCTGTACCATTGGTCCACCCGCCTGTGTTGGTACCAGTACCATGCTGTTTTTGTTACTATTGCTCTGTAGTATACTTTGAAGTCTGGTATAGCTGTACTGCCTGATTCACACTTCCTGCTTAGCATTGTTTTTGCTATTCTGGGTGTTTTATTTTTCCATATGAGTTTCATGATCGGTTTCTCTATTTCTACCAGAATTGCCGTTGGGATTTTGATTGGCATTGTATTAAACCTATAGAGAACTTTTGGTAATATCACCATTTTGATGATGTTAGTTTTACCTATCCATGAACAGGGTATATTTTTCCATCTTCTAAGATCTTCTTCTATTTCTCTCTTTAGGGTTCTGTAGTTTTCATTGTATAAGTCTTTCACCTCTTTTGTTAGGTTGATTCCCAAGTATTTTATTTTATTTTTTTGAGGATATTCTGAATTGAGTGGTTGTCCTCATTTCCATTTCAGATGATTTGTCATTGATATACAGGAGTGTCTTTGATTTATGTGTATTGATTTTATATCCTGCCACTTTGTTGAATTCATTGATTAGCTCTAATAGTTTCTTTTTCGACCCTTTTGGGTCTGCTAGGTAAAGAATCATGTCATCTGCAAATAGTGATAATTTAAGTTCTTCTTTTCCTATTTTCATGCCTTTAATTTCTTTCATCTGTCTAATTGCTATGGCTGGTGATTCGAGAAATATGTTGAACAGAAGTGGTGAGAGAGGGCATCCCTGTCTTGTTCCAAATTTTAGAGGGAATGCCTTCAGTTTTTCTCCATTCAGAATGATGCTAGCCTGAGGCTTAGCATATATTTCTTTTACAATATTGAGGTATGTTCCTGTTATCCCTAGTTTTTCTAGAGTTTTGAACATAAAGGAATGCTGTACTTTGTCGAATGCTTTTTCCGCATCTATCGAGATGATCATATGGTTCTTATTTTTAAGCCTATTGATGTGGTGAATAACATTTATTGATTTCCATATATTGAACCAACCTTGCATCCCAGGGATAAATCCTACCTGATCAGGGTGCACAATTTTTTTTGATATGTTTTTTTATCCGATTCGCCAAAATTTTATTGAGGATTTTTGCATCTAGGTTCATTAGAGATATTGGTCAGTAGTTTTCTTTCTTTGAAGTGTCTTTGTCTGGTTTAGGAATCAGGGTGATGTTGGCCTCGTAGAATGAATTTGGAAGTTCTCCCTCTTTTTCTATTTCCTGAAATAGCTTGAAAAGTATTGGTATTAGTTCCTCTTTAAAGGTTTTGTAAAACTCTGCTGTATACCCATCCGGTCCTGGGCTTTTTTTAGTTGGTAGTCTTTTGATGGTTTCTTCTATTTCCTCCATTGATATTGGTCTGTTTAGGTTGTCAATATCCTCCTGACTCGATCTGGGCAGATCATATGACTTAAGAAATTTATGGATGCCTTCACTATCTTCTATTTTATTGGAGTATAAGGATTCAAAATAATTTCTGATAATCGTTTGTATTTCTGAGGTGTCTGTTGTGATATTGCCTTTTTCATCCCGTATGCTAGTAATTTGAGTTCTCTCTCTTCTGCTCTTCGTTAGCGTGGTTAAGGGTCTGTCGATTCTATTTATTTTTTCAAAGAACCAACTTTTAGTTTTGTCAATTTTTTCAATTGTATCTTTTGTTTTAATTTCATTAATTTCAGCTCTGATTTTAATTATTTCTTGCCTTCTACTTCTTTTGCTGTTGTTTTGCTCTTCTTTTTCTAGGATTTTGAGATGAAGTATTAGATCATTTATTTGTTGGTTTTTTCTTTTTTTAAGAAATGAACTCCAAGCAATAAATTTTCCTCTTAGAACTGCTTTCAATGTGTCCCATAGATTCCGTTATGTTGTGTCTGTGTTTTCATTTATCTCTAAGAATTTTTTAATTTCCTCCTTGATGTCTTCTGTAACCTATTGATCATTCAGTAACCTATTGTTCATTCTCCAAGTGATGCATGATTTTTCCTTCCTTATTTTATCGTTGATTTTCAATTTCATTCCATTATGATCAGATAAGATGCATGGTATTATCTCTACACCTTTATATTGTCTAAGAGTTGCCCTGTGACATAATATATGATCTATTTTTGAGAAGGATCCATGTGCTGCTGAGAAAAAAAGTGTAACTGCTTGATGTTGGGTGCTATATTCTATATATGTCAATTAAGTCTAGGTTATTAATTATATTATTGAGTTTTATAGTTTCCTTATTCAACTGTTGTTTGGAAGACCTGTCCAGTGGTGAGAGAGGTGTGTTGAAGTCTCCCATGTTTATTGTATGGTGGTCTATTTGACTCTTGAACTTGAGAAGAGTTTGTTTGATGAACATAGCTGCACCATTGTTTGGGGCATATATATTTATGATTGTCATGTCTTGTTGGTGTATGGTTCCCTTGAGCAGTATGTAGTGTCCCTCTTTATCCCTTTTGATTAACTTTGGCTTGAAATCTATTTTATTTGATATGAGTATGGACACTCCTGCTTGTTTCCGAAGTCCATATGAGTGATATGATTTTTACCAACCTTTCACCTTCAGTCTATTTATGTCTTTTCCTATCAAATGCGTCTCCTGAAGGCAGCATATTGTTGCGTCTTGTTTTGTGATTCATTCGACTAGCCTGTGTCTCTTTATTGGTGAGTTTAAGCCATTAACATTTAGGGTTATTTTTGAGATATGAGTTGTTCTTCCAGCCATATTTGTTTATTTATGTTACTAAACATGGTTTGTTTTCCTCTTTGATTATCCCCCCCCCCTTTACTGTACTACCTCAGGCTGTTGGTTTTCATTGATATTTTCCATTTCCTCTTCCTGTAATATTTTGCCGAGGATGTTTTGAAGAGATGGTTTTCTATCTGCAAATTCTTTTAACTTTTGTTTATCATGGAAGGTTTTAATTTCATCTTCCATCCTGAAGCTTAATTTTGCTGGATGCACAATTCTTGGTTGGAACCCATTTTCTTTCAGTGTTTGAAATATGTTATTCCAGGATCTTCTAGCTTTCAGAATCTGTGTTGAAAGGTCAGCTGTTATCCTGATTGGTTTACCACTAAATGTAATCTGCTTCCTTTCTCTTGTAGCTTTTGAAATTCTCTCCTCATTCTGTATGTTGGGCATCTTAATTATAATGTGTCTAAGTGTGGATCTCTCATGATTTTGCACATTCGGCGTCCTGTAGGCTTCTAGGATTTGGGATTCTGTCTCATTCTTCAAGTCTGGGAAGTTTTCTCGTATTATTTCATTGAATAGATTGCACATTCCTTTGGTTTGGACCTCTATACCTTCCTGTATCCCAATGACTCTTAAGTTTGGTCTTTTTATGTTATCCCATATTTCTTGAATGATCTGCTCATGGTTTCTTAACAGTTTTGTAGAGCTGTCAATGTTCTTCTCCAATTGAAATACTTTGTCTTCATTGTCTGATGTTCTATCTTCTAAGTGTTCTACTCTGCTGGTAGTATTCTCAATTGAGTTTTTAAGTTGGTTTATTGCTTCCTGCATTTCTAAGATTTCTGTTTGTTTGTTTTTTATAACCTCTATCTCCCTGTATAGTTGATCTTTTGCTTCTTGGATTTGTTTATGTAATTCATCGTCGAAGTGGTCGAAGTGGTCTTTCATTGTCTGATTTTGCTGTCTAATGTCTTCCTTGAGACTCCAGATCATCTGAAGCATGTATATACTGAATTCTTTATCTGACATTCCATCTGCTGCAGATATTACCTCTTCTAAAGTTGAGTTGACCTGCATTGCTTGTGGTCCTTTCTTTCTTTGTCTTTTCATACTGATCGCGTTTCTTTCTGCTTGGTGAAACTGTTGTGTTATTGATTTTTTCCCCTATATATTTATATTGCTCTGTATAGTTGCAAAGTCTCCCTCGCAGGCTTTGGCGGTTGTTCTGCCCCTCCTCCAATTGGGGCAATATGCCTACCACACCAGCAGGCCGCTGGGCCTGTACTTTCGGTGGGCCTGTTCTTTCGGTGGTCACAGGTCCTCCTACCTTGCAGGCGCGAGCAGCGGCTCTGTCCCTCCGTGGGCCGTTAGGCCTGTTCTGTCTGTTGGTTACAGGTCTGTCTACCTAGCAGGCGCTGGAGGCGACTCTGCCCCTTCCCCAATCGGGGGGATGGCGGGCCACTGGGCCTGTTCTGCTGGTAGGTTAATGCAACAGTTTCTAATTGCACACTGCTGGTGGTGGGGAGCTCACTCCCGACCAAGATGGCCCACCTCAGGTACAGTCTCCAACCCCTTTCCTACCCTCACGGGCCCTGGTTCTGTTCTCTGAAGTGAGGGAGGAAATCTCTTCAGAGTCCCCCTTAGGGTCCTCCTAGGGATTCCTTCCCGCTCTGAAGTACCCCCCTTAGTCCTTTGAATCTCTCTCCATCCCTTCACCATCTTACTGAGTCTAGAAAATATACCCAGAATTCTCTTCCCCAAGATCAGAAAGACTAATTGAGACTTCTGTGGGTTACCAAGACCAGTGTCTCCCAAGGTCACTTCTGAAATGTCTTCATTCTAGTCACACTTATAAGGATCTTATGTTCAAATGAACGTTGCAAGTGCTGGGTTAAAGAAATATTAGAAACTTCTTTTGCAGAAGGACTTATCAGGGCCTTATATGACTCATGTACCTGAGACTCTCCAAACCAGATACAGGAGGTTGAGTTTGGGTGCGTCTGGACTTGTCAGAAAGTCATGCTAGAAGGGACACGTAAACTGCTCTAGAAGCAGACCTCGGTGAGAATTCCAACTCTGCCATGTATTACCTTCGGGACCTGGAAATGCCTTTACCACTCTGACCTTCAGACTCTTCATCTGTCATGTGAAAGATCTTCATCTCTATGCCTTGCTTGTTCGACAGGTGGAGCACAAGGGAAAGAAGTCAATCAGTTCCCAAACTGCCTCATCTGGTGCAGCTATCCCCAGGCATATCCTGGCTCAGGCCAGCCTCAACTCCCCACACAGCCTCAAATGTACCAAGCCCACTGCTGCCTCAGGTCCTTTACACATGCTAAAAATCCACTTTCCAGCTACATCCATATGATGCATGGTAGGGGCTCAACAAACAATGCATAAACTGCTGTGAGATGGAGGCCCTTGATGTCTTTTTCTGCTGGCCACCATCCAGCTCATGCCCATAGTCTGATGAGGCCTGAAATCTTTTCTGTCCTACCCTGAGGCTGGAGCAAGCAGGGTCTCCCACGCATGCACCTGAAAATCACCATGAAGGCAGTCTCCAGGATCTCCCGTGCAGGAAGCATGTCAGCTGGGAGCCACCGGGCCATGATCAGGCCATGCCTCAGGCCCTTGGACCCTGCTCTGGGTCATCTCTACAATGGTGTCCCCTCTGCTGGCTCCCTGTGCTGGCCCCTGACTTAATCAATCTCGGACAATTGGCCACAGGCTTATTTCTTTAAATGAGGTCACCTCTAAGGATCTCTGACATGACGTGGCCCCGCCTCCTCAGAGCAGTGGGGACGTTGCAGCTCAGGTAAGTGAACATTCTCTTAAACCAAAAGGCTGGGAGGGGGCTCTCTTCTCCCCCAGGCTGAGTGGGCCTCTCAGGACCAGGTGAGGCAGCCCCCGAGGGGGTACACTGTCTGTGTCACAGAAGGCTCCACTCACCCAAGTCACCTCCTGCCATAGGTAGATCATATGTCTGATGTTCTCCTCCCACTTACTGCATCTTTGGTTTGAGGGGTCTGGAGTAAAACCAAATGTCCCGGGTTTAAAACCCCTCTGGGCCTCTCTTGAGCTGTGTGATCATGGGTAAGTTAATAAATCTCTCTGTGCCTCAGTTTCTTTCTTAAATGGAGATACTGGTGTGTATCCTGGAGTTTTTTAATGCAGAGCAGTCCCTAGCACATAGGAGGTGCTGCATCAACGTGGCTGCAATGACTATTAAGGCCATTTTTGGATGATGTGGGTGGAGTGGGGTGGGGAACTTCAGTGAGGATCAGTGTGAACTCTTCTCTGTTAATTCATTTTCTTTTTCTGGGAGGTACGGTGTCAGGGGCTAGAAGGAAATTCTCCTTCAAAGAATAGCCTGACATTTACAAGAAACAGCCCCCTGGGTGACATCCTGCCTGGGAGACATCCTGCAGCTACTTATCTCCCTGAAACATCCTGTGGCTATCAGGAACATCAGACATCTTGCAGCTGCCAGTTTTACCACCTACATCCAGCAATTGCTGATTAGAGAGCTTCCCCATCCCCAGCATATAAATACCCCTGTGTGAACAATAAAAGTTTGCAGCTTGATCAGAACTCCTGTCTTGCTTTTATCCTTCGTGTCTCTTGTCCCTTCATTCCTCCCCACCTAGGTTCACCACCCACATTGATGTGTCCTGTGGGTCAGAACATTTGGTGCCCAAAGATTGGGGCTGGAGCCTTTGACTGAGAAGGAACACCATCCTCCAGGGACACATGACCAAGCGGAGCTTGCGATCACCTTGGCAGACACGACCGAGAGACAGATCCAGGAGGAAAGTGGGGACGACTCACAGTGAGTGACCCACCATGGGACAAGCAGTTTTGTCACATGATTTGTTTTTGTCAGGCCTCAAGGAGGCCTTCAAGACACGGGTGGCATGTGTTAAGAAAAAGGATTAAAATTATTCTTTTCATACATAGGAGAATTGTGTCCATGGTTTTCAATTTAAGCGACCATTGATGGTAAAAGATGGCTTAGAGTAGGAGACTGTTTAAAAGATTATTATGAATCCTTTGGCCCAGAAAAGGTGCCTGTTGCCACCTTTTCTTACTGGAACTTAATTAATGAAATTCTTAAAAGTTTACCCTTTGACAATGGTACCTTAAAACTTGTCAGGATTGGGGAAGAGGCTATGCAAAAGACCTCTCATCTCTCTCGTCCCCCCTCAGCATGCCCTTCAGTTAGTATAGACATAGATCCTTCTCAGTCACCCTAGGACCCTGGGAACCTTTCTGAACCCCCTCAAAATCCCACCCTAATGAATAAGGCTCCAACAGCTACCAACCGCCTTTATCCAGTTTTAAATCCCAGAGACATATTGACCCCTGGGGAGGAGGCTACCTTGGAGAAGGAAGCAGCTCACTACCATTCAGAAGACCCGCCAGCTCTCAGGACCCTGCCACAGCCTATAGGACTTACACATCCACCTCCCTCCTATATCCTTCCTGCCTTTTGTGCTCTGGCCCTTTAGGGGCCAACTGCCCCATCAGATATTTTTTCTCCACTTACCTTGCCTAACCTGGCTCCCTTGCGCAAGTCTCTCCAACAGAGACGGGAACACATCCAACTTCTAAAAGAATCAAGATCTCTTGACTCTGAGCTCCGCTCATTAGCCTTAGGCACAGAGTCAACCCGAGCTGGCCCAAGGCGGTCTAATAAAAAGGTTAAGCCACGCTATCGGCCTATTCTCGCCTTCCCAGTCACCCACAGTCAGATAGATAAGCCCACCAAGGCTGAGGACAAAGAGGAGGATCAAGTGGAGGAAACGGATCTAGGGTTCATAGTTTGTCCCTGGTGAGCAGATTTCTCTCTCTCTGCTTCCTCATTGCCATATGCTGAGCTGCTTTCCGACTCCCTACACTTCCCCCACTATGTTCTGCCTCACGTTGGCCCCAGAGCTATGCAGTTGGTGGTCAGTGGAGTGAGACCTGAAACTATGAGCTACATAAACTTCTCCTGCTCTAATTGTTGTTGTTAGATTTTTTAGGTCACAGTGATGTAAAAGGCAACTAAAAACACAGACTAATTTATCCAGCAGGGAATATTAAAGGCAGTACAGCATTTGAGATATGACCTGGGTATTTCTAGCTGCTTTCAGCCTTATATACCATGGGGATCAGGAGCAAAAGCCAGGGTAGAAAGATTTAAAATACTTGCAGGTTTTCCAGAAAAGAAAACTTTGTAATGTTGGGGCCAAAAATGGTGTGGTTGGTAAAGAGATTAGTTCCATTACACAGAAGCCACCTTTAGGCATCTCAGGAATGGGAAGGACACCACCCTTAGCAGGCTCAATGACTTGTGGAGAGATTATCAGGGTGCCCTGCGTACAAAAGGCAGCCTCAGAATCCTATGTCCAGATTCATTTTGCTGTGTAACTAACATCATATGGGCTCACAGAGGCCATGGTCTAGGTGCGTCTGGCTACTGTCCTCATTCTCAGCTGACCTTGTTATTGTCCATGTGATGCTGGTTATCAGGCTTACAGAGTGAAGAGTTGAGGGGTTGTGAAGGTTTGCATTCATACTTCAGAGGAAACGCTGGTGACCAGGATGTGCATATCACATTCAGAGTGCAACCCAGTAACCCCAGAAACAGTGATTTATCAAACTATGAGAGTGGAGCCAGTGTTGTGGTGGAGGTTAGCAGTGGCAGGCCTATGAACACCTGCTCAGGTAAGTGAAAGTCAGTGAGCACAGAAGCTCTAGGGAGTGGTCCCACATCAGACCAAGCTGGAGGGTTTAGGATGCTCAAGTTCTAGGGAACCCATATTACACCATCAGGTGCCCTAGTTTCACACCTGGAGCACTAGACTTAATGGAGCACTAGACTTAACGTGTGCCTGCTGTGCTTTTTCAGTTTCCTCCTTACTACTGTCCTCTTCTTCCCTTTGGGTTAGTTGTGTTTCCCCTGTGTAGATGTATCTTTGAAATGTGTTAACATTTTTTTTGATTATTAATGAGGATTGCAGCCAATGCAGCTACAAAAGGTTTGATTCTTCTGCTTTGCTTCCACGCATGAAAGTCAGTAACTGAAGAGGCAGAGAGGTGGGAGAGGAAAAGGCTTCATTGGCAACAATTCAGCATTTCAGAGATGAATGGCTAGCTCCTGGTTTTATCTTGCTTAGTACTGCTGAGTGAAAGTGTATACAGTGTGTTATGTGGAATTGTTCTCGCAGTCTTGGGCAGGTGGACACAAGCACAGTTTACTGGTGTTGACAGACTGTCCTTTAGAGGGGTCTGGAGTCATGGCTCAGTGGTAGAGAGAGTGCCTGGCATGTGTGAGGCACAGTGGTCAATTCTTAGAACCATATATAAATCAATAAATATTGATGGACAACTAAAAATAGATGTCACTAAGGAGCTGGGGATGTGGCTCAAGTGGTAGCGCACTCGCCTGGCATGTGTGCAGTGCTAGGTTTGATCCTCAGCACCACATAAAAATAAAGATGTTGTGTCTGCCCAACACTAATAAATAAATATTAGAAAATTGTCTCTCTCTCTCTCTCTCTCTCTCTCTCTCTCTCTCTCTCTCTCTCTCTCTTCTCTCTCTCTCTCTCTTTTAAAAAACTGTTATTTAAAGTAGTTGGGATTCTGTGGGTTATATCTGGGTCCAGTGGACCCTGACACATCCCAGACCTGTGAATCTAAGATAATGTGATTTTTTATATGCTTGCAATTCTGAAGGTGTGTGTGTCTGGCTTCCCTCCTAGTCAGTGTCTTCTGTACACTTCTGCCAATACCTTTTAATTTGGACATTTCCTGTGACATAGAAAGGTGGAGTGCCCAGTGCAAGGGCCCTTTTAACTGACTTTCGTGCTTTTTACTGACTCTATGGTTAGTCCTTAAGATAGGGTTGAGGGTGTGGGGAGAAAAGAAAGCTATACTCATAAATTAAAAAGAAGAGAATGGCAGAAAAAAAAAAAACGTTCAATTCAGGGTTCAGCGTCACTATGTTCCCTTGAGTCTCAGAAGAGACTTTGGGCAAAAACTATTGAGAATGCACTGTTGATATTTGTGGACTCTTGGAGTCCAAATGCTTGTTTATTTATTTATTTTTAATTATTTATTGCTGTGAGACAGACATGAGCTTTTGGGGCCAAGGGATAAATATTCTGGCATTAACATTTGGTGTTCCTCAAAGTCTCACCTCTTAAACATCTGGTTCCCAGCTGAAGTCATTATTGAGAGGTGTTGGAAGCTTGTGGAAATTGGGGCCCATTTGATTAAAATTACCTCATTGAGAATGTGCCACTGATGGGGTACTGGGACCCTAATGCACTTCTGTCTCTGTCTCTCTCTGCCTCCTAGCAGCCATGAGGTAGTCAGTTTTCCTATGCCATACACTCTTGGCCAGATGTTCTGCTTTGCTATAAGTCCAGAGGTAAGAGGGCCAAGTGACCATGGACTCTAATCTCTGAAACCATGAGCCAAAATAAATCTCTGCTCCTTTGAATGTGGTGATCTCAGGTATATTATCACAGGTTTGGAAAGTGATTAGGACAGCTGCTGTCCAAAATATAAGAGGCCCCAGACCTTCCTCTAACCAGATTCACCTCTTCTGTCTGAAGGTAACACAGAAAAGCTGACAATTTACTCACTAATTTTTTGACCAACAAACATGCCAGTAATATCTTCAGATTATAATTTGGACATGTAAGGATGCCAAAGGCCTCTTGTGTGAGAACACTGCAGACCCCACTCATAAATTGGAGCTGATGTGTCTTAGGGGGAGCCCAGGTGAACAAGTCAAGCCCTGGCATTGGAACACACATTGCACAATGGTCTGGCTTTCTAGCTAGAAGCTATCCATCTCGGCTGATGGTGGATACTCAAAAGAATCTATTTGGGGTGATTCTCTCTTTTAGAAACCCCTTAAATGTCCCAGAGTACCTTCATCTCCAGAAGCATTATCTGAGAGTACTCTCTTATTATTTGAAGAGTTTTCTCTATATTGAGGAGTTATTGAGTGGCTGGCAAGTACCTTTCAGTTTTATGGGAGGGAATGTGCTCTTTCCTTTGCACTTTTATATTTTCTTACATTTTCAAGAGCAAGGTATGTGCCTGAAATCTGCATCTTCACCCCTCTACCTCTGTGTGCAGGGCCCACAAGATAATATCCTTGAACTGGGTGTGTCAGTGTTCAGATTATGTATGTAACGTAATGTTCTGTATGTGTGTGTGTGTGTGTGTGTTTGTTTATGTGTGTGTGTGTGTGTGTGTGTGTGTGTGTGTGTGTGTGTGAGAAAGAGAGAGAAGGAGAGACAGAGAGAGAGAGAGACAGAGAGAGAGAGAGAAAACACATGAACTTTTTTCTCTAGCACCAGGACTTTGTGCTTTTATGTGTTTCATGTGTATAGGTATGGAAAGGATATGAAACAAGACACCATAAATTCTCCTGTGTGGGACTGTTTGGTTGTCGTGTGTAAATATTTTCTGAGTGATTTCTTTGGTCATTGTTGGCTGAGTACCTTTCTGGCAGGACATGTGTTTAGGGTTTTAGTGGTGCGTCTGTAGGTGTTGTTGGCATTGTGGACTATTGTGAACATGACTATTGTGAATGCATTTGAGAGGAGTTAGGATGTTGTCTTACTATTATGTTTTGGATCTGTGCATTTTCAGATTTTAGAATGTATGTGTATGTTGATGTCTAGGTCAGAATTTAGGGACATAATCTTTGGTGTTCAGAGATTTGGAGAGAATGGAATCATGGGGTATGTTGGGGTGTTTAGAATTATGTATATGTGGCACATAGATGTGTATAGATTCTGTTGATAATGTCTCAAGTGGACTGCTGTGTATTTTCTTGTTTAGGGCTTTGAGGTGATCATGTTATTTTTGGGAATGGAGGGGTGTCCTTTGTGAGTATGTAGGAGGAGTAAGCAGTGTCTGTACATCTGAGATTTGTTGTTGAACTTCATATTCTGAGGCATTCTGTGTATGTGCATGTTTGCAAAATAGAGGTGATTGTAAATGTTTTCATTTGAGAATACAAATTGTTGTCATGTTAATAAGTAATTTGTTTGCTCCATTCAGTTACTGAGGGAGTGTTTGTGTGATTGCTTTATGGGTGATACTGATTGATGTGTGGTCTGAAGATGAGTGTATCTGAAGCACACCAGATACTCTCAACCAAAAGACCCTTGCCATAATCAAGCTTCTTCTCTTGTCAGATCAGCAGCAAGAATGCAAAGGGAGCTGTTGTTGGGAGCTTCCTCTTTCTTGTAAATGCCAGATTTTTTTTTTTTTGGTAAATACGTGTGAAACCTCTGTCTGGCCTAGAGAATGGAATGAAAAACACTTGTCAAGTGAATCTTCAAGCCCTTTTCCCCCATGGGACAAAAAAGTCAAAATATTTTGAAATTATCTGTCCCTAGAATATTTCAGGCATGAGCCACACTCTGGACTGATTGGCAACATCCAATAAACCTGCTTTCTGAAAATTCCTGTGGTATCCAGCCTCTTCAGTCCTACTTCATATATATTTTAAGTGTTTCATGGAGGCGACTGGAATATGTGTGAGACTTTGTAAGGAAGGTTATTGATTGGAATTGTTTGGATTTTGCTGTATATTTGTATTAATTTGGGCATGAGGAACTCTGGGTTTAGAGTCAGGCATCTGGAAGATAGGAAGTTTATGCTATTGAGGATTTTAGAGCTCCACAGTGTTGTGTGCTGTTAACTGAGTATATCAGAAAGAATGAGCAGTTTTGTACATTAATAATGAGTTCTGTGCCCTTTAATAGTGAGAGAGTGGCTGAATGTACTTTAGGTGTGTGGGAGTTCTGTGGGTTTGTAGATAGAGATGGACATGTGTGTTCCCAGACTTGTATAATCTAGGACTGTGAAAGTATTTAGGAAGTGTGATGGCTGAGTATTCATTCTCAAATAGTAGATGGGTAGTGTGTGTTTCCACTGAGATAATATAGAAGTTATATTTATATGGGAATACAAGTTAAGAGGATTAGGTACTGACAGTGTATATGGGTTATTATGACATGGTGCAACTTGTGAATAATTATTAAGAAGAGTGTTTGAATGGAGTATTTTGGTGAATACTTTTCGATATTCACAAAATATTGATTTTTTAATTTAATTTCATTTTCTTGTTTAGGGAAGGGTGTGACATTAGAGTGCAGGGTAAAATATGTGTATTAAGGCAATACATGTGTTATGTATGTATTTGGGAAATGACAATGAGTAGATTGTAGGTGACATCATTGTTGTGTACATTTGGAGAGGGTTGAGAAACTTTATGTGTTTTTTGGAGTTGGTGTTTGCGTATCAAGTGATTCTGGGAATATGGACTCATGTTTATGTGTGTATGTGGGTGGTTGTACCTGTGTCATTTAGGTTAAGAATGTTACATTTTTGTAATCAGGGTATTTCTGGTTCCACTTAATCTTAGGGAAGTTCAAAGAGATTTTTATGCACACATGCCACCCAGCCACAGAGACCTGTGAACACGTCTTGCTGAGGCACATACATGTTAAGATGCACACTCATTAAAACCCCTTTCACCACAGATATCATTAAAACACCTCACATTTAGAAACAGGTGCATGACCCACAACTCACTGCCATTCCAACAAAAACACAGATGCATAAATCACCTTTATCCCTGCTTTCCCCGAATACACACACCACCACTTCCTTTCTAAAAAAATATATACATACCCACAAATACACCTGCCTGTTATCACCCAGGTACTGACGGACATGCAATTATAATGTATACTTTCCAAATGCAGGCTTATACATTCCTATATACTCTACACTTGCTGAAGGCATGCACATGATATAAACAAACACTGAGTATGCATGCACACAGAAATACAACATACAACGCCCCTCACACACACACACACACACACACACACACACACACACACAATAAAC
This sequence comes from Callospermophilus lateralis, assembly GCF_048772815.1. Lineage (NCBI taxonomy): Eukaryota > Metazoa > Chordata > Mammalia > Rodentia > Sciuridae > Callospermophilus > Callospermophilus lateralis. Next base: position 95,691 of record NW_027517355.1, read on the forward strand.
CCTATTTGTTACCAGAAGTCACAAAAACAAAACCATAAGTACTCTGGAAAATCTCACAGACTTGAGCCTCTCATCAGAAATACAACATACACAACACCTTGCTTCTGTCTCTTCTTGCTTTACACAGAATTTAAAGTACACTGCAGAGCAGATAGGCTTAACTGAACTTTCCAACAAAAACCAAAAGACGACAAATTCTTCACAACAGTACCAACAACATTCTCCAGAATAGACAACAGATTAAGTCATAAAAAAACCTTAAGAAATTTTAAAAGCTAAAAATCATTTGAAATAACTTTTTTTCTGAACCCAATGTAATAAAACTGGAAACCTACAACAGGTGGAACTTCAGAAACATCCTGCATGTCTGCGATTATAACAAAAAGCTCTCAAATAGCAGAGTCAATGACAAACAGAATGGAAATTTTTAAAGATTCTTGAGAAAAATGATAGAAACACAAAATAAAAAACCCTATATCATAGAGCAGAGGCAATTTTAAGATTAGAGCAGTACATACCTATATCAAAAAAGAAAACAACCAAGACTTCCTCTTCAAGCAGGTAGAAAATCAAGAACATGCCTGACCCAAAGCTAGTAGAAGAAAAAATACTAAACATCAGAGAAGAGGTAAATAAAATAAAGATTAAATATTATTTTAAAAATATCAACAACAGAAAGAATTTACTTACTTACTTACTTACTTACTTATGCCTAGGATTGAACTCAGAAGCAACCACTCACTGAGAGATGTCTCCAGACCTAGTTTGTTTTTTTATTGAGAGACAGGGTCCGATAGAGTGGCTCACTGCCTTACTTTTGCTGAGACTGTCTTTGAACTTGCCTTCCTCTTGCCCCTCCTTGAGGATCTAAACTGTTCATGTCAATGGTTAAGAGTACAGCTTTGCCATTGAACTCACTTAAGCAGTGGGAAGATCATGATGCTGTATAATATGAGCATTCCCAGACGTGACACCTACGGACATCTTCGCATTGGCTTTGTTCACAGAAAGCATGAGACTCACCTTTCAGGACTCTGCTTTGTGCATGTTTTGGCTTCTTCGCTTTTTTGGCGGAGGTTTTCTGTTGGAGACTAAACCCAGAACATCATGTATGCTCGGCAAGTGCTTCCCCATGGAGCTGTGCCCCCAGCCAACCTTGGCCTTTCTTGGTGATCAGAGAAAGTGTCTGTTGGACTCTATTTTTAATGACTTACTGAGAAACTTCATGTCCTCTGATTCTACCTCTTCTGCAGATCCAGTTGAAGGCAAAGGTGCTGTGGCGAGCCATCCCCCTTTTCATCTTCTTAGTCTGCTGTCAGGTCAATCCGGTCTCCTGTGCTGTTGTTGGGGAAAGGGGGAGAGGGGAGAACCATGTGCCACTCCTTTGGTTTCTACTTGTTTCCAGATCCTTTGTTTGGTATTATGGCCTCAGATTCTGTGGACCCTTTCTACTTGATGTGAGGGATTCTGGCCTCCAACAGAGGGAGGCTCAGACTCAATGTGCCTCTTTTCTGCTGGACCAGCACCATTTAGTTGAACTACAGCCTTTCTGTGGAGCTCAGAGAATGGGCAGCTCTGTGACCTGGAAAGTCTGCATGTGCCATGTCAAATAGCCTGATCAACGGTGCATTCACCCTGGGAAACACCATCTTCTTTAGAGTTGGGTTTGAATGCAATACAAAACCTGGAAGAGCAAGATAAGTCTCTGCTTGAGAATTTCTGAAAACTTAAAAAAACTGGAGTGTTTGAAATCCCTGAAATGAGATGGTGAGTAGACATAGAACACTCTCTAGAACTCTCTAGTGGTTTCTCAGCTGCATCTTTTTCATATCTACAGGTGAAATATATGGATCAAAACCACGAGTGACAGTGGAGGGTCAAATCTAACCAGTCACCTGTGGGTCTAGAAATGATTTTCTTGTGTATGTTGATGGTGCATTTGATGAACACAGTTTAAAAATGGGGTTCCAAAGAGGTTCCAGTCACTCAGAATCAGAGCTCATCTGAACATGATGGAAAGGGAAGGTTGATTCCCAACTAGATCCAAATGTGCCAGCCCCATCTGCAGACTCAGGAAATGATTGGAATGTTCTCCAGTTTTATGAACTGATGAAGGACGGGCCTCTCTGTCCAGCCAGAATGGATCTGTCCATGGGGATGGGAATGCAGCAGGCTCTTGAGGGGTACGTGACTTTCTAAACAGAATGACATGGGGTCTGGTGGGCTCGACAGAGGGACTGAGTTGTGTTCTTATCTTTGGTTTTGGGGGGTAATGCTATAATTGCTGCCAGCAACATGAAGCCCATCCAATGTGGAAAAGGGGTCACATTCAATTCTGTAGGTTCATTTTATTAAATAATGTCTTGTTTTCTTGAGCTTACAGGGGCTTTGTGGCTGCCCATTACCTTAAGCACACTCATGGAGCTCGGTATCTCTGCAATGGTCACTTTGGGCCTCATCATGCAGCTCTTGGCTTGCACCAAGATGATTGAAGTGGGAGACACCCCAAAATACCAAGCCCTCTTCAACGGGAGCCCAGAAGTTTAAGAAAGATCATGGGTACATTTCTGGTGTCTAATTGAGAATTTGAATTGGCTCTAAAATTGGGGGCATTAAAACAGCCCAGTTTGGCCTGTGTGCTTTGCCTGCCGACCCTGTAGGTGCTCCATGGCCTGTTAGTGAGAGAGCACTTCTGGGAGGTGCTGGGTATGGGGGAAGGCCAGCCAGGGCAGGGGAGGGCAGGAATGCCCCAGAGGATGGACTTGAAGAATCAGTGCATGGAGGTCACCCCTTCACCAGCCATGATTTCCATACCTCACGAAGGAGGTGACATCTACTTCAGAGCTGTCATAAGAATTCAATCAAAGCCAGATGCTGTGGAGTATGCCTCTAATTACAGCAGCTTTGGAGGCTGAGGCAGAAAGATCACTATTTGGAGGTCAACCTCAGCAACTTAGTGAGGCCCTAAGCACCTCAGTGAGACCCTGTTTCTAAATAAAATAAAAAATGGCTGGGGATGAGACTCAGAGGTGAAGCACGTCTGTTCAGTCCTCAGTATAAAAAAAAAAAAAAGAGGATTAAATTAAATAATCACTCTCACAGTGCCTAACACATGGTAGTTATTTAGCAAGTGCTATTTTTCTTCTGTATTTAAAAGGATTTAATGAGCAAAAAGGTGATCCTCTCAGTCCAGCTCTGCTGTTTATTAGATTTTTTGATGTGGAAGAAATTTAGATAATAGTTCTGGAGTCTCAGTTTCTACATGCTGTTAAACTAGGTTAAGAGTATTGGCTGTATCAAATGATAGGCAGCCCCAATAATGGGGTCCAGCCTCAGAGTCAGCCAAGCCTAGCCTCTGTTAACTGGAATGTGCTATTTAGAAAACAATATTTACAATTTTCTACTCTGCCATCTTCCATACAGCATGTCTTAGAGATCTTAAGTTAGTAGGTCAAATAATTAAGTGAGAAATCCATCCAACTTAAATTGTGAGTTTCAGACACAAATCAAGATTGTAGAATATATTTATGTATTAATGCATTAATCATTAATGAATTAAGTAATGCATTATTAAATATTATGTAATGCATTTATTATTCAATGCCTTAAATAAATGCATTATCCTTCTAAAGCACTAATAAGTGGTTTTCTTTTTTTAATTTTTATTTTTGACATTTTATAATATACTTGGCATAGTGCAGTGGTGCGCACCTCTAATTCCAGCAGTTTGGAAGGTTGATCCTGGAGGATTGTGAGTCAAAGCCAACCTCAGCAACAGCGAGGCCCTAAGCAGCTCAGTGAGATGCTGTCTCTAAATAAAACCAAAATAGGGCTGGGGATGAGGTTCTGTGGTTGAGTGACCCTGAGTACAATCCCCAGTAAAAAAATCAAAACAAACAAACAAAAAATTTGCATTATTTTTCTAAAGCCCAAATTGGGTGTTTTTTTCTCTTTCTCTCTTTGTTTTTAATATTTTTTTTTGCAGACCTGAAAATGGAACTCAGTGCCTCTACCACTGAGCTACAGCCCCAGAAGTTTTCTCCTTACCCTTGAAAATTTTTTAAAACTGTTTTTCCATATTAAGAATTCAAGATCATTTTTTTTAAAAAAAAAGATTTAGGATGACTGGTCTGAAGTTTAGTAAAGCACATGCCTACCGTCCGAAAGGCCCTAGGTTCAATCCCAAAAGCGACAAAAAAGATGAAAGGTGCTTTCACTAGAAAGCCTCTGAGTTCTCATGCGCTTTGACGTGTGACAGTTGGACACTCCTCACCAAGGTTTCCGTGGGCAGTGTCAGTATTTGTCATTTGAATTTCTGCCACACTCTGCTCAAGATTTTCTTAGGACCCTAGTGTTTGGCATGATTGTCGCCATCGGCCAGTCCATTATGGATGTGATGACAGGCATGGACAGGGACCCCCTCAAAGATGGGTTCTGGGATCTGCCTTCTGATCACCACTCAGGTGAACCCCCACTCTCACCACGCTTCCTGAGTGACCCTGTTGTCCCTCTTCCTTCTCAGCAGTACTCAGCCAGACCTGGGGCCAGGCCAGGCTCAGGGCTGGGCTCAAGGCTAAACACTGGCCTGAGCAGGGTAAGGCCCCGGGTTGGAGGCTGGTCACTGCCCAAAAAGAAATCAATCAAATAAAGACACTGCGCCCATCTACAACGAGAAATATTGAAATCAATAAAGGTCTGCTGTCCACCTGCAAACCCAAAAACAATTAAGAAACAAAAAAAAAAAATATTGGGGCTGGGACTCAGTGGCAGAGGTTCACCTGTCATGTACAAGACCTTGGGCTCGATCCTCAGCACCCCATAAAAATAAAAAAAAGATGTTGTGTCCACCTCCAACTAAAAAATAGATTAAAAAAAAATAGAAAATTGAAAGACCCTGGCTTTGGCTTCTGAATTCCCATGAGGCAGATTGAGAAGGGTCTCTAATTTGGCCCTCATAGCAGAGAGCCCTGTCATTGAAGATGGAAGGAAACAGGGCATTGGGGCCAGTAACACAGAGTTCACTTTTATTAATTAATTTATTTTAATTCTGCAGTTCTTTGTGGCATGCTTGATCGTCTTCCTTTTGGATGAGCTTCATTATAAAGGGCACGGCCTGGGCTCTGGCTTTTCCCTCTCCATCTCAAGCAACATTTGTGAAACCATCCTGGGGAAGGCCTTCAACCCCACCACCATCAACACCGACCAAGGTAAGGGCCCTGCCTCCCGTTGGGCACATCTGCTGGAAGTTTTCATGTATGCAGAGTATTCCTCTGGGGGAAAATAACTGTTTCAGAATCATTTCTTCTGAATTTTCAGTGTGCAAATGTTTAAAATTATAGCTGAGTGCAGAAGCTCAAGCCTGTCATCCCAGCAGCTCAGGAGGCCGAGGCAGGAGGATCACAAGCTGGAGGCCAGCCTCAGCAACTTAGTGAGGCCCTGTCTCTAAATAAAATATAAAAGTAGCTGGGGCAGGGCTCAGGGGTTAAGTGGTCCTGGGTTAAATCTATAGTACCAAATAATAATAATAATAATAATAATAATAATAATTATTATTATTATTATTATTATTATTATTATTATTATTATAACAATAACAACAACAACACTTAAAATCAAAATGATATCTAAACCCTCATGTCTTATAAGAATATTTCAAGGACAGTTAGCATGCCACAGAGTAATCCTGCCTCAAATTTCTTAGCAGGAATCTGCACTGAAAAGATAAAGAAGTGTTGATTTTAGTCTATTGTCTTCTGGTGGACATTTCAGTTCTTTCTCAGTCACAGTTAGCATCGAAGTAAATATCCTTGGGCAATCATCTGCACATATTTTAGCAGTTGTTCTTAGCGAATAAGATTCTAAACATAAAATTTCTACACCAAACCACTTGTTCAGGCAAGGAGCAGTTCGTTTGATGATTACAAGTTCAAGGACAGCCTTAGCAAATAAGTGTGACCCTGTCTCAAAACAGTCATGGGTAGAATACTGTTCCTGGGTTCAACCCACAGTATTGCCAGTTTGGGGAGGAAGGCGCTGGGGATTGAACTCAGGGACAGTTAACCCCTGAGCCCCGTCCCCAACCCTCTTTTCTATTTTATTCAGAGACAGGGTCTCTCTGAGTTGCTTAGAGCCCCAATTTGGCTGACGTTAGCCTCCAATTTGCAATCCTCCTGACTTAGCCTACAGAGCCACTGGGATTACAGGCATGCACCATGACACCTGGCTTACAAATCTTAATAAAATAAAAATTGAAAAACATGTGAGACTTCTTAGAAGAGGGAATCTGACTTTTTTTTCTTTTCTTTTTATTTTGGCCTCTGATCCCTGAATCTGTTTTTTGCTGGGAAGTCTCATGGAAAATATTTGTGTGCATTTTTTGTGTTTTCTTGGAATTGACTGTGGAGCTGGTCCTTGGCTTTCAGGGCCATGACATCAAATTGAGAAAACTGCAGATGAGTCCCTGCAGGGTGCCTGAGAGATCCCATGGGAAAGACTGGACCTCAGGTAGGAGTATCGGCGACACTTACATAAGAGTAGGCAAAGGTGACACCAGACTCTTCCTAGAATTTCAGAAAATCAAAGGTGAATTGAGGATCTGCAGGCAAAGCAGCTGGGCCCCAGCTGTGGATGTGGTGGTGAAATCTGGGTAGGAGTTAAGGAGTCTGCCAAGACCTCCTGGTTTTGGTGGGGGGCTGCCTTCAAAAAGGGTAGGAGCAGTGGTGACCACAGGGGACTAGTCAGCGAAGGCTTGGGCCGTGGCAGCCAGCCAGAGGATCACTTTGCTCTGGAGCAGGATGGTGAGTGAGGGGACAGTTTTTGAAGGAATGATTTGCTGTCCCTGGGAGACAGGCTGAGAAAATGGCTGGCACGGTGGCACAGCCATCCAGCCTGAGCCAGACAGTGTGACATCAGAGTGAGGGCCTTAGGACTTAGGGAGAGATGAAGGCCACAGACAACTGAGACATGGAGGTGGCTGCCTTGGCCACTTCTGGGACCTGGTTGGGGCAGAGATCTTACCTGGGGGGCTTTGAGTGGTGCTGTAGGAGCCAAAATGGTGGAGCCACGGGGACACCCCATAACGGGCAAGAGGAGGGTGGAGCAGGCACAGGTAGCTTTCAGCTGGAAGGCTTTCCTGTTACCAGGAGTGCCACCACGGCTCAGCTTGTGACCTGGAAAGTGGGGTGTGGAAGGGCCCCTATAGTGGAGAGTGCAGTTGGTCCTTCTTCCCTGAGGTAGGGGACAGTCCAGGCTGGAAGGGAGGTGGACAGTACAGATGTCACATGGCTCTTGCCCCCTGTGACACTAGTGCATGAAACAACCCATTTTCTAGAGATCAGAGGGTAGTGATTTGCAAGAAATGACCATGTTAAACATTCAGAAAGCTTCTAAGGCCCACACCCTGCCATTGATGTCACCCACCTTTCATTCCAGACATTTGTCAGTAAGGTGCTGTTAAGCACTAGGCACTTCTGTGGGTGCTAATAATACAAAGGGATAGAACGTAAGGTGTGTGAGCGTCAGTGTCATCCCAGGGCCCCGGGGTCAGAATAGAGCAGAGAAGGAAGATGGGGTGACAGGGGAAGAGTGTTATAGGTCCATTTAGAGAACCTGGCGGGTGCAAAGGCCCTGGGGCAGAGATGAGTTGGTGTGTTTGAGGGTCAACTTGTGGCTCAGCTGAGCAAATGTGGGGAGTTCAGAGAGGTCATTGGTGGCAAGAGGAGCCAGGACAAGTCCCTACTCTCTCCTCCTGGGATTGCTGAAATTCCTCCTTTACAAAATGCTCAAGGTTTCATGTCTCCAGATTCTTTACCAAAGGGACATCAGCATTGTCCTACACAGCCAGAGGCGGCAGGGAGAGGGGCTGTCAGAAGACCACCACGGGTATGCCAGGGGGCCAGGAAAAGCTAGGACAGCATTTCTGTCACAGATATCCTGTCCATGTGGTCTACAGGACAAATGGCCCATCTGAGGGGCCATCCAGAAGGTGACACGAGTCCTGTGGTTCCAACTCTGGGGTGACTGAAAAATGCAGTCCCAGGGAGAGACTGGGACATCTGAGTCCCCAGCTATTAGCCACTCTGCCCACAGATGCCACGTTTAGTGAAGCACCGACCTGGGCCGCAGGGGCCATGGTGACAGCGTTTCCCACTGTGATCTTGTTCTAAAGTCAGTCTCATGCCATTTCTGAAGTGCTCAGACCTTGGTGCCCTGTGCTGCAGTGTCCCTGGCTGGTCTGGTGCCTTTTCCTCAGGCCAGGCCCCTTTCTGCCTGTTGCTGATGCTGAGGTAGGAGGATATCAACTTGGAGGTCAGCCTCAGCAACAGCAAGACCTCAGCAACTCAGTGAGATGCTGTCAGTGAATGAAATACAAATAGGCTGGGAGTGGGGCTCAGTGGCTGAGGGCCCCTGGGTTCCATCCTTGGTGCCAAAAAATCCAGATCGTGACCCTGTGACTGTTGGTGCCATGAGTCTCCTGGCTGAGTCTCCTGGCTGATTCTGTTCTCCTGCCTCTGCTTTGGCCAGGAGGAGGCCCAAGACCCAGCGGAGTCCAGCCCTTTTTTCTTCCCTTCACGTTTGTGTCCTCCTCTGCCAACAGGCATGGAATTGGAGGTTGCTATCTTGCACTGTTCCATCTCTGGGTCACGAACACAGACAAAGTCCCAGCCCTTAGAGAGGTTTTCTCCCACCAGAATCACCTCTACCTCAGGAATCTCATTGCCTCCATCTTTGTCTTTGCTGTAATCATCCATTTCCAGGTATGTCCAGCATGAGCACAAGAAGTCTGCATTTTTTTTTTTATTTTTTGGTACCAGGAATGGAACCCAGGGACATTGAACTCCTGAGCCCCATCCCCAGCCTTTTTTATATTATATTTAGAGACAGACTCTCACTGAGTTTCTGAGGCTGGCCTCCAATTTGCAGTCCTCCTGCCTCAGCTTCCAGAGCTGTTGGTGATGACAGGCCTATGCCACTGTCTCTGGCTTCAGTATAATTGTTTGTTTGTTTTTTGTTCTGTTTAGATATGAATGGCTGTAGAGTGGATTCTATTATATTTTGAAACCAGTTTTTCTGGTTTCTTTCTGTGTGTGCCTCAAGCAGAGTGGGAGTGAGGGAAAAGGCAGATGCTCTCCAGCAATGTCAGAAAGTTAGTATTCAATATTTTAAATAAAAGAAAAGGCAGGAATATTTAAAATAGTTTTGATTATTAGATGCATGTAAAAATTAATAGGTAGTGTCCTGGCCTGATGTGGTGGTACATACCTGTAATCTGAAAAATCATAGAGGCTGAGGCCTTGAAGGATCAAAACTTCAAGACCACCCTTGGTTACTAAGACAGACCAGTTCTCAAAATAAAATATTGAAGAATTGTGAATATATATGAATGATAAAGCACCCCTGGTTTCAATCCCCAGTACCATATAAAACAGTAGTTTCTAACATTTAGACCCAAATCAGCATCCTCCACTCTATCTGCAACTATGTAAAGTTCTAAAAGGCAATAAATTTAGCCATACATACTACTAGTTGATTGATATTGACCATAATCTTGAAATATATACATAGAAGACCCTTCACAATGTATTAGGTGTTCCCATTATTTTTTCCAATAGCAATGAGAGAGGAAGAAAAACCAATTTAGCTTATGGGGCCACTTCTCTCTTTTCAGGACTAATGAATCAAATATTAAAAGGCTTTAGTGTTTAATTGATTATCATTTATGAAATCAGAAAGATATGCATTCTGTGATTTCTTGCTTAATCTACATTGGAAACTTTATTATTTCTGAGTATCAGCATCTGTACACACCACCACACCCCACTCTATTTTTCAATAGTTACAAGTACCTGTGTTCATGCTTCATCAGTTAGTTATTCCCTTTTAAAAATAATTATGTGTTGCATTCTTTCTTTACAGAAAATTTATGAAGGTTAAAAACCAGTAATCATTTTCACAAATTTGACTTTAAAATAGATTTCATCACAAAACAAACACAAGAAGTAAGAATGCTTTCTTTCTCTAATTTATTAGCCTTTCTAACATCCAATATCAGGACATGAATGCTGCTCATGGAGGGATGTTCTTACCATCAAGAACAATCAATACTACTTTCTTCTATCGCATCAAATGTTACAAAAAGTGCACATTTTACTCTGTTTCATATGCAGAACTTGACTTTCCATTATTTGTTTAGTGGGTTTTTGCTTTATTTTTTATCACTTTGTTTTTCCTGTATTTTTCAATACTCATTTTTGTGTGTGTGGTATGAAAAATATATCACTAGAATTTTCTAACTTTTGCTGTATTCAATCACTTGATTACTCACTTGCTAATATTTCTATTAAAGCATCATTTTAAAGGTAGGACTGAAGTAAGCTAACAAAACTATTTTCAAGGTCTACTGAAAATCAGCATAACTTTCTTGAGCTCTGTAGTTAGAACCACTATTTCTGTCCACAAACTGTGCTCCTTTTATTTTATTTTTCTTCTATATTGAGTAACTCTCTTTGAAATGAGGCACAGAAATTTGCTTTTTTAGAATTTTATCATTAATGAAATTCTATTATTATTTATCATTAATTGACAGTCTGCTTCAGTTTAGAATACCATGTTGAATACAATTTGTCCTTTAAATCTTGTGGTTATTCTGTATGTATCATCTATAATCCATCATTAATGATAAATACTTGGGTTCTATTCTTGCTTTATTGAAGCTGACCATAGTTTTTCTTTAAAGGATATTCTATTTGGTTTAAGCATACCTACTTGAGAAATTCTGTAGATATATTTAGCATGTTTAAATATTATTTTCTTGAATATAGCATTCAATCAAAATGGAATATTTTCAGACCAGATTTTCTTTCCTGTATATACATGTAAGAAACTGGATAAAATATTGAAAATAATATCTATGTTTTTCAGACACTAAAAACAGGCATAGCAGGTGAGTGAAACCATAAGCAATAAGTGTAGACTGGTGAGGTGAACTATAACTTTATTTTTAAAATTGTTCTTAATAAGTGTAGTTTGATAAACTGCTGTTAAAAATAATTGGTAAAGGGGAAGTGTGAATAATTAAAGTATACCAGTGTAAGAAAAACTTGAGGTCTGGCAGCTGACAGTAGACTGTGGGGGAAAATTCATGTTATAATAGAAATGAACTCCCCACTTTCTCTTCACCCTGTCACCTACTTAATCTCACCAGAAACCACCAAGACACTCAGAATGAAAGGTTTCAAGTTCAGTAGTCACACTCTCTTCAAATACAAAAAGCAGTTGCAATTCAACTGAACACAGAGGTTGTGTACAAGTTACGAGGATCTGAGACATTTTATAAAACGTTAGGTTAAAGATGATTCTGTTTTTTTTTTCTTTTTTTTGTATGTGTGTGTTTTATTTTGTTTTGAGGGTGTGGCTATTCCTTGGTTACGTGAACTCAACAAAGAAACTGTTATATTTTGATGAAATATCAGTGGCTGACCCACATTAAAAAAAGAAAAATATTTTCAAATTTTAAAAAAGGATAATTACAAAAAAATATGTGCTGCTTTCTCCCTCCACATTTTGCATTTTAACTATTTTTTAAGTTTTTATTTTATTTTTTATTTTTAGTTCTGAAAATTAGACAGTAAAACAACTTCTGGGAGAATTTACAACCAATTGCATGAGGATCTGGGAAGCTGAGAGGCTGGAGCCTGGCTGGGAGGAGAAGACAGGAAGGAGTCTTCCTCTTAGTCACTGGAGGCCAACTATAACTAAAAAGAGACAAAAATCAATAATTGTTTGTAAACCAGGAAATGACACAGATTATCAAGTTAGTATGAGTTATGAAAATTTCATATAATCAAGAAAATGGAAAAATCATGAACAGAATTAGGAAAAATAGGTGTAAATTTTATTTTTAGAAGTTTATTTGTGAAACATAAAAAATAAAGATGAATTTTATCTTTTGACTTTAAATGGAAGGTAGAGTTATGCAAGTCATAAAGTACTTCACAAAACTTTCTTCAGTTACAAAAGCATAATAAATGTATAGCTTCTACTTATTTTACTCTTTATCATCCTTTGCATTTCACCTAGGGTCACACTTGTAGAGTGTGACCAATAACTAAGCAAATAACTAATCAAGAAGATAGTCACGAAGTTACACTTTTCTCAGAAAACCCCAATAAATTTCAGAGCAAAGAATTGATACAACACCTATTCATTCCCTTCTTTGGGAAAAGGTCCCTTTATGAATCATATAGAAGGAGAAATTTGCCATCTTTTAACAAAATGTTACTAGAAATAAATATGAGTTAGCTTCATTTAGAAGTAAATGGAAATAAAATAGCATCATTGTACAGAATCTTTCAGGGTTAGCCTTGAAAAATGAAAAGTGAAAAAAGCTCTTTCTAAAGAGAGGAATACTTGGCAGCACACTTCATCCTTAATTACACTGTCAAAAAAGTTACCTCAGCTAAGAAGGTACATAAACTTATAGGAAGAAATTAAGACTTTTCAAGAGTCTAGAAGAAACTTTTGAAGACTATAAAATTCTGGGGGTACAGTAATCAGGATGGATTTCTGAAAGAGATAATGCAGTGTAAATATCATGAGATTTCATGCTATCAAGTACCAAAGCAAATATATCATGGACATTGTACAAGACAACCAAGTTGACAGCTTGACATGGCTAGTTGTTTTTATCCAGCCTCTGATGATGCACAGGATGAATGAGGACTGAGTACCATAGTGTTTTTCAGACACTGCATTTTATCTATCAAATACTTCTTACAAATATCCAGCCAGTTAGGAAGAGAGGTCTATTTCTAGGTTCTTGTGACAACATCATTCTTTTCATCATTCTCTCCTCATAAATTAACAAGTAGACTTCTTTTAATGAAGAAATAATTTTGTAGGGGAGCGGGGAGGGGGGATAGTAGAGGATAGGAAAGGCAGCAGAATACAACAGACACCAGAATGGCAATATGTAAATCAATGGTTCTGCAACTGATGTGATTCTGCAATGTGTATATGGGGTAAAAATGGGAGCTCAAATCCCACTTGAATCAAAGTGTGAAATATGTTATATCAAGAACTATGTAATGTTTTGAACAACCTACAATAAAAATTAAAAAAAAATAAAATAAAAAAAAATAATTGTAACCAGAAAAACCCAAACTTTTTTTTTTTTTTTTTTTTTTTTTTTTTTTTTTTTTTTTACATTTTGCTTTTAGGGACAATAAATCCTAAGCACGCACCATTAATAAAGTGCCAAGGGACCATGCATAAAAGTGAATGAGACCACAGTTAACAAAAACAAAGTTATTATAAGGGTCTATGACCATGTTATTCACTGTATTTTCACCTACAAAAAAACATAAATAAAAAGGTACTGGACTGGTAGAATTCTGGAACAGGTGATGATGGTGCTTATACTTCTTATATTACATAACATTATATCAGTTTGTGCTATAAAAGAGGTATACTACATAGATCCAGGAGGTAGACTGTCAAAGTTGAAGAGTCTTCACTCTCTATCACTCCCATTAACCCACTTGGCAATTACATTTTCTTACATCATGCCTCTGCATCCTCCAGTTTTAGAAATCCTAATTATTTAAGAGGACACTTTTCCAACAGGATGTCTAACAAGATTCGAACTAAAATTTAAACTCCACCTGAGGACTCAAAATTCTATGTACTAAAAAAAAAAAATACAGAAAACAAGAGGGGAAAGTACAATCCTAGCTAGGTCAATTCACTCTCCTTATCAGAAGGACATTGATTCCATGTTGCAATGGAGATAAAAACTCAGATGATTCAATTTGAAAACAGATGATCCAATTCTCTTGTTTTTAGTACTCACTTTCCATACAGGAATTGTAAAAAGACCAGTGAAGTAGTTGTGTCTTGAGAAAATCATTGTCAAGAGGCTCAAATGATTTGGGCATATGTATGAGTTTCACTCAATCAGCTAAGTTGTAGAGACCAAAAGAAGTCTATTTAGGGGATTTAAAAAAAGAGCAAAAAAAAACACAAGATGACATTAATTTGACATTCAGTCTACACAGCTGTCAAAACTGTAATTAATTGCCCTGTTTTCCTTTTTATAAGTTTTTTTTTTTCAGGAACAGACTCTCACAGTACCATAAACTAAGTACAGAACTTTGACTGAAAAGCGAATTTTTGTGGTGTCACTATAGGAAACTGTGCTTTATGGCACCATAAGGACAGAAGGATTCATTTTCCAGACAATTGCTGAAAGTGGTCTTTTCAAAATATTTTCATCAGTAGAAGAGAGTTTTTCTGGCTATGACCATTCAAGGCATCCTACACTCAAGACTGTTTGAGACTCAAGTAAATCACACTCTATGTCTCAACTAGGACCCAATATGAGAGTGCAAGACAACTCCAAAATTTCACTTGGAGTAAGCAGAAGCCTCCTTTGAGATAAGACTGCAAACCCAGATTCTGTGCACCCAAACAAGCTTCCTTCCCTTTATTTCCATTGTGCTGATCTGAAGCACCCTACCTTAGAGACTTCCAAGATGCCTAGTCATGGTCTTAATCTCCCTCCTTGGGAGCCCTAATTAGAACTCAAATGCATCCTTCATCTGATTCAATACTTTCTGTTTTCCAGAAGTTCTTTGAAGTCTTTTGTCACTGGAGATCACCTCCTCTTTTCATTGTGAATGTTTATCTCATTTTATCCTTCTATTTTACTCTTACTTTAATTCATTGTGGGTAAAATAGAATTGTATATTTGAAGATCCAGGTCTCTAAGTAAAATAGTTAGCTTAGATTATGGGTTTATAATACACAGTCAAAACTGTTCAATACATTTTAATATGAATTTAGATCCATGATTAAAATTGGAGGAAATAAAATAGGCTTTATAAGGATATAATTCTGCACTACAAAATTATCATTTTGTTTCACAAAGGATAAGAATTTTGGAAGATAACATGACACCAAAAAAAAGAATCACTATTTTTTATATATAGTTGTGCTTGAAAGAGAATAAAAACGTCACCATAAATTGATAATATAATATAAAAAAAGCTTTATAACCATGTTCTGTTTTTTTTTACAAAACATATTTGAAGCAAAAATACCAAATCCATTAATCTCCTCCAAATACAATACAGTGAATAGCATTTCTACAAGAAACATATAATTTTAATGATATTATGTAAATTTTCTAGACATAGATATAGAAGCTAAAAACACTAATATTCTTTCTCAAGGAACATTTAATTTGAAGCATAGTTCCATAAATCTGCAAATATAATTAAATTTTATTTATTATACACAGATCAGTACATCAAAAATGACCAAATACCTGGAAATAATTCCTTTGATATTTCTATTTCATAGACAATAAAGTCAGCTTTAATATAGTATATGTTCTACCTTTTCAGTGACACATAAATTTTAAATTTTAAGTAAACTTCTCCTTTAGGCTCAAAAATCACCATATAACTATGGTACTAATACTATTAGTGATGGATATTAGAAAAAAAATTCTCGGTAGTTCTAAGAGAGTTGTTTGAAATGAAACACTAGATCAACACATGATCCTTCAAACAAATTGTGATAATGCATGCACAGCAATAAATTTGAAATAAAGAAGGTATAGACATTTATTAGCTACAGGACTTTGAAACCTCATGCTTTGGAGCCAAAAGACAATTATTTTGCTTTGTCATTACAGCACTTTTCATAACTGTGTGGGGAGTTTTAGGCCCATGTTTTTGTTTTGTGATCTCACATGCTTCATTTATTCAGATGTATTAATGTAATATATGCTTATATGAGTAGTTTGAAATTATATGCCTCTTTCTAATTATAGAATTGTCTAGAAATTCTTGTTATTCACAGTTTCTAAATTAGAGAGCAATTACCATGAAAGTTAGAAAATGCACAGTGGCTTAAAGAACTCTTCATCCAAGAGTTTAGCCTTAAATTTTTCACATAGTTGATGGTCAATAAATTTATATGGTTCATAAAGTTAACATCTGTTTAATCTTAAAGTAAAGAAATAAAAAGCCAGAGAGTGCTTCTTCACAGATGCCAAGCTTTCATTACTGGGAAACCCATGGATTCCTAAAGGGCAGTCTGTCTCTCTGATTGATGTAGTTATGTAAAATTCAAGTCTTGCTTTTCTTCCCCACAACTTTGGCTTTTCTGTGTCATCTTGTTCTTTGTGTTTCAGTGACCAGAGAAGGAGACAGGTCCACAATTACTTGTTCATGTAAAGAACCAAGCAAACAAGTAAAAAAAACTAAAAAATAACCTGAGTTTGTGAAAACATCAGAAATTGAAATACAGTGACAGGGTAGGATGAGATTCCACTGACCTAAATGTTCCTTTAAAAAACGTTAGAGTCAGACAGTTCCATTGTAATAGAAATTGGAAAAGACATATGTGTGTATATAGGCACATATATATACACACATAAAACTAATACATAAAGAACTAATCAACACCAATATTCCTCCTCTAAACTTGGAAATTATGTTCCTGTGTATTTTTAATCCAGGATTAGAAAATTACTAGTATGTTCATTTGATTTTCAAAAATTTTCAGTGTGCTTCCAAACCCTTTTATTATGATCCTCTCATTTGTCATTTCCTGAGAGAGTACAGGGTCAGGAAATTTTTAATTCTTTGAGTTAAATTGGATCCAAAGACTTTATAAGAAATATATGTAGTTTCTGGCATTGTGATATTGCCCTCTATGAAATGAAGTCTTGAACATAGAATCTCATTTCCTTCTAAAAGTTTAAAAACTTATAATTACTCAAATTATAAAATTCACATCAATAGTAGTGCTATTTTATTTATTAATATTACAGAAGCCAGTTTATAAATAAAAATGCTAAATTACAAATGGCGATATGGCTCAGTGGTGTGAGCCTAGCATGTGTGAGGTCCTGGGTTCAATCCTCAGATCCACATGTAGATAAAATAAATGTTTATAAAATATCAAGCTACAACTCATGTCTTCTTTTATAATATGTATACAAATAAGTAATGTTTAAAATCTCTAGATGACATTCTATATGTAAGTTGTATCAGTAGAACTCATTAAACTTAGAACAAATGAGAAACTAAAATTAATCATCACTCCCTATTTAAAAAATGACTCATTTTAGGAGGATATGAATTAAAGAAGCAAACATTGTTAGAAGAAAATATCCTCAATGTATCATACGGAACAAAGTTTTCTGGGCTGTGTTGAACTGTTGGAGCTGAAGTCTCTCTTCTGCATCTACAAGAAACCTCAGCAATATGATAAAATTCCCTTCTTCCACAGCCTTTCCATGACCCAACTGCACACTACTTCTGAATCTAAGAATGCAGAGGCACTTACCCAGATGGATGATGCCAGGAAGAATGTGGTGCAGGTAATAGCCTCAAGAGTTGCATGTTTTAAGGAAAGACATCTTTAAGTTCTTTCTCTGCAGGCCTATTATTTTAATGTCTATAGAAAGATGACAAACATCCCCCTGGAAAACACAGAACTGTGGCTTTCCCAGTGTAACATGTCAGCTGTCTCTTAATTTTACTTTCTTCTTTGGTGGATAACACCACTCCTGGGATAGCTAATCTAAAAACATTTTTCTGGACATATTTGGAAAGGCATCTCAATTGGAATCATGTACCAATCACAGTTGCTATTGTTCTGATTGTATGATACCATTAGTTCAGACCCATTAAACAATTTACAATGCCTCAACTTTGAGGTGAGGGATTTCTGTATCCTCCAATGGTTCCACTATGGCTCTGAGGGTCCTCTCTCTATCATGTGTGATAGGCTCCTCTTCCCTAGCTTGTTCCCACATGAAGCACAGATTTCTGGGTAGTGTTGTTTATGTATGCCACCATTTTCAAACTGGCATTTTTGTGATTCAAGGTCTGTGTAAAATATTAAAATTAATCTAAAATTTTAAAAGAAGAAGATAAGCTGAAGGCCACAGGCTGAGAAGATCACAGGAAGATTGAACATTGAGCTGAGTAAGAGCCCATGCTGGAAGGCCAAACTAAGGAAGCTGTGATGAGCCCTCATACTCACTAATGGATGTACCTGCCCTTTCTCTGGAAAAAACATGTAATATTAGCTTGGGCTTGTCTGTACTATATATAAAGTTATATATACTGTAAAAAAATAAAATGGAGGCTTATGATGGAGAATCAAAAGAAAGTGCAATCAGTTTAAGCAGGTCACTGATATTCCAAGTGTTGAAATCAGAGAATACTGCTTTATCACAACCATTGTCAATATGTAAAGGGATAATAAAATTATCATAAAAACTAAAAAATTGTATTTCAGAGAGATTTGGAAACTTGAGCTATATGGTAATAAAATAAAACTGTAACCTGTACAGGTAATATTCCTCATGGTTGATTTTGTGGTAGTTTGAAAGATGCATTAAAAAATATAAGAAATGCCAAAGCATAAGACTTCCAAAGCCATGTGCAAGAGAAATATAAAATAGGAGAAGGGCATAAATAGTTGAACAAGCATATGTGTGATAAGGCAAGGCTCATTTGGGGAGGAGGAAGCCCTGGACTTCATGTGCCCTGGAAAAGTTTATCCTCTAGACTAGTCCCCATCCTGGCCCAGCCACACCTCTGCCTTTGCTAAAGTTGGTTGAGCCCTATTTCTTTGCATGTCGCCCATTGATCACCAAGGTACCATCTGGAATTGTCTCCTATATGCACACTTATTGTCTAGGAGAATTGGAGTATTGTGGGGTGAGTTGTGGCAGAGGGTTTGGCTTGTGTTCCGCCTCCAGCTTTGTGGAGTCTTCTTTTGTTTGGAGCCACAGAGAGCTCTTTGGAGAGCTACAGAAGTATATACACATACCCTGGTTTTCCTGTCGACTTTAATAGAAAAGTGATTCCATTCCTAATTGTGAGCATTAGAGTCAATTATCCTGATTCCTGGACTTTAGCTCCAATCAGTGAAACAAAAATCTCTGGGGAGTACTCTCAAGCATTGGATTTATTAAGCTTTCAGGGAGGTTCCTAGATGTTATGATTAGTATAAAATAAATGTTAATGGACCAAGGACTTGAGTACATATCATATATTTGTATTCTGGCTTTTATATATTTTTAAGACTTGAATAGATTTCTTTTCCTTTGGTACTTGGGATTAAACTCAGGGACTCATAACCACTGAGTCACATCCCCAGTCCTATTTTGTATTTTATTTACAGACAGTGTCTCACTGAGTTGCTTAGCACCTCAGTTTTGCTGGGGTTGGCTTTGAACTCATAATCTTTCTGCCTCAGCATCCTAATCTGCTGCTATTGCAGACATGTGCCACCTCACTCAGCTTGAATAGATCTTTAATTTCTCCCAACTTTTATTTATTTATGTTAAAGATGGGGATGATGCCACTTGCTTCTCAAGACTGTGATGAGAATTAAATGAAGTCATAAATAGTTGGCACTTGTTGCCTAGTGAGTGCTCCATAAGCCAGGGGGATAACAGACCTTTGTATTTTTACAAAGACAAAAAGTGGGCACCCAGCTTTTTGTCTGTTGGCAAAGACTTGAACAACTTAGCAGAAACTTTTTTCAAAAAAAATACATAAAAGGAGTGGTGAAGGAAATGTTGCTCATTGGTGAAGCATGTTGAATTTCAGTCACAGGTGCCAAAAATGTCATTTATATTAGGACATTATATTAATTTATTAGTATATTCATTTGTGACATATACATGTATGGGCATAACATCATTGATCAGTCTCATTTCTCAGTGCCTGAATCATCTCTCTTATCCTCTCTTCCATTAATCTAAACTCAACTATTCTCTCTCCAATTTTTTCGAGATCCACTTCTTTTTTCACTCCATTTTTCTTTTTACCTTTCACATATCAGAGAATGCACTTGAAAATTGACTTTCTGCATCTGATTTATTTTATTTAATTTGATGTGCTCCAGGTTCCTCCATCTCCCACAAATGATATAATTCCTCTCTTGTTTATGGCTGAGTAGAATGAGTAAACTTGTGAAAAGATGTATAGATGCTATTTTTTGGGTATGTCACCTGCCAGCACACAGAACCTTGAGTTTCCAAGCTCAGCCTGCCATTGTGTGAGCCAGGGAATGAAGATGCACGAATAATGAGGTCTCACGTGAACCATTTGAGGTCTTCCGATCTGTGGCTCTTACTGCTTGTACATGCACCAAACAGCCTGGTAACTTTCAGGGTGTCCTTAATTGTCTGCATTGATGACTAACCTGTTTCAGGGGTCTGTTTTCAGTACAATTTTGTTCTCAAGAGAAGGAAATCAATGTGAAGGTAAAATCTCCTGATTCTCCAGGTGTCAGATATAGGATATGGTTCCTTCCCACAATTCTTTCCCTTTTGTCCATTCATGAAACTGCCTTCACCAGGTTTACATTAGTCCTCTATTCATGTGGCACCTTTGGATTCATCCTGGCCCTGAGCTCTGGTTGGGACAGAGAATCTAGAGTCAGAGCAGAACTGGTCCCACTGGCCAGGTGAACTTAATTATAATTATTATTTTTTTTACTTTTCAGGGATTCATGTTCCCAAGTTTTGAAATGAGATTGACAGCTAGTAGTGGTAACATTTAATGACATCAGGAGCCCTTGATGACCATGTACTGGACTATTGTTTTTGAGACTTTTATCCCTGCCCTTTTCACTGGCAATAAGAACTCCATGAGCAGAAGCCATGTTTACACTCATGTTGCAGAACAAAGATGCTCAGCTGTGTCGAGTTAATTTGATTTAGGTCACACAGCTAGCAAATGGCAGCTTCATTGTAGCTGTGGGAACAGAGGGCAAGAAATGCACAAATGATCATGGTAAAGCATTGGCACATAATGATCAGGTTATAGAGCAGTAAAAGGAGGTACAGGTGCAATAGAAGGCCTGGCTCTAACCAGGGTAGAGGCAAGGACTGAGGAGGAGAGAGCAGAGTCCAGAGTACAGGGTAGAAGCAGGCTTCACTCCAACCATAAAGAGGTAGCTCAGAGAGTAACACCACGGGAGGACTGGGCCTGCCTTGCAGGGATGGGGCCAAGTGGGTGGTTTTCAAATTTGACATGTAGAAATGCAGAATATGAGGATTGGGCTTTGCAGAAAGCCCCAAACTCCTTTCTGTTGTATGTGCATGTACATAGGCACATACAGAGAGAGAGATGCCCAGAGAGTTGATAACCTGTGTAAAAATCAGAGAACTGTTCATAATGGAGGAACAATTGAGAAGACAATATCATCATTTGAAATATACTTTAGTCGTATTGGACTGCTCTAAGGGAGTTTTAGAAACTACATACATTACAAGCAAAAACAAAATTTTTTTTGTGGACTTCTGAAAGCTCAGATTTCTAAGATCAACTTTCCAACAGATTTATTGACTATTGAGATCCTGCTTTTTCATAGAAAGCTGTAATATGAAGGTTTGTGTCCCTTTGAGTATCTTGGTTGAACTTCTCTCCAATAAGGTGATGGTATTAGAAGGTGAGTCTTTGGAGAGGTGTTGAGTTTCTGAGGCTGAAGACTTCATCAGTGGAATTAATGCTCTAATGAACACGTGATACAGGCTAGCTGGCTTCTTCCACCACATTATGACACAGCCAGGAGCTTCTACCCATTATAAATTTTCTCAACAAGCATTGAATAGCCTTGTGCCTTGATCTTATACAATGTGAAAAATGAGTGTCTGTGGCTTATAAACCACCCAGTCTACCATTAATTATTATAGCAGCTTGATGAGAGTAAGGAAGTGCACCATGTGTGTCCTCACAGGATTAATTAAGAAGTTTCTTTGCAGCTCTCTTTTAATAAAGGACATTAATCCCATTCCATAGCTCTACCCACATGACTGAATAACCTTCAAGACCCAACATTTTTCTGCCTAGGCTTATGATAAACTACCACAATATTACAATACATATTCACACAGGGTCTAGGACTGGTCATTTTGCCCCAAGTGTGTATAGCCAAGCTTCGGAAATCTGGACCCGGAAGTAACTGTCAAGTCCTCTATGTGTTCCTGGCAATAAACTTTCAAAGATTTCTTCAGTGCATATTAATAGTAGTATCTGTGTATTCACCAGGCTGCTCACTCAAGATAAGAAGTGGCCCCTTCCGTTGTAAACTGCAGTCTAATGGAGAAAGCATAAAACCCATGTTGTCCCTTGCTGCACTGACACTAAACATTGCATATGAATCCTGGGATCCTTTATGGCTAATTACTGATCAGTAAATATTACATTGCAACAAGCATGTGGTAAAAAATTTAGGTAAACTATTGTTCACATTGGAGAAAAAGATCCTGGAAATCAGGCAAGCTTAGGAAACTAATTAGGGGCTGGGGATCTGGCTCAAGTGGTATCATGCTCATCTGGCAAGCGCTGGGCACTGGGTTCTATCCTCAGAACCACATAAAAATAAAATAAAGATGTTGTGTCCCCTGAAAACAATATATATAAATATATTTTGTTTCAAAGTTCTCTCTCTCTCTCTCTCTCTCTCTCTCTCTCTCTCTCTCTCTCTCTCTCTCTCTTTAAAAAAAAAAAACAAAAAGATATTAGTCACCGAATAGTGTGGTTCATGATTGGGTTGTCAGACTCTTACCTTTTGGGCTTGATTTTTGTTATTGCTTTAATTCTATGTTTTCAACATGGTTGTTGCTTATGTGGTTCAAATATAAACCCATGTTAAAGACTCAACTCTATTCCATCCCCACTAACCTTTTCCCATTGCCCTTCATGAACATCTGTTTTAATTGTTTTTAGTATATATTCTTACTGTTTCTTGTTCTGGTAGGAGTCAATAACAATAATAAGTTATTAGGTAAATTTCTTTCTTACCCAAAAGGGAGTGCTCCTGTATATCCTGTCTGCCCCTTATTTATTACTCAATGAAACAACCTGGAAAACACCCCACATATGCAAAAATCTTACCTTTCCATGGTGTAGATAGACCAAAGTTGGAACTAAACAAATGATGGACATTTGGGCTATTCCTGAGCTTTATGAATTAACAATATTTCTGTATTGAATAGCTCTGGGAATCTATTTTATATTCTTCCAAATGTACATTTAATGTTCAGTCCTGCAAGAAATATTGCTTTATCAATAGCTACTTTTTATAATTTCAAGTAATAAAGCCCAATTCTTTGGAAGGTTAGAACATTTTTTTTTCTGTCAGAAAGTATACAAGTTCATGCTTTCTGTAGATGCCCCAGTAGACAGAGGCCACATTTTGGATATTCTTTGCACTATTACAGAATGCTGGTAATGCCTTCTTTTTATGTGGGAACCATTTTCTCTTTCTGTAATTTTTTTTCTTTTTACATATGATTCATACCATGTCATGGTTACAGAAGAAAACATCAGTGTCCTACCCTTAATAAATCCATGGCTTGGTGAGAGTCCAATGCTGAAACCAATAGTTTCTTCCCAGTACAATGATCACCAAGGACACAATGCATTTTGGTAGTTTGTGTCTCCCAAAAAATTGATCTTTGTAATCTAAGTCCTTATACCTATGGGCTGAGAGATTTAAATATTGTTTATTTACATTAATGTTCACATTTTAATAGTGGTAACATCATTTATTTTTTAGTTAGAGGTTTTTTTTTTATTTATTGAATTTTAGAAAGACCTGAGGACATGAACCTTATAAAAAGAATTCCTGGAACATCCCAAATATTTAAAATAAATGCCTTAGAAAGTAATGCATCTGTATGATTATTCAGCATACAGTAATAAATATAAGGTCACATCAGATCACATACATGCAGAATACCCACAAGAAACAAGGAACCACAGGCTCTGATGTGACAATATATGGTTGAACGGTGCCAAGCAAGAGCTTCTGGGGCTGAGGTGTATGTCATAGAGAACACTCAGCAGGCAGATGGTAAAAATGGAGAAGCCCCCTCTCCAAACCTGTGAAAGTAGATTATTAATTTATATTTGATGTCATCTCCAAAATTCCGAGACAAAAACATCTGTAACTATAAACCCCATAATTATCAGCATCCCTAGATATGTTAAGGCCAAGATACCAATGGTAAAGTTCTTGGGTTAGATCTTGTGCTAGAAAAGGCACGTGAATTTGCAGAAGAAAATTATGGTGTTAGCTGAGATCTCAAGATGAACTTCAGAGGAAATGTTTCTTATACTAATAAAATAATATATTTTGTTGATCTTTATTTTCAAATTCCATATTAATAGTATATATCTTAAGAGAAAATGAAGCAGAAGCCCTTATTTCAAATAGTGTCATCTTTATCATTCTCAGCCTATCCTATTACTAGGGATATATGTGGATTCACCCAACACACATTTTTCCCACTTCAATTATAAACTCTCTCTAATATTCTCCAGGTGCCATTCGAATATTATTACCAAATCATGTCTGGATTGTGTAATAGTAGCTGTGCTCCCACTGTACATAGCCTTTCTTATAGATTCAGAATTACCATATATTCTCAAAATATTTCTTGATATTATCTTCTTTTGAGATTTTCTGAGGTAGAGTGTTAAGTTGATTTCATCTTTCTCTTCTTGATTAAGCAGTAGGAATATATTGAAAACTCTACAATTTTCAATGAATTGAAATGGAATGATTGTACAAAAGTAAAGAATTGCTACCTTCTCAAAAAATGAATCTCAATGTAGTAGGTGTGCACATAGATGTATTTTTAGATCTATCTTTTGACCATTTATTATCAGACTTAATGTCTTTAGTATATCATCGAAGTTGACACTGAGAAGCATATGCTCTAGGATGATTTTTTAATTTGTATTTGTAGTCTTTTATTGAGTTCAAGTGTTATGTTGGTGCTAAATCTGATCATCTTGTATTACATATATGGAGTCTTATTACATATATTCTAGAGCTATTGTGTATGAAAGAAGAACAAGGATCAAATATGGATGTGTTTCTGAAATAAAAAGTACTCAGTAGAAATGCTGGCCATTACCTTTTAATTATGTACTTTATCATCTATGTGATTTAATAGATTTAAAACTTTTCTTTTCATAATGGCTACATAAGTTGTGGATTCAAATTATTTTCATGATATTAAAATTTTCTAGCAATATGTGTAGAAAGCTCTTTGACACTATTTAAGGCCTGTCTTTGAATCCCCAATGTAGCTATCCACCTTGCATATATTCTATTATCATGACCCGAAAAACTATCTTAAGTGACCAAAGTCCAGCAATTGAATATCAGTAGAAATATATTATTATTGTTTTCTCCTTAGTCATCTGGAATAAAGGTGTAATTAAAGTCACAGTTCAGATAGACTCAAAGTCATTCCATTGTAAGGTTTTTAAATTAAAGGACAAGAATTTGACCCAAGCCTACAAGACAAACTTTCATAAGAGTCCCAATATTCATCTGCTTGAAGTAAGCGATGCGTTTCTCCAGTAAAGAAACCATGCATAAAATTGATACAAAAAAAATTTATGTTAATCTGATGCAATATTTTTTTTATACAAGGCATGTTGGATTTTAAGTCAAGTACCTGAAATAGTAGGTATGCATTTTAGCTTTTTTCCAGCCACATATTAAAAAATACCAGTCATCAGGGCTAAGATTGTGGTTCAGTGGTAGAATGCTTGCCTAGCACATGTGATGAACTGTGTTCAATCCTCAACACCACATAAAAATAAAATAATAAAATAAAGTGTAAACAAGTTTTGAAAATAAATAACAGTCATGAGAAATCCATGTAAATAAGTCTAAATCATTCCATGACTCTTTAGACCTTGCAGATCTAAAAGACATGACAGTAAGGGAAACCAAAACAGTGAAACATTCATGAACATAGGATACCATTTAAAAATCTGAGGTAATGTAGATATTTGGCTAAAACATCAAAGAATTTACTTCTATTTATTTTTATTTTTACCTGGAATCTACTCTTTGTACTTGGATATGAGACCCATTATTATAACTCGGCATGTGTACATAGTGTGTAATTATCAGATCAGGGTAAATTTCATCTCATTAAAATTATTATTCTGTGTTTGAAACTTTCTAAGTTCTGGCTATTTAGATTTATTTAAGTAGTTATTATACAATGTAATCACCTTATTGTGCTCTAAAACCTAAGAGTTACTTTCTGGAATTAATTGTTTTTTGCACTCCCTACACACAATCAGTCAGTTTCTCATTCTTATCATAAATCCGGGAAGTGTTTCTGTTCTCAGTTTCTGTGTGATTAGCTTTTCAGCTTCAACACATAAATGCCACATGCAGTATTTGTGGGAAAATAAATGCCACAACTAGGAAAAATAAAATATTATTCTCAATTAGTAATTAGGGAAATTGGCATAAAACTCTGCATTCACTCATTCAGTGTTTAGAACTTGTCTACAATAATAAATATGGAAAAAAGAATAAAATATATAAATCAAATGTCCATATGTGTTTAACATTTTATGGGTCATATTTGGTCACTGGGAACAAGTGTTGTGACATCTATTTTTATAAAAATGACATATTCTAATTCTTATAACTTTATTTATAATAAGTGAATATATTATAAGTATGTTTTTATATTGTAAGTTTCAACAGATCCATATTACAATGGAATAAATAACTTTAAAAATTGTATAAGAGTTGGCTCAGTGGTGCAGGCCTGACATCCCAGTGGAAAAAATATTTTAAGAAAAAAATATTTTAAAATATGGGGATGTATCTCAGTGTTTAACCACCCAAATGCACTCACCCTCTACCCCTTCTCCACCTGAGATGCCCATCACAACACATGAAAGAACAGTATCTCAGTCTGCCACATATCCAGCAGTTCTCCTTTCACAGGCCATCCAAACCCATTCCTCACTTGATGCCCATCTTTTTATGCTACCCTGTGAGTATGCATTGGGCCTGCACTAAGCCCCACCAGCACAACTGGTTGCTAAGGTTCAGGTGGCAGGTATCCCTCATTCATTCCACTGGGACCTTATTTTTTTAAAATGGGTTGCTAATAATTCAAAATGACAAGTTTATGGCTGAAATTACAGCTCAGTAGTAAACAAATTTCACATGTGCCTTGCTCTGTGTTCCAACTCCAGCACCTAAAAAAACACAGGCAGGCCTAATGGCACATGCCTATAATTCCAGTGACTATAGAGGCTGAGGCAGGAGGCTCACAGGTCTAAGGACAGTTTCAGCAATCTAGTAAAGCCCTAAAAATCTGTCTCTAAAATTTAAAAAGGGTTGGGGATGGTTATTCAGTGATTAAGCAATCATAGATTCAGTCCCCACAACCAAATACAAAAACAAACCAAAAGTAAAAGTGAAAAACAACTGTATTCCCCAATATTCTTTGCAGGTAGGGGTCTCTGTGATTTTGTGCTGGCCAATGAGATAACATTGGAAGCAACTGGGACTCTAGCTCTTTGTTTTTTTTCCTTTTTCTTTTTCCCCTGATTGCTGTATTAAATGGATGGCACAATGAAAAACAGGAAGGGCCCTGGGGCATGATGGAATAGCTGGATAGCCATAGCAGCCCAGACTACCAATCACTGGGCTTTTTGATTTTCAAATAAAAGGAAATATTTTTCAGTATTAGATGGGTTTACTTTTCTAGTATTGGAAAGACAGATGCCTTGATTTTCCACCTTGTTCTGCTTACTGTTCATTGTCTTCAGGTTCAGGAACAATGTAGGTCAAGAAAACCAGCCATCTTTGTCACCAATTGTTTTTCAGGTCTCTGGGGATGGAAGAAAAGTACAACACAGAACCTCTATAGTACCTAATCTGAGCCATTGGGACAGAGTTAGGCCTGAGTCATCTCCAGGGTCCCTCATCTGCTGCAGAATGTTCACAGAGAGTATCTTTCCTCTTGACGCCAACACTGAAGTCAAAAATCTCAGGGCTCCCATGGTTCTCCTGAGAACTATTCCACAACAGGCTGACACTGGTCCCAATCTCCATTCCTGCACTGATGGGCCATTGGGAAAGTGAGTTTAAGCAAGCTTTACTGTCCCCAATTTTCAAGTGTGTCTTCTCCAAAGAAAAAACTTGAAACTAAATGAGCACTGAAGGAAAAAGTCAGGTTCCAAGGACTGAAGAAGAGCCCTGCCAACAGAGAAACCAAGGATTTGAAAAAACTTTCCAATTTAAGTGAGGTGGCAGGTAAATTATAGACCTTGACATAAGGCAATAGCCTTACAGCAAAATGTCAGGTGTGGGCATGGAAGTATGTATGAAAGACTGACTTTTCACAGCCTCCACAACAGGTAAACATGAATGCTAAATTTGTAACACATAACATAAGAAAAAGGAACCACATTTTTTTCTTACTTGCCTATTTTTCTTTCTTTATTCTTTTTTTTCTTTTTCTTTTTCCTTTTTCTTTCTTTTTTTCTTTTACTTTCTTTCTTTCTTTCTTTTTTTGTACAAGGGTTTCAAACTAGGGGAACATAACCACTGAGCCTCATCCTCAGATTTTTTTAATGTTATTTTTTAACTTTTGAGAAACATTGTTAATCAAAATATTGAGGTATTCTTATATCAAACAAGCAATACTACAAAGGTTCCAGAGCTAGTGAGAAAATCCTGCAATCCCAGAGTGTTAAATATGTCTGTGGAAGATGAGCCCCATGGACACAATGTATAAGATCAAATGGGTGGAGTGGGCATGGTTCTGCAGAACAGTGCAGGTAAGAGGCCAGATGCTGGGTGTAGCCTATGAAAAAAAGTGGAGAGGACATAGTGGGGTTTAGTTGTTTGGCAGAGCTGGTGAGGCAGAGTCAGGCTGAGTGAGTGGATCCCAACCCATAAGAACAGTGGATGGGGAGAAGACAGGGGAAGCACGGGGGAAGCAGCATCCCACCCGGGACCCCTTAGGTGAGCACAGCCTAGGAACCAGGAGATGCAGTGATGAAGGAGCAGAGGGCATGGTGTGTGCATCCACAGGAAGCAAAGGGAGTCAGGAGAGGCATCCAGTAATTCTGTCAGAAGTCACTGTTGACCCAGTGGGGAAGAAGGGTCTTAGGGCTCTGAGATAGATATGTGACCTCAGGGTCTGCTCCACAAGGGGCCTCAGTTAACCCTTTTACACACTGAAGCAATGGAGGGAGGCTGAAGATGCCACAGCAGAGCCTTTTTTGTTCCTCCCTCTCATGGGATGCAGTGCACTTTCCATTAATTTTTTCTGTTCTTCCAGGTCCAGGACAGTACCAAAATCTGTTCTCTAGACAATGATATTTGTAATAAACTCTTCAAAACCTTTTGGCAAGAATATCCGTGGAGAGCACTTTTTGGCTCACAGGAGCAAATAGGTAACGGCAGAATATGAGCCACCAGGACCAGACACTGATTGATAGAGAAAGATACTTTCCAAGAACCTCTCATGTTATCCTGACTCGGTGCCAAAAAATTATCCCCAGGTCCTACCCTGAAATCCTGAACTGAGGTCCCAAACTGGTAACCAGAGAAGCGCACCTAGCTCCAGGTTTTTGTTGGTTGGTTGTTCAGGTTTAAAATTTGCTTGGGGTCTGAGGCTGTGGCTCCGCAGTAGAGCGATCGCCAACACGTACAAGTCGTTGGGATTGATCTTCAGCACCACATAAAAATAAATAAATGAATAAATAAATAAATAAATAGATAAATAAGATAAATGTATTGTGTCCAACTACCACTAAAAAATAAATATTTAAAAAATTTGCTTGGAATTAGAACGCAATTCTTTTTTTATATTTATTTTTTAGTTTTAGGTGGACACAATATCATTATTTTATATTTATGTGGTGCTGAGGATCGAACCCAGTGCCTCACACATACTAGGTGAGCCCTCTACCACTCAGCCACGACGCCAGCCCTAGAACGTAATTCTTAAGATTCAGGAAAGTTTGCACAAAAACTCAGGTTTCTAACTGTCCTTCAAAGTCACCAGGAGATCTGGCAGCCCCAGACTGAGTTCTTACACAGCAAGGATCGCTGGCACTGTCCTGCCAGTTTCCACGACTCCGGAGTGCAGCCGAGTCCTCTTTGCCCCTTTTGTGTCTGGCCCTGGAGGCCTTGAGTGTTGCTAACACACTAAGGGTTAGATGAGCTGGGGCAGCAGGCAGGAGTCAGCATGGAACTTCTGGTCCAGCCCTGCTTCCTGCTTGCTGTGTGACTTTGCTCCAGTCACACCACCTCTCTGTGCTTCAGTTTCCCTATCTGTCTGGAGGCCAATAGACTAGATCAGTGGTTTCCCACTTTAAGCCAAGGCAAGGCTGAGAGGTGGGCTGCCTTGTCTCCCTTCTCTCCTTTCTGAATTAGGCCTGGGCATCAGATTTTGCTTAGGTGACTCCCTGTTTATCCAGGGTTCAAAAATTCCTGGGTAACTACTTGTGTTAACCCCATAGCCAGGGCCTTGAGGTGTATTACAACAGAAAAGAGACAATACGTTTTTTATTTTTATTTCTTTTGTGGTAGTTGGGATTGAACCCAGGGTGCTTCTCTGCTGAATTTTTTTCACAGCCTCCACCTCCTTTATGTTTGAGACAAGGTCTTCTAAGTTGCTGAGGCAGGCCTCAAACTGGTGATCTTCCTGCCTCAGTTTCCTGAGGTGCTGGGATTACAGGCATCCGCCAAGGCTTCTGGAACCATAATGTGTTTATAGATAGGAATGATGGAATTTGATGAGCAGCATTATTCTCCTACAAAGAGAGGCTCTCCTCCCCTGTTTTACAGATGAAGAAAGTGAAGTTTTGAGAGGCTGAGTAACTAGCCAGAGGTCACACAGCTACAAGTGGCCAAGAGCCCATGTTTGTGTCATTGCAGACAGTGAGGCCCTAACTACTTTTTCTGTCCCTTAGGTGGCTTGGGAGGAGGTGGGTGTAGAGAGGTGCCCTGCAGCAAAGGGGAGGCCAGTGCCCTGGGAGACCCTGCCACCTCTTGCACTAGCCCTCCTTGCAGGCCATCGGCACACACAGGGAAGTCCCCCTCTGGCTGTGTGCTCAGGACCAGGCTTCCCTCCCCCAGGGCTGACCCGGGCTGGGCTCCTGGGCTCCAGGTTATCAGGAGGTCTGGCAGCCCTGGACTGCGTTCTTGCACAGCAAGGGTCAGTGGTCCTGTGCGCTGCCTTAGGATGGGATAGGGAGATGCACGTGACGCCCATCGAGTCAAAAAACCCTTGTGGTTCATTGAAGGTGTAATAATTGCTCACCGAGCTCCACAAGCCACATTTTGCAGCCCAGACAACTGCTGTGGTTGTTACGAGGAACCTGAAAAATGGGGGTTCTCGTAGTTCTCAGGACCCAGCGTGTCCTGTCTGAGTCTTGGTTCTCCCATCTGAGAAAGGACAACACCTGTCCATTCCCACTCCTAGTCTGGGTCCCTTTGATGGAAAGGGCAAGTGTAACCTCCTCTGCCAGGCTCCCCCTGCAGCTCATCCCTTCTGCAGCTCCTCTCAGGAAAGGGGCTGAATCCTCCCATTTACAGGAGATATCTGTAAAGGTTAATGTTATAGGCTCTGGCCAATGTCCTCAGGTGCTGAGGGCTGGGCTTGTGACTGTTTCCAAGGCCTCGTCTATCCCAGGCCTGGGTTCCCAATGGCTGGGGAAGCCTGGAACCAGCCAGGAACTCCTGGCAGCCTCTAGCCAGTCCTTGGGCGCAGGCTGCCCTTCCTGCACTGGCTGCTTCCTGAGTGCTCTGGGCTCCAGGGAAAAAAAGTGTGTTCTCAGTGAGCCCCACACCCCTCCAGGAAGGAAGAGATTGCTTTCTTCCTTCAGGTGGGGCCTGGGCCTGACTCTCCAGGGCAGAGTGGAGGGCTGTGGCTCTCGGGCCTGCTGAGATCACCCTTCCCAAGTGGCTCCTTGGTGGGATGTGTGTGGAGATGTGCTTGGTCTTAGCGGCTGTCTTAGTAACAGGGCGCTCTCCTGTCCATCAGGATTCAGGGTGCACATGACAGAGGTGACAACATAGGCCCAAGAGGGATTTCCTGCCCAGGGAGAGCTGCTGGGATGAATGAGAGGAGGACTAGGGCTTGGGTGGCTCCAGACCCTAGGGGACCAAGGAATGGACCACCATCCAGGGAACCCCATTGTGGGGAGAGGCCCTTGTCCTGGTGTCGCTGTGTCCCTGGGCTGCAGAACAAGGGCTTGGGGAAGCATATGCACTATCCTGGGTTAAAAGGGAGAGTCCCTCAAGGTCCGCACAGGGAACAGTTGGGTCTTAGGGCACAGTCAGGGTGCTGGTAGCAGAGGCGGGGCAGAGGCTGCCTGAAGGCGGGGAAACCTGCCCAAGCACTGCTGCTGTTTGGATGTGCTGTCCCAACATCTTGGGATGCTTCAGCTGCCTAGGTCGGGGTCGTGGGGTGGGTTGGGTGGAGAGGTTTTTTGCACATCAGACCAGCTTTGGGCCCTGGATTGGGTTTACCAAGTCACAGCAAATGGGACATTGGGATGGGAGGGGTCTTGGGGGAAACCTGGTCCAGTCTCACCTTGTACCACAGGGAAATGGGAGTCCAGAAAGGCCAAGAATTTCTCCAGGGCCCCACCACCCAGCAGGGACAGGTTGGAGAGAGGGGGTCGAGATGGAGCACCACAATACCCTGTCCTCAAGGGAATATGGGCACCCTGGGGATGGGGCAGAGGGTTGTAATGAGGACACACACACACTTTTAAAAACACTGACTGCTCATGAATGCTTATGGGACAAAATTAAAAACAACCCTCAGCCACCCTCCTGCCTTTCCCAGAGGCCACTGCCATTCTAGTTTCTGATGCCTGGTAATAGGCAATTGCGTGTTCGACCACATGTGTGACAGACACAGACATCTTCCTCCTGTCACTGCACCACGCTGTGGTCTGTGTTGGTAACAATTCCAAACCCGTTCATTCAGCACCACTTCAGGACTTTCTCTTTCCCTCCCTTCCTCTCTGCCTCCTTCCTTCCTTTCTCTCTCTCTCTTCCCTCTTTCTGTTTTGGTACTGGATGTGAACCCAGGGCCACACCTGCTTGAGAAGCACTTGACCACATAGCCACACCCTCAGCCCCTTCTGTTATTTTGGGAGGGGATTGAACTCAGGGGCACTCCACCACTGAGCCACCTCCCCAGCAATATTTTGTATTTTATTTAGAGACAGAGACTCACTGACTGCTTAGCACCTCCCCGAGGCTGAGGCTGGTTTTGTACTTGGAATCCTCCCATCTCAGCCTCCCTACTGTGGCCCCTACTGTTTTTGAGACAGGGCCTCACTGAGTTGTCCAGGCAAGCCTGGAACTTGCGATCCCCCAGTTTCAGCCTTCCAAGTCACTGGGATTGCGGGTGTGCGACACCACATCTGGGACTTTAGTACTTTGTAAGTCAACTTGTTTTTGTTGACACTCGAAACACAGACAAGTCCACTGGCCACCAGCGTGTTCCAATGAGAAACAACAGGTCAAGCTTCCCAGGGGCCGACTCTGCTCCACCCTCTGCCCGAGGACAGTGGCTGCCCTCACTTGGAGGTTTTAATTGCAATGTGTTTGTTTTAGTTGCTTTGTGTTTGAAAAACCAAACCAAACCCCAAACCAAAACAAAACAAAACAAAAAACCCAGCCGGCACACCCCACAAGAAATTTCCCAGGGAGGATTGCTTGGGATGGCAAGTGGGGTGCTAGGACTGGGGCACTGATTCTGTGACACAGGATGGCTTAGGCTTCTCAAACCCAGTAATGACAGTGGGAAAACTGGGGGCCACAGGGACCTTATTTTCTCCTGCTCACCCTCATTCCAGTCCCACCCCCTTGACTGTCCACACACAGTCTACCATGCCTGCAAGACATGGCTCATCTGTCATGCTGCAAGACACAGATTCCCCAGGACAAGTGGGGAAACTTATGAAAGTGGCTTAGCCTCTGCCAATATATGTGTCCCAGCCTTTACCAATAACATGGCTCGGCTCTCTATACCCCCTGCACCGTCAGAGCCTTGAGCAGGATAGGTGGGGGTCATGTGTGGAGCACCCACAGCGTCTGCTACAGCAAGTTACCCAGCCCCAGCCTCCATTGCTTCATCTGTTAAATTGGGAAATCAGAACAATCTTGCTTGTTTGTCTATTTTAAATCATGTTGTTGTATTTTTTTAATGTTTATTTTACTTATTTTTATGTGCTGCTGAGGATTGAATCCAGTGCCTCATGCAAGCTAAGCAAGCAGCTCTACCACTGAGCCCCAGACCCAGCTCCTGAACAGCTTTGTTTAAAAAATAAGAAGCCAGTCATGGTGGCATGACCTTGTAGTCCCCGCTGTCCCCGCTGTACAGGATGCTGTGACAATGAGAATCACTGGAGCCCAGGAGTTGGAAGCCAACCTGGTCAACATAAGCAAGACCTCACCTCAAACATAAGATAAAGCCAGGCACGGTGATGCCCACCTGAAATCCCAGATGCTTGGGAGGCTGAGGCAGAAGTATTGTGAGTTCAAAATTGGCCTCTGCAAAAGCGAGGAGCTAAGGGTTGGGGTTGTGGCTAAAGTAATAGAGCACTCACCTAGCACATGTGAGGAACAGGATTCCATCCTCATCACCATAAAAAAATAAAGATATTATGTCCACCTAAAACTAAAGAATATATTTTTAAAAAAGAAAAAAGTGCTAAGCAACTCAGTGAGACCTTGTCTTTAAATAAAATAAAAAAATAGGGCTGCAGATGTGGCTCAGTGTTCAAGAAATTAGGCTTTTTCCCAATTGTCTTACTATTGAGCACATGCCATTTAGAAAGTGGTTTTTCCACTCTACCCTTCTTTCATAAATGTGCTTTTTATCACTCCTTCCCTAAACAGGCTGTGAATTCTCCATATTTTTCTTTTAAATTATACATTTCAGCTTTAGATTATCCCATTGGTTCCAAGTTCTATAGAATACAATTGAAAGTAACCAGGAAGGAGCCTAAATGCTGTTTTGACTACATATGTGCCTCATATGTGCTAGGCAAGCATACTACCACTGGCCACAACCCCAGCCCCTGCAATTCTTTTTTTTACTGTGTACATGAACATGTGTACACACTTGGACATGCACATTTGTATCCACATCTAAAGTAATATCTGCTCTAAGATTATTTGTATGTTACCCATTTTTTAGGTTTTTAAAATGAGTTGTTTATTTAAATGATCTAATTCAGAAGCTCTCAAGATTTATTATCTATTATCTCTATTTCAAATAAAATGTAAAAGCATTACTTTGAGTAAAAAGACTCAGTGAAAAACAATAAACTCTAAACCTGTTGATCTCCTAAAAGTTGAGAGTAGAACAGTGGTTAGGCAAGATTTAGAAGGGGTAGGAAAGTTGTCAATGGGAATAGTTTTATATTTAGAAGGAATAATTTCTGGAGTTTTATTGTAAAGTAGAGTGACTTAGCAATAATTTATAAAGAATTGAAGGGAGAATTCTGAAGGTTCTACCTTTAAGAAATGATAAATATTTAAGAAGGATTTGTTGTTTACTGTGAATCTATGATTATACAATGTATACAAGTGTTTAAACATCCTATTATATCAATCAGAAATAAAATAAAACCTAAAAAATCTCAATTGTTATATTCTCCAATCTTGCACAACTCTTATAAATTAATTCTCAAATAATTGACATTTATGCAATAATTAGTTTTCCATGTAGAAATAAGACTCTGAGGAATTATATAATCATCTAAGGAACTTAATAATTGCAAGAGCATTGCATCTATGGGACACAGAGAAAATAAATATTACTTTTGTCCTGAATTAAAATGAAAATGATGGTATGATTTATACTGCATCTATGACATTCATCTTAAATTATTAGACAGTTTTCCTTCTCTGTGGACTAGGGCTATCTCAGTGGCAAAGTGAGCTTGCAAATCTTCAGGACAGATCTGAGTATTGATAAAACCATTTTTTTAAAAAAAATCAAATAAAATATAGAGAGAACACATTCGTTCTATTTGTCTTCATTCTGTTATGCACACTATACTCTCCCTCCCATTTTCTAATATTGATGACTTTAGTTAAAGAAGAAAACATTTTATATCATGGAAGTTATTGAATCATTTTGCTGAGGTAAATTTTAGTTTATTCAAGTTTTGAATGTTTGCTTTAGAACTGAAGGAAAAGGCATGGAATAGAAGGTTTCAAGAACTTAGCTAGGAACACTGGATGGTCAGTGATGTCAAGCAGAGCTCATTTTTCCTAACTGGGTGCTTCTGGGGAGTCCACCAGGAGGTCAGTGCCTTCTTTGGTTTTCATGCTAACTGTATGAGTTCAAGACTGCTACAATTTCAGTTCTCAGGGTTCTTGTGGCTTTCTAAAACTTATATTGGCAGTAATTTTAGATTTATTGAAGAAAAAAAAAGTCAATGAGTGTAGGAACCAGGGAATAGGATGGATTTTTTTTCTGAAAGGGAACTTCATGTGAGAAGTGAAAGTTTAACTGTGAAACACTATATTTATATAGGCAAGGAGGTTGATAAGGGCATGCTAACTCAGGTTGTTGAACAAAATAAAGTTGAAAAGTAGTGTTATAATGTAATCATCAGTTATTTTTTAAAAATATTTTTAGAAATAGATGTGCACAATACCTTTCTTTTATTTATTTCCTTTAATGTGGTGCTGAGAATTAAAACCCTATCACTGAATACCACAGCCCCACCAGTTATTTCTTGCAACGGTTATTTTTGAGCTCATTAAATTAATGAGGTACATTCTAACTGCCAGGTATTTAGCAGTTAACAGGCAAGTGTTTTCATACGTGTGAGGGGGTAAGTGGTTCTTACAGTTGCCTGATTTATAGAAGATGTTAAAATAAATGTCATTATAAAAAAAATAAAAATAAATGTAAGATCAAAGAAATTTTATCACAGAATATATGTGTGTGTATTGACATTTGTATTTGACTTTTTGCAAATAATAATAACAGTTAATGTAAAGTGTTTGCCAATTTTTTCTGATCCTCATGCAATAAGTAACCACCATGTTTATACGAGCAACATGTCATAAAATATCTATAGGTTAGAATAAGTTTTTTCCCATTTTCCTCACAACCTCTGATATGTAATTTTGTTAACAATGAGGGTCTCCTTGCATTTGCATGCAATTTCCCTTTTCTCTCCCTTTCCCTCCCACCTCATGTGTCTGTTTAATGTTAATCTTTTCCTCCTTCTCTTCCTCCCTGCTCTGTTCTTATTTGTTCTCATTATATCAAAGAAGACATTTGGCATTTGTTTTTTTGGGATTGGCTAGCTTCACTTAGCATAATCTGCTCTAATGCCATCCATTTCCCTACAAATTTCATGATTTTGTCATTTTTTAGTGCTGCATAATAATGCCACATTTTTTTTTATCCATTCATCTATTGAAGGGCATCTGGGTTGGTTCCACAGTCTAGCTATTGTGAATTGTGCTGCTATGAACATCGATGTGGCAGTATCCCTGTAGTACGCTCTTTTAAGGTCTTCAGGGAATAGTCCTAGAAGGGCAATAGCTGGGTCAAATGGTGATTCCATTCCCAGCTTTCCCAGGAATCTCCATACTGCTTTCCAAATTGGCCGCACCAATTTGCAGTCCCACCAGCAATGTACAAGAGTACCCTTTTCCCCACATCCTCGCCAGCACCTGTTGTTGTTTGACTTCCTAATGGCTGCCAATCTTAGGGTGTTTTTGCTTTGCATTTCTCTGACTGCTAGAGATGGTGAGCAACATGTCAGAAAATATCTATAGGTTAGAAGAAGCTTATGCTTGTTAGTATTTTTCCTAGTCTAATGATTCTGGTAGCACCAGATTCAAACTATAAAGAGCACTGCCTTTAAATAATAGACAATTATGAACAAATTTCCATTAGACTTTTAAGTTGGTTAATAATCATCTCCTATTTAAAAACATCTAGCTCAGATTTGTGTTTCTGAGGTTAACTACAAAGGTCTGCACACAAATCATTAAAAATTCCTGGGCCATTTTATATTTTTTGTTAACATAGTATTTTTTTAAATTACTGTATCATAATCTTACCTGGAATTTAAATTTTAAATTTCAGCTTTGCTTATACACTTAAATTATCCAGCTAAAATAATTTACAGAACATTTTCAAGAATATATTCGGATATAAATCATATGTGTTGTTAATTATTCATTAGTAAGCAAATATTACCACAATAATATTATGTAATATTATTTAGAGTGTGAAAGCATATAAAAATATTTTGAATTATATATATATATATATATATATATATATATATACACTCACACACACATACACACATCACACATACACACAAAGCTTGAAAAAATAATTTGGTTATCTATTGGCTAGACAAATGAAAATTTAAATGAATTTAGCCTCAAACTTGCCATGTAAATTAGAAATAGTTATACATAGTACTGATTTACTTGTCATTTTCTATGTAACTGTATTGTTACTACATGTCATATTAAATTATAACACTATGAAATTTGTAATCAGTATGAGCATATCATTAACAAAAATCAATATTACATTATTGCATTTCTGTGAGTTTACAAATCTCCAGTCCTTCTTAGAAAGACTTACTATTGGCTTTGAAGGATTTATAAATTTAACGTATTACTGCAATGTGTTGTTGGGGTCCATTACTAAGAAAATAGATATTTTCTAGATGGCATTGAGATACATCTCTAAAACTTTGATGAAAGTATAGAATGCAAGCTGGGCAAAAGAATAAAAACTACCTCAGGCCTCAAGAACCACAGGAACTCAAGCACCACAGCAGCAAATTGTTGAATGAGCACTGCACAGTGCATCTTAGCCATACTCATGATAACCTGGGAGTTCACAGCTATCAGACTGAGGGAAGATTGAATAATAGAGAGTTTACAATTCATGCTAAGAGTGAATTGGACCCAATTAATGGTCTGCCCTCAGAAAATTAATGTGTTTTTAAGGTACACGTACAATAATATCCACATATACCCAAAATGAAAATTGTAATTTGTTAAAACACAAAGACTATATAAGTCCTGTTACATTTTCATTTTTACATTTAATCATTTCATTTAGTTTACATGGCAATCTCTAGTCACATACTAGCTTACATATTTTTATGTGTTGTCAAATTCTTTTCATCAATTTCAATACTTAAAGATGAAACTAAAAAATTCCATTATTATATTTTAAGTAATTACCACCATGAAGAAAATAGACAGGAAATTCATCTTGTCCTTAGTTTACTTTGCTTTCTTTGTGAATTCTCATGCAGTGCTTCTTATTTATGATCTTGAGAAAGCCATGGGAAGGTGAATTCACCTTGTTGCAAAAAAACAGAGAAATGTATCATAGAATGTTTAGTTGTTTCCTGGTGGTATCTTTTTCAAAAGGTATATGGAAATGACATTATAGACAATATCAAGTTACAGTTAAATATTTTTCTGTCAAGGAGAGAGGAGATTTCAGAAATATGAATCTGCTCCTCTTTGGGCCTATCTTGAATTCTGGCTCTTACACCCAGCCAACTGTCAGGCACAGATCTATGTAAACATGAGTTCCTCACGGGTGGGCCTGAGATCTTTCAATTCCAGTCTTTAAAGCTAAAGTTTCTTGACAGATGATATTTTAGGAAGACATCTCCTGAGAATTCCTCACATTTCAATCAGGCATGTCTCCATTTGTATAGGAAAATCTCTGCATTTGCTCTATTGTTTCTTATAAGAGAGAGAGTGTGCTCCCAATGAATAGACACATTAAGATTTGCCTTTATAGAAGTTTTATCCATGATTGTTTTAACATGATATTTATGCATTCCTATTTTTGTGGGATAATAAATTCAACATAAAGTATTCATTCCCATTTTAAAATTACAACCTTGGTTTCAGACTTGATAAGGGTATGTAAAATTTTCTAAAGAAAATATTTTATATAGAAGAAATAATGTAATACCTTGAATTTCAAAGAAGTTTCACATTTGACTGAACAATCATATGGAATAGAAAATATCTGAAAAGTCCAAAGTACAAAAACTACATGATAAAGGGTTCAGAATATGTAGGGATCTAAAACTATTTTTTTGTATGAAATACACTTAATGGTATCTCCAATTTTACAAATTTATGGCTAGCTTATAAAACAAGAACTATTGAGTTACATTTACCATTGCAGATGCAGAAAACACACAACAAAAGTCAGACAGAGATTAAAATATTTCAGCCTTCTCATTAGATGATATTATTTCCATAAACTTTATATAGCAAAATTAAATTCTTCTCTAATTATAGCTAAGTATATTCACAAATCTTTAAAGATAAATAATGATTTAAGAAATTTTTAAGAACTTAAGAATACACTTAAGAAAAGGTCCTGAGTTATTGTAAAAAAATATTTTAATGCTGTTTTGTTTTAGGCTTTACATAATAAATTTGCAAGAGAAAAATAAATGCTTTTTCATATTGATATAATATGTACATAAGGGTATGCAGCTTAATTTGTGCTTCTTTGTAGTGACATATTTCTAATAGTAAAAAAAAATAAGAATTTAAATATTTAAGTGATTCTGTTTTTGTATGTTTTAGGAAAGAAATAAATGTGATGAGCTTATAACGGATATTATCTCTGAAGATCAAGTTCATATCCATGAAGAAATTACAACTAAAAAAATATGAACTACTTTGTAAAATGTCCAAGTTACATATTCAAGTTTCATTTAAAACATTTTTTTTCCTTTATCTTTTCTGGGAGAGCAAGTGATCCAGTATTTGCCTCTTAGGAAAATTGAATTACTAACCAGTAATTACAGTTCTCTGAATGTAATATTCTCAGTGGATTTGTATCAATTGTCTTGGGGCATTTTGGCATATGAGTTCCAGTAATGTAACATTGTGAAATAAAGAAAATTAAGTTCTAATAGATTATATCTTAAATTTGTCTAGTATATTTCTATAAAGCCACTTTGAAATTTTTTTTCCAACAGTCTTGTGAAATAGATTCAGTTAACCCAAGATGTAGTTCTTTAGCACACAGAAAGGTGAAATCCAAATCCAAGATCATAATGTCATTTATGAAGCTCGAAAAATCTGTGCATGATGAGGTAGCACAGATTCACTCTGCTATATTGAGTCTGTAATTCCATTTTTTAAATTATGTAGCAAAGCAATATAAATGGGGGATACTAATCTTTAGAACATTTAAAATACCCTCGCTATCATTGTCTTGTAATTTTTAAGCATTTAATTCATTATAACATGCTACATATTAAAGTATGAATTACTAATTAATATGTGTATTTGAAAACTGAGATAAATGTAGAAATTCAAATACTAGGAGAGTTTTAGAAAATACAAGATATTATAATCTAGAATCTAAAGTGAAAATATTTAAGCATAATTATTATATTTCCAGTTATATGAACATTAAGAAATATCTTACGATTTTAGAACCCTTAAAGATAAAAATATATATTTGATTGAATCAGGATTTTGTTTTAGGGTATAATGTAACTAAGGATGAACTAGTATTTTTTTGGAAAACAGAAAGATAAAAATTTTACCTTATGCAATATTGATTTTGGGAAATTTTGAAGAAATACTTTTGAAAGCTTAATTTCCTTTAAATTTCAAATGTTTTCTTACTATTGCCAAATTAAAAGATCCTACTTTTCCTTGACTTATATTCAATCAGTAAGGTTAAGTATTATTTTAAAACACATGAGCTTACTTGAAAACTAAGAGGTATGAAAATGAAGAAAGCCATTATTTTAGATATTTGGATGGTAAAAATTGCTATTATGCAAAGGGATTTTATCTTAATTATTCTGGAAGATGATTCAATTTATTTACATTGCATATCGTAAAATTAGCATACATGATTTATTTATTCATATGATTATCTGGAAATAAATATTGAACTAAGAAAAGATTAAGTTTTAAAATAAAAAATTTGGCTCTTGCCCTCTGAGTCAGTCTGAGTCAGGGGATAGGGGACTTTTCCAAAGAGCTTTGCAACTCTAGGCCACATAACTTCCCGATCAAGGAGATTAATGAGACCAGTGGAGGA
Source organism: Callospermophilus lateralis (assembly GCF_048772815.1). Classification (NCBI taxonomy): domain Eukaryota; kingdom Metazoa; phylum Chordata; class Mammalia; order Rodentia; family Sciuridae; genus Callospermophilus; species Callospermophilus lateralis. Next base: position 137,659 of record NW_027517355.1, read on the forward strand.
CAGAAAGCCAATCAGTGCATTTGCTGTGAAGAGGAGGGTCATCAGAAAATGGAGATATCCCTGATGCTTCCAAGGGAAGCCACATGGTCAAGCAAGGCCTGGACCCATCCTAGCACAAATGGCACTAGCAGATCTGAGAAGCCTCTGCAAGTTCCCGAGGACTCCCAAGAAAACTCAGCTGACTGTTAACAATAGATAGAAACAAAAGTCAGTTTGACTTGCTTCATCTTAAACACTTAGCAAAGACAGTCAAAGCCAGAACACAGCGATTCCTGGGCATTTTAAATAAAATAATAGTTAAGTGTAACTTCCATAAATAAGTAAACAGGAGGCTTCAAAAGAGATTCTCAGACAGGAATGCCTGATAACTATCAAAAGAAACTGCCAGAGTAGTTTTTAGTTCAAGGCCTTTATTTCTAACCTACGCAGGTAGGCTTAATGTTTGCTTGTATGGTTATCCAGCCCTAAGTAACAGAATTAAATATTTCTCTATTAGACACAGAGGTCATACTAGTAAAAGCATTTTGCAAGCTCACATGACATTAAGTTATTAAACTGTATCTTAAGGAAAAGGACATCTGTAACCCTAAAAGTTAAATGTTGTGTTTACACCCCTGACAATTCTGGCAATGTGACGAATATCCTTAAAGATTTACATGCTCAGATGGAAGCCATGTCCTCAGCAACTTTGTCATGGAAACAATATCTTAGCTCCTGGTTCTTGGTACTTCCTGGTGGAAAACATTGTTAGTCTTTGTCTTTGCCATCATACTCATTGGCATATTCCTGTGCTATGGGATTTATTGCAGCATCAATCTGGTTCCAGTAGTAATGAATTCTTGTTTCTTTTATAGACCACCCATCACTCAAATGGCCTTCCAGTATATTACTTCTCAATCAGAATTCTATCATCGACCCACTCCATAGACCCGATTTTTAAAGGGAGATTCCAAACTGCTTGCCCCACACCGTCCCTTGTCAGCCTGAAGAAGCCAGAAAGATTTTCTTCGCCCCCCTTGCTTACAGCAGTAAGGAGTTCCCAAATTAGAGGGGGGAATCAAGCCAGATTTAAAGTTAGGTAGTCAGTATAGTTAGGTAAATCGGGTCTAATATCCAGTGAAATCTAAAATGAAGGCCATGCTGGGAATGACTCAGGGAAAACGCAGGACAATTCATGGAATGTTAATGAAGTCCTGAAAAGGCCCTAGACCAAAGTCCACCTCAAAGAATTGTTAATGGAGCTCAGGAATCAGCCTCCAACAGATTTGGAGACAGTCCATCCTAGAGACATGATAAGCCCATCCCAAAAGGTGATAATTGGGCCCACCTGTGTCCTAACCCCTTCAACCTATATTCCATCACCAAAACTATAAAAAGGGAAAAGAACAGCGCTTCCACAGATTCCCACCTTTTGGGTCCCCTTCTTCCTCCGGGAGAAGTCTTTTCTGCCGTCCTTTAATAAATTTCTAATTTCTACACTGAAAAAAAAATTCATCTTGTAATAAGCATATTTTGTTACTAATGACGTACATAACATATTTTTTAAAGAGATTGTATGCAATACATATATTTGGGACTGGGAGTATATCTCAGTTGTAGAGCACTTGCCTAGCAATTGTAAGACCTTGGGTTTAATCCTCACCTTCACAGAAAAGGAAAAACAACCACAACCAATTATTCCCTAACACTTTTGTCCATATGTTTGTGAGTATCATATAACTTGTATTTCAAATGGAGGGTTGTGTTTCTTATTTAAAGGAATGAGTAGTTTCAAGTTTCCAGTATCAAAGATGACTTCCAGGAAGACATGTTTGTCGTTGACATGAGAACTGGTTGCCTTTTTCACTACCCTAGAATAATATGTTAAGTGGAAAATACAATATAAATTGAGTGAGTATTTGCCCAGGTCCAAGTATGAATTAAAGGTTTAGAAATATTTTATTGTCAAAAAGAGTACAAAGTGTGAAATGTCTAATAGTTTGTAGGTTGTTCATTTTATTAAAATTAGATTTTATGGTAATAATAAAAGCAACTATCCTTTGAAACTCACTATGAGTGTCAAGTACCTTGCAAGCACTATTGTATTTGAGGTTTACAACACCATTGTCTAGAGAGCTGTGTTCCTTGTTAAGTAGGAGAGGCAGAGATAGAATTCAGACTCAGAAAAGCATAACTCTAAAATGCAAACTTTCAACGCATGTACTATATTCCCTTCTGAGCCCTGAAGTTTTTTTTTTTTTTGATTACTAAAAACTAAATCCATTCCAAGTCTTAACTTACATTTAATTGTATTAAAATTTTTTTGAAAGGGAATATTCTTATTACAAAAGTAGAACATCATGTGAAGTCTATAAAAAAGGTAAATAAAAGAAAAAATTAATTACCCATAGTCATAATACTCCCAAATTAATTCATTCAATAACTGTAAATTCTGTAGATTTTTTAACATTAGGTATCTGTAGGCCCACATAGCCAAAGACTAGTGATGGTCTTCTTCTATCTAAAACTTAGATCCTAAAATGTGAAGGCATTAAGATTAAATGATGCCTCCCTGTTATTATATAGCAAGTGATAATGTTAACTGTGATCTTTAAAAAATATTTTTTTTCTGATAACATTATAGTTTATTAAATGTTCAGGTTGTCAATGTTTACAACATAATTGATAACAGTTCATGGTATTCCAGTAAATATCAAAGTATTTTAACACTTAGTTTCTTTAATTTTTTTTTTACCAACTATTGGAGTTTAGTAAAATTTTACCATGTTTATTTTTGTTTAAACTTGAATCCATGTACTTATGCATTATGCATGCCTACATGATTGCAGGAATGCATTCCTTATTTATTTATTTATTTATTTATTTATTTTTTGGTTAAAAGGATTGGACCCAGTGATGCTTAAACACTGATCCACATACTCAGCCCTTTTTTGTATTTTATTTAGAAACAGGATCTCACTGAGTTGAGTTGCTGAGGGACTCGATAAATATCTGAGGCTGGCTTTGAAATCACAACCATCCTGTCTCAGCATCCCAAGAGTCTGGCATGTACCACTGAAACCAGCTACATGATTTCATGTACAAGAGACCACATTGCAGTTAAATTCTCCAGGTATATTAAACATATTATCCTTAAAGAATTTTTATGTAGGCAATGTGTGGGTATGTATATATATGTATATATATATATATATATATATATATATATATATATATATATATATATATATATAAATTACTTTAAAGAATTTTATATATAATTGTATACAAACATATATAGGTATATAAAACTTGAAAAACAAGCAACTTCTTTTCACCCTTTATTAGGATTATAAGATGATGGAAGAGGATGTCCCTGTAGGAAGTAAAAGGTCTCAGTATTCATATTTTTCAGGAATACCACCAAGGAATTTTGAAGTAAGTCTGCTAACAATGTGTAATGGTTTTCAGTCTATTGAGAAAACAGTGGATTGAGCAAGACTATATAATAGTACTATTTTAGAGTAGAAATTTTTTTTGAAACAATTATTCACTCACAGAAACTTGAGAAAATAATACATTTTTTTTGCCTTAGAGAATTCAAAAGAAGTGTTTTCTACTGTGCTGATAGTATGATAATATTTTCACAAATTAAGAGCCCTCAATAGAGAAATGGCCCGACTCTATAATTACTGTCAATGGTAATAGCTCAAGATCAACTACTTTAAAATTAAAATGACAATTTATTTTTTCAGCTCTTCTCTCCTGTTTAATTGGCATCTATTCAAAAATTCCATACATGGGTCAAATTATTTATTTACCTAGAAATACATTCTGCAATGAATTTACACTGGAGCCTTATAAAGTGAGTTGTGGTGCAGAAAATTAGATGTCTCCTGGGTAAAACATTGTGATTTTCAACAAATCCAATGGTAGATTGGTACCATCAGTTTTTAACATTTTTGAAGGAAAACTATTCATGCTGTTTCTCTGCAGTGCTGAACTTTGAGGATTCCTATAATCATTTGACCTTATGTTACATGAAGCTGACCCAGATTTGCATGCAGAGAAAAAACATTTTGGCTCAGACAGCAATCACTAAACTCACTTAACTGAATAAATTGGTTGTTCAGTAAAAAGTCTTGGTTAAATTCCTGTATATTGAGAGATTGGGGTTTTGATGCTATGTTCAGCTTGTTAGAAAAGAAAGATATATAAACTTAGTATTACTACATAAACAAAAGCACTATTTTACTCAGGTATTAATTGCCTGAAACTTTTGTTCAATTGATTGGTTTCTATAGATAGTAACATTAGAAACCTAACCAAGCCAGTAACTATAGATAATACCTTAATTTACAAGTGTTATCTTTCTGACAAAATTATGGCTTTCTTCTTATACTGTATTCAATGAATATCTTGCTTTAGGCTAAACAGTCATAGTAGATAATTTATACTTTAGAATTTTTGATTGAAAAAATCTGGGTCAAATCACCATTTCACCCAGCTATTGCCCTTCTTGGACTATTCCCTGAAGACCTTAAAAGAGTGTACTACAGGGATACTGCCACATCAATGTTCATAGCAGCACAATTCACAATACCTGGACTGTGGAACCAACCCAGATGCCCTTCAATAGATGAATGGATAAAAAAAATGTGGCATTTATACACAGTGGCGTATTACGCAGCTCTAAAAAATGACAAAATCATGAAATTTGCAGGGAATTGGATGTGATTAGAGCAGATTATGCTAAGTGAAGCTAGCCAATCCCTAAAAATCCAATGCAAATGTCTTCTTTGATATAATGAGAACAACTAAGAACAGAGCAGGGAGGAAGAGCAGGCGGAAAAGATTAATATTAAACAGAGACATGAGGTGGGAGAAAAAGGGAGAGAAAAGGAAAATTGCATGCAAATGGAAGGAGACCCTCATTGTTTTACAAAATTACATATAAGAGGTTGTGAGGGGAATGGGAAAAAAAAAACAAGGAGAGAAATTAATTACAGTAGATGGGGTAGAGAGAGAAGAGGGGAGGGGGGTAGTAGAGGATAAGAAAGGTAGCAGAATACAATAGTTACTAATGGCATTATGTAAAAATGTGGATGTGTAACCAATGTAATTCTGCAATCTGTATTTGGGCTAAAAATGGGAGTTCATAACCCACTTGAGACTAATGCATGAAATATGATATGTCAAGAGCTTTTTATTCTTTTGAACAACCAATAAAAAAAGAGAAAAGAAAGAAAGAAAAAAAAAGAAACACCATAATGTGGTAAAATAAACCAACAAATATTGTTGCAATAGTAATACTGAATGGAGAAAGAATTTTATTTATGACTAGCTTCATAATAACTATAAGTTCAAACTATGGTTATGTTTTTTCATTAAAAGAAAAGAATGACTGTTCTTTATAGTTATAGCATCTCTGAGGTTCTTATTAACTACTATATAATAAAATTACAAATTATTGTTAGTTATGCAATCATTTTATACATGTCCAAAATCATTATACATATCCAAAATAGATTTTTCACATTTAAAGAACTTTACACAAAATAATGATTTTTAATCACTTCCCACTGAAGAAAATGATCACTATCCCCTTATTTTAGTGATTAGACACAGAGAAGTTTACCTTCTTGCTTATTGACAAATGAATATAGAGTTGGAGGTCAGAGTATTCATCTAGATTTGGTTCTCATTCATTCTTGTCAAATGTCATTAGTAGTTTGTTTGTTGGCTTTTTTTTTAATATTTACTTTTAGTTTTTGGCGGACACAACATGGGGTGCTGAGAATCAAAACTGGGCCGCCCACATGCCAGGGAGTGCTGTACCACTTGAACCACATCCCCTCTTGGGTGGCTTTTTAATGCAGTGCTTTGTGTTCAACCCAGTACCTCATGCATGCTAGAGAAATGCTTTACCTCTGATCCATAACCCTAGTCCCCAAAGTCCTTTACTTATTTTTTTGGGGGGGTGGGAGAGTGTGTTTGTGTAGTGCAAGGGATTGAATCCATGGCCTTTTATCAGCAAAACAAGCACTCTACTGACTAAGCTATAATCTCAGCCCTGATCTATAGTCTTTTAACAGTGACAATGGAGGAGCCTGTCATTCAGCTTTTGATTCTGCGCCCACTTGGCTCAGGTTGGAGGCAGGGCATGAAGCCTTGATCAATCAGTCTCTTAGGTGAGAACTGTCCAACCCTCATGCAGCCAGTGATGAGGGGGAGGGCTTCCACAATCTTCTGTTCCCTTGGTGTCTGGAGCCCACCATTTTTTCAATCTTTTGCAGGCTTCTGTCCTGGATCCAAGCCCAGGTGTCTGTGCTATGCAGAAACTGAAAACAAATCACAGGGAGAACACTGAGAACCCTGAGAGCCAGGAAATGGTAAGTGTGCCTTGTTATCTTGATACTGGGTAGGAAGGTTGCTTAAAGCTGACAGGAGTGGCAATGGTGGAAACTGGGAGTTGTGGCTAGTGACTCCTCATGGTCCTCTCCAGAGTCTTGTGACCACAAGGTCACTCTGTGGAAGCTTAGCCTTCACCTCCCTCTGACTAGTCTAGTGAGGCTTAGATCAGCAGTTGAAAACCTGGGCATTTTGTCCCATAATCGTAAGATATTTCCAGCTTTTTTCTAAAGCCCTTTGTGGGCTTCCATGTCCCACGATTCCAGCATGTCTCCAGATTGCATAATAAAGACTGAGATAATTACCAGGAGAAAATCACAACTCCATTTTTTGTATTCAAGCATGAGAGAAGCTGCTGATTTTAGGGCTTGTTACTCATGAGGGTTTGTTTGTTTGTTTGTTTATTATTTTTTTTGTGTGTGTGCGTGTTTGTTTGTTGTTTTCTTTTTGGTACCAGAAATTCAACCCAGAGGTGTTCATCCACTGATTCACATTCCCACCATTTTTTAATATTTTTATTTAGAAACAGGGTGACTTTGAAGTTCTTAGGGCCTCAGACATTTGATGACGCTTGCTTTTAACTTATTCTCTTCATGAGTCCTGAGATTTTTAAATGTAGCAGAAGCAGTATCTCAAATCCAGAACAAAAACCTGAAATCCAGAACTTCAGATTATCTCTCCATAGGTCTCAGAATAAACCCCTAGTTTTCTAGCTCTCTGTTCACATATCCAAAACTAGGGTTCTCTGTTCACAGAGAATAAGTTTAATAATGACCATGTAATGCAGATAATGGGCCTCACTCAAAGACACCTGGTGGCTAACTGAAAGATGTTAATGAGCACCATTTAGGCCTATTTCAAAAGTAAAAGACCTTGAATCCCACTTGTGGGAACACCTTCTACAAAGTCCTTTGTCCCAGGAGTGATTGCTTATTGAATTTGAAGGAAAAAGGATGGGTCACAGAAAGAATAAAAGTGAACCCATATGGTAGTCAGAATGCCTTTTCCAAAGCCTATTCTAAATGCATTATGCTCCATGTTCTGCCCAAAACCATCAGTAAACTTCTAAGATGGCACACAAAAATGATTTTTTTTTCTGATATCAATCCTTATACAACATGGTGGGCATTCTATTTCTTCTTGCTTAAATAATTTTTTTTCTTCAAAATTTATGAAACAAGCACCCAGATTCATGGAAAACTGAGAAATTTTGGTTTATCTAAAAACTCCACTTTCAGCATTATTAATCATTATTTCCCCATGTTTTATTTCAAATGTATGCATCATTTATAGTGTTTTTCTTCAAGAACTGGAGGGCATTTTTAAAAGATTTTAATTTATCATTCTGAGATTTTCACATGAGAAAAAAGCAGAATAATATCAGGTGACATTAAAAAGAGTGAATCTCTCCTAAATGCGGTTTATGTGTCCCATTTAAAATTTTTTTAAAAACTGTAATGGGTCATCAATTGAGGGTGTATTTATTTATTAATTAATTTGTTTATTTACTTATTTATGGTCAGACCATTTCATTAAAATAACCCGCAGAAAATGCTGGGGTTGTGGCTCAGTGATAGAGCACTCACCTATCACATGCAAGGTCCTGGGTTCGATCCTCAGCACCAAATAAAAATAAGTAAATAATAAATAAATTAATAAATAAATAAATAACCCACAGAAACATTCCAAACATTTAAAGAAACGTTTTTATTCTGGTGTGGCAGGAAATAATAGAAGTGGGACTAACTTGAATTTAAATTACATGCAAGTTCAATCTCTTTCTCCCTCTCTCCCTCTCTCTCTCTCTCTCTCTCTCTCTCTCTCTCTCTCTGTACTGAGGATTGACCCCAGGCCTCATACTTAGAAGGCAAGCACTCTACAAGCTGAACTATTTACTCAGTCCCATTTTTTGGGGGGGAGAGACCAGGGATTGAAGTCAGGAGCACTCTACCGCTGAGCCACATTCCTACCCCTATTTTGAATTTTACTTAGAGACAGGGTTGCACTGAGTTGCTTAGTGCCTCACCATTGATGAGACTGGTTTTGAATTCATTAATTTTATTTCTCAGTCTTGTGAACAGCTGATATTACAGGCATGCACCATTATGCCTTGCCAACTTCAATCTTAAGGGCTAAAGTACAGGCAAATTAGATCACAGTCCATGTAAATATCTTGGTACTATATATATAAAGGTGTTGATAGACCTTATGTTTTATTTACTTATATGTGGAGCTGAGAATTAATTCCAGTGTCTCAGATGTGTCAGACAAGAGCTCCACTGAGCTCCAGCCCTAGCCCCCTGGAACATTTTTTATTGGGGATATTGGAGATTGAACTCACGAACACTTCACTACTAAGAGAAATCCCCAGGATTTTGGTTTTGTTTTGTTTTTTACTTTATCTTGTGAGAGGATCTCACTGAGTTTTTTAGCACCTCGATTCTGCTAACGCTGGTTTTGAACTTTTGATAACTCTTCCTCAGCCTCTTCAGCAACTGGGATTACAGGCTTGCACCCACACACCAAGCCCCTGCTACATTTTTAATACCTGTTATAGGTAGATTTTAACCAGTAGCCTTAACTTTTTTCTAATATATATTTGATTTGAATACATAATAGTGAAACAGATTCTATTTTTTATCTCCAACACTGCTTTTGGTTATGACAATGTCTGAGTTAAGATTCCCCATTAAAGAATTTACTGTGTGTTGTGTTCTCATTCTGACTTCCCATATGACCTAGTTCTAAGTTTTAGAATATCTGAAACAAGGTTCTCAGAGATTCCAAATTTTTTGGAGTATTTAGAAAACACCACTACCTGAGTCTTTTCTAGGGACCAGTTTGAATTTTAAGTATGTAGCTTCTGAAGGGATGGACTAATTGGATGCTTTGCAGCTGGAAGGCATTTTCTGATATACTTTCTATCTAAGAGGTACTTCATTTGTTTCCTTTTATTAGATACTGTGAATAAAGTTACAATAAAAATAGATGTGTGGCAATATATTTAGCAAAAGTATTCCAAATTTTTTACATATATACCCAGAGTTATTATTAGCGGATTGTATGGCATTTTTTTTTACCAAGAATTATTATTTATATTTTTTATTTATTTAAATAATGGAGATTAACCCCAGGGAATTTTACCAGTGTGCTACATACCCAGCCTCCAACACTTTTATTTATTGATTGATTTTTGAGAGAGGGTTTCACTGGGTTTCTAAGGACGTTGCCAAGCTCTTGAGGCTGGTCTTTAACTTGAGAATAAACCCCTAGTTTTCTACCTCTTATTCTCCTAAGCCCCTGGGAGTACAGGCATGTACGACCTTGCACTTCTACCCCAAATTATTACTAGTGGATTATGTGCATTTTTGTTTAGGGCTTTTAAAGAATCTTAAACCTTTTATAAAGATATTTATTAAATTTATTTAAAATATATTTATTAAATGTATTTAAAAATGTCACCAACATTTTTACATATTTGTGTACCGTGGAATCCCTATTAATTATGAGACATTTGCTTGGTTTTGAATGGTTTGGTGCTGAATATTGAACCCAGAGTTGCATATCACTGAGATACATCCACATTCTTTTTTATGTTATATTTTGAGACAGGCTCTCATTAAGTTGATTGTAGCCTTGTTATGTTAATGAGGCTGTCTTTGAACTAACAATTCACCTGTGTCATTTTCCATAGCTTCTAGAATTTCAGGCATATTCCACCATGCATGACAATTTTAGATTTTGATAATAGCCATTCCAATAGAACTGCATAGGCTGCAGAAAATTTTTTGATTACTGCATTAAATCCCTGAGGCAGTTTACGTGAAGTAGCCAGTGTAAGCGTGTTGAGTAAAGATTAGCAAGGATTGTGGAATGTGATAGACATTATTATCTAAAGTACACGTATGGGGCTGGGGATGTGGCTCAAGTGGTAGTGAACTCACCTGGCATGCGTGCGGCCGGGGTTTGATCCTCAGCACCACATACAAACAAAGGTGTTGTGTCCGCCGAGCACTAAAAAAATAAAAATATTAAAATTCTCTCTCTCTCTCTCTCTCTCTCTCTCTCTCTCTCTCTCTCTCTCTCTCTCTTAAAAAATAAAGTACAAATATGAAGACAGGAATTGATGTGAACATACTTTATATACAAACAGAGGTATGAAAAATTGTTCTATATGTGTAATAAGAATTACGATGCATTCTGCTGTCATGTATTTAAAAAATAAAACCAAAAAATATTTATATGTATTGCTGAGAATCAAACTCAGTGCTTTTGCACATGCTAGCAAAGTAGTCTACCACTGAGACACAACTCCAGCCCATGTAACCAGCTTTTTATACTCTCTTTGTAGTAATCAGAAACAACTTTAAAAATTGAAATTGCATTTATATCACTTATCCTAGTACAGTAATGCATTACTAACTAAACTTATTCTTAGTATTTTTTTAAAAATAATCTAATGGATGACTGTTATTTTTTTCCAGAGACTATTTTATCACTTCTTTAGGCCTTGGTGAAGGGTCTTTTTTTTCAGAATATAGATGTCTTCTATTATCAAATGGGTCCATGCTAAGTGTGTTGAAAATAGTGATTCTAAAACTTCACACAATCTACACATTTCCAAGACTATAGGGGAAAGAAAAAGACAATATTCATAACCAAGAAACCATTTCCATTGGAAGCATAGTATCAGTGTCCAACCTGGAGTTTGATCCAGGTCTTTCAGTGGTAAGGTTGTTTAAGAACCACAACCATAGGTTTTTGGGATCCTCTAAAGTACACTGAATGGCTTTAAATCATTACTCTTCTTCAAAATAAAATTTCTGCTACCTACTTAAAAATAAAGCACTATGAATGAGAAAGGTGAATGAGACCTAAGTTCTGTCGAGGTATTGAGGTCGACCTTTAATTATAGTTTATAAATAGTCAAATAAGAAGGGCCTTAGGGTTTTCCAACACATGATATGGAATACTTAGATGAACTGACAAGAAGTAATGAAAATGCATTTCAGGAAAGTGATGTCACAGAAATTTTCAGGGTTGAATCTTGGAAATGTGGGGAAAATATATTCATATTCATATGCATTTCTATAAAAAATAAGTGATAAGTACATGAGTAGGGTAAATTCAGTATGCCTCATGCATTGTAGGTTGAAGGTAATTATAAAGTAATAACTGAGGAGATCCAGAACTCTATAATTGTGGGAGACATTAATAGCAATTTAGAAAAAGAAAATATAGTTAAATCCCTTTAGATTTGCCTCGATCCTCTGTTCCTCTAATAAATTTGATTCTGTCAAATGAGATTATGTGCGTATGGTTCTCTCTGAATTTATGTTTTCTCTTGTTTTTAGGATTTTGTCAGCTATGTCATGTAAAGCCCTGTCTAAACTCCCTTTGGGGGCTCTTATACCTCCTGTTCTGGACTGCAGAGCAGAGACCCACCTCACTCATTCTGTGCAATGAATTGACTTTTGTAAGTCTTTGCCAACAATGGTTGGAAGAACAAGCATATGGAGGGTCTTTCATATGATATAATATGGTTTTCAAACCCTGTGGGTAAAAAGGTAGTTACTTGCTATGTTAGAAACATCTTCCCTATGAGAAGGGCTTACCTATATTGTTTGGTTTGGAAGCCCCGTGAACACAGAAGAGACGCATTTATGCTCACAAACAAAGGAATACCAAAAGCCATTAGATATGAGAAAATACATAAAATAAAATCTTCTCTTAGAGCTTTCAGAGGTAAAAAGTTTATTTCTGTTTTCTGTAAGAAAACAAAAATTTCTCTTTGTCCTGACAATATTTTGATGTTTTAAACTTGCTTGCAATTTCTACCGGTGTTTTGAATTCACCTATGCCTGGCTATCCCTTACCAGATAGCGACCCTCTCTAAAACCTTACTGGTGCCTCATAAATTCTGGCTCCCACTGACCCAATAACAATTCTCTCTAAATCTCAGTGGCAGCACATAAATTCTAAGTCTGGAGCTGAATTCATTCCCTCCCTTGAAATGTTAGCCATGTAGATCCTTAACCTGCTATCTGCCTTTATATTATGATTTTCAAAATCTTGTTAGCTGTAAGTACCTTAGCACCCACCTCCTTTGTAACTTTTTGTGCTGTAAAAATATTTTCCTGAAGATCAGGGGGATGATCTCTAGCATGGGGTCTTGTAAGAGACAGTCCTGGCTAGCTTTTGTCTACACAATACAATCTTGATTTAATTTGATTTAAAATTGGAGTTGGTGGTCTTTACTTTGTGTTTTGGTTTAAGATTAACCTTTTTTTTAAACTTTACTGTAAATAAAACCAAAGAACACAACAAAACTCCTGTTAATGAGCCAGGTGCATAAGAATAGTCATTCCTTACTGAAAGCACAGTATTCATTATAGAAATGTTATAAAAGATCTCTCAAATATCAAGAGAGTTTAGGAGGTAGAAATTTTATTTCTTTCAGAATATAGGTAGTAAAATTGTACAAAAGAGAAAGTGTGAAGCATGAATATATTAAGTAATATGCAAAAAAGTCACCAAAATATTTATTACAAAAAATCATATCTACAGAAATGGTTCAAAGAAGCTGTCTTTTTGTCAGGAATAAACATTTGGATAAGAATGGAAGTTTTGGTTCTCTTTTTAAGTAGTTTTACTCACAGTGAATTATCTTTACACTATTTCTGCATTTTACTGGTTGGAACTAATTATAATTCATATATCTTCAAAAAAGGTACTGAGTGCAGAAAAATATTATTGCTCATGTTTGAATCACCTACATTATTTTATTTTTCCCTTTTTAAACCCAAAATCTGCATAAAACCATCTCTTAATAAATATCTCTATCTCTGTATATTAGCAGCAACTGAGTTATAAAATTTGCTATGATAACTTGTCTCTTCATGTACTTAAAGACTATGAATTTTCTGCTTAGCACTTAGGTATAATTCTCTATGGTGTTCTCTAGTTATTTTTGTCTCTATGTTTTATACCAAGCTCTTAGTATGTGCCTTAATTACTCTGTGTAGCAATGTAGGATTTATGTCTTATTTGTGACACTTTGTTTCCAGAACTGTGTCTAAAGGGAAATATTTACAAAATGATTATCGAGGAAAAAAATCTATTTAGTATTATATTTTATTTTATATTTATTTATATGTTTATGTATACATATTTTATTATTTAGAAACACACTTTGGTCTGAAACTATAGTGCTACTAGTGTACGTTAGCTTGAATTGGTTGTGAGAAACAAACTAAAAAGTCATTTCTCTGTGTTGGTTGGTGATTTCTGGAACCTCAGGAACCTAGTGAATAATGGTAGAAATAAGTAACTCTCTAGTTTGAGACAGAACCACCAAACTAGATGATGTTTTGCTCCTGCTTTCTATCTTGATCATTGGAATCATAACTTTAAATATACATGGAAGACTTTTGGAATTCTGTACTGTTACTTCTTTTAAAAAAATCAATGAAAGTGAAAAATAATGCAGGAAAGATAGATAATTAATTTCAAACTATTCATTTGTTAAAATAAATAATTTTTTTAAATCACCAGAAATTCTGAAAAGTTAGAAAAGTTGAAAGCTTTAGAAATAGCCTAAGGCAATTTCTCTTTTCTCAGGATAGTAGACTATGTTTCTCTTTTCTCAGGACAGTATACTATGTCTCCAACTCATTCCTCTATAGAATTGGACTGTGTGAAAATATGAAAAATAAGTGCTAAGATGCCCCACATGGCTTAGAAGTTTAAAATCCTGACAGAAGCTCAAATCTGCCATTTTTCTACTTTACAGAACACAAAATGTTAAATTTATAAGCTTCACAAACATTTGAAGAAGTGTAATTCAAAATGACCTAAAAAATAAAAAAATCATTGAAGGATGACCCATTGAACATGAGGACTTATAATATTGAAGCCCTTATATTAAATGTCTTCTTATCATTGACAAAATTTTCCATGTTCATATTATCAATATATTAATCAAAATTTTTATGCATTTAATAACAAATATCTAATTTCCTATTTTATTCTGTCTTTTAAAAAATTAGTAGTAATCAATATTAATAATTTAATGCTCATACTTTTAAAGTATGAAACATATACTTTAAAAGCTATGGCTATAGCAAGTGAAAAATCCAGCCTAATTTTCATTTAAGACTGGAAGCCATCTCATCACAAAGGCATGAAAAGTTAATTTCTGCTTCATTATAAATTACCTTGATTTGTAACCTTGCTTGAAATGCCTTCCAGTGCCTTGAACTCATCCATGTCTGGTTTTCCCTGATGAGATAACAACCCTTGCTGAAACTTTAGTGATGACTCTTAAATTCTGGCTTTCCCTGACCAAATAACAACTCACTCTGAAACTTTAGTGGTGCATCATAAATTCTGATGTTGTTATCTAAATTTACTCCCTAAGTGATGAACCATTTAGACCATTAACCTACTACCTGCATTTGTATTATGCTTATGAAAATCCTGTTATTCGTGTAAGTTCTCAAGACAACCTCCTTTTGCAACATTTTGTGCTATAAAACTACAGTCCTAGAGAACTGGAATGGTGTCTTCTTTTCCCATGGGTTCCAGGAGAGACTGCTATGCTCAAATATGGGACCCCCAAAAGACAATCAGAGACCAAGATCGATGTAAGCACCAAAGAGATGTTTATTGCAATCTAGCTCAGTCCTCCACAGATAGAGCAACTGGTGGCTTAGAGGCCCTGAGCCCAGGGTTAGCAGTTTTATAACTCTTTTGGAAGGCAGGAACCCCACATACATCATAGCATCTCTTAGCAAATCATCACACATCTTGGGAAAATCATAAACAACTGTAAAACATGATTAGCACATTCACTGGTGGGAACAAGTTGGGTAAGCGTGATTAATTAGTACAAGATGGGTATTCATTTGAACAGACTGGCTTAGGCCACAAGGGTAGTGTATGCTGAATTGTATGGTTTCCCAAAATGTTATCAACCACCATAAACTACTCTAAGGGTCCTTTGGAATCCCAGGAATTTTCCCTGCTTCATGCTGATTGGTGGCTGCTAAGGGGTTGCTATGGATCCCCACCTAGCCTGACTGAGTCACAGACACCAGGCCCAGCAGATGTCTCCTGTTATTTGTAGATAAACAACTCAGCAGTTTGGGTATGAGCCTAGGAGTGCTCTGTGTGTCTTTCCAAGGACAAGAGTCAAGCCCCCTTACTTCAACAGTCTTTGCTCTGAGGTAGAGGCTGGTATAGCACTGACCCTTGCTGTGCAAGAACTCAGTCCAGGGCTGCCAGATCTCCTGATCACCTTGAGCCCAGGAGCCCAGCCCGGGTCAGCCCTGGGGGAGGGAAGCCTGGTCCTGACCACAGAGCCTGAGGGGGACTCCCCTGTGTGTGCCGATGGCCTGCAAGGAGGGCCAGTGCAAGAGGTGGCAGGGTCTCCCAGGACACTGGCCTCCCCTTTGCTGCAGGACACCTCTCTACACCCACCGCCTCCCAAGCCACCTAAGGGACAGAAAAAGTAGTTAGGGCCTCACTGTCTGCAATGACACAAACATGGGCTCTTGGCCACTTGTAGCTGTGTGACCTCTGGCTAGTTACTCAGCCTCTCAAAACTTCACTTTCTTCGTCTGTAAAACAGGGGAGAAGAGCCTCTCTTTGTAGGAGAATAATGCTGCTCATCAAATTCCATCATTCCTATCTATAAACACATTATGGTTCCAGAAGCCTTGGCGCATGCCTGTTTTTCCAGCAGCTCAGAAAACTGAGGCAGGAAGATCACCAGTTTGAGGCCTGCCTCAGCAACTTAGAAGACCTTGTCTCAAACATAAAGGAGGTGGAGGCTGTGAATAAAATTCAGCAAAAAAGCACCCTGGGTTCAATCCCCACTACCAAGAAAGAAATAAAAATAAAAAAGATATTGTCCCTTTTCTGTTGTAATACACCTCAAGGCCCTGGCTATGGGGTTAACACAAGTAGTTACCTGGGAGTTTTCCAACCCTGGATAAACAGGGAGTCACCTAAGCAAAATCTGATGCCCAGGCCTAATTCAGAAAGGAGAGAAGGGAGACAAGGCAGCCCACCTCTCAGCCTTGCCTTGGCTTAAAGTGGGAAACCACTGATCTAGTCTATTGGCCTCCAGACAGATAGGGAAACTGAAGCACAGAGAGGTGGTGTGAATAGAGCCAAATCACACAGCAAGCAGGAAGCAGGGCTGGACCAGAAGTTCCATTCTGACTCCTGCCTGCTGCCCCAGCTCATCTAACCCTTAGTGTGTTAGCAACACTCAAGGCCTCCAGGGCCAGACATAAAAGGGGCAAAGAGGACTCGGCTGCACTCCAGAGTTGTGGAAACTGGCAGGACAGTGCCAGCGATCCTTGCTGTGTAAGAACTCAGTCTGGGGCTGCCAGATCTCCTGGTGACTTTGAAGGACAATTAGAAACCTGAGTTTTTGTGCAAACTTTCCTGAATCTTAAGAATTACGTTCTAGGGCTGGCGTCGTGGCTGAGTGGTAGAGGGCTCACCTAGTTTGTGTGAGGCACTGGGTTCAATCCTCAGCACCACATAAATATGAAATAAAGATATTGTGTCCACCTAAAACTAAAAAATAAATATAAAAAAAGAATTGCGTTCTAATTCCAAGCAAATTTTTTAAATATTTATTTTTTAGTGGTAGTTGGAAACAATACCTTTATCTTATTTACTTATTTATTTATTTATTTATTTATTTATTTATTCATATGTGGTGCTGAAGATCAATCCCAGGGCCTTGTACGTGCTAGGCGATCGCTCCACTGCGGAGCCACAGCCCCAGACCCCAAGCAAATTTTAAACCTGAACAACCAACCAACAAAAACCTGGAGCTAGGTGTGCTTCTCTTGTTACCAGTTTGAGACCTCAGTCCAGGATTTCAGGGTAGGACCTGGGGATAATTTTTTGGCACCGAGTCAGGATAACATGAGAGGTTCTTGGAAAGTATCTTTCTCTATAAATCAGTTTCTGGTCCTGCTGGCTCATATTCTGCCGTTACCTATTTGCTCCTGTGAGACAAACAGTGCTCTCCACGGATATTTTTGCCAAAAGTTTTTGAAGAGTTTATTACAAATATATTTGTCTAGAGAACAGATTTAGGTAATGTCCTGGACCTGGAAGAACAGAAAAAATTAATCGAAAGTGCACTGCATCCCATGAGAGGGAGGAACAAAAAAAGGCTGTGCTGTGGCATTTTCAGCCTCCCTCCATTGCTTCAGTGTGTAAGAGGGTTAACTGAGGCCCCTTGTGGAGCAGACCCTGAGGTCACATATCTATCTCAGAGCCCTAAGACCCTTCTTCCCCACTGGGTCAACAGTGACTTCTGACAGAATTACTGAATGCCTCTCCTGACTCCCTTTGCTTCCTGTGGATGCACACACCATGCCCTCTGCTCCTTCATCACTGCATCTCCTGGTTCCTAGGCTGTGCTCACCTAAGGGGTCCCAGGTGGGATGCTGATTCCCCCGTGCTTCCCCTGTCTTCTCCCCATCCACTGTTCTTATGGGTTGGGATCCACTCACTCAGCCTGACTCTGCCTCACCAGCCCTGCCAAACAACTAAGCCCCACTATGTCCTCTCCACTTTTTTTCATAGGCTCCACCCAGCATCTGGCCTCTTACCTGCACTGTTCTGCAGAGCCATGCCCACTCCACCCATTTGATCTTCTACATTGTGTCCATGTGGCTCATCTTCCCCAGACATATTGAACACTCTGGGATTGCAGGATTTTCTCTCTAGCTCTGGAACCTTTGTAGTATGGCTTGTTTGATATAAGAATACCTCAATATTGTGATTAACAATGTTTCTCAAAAGTTAAAAAATAACATTAAAAAATCTGAGGATGAGGCTCAGTCGTTATGGTCCCCTAGTTTGAAACCCTTGTACAAAAAAAAAAAAAAGAAAGAAAGAAAAAGAAAAAAAGAAAAAGAAAAAAGAATAAAGAAAGAAAAATAGGCAAGTAAGAGAAAAATGTGGTTCCTTTTTCTTATGTTATGTGTTACAAATTTAGCATTCATGTTTACCTGTTGTGGAGGCTGTGAAAAGTCAGTCTTTCATACATACTTCCATGCCCACACCTGACATTTTGCTGTAAGGCTATTGCTTTAGGTCAAGGTCTATAATTTACCTGCCACCTCACTTAAATTGGATTTTTTTTTTTAAATCTAGGTTTCTCTGGTGGCAGGGTTCTTCTTCAGTTCTTGGAACCTGACTTCTTCCTTCAGTGCTCATTTAGTTTCAAGTTTTATTTTTTTTTTTTTTTGGAGAAGACACACTTGAAAATTGGGGACAGTAAAGCTTGCTTAAACTCACTTTCCCAATGGCCCATCAGTGCAGGAATGGAGATTGGGACCAGTGTCAGCCTGTTGTGGAATAGTTCTCAGGAGAACCATGGGAGCCCTGAGATTTTGGACTTCAGTGTTGGCATCAAGAGAAAAGATACTCACTCTCTGGGAACATTCTGTAGCAGATGAGGGACCCTGGAGATGACTCAGGCCTAACTCTGTCCTAATGGCTCAGATTAGGTACTATAGAGGTTCTGTGTTGTACTTTCCTTCTATCCTCAGAGACCTGAAAAACAATTGGTGACAAAGATGGCTGGTTTTCTTGACCTACATTGTTCCTGAACCTGAAGACAATGAACAGAAAGCAGAACAAGGAGAAAAATCAATGCATTCGTCTTTCCAATACTAGAAAGGTAAACCCATCAAATACTGAAAAATATTTCCTTTTATTTGAAAATCAAAAAGCCCAGTGATTGGTAGTCTGGGCTGCTATGGCTATCCAGCAATTCCATCATGCCCCAGGGCCGTTCCTGTTTTTCATTGTGCCATCCATTTAATACAGCAATCAGGGGAAAAAGAAAAAGGAAAAAAAAAAACAAAGAGCTAGAGTCCCAGTTGCTTTCAATATTATCTCATTGGCCAGCACAAAATCATAGAGACCCCTACCTGCAAAGGATATTGGGGAATACAGTTGTTTTTCACTTTTACTTTGGGTTTTTTTTTGTATTTGATTGTGGGGACTGAATCTATGATTGCTTAATCACTGAATAACCATCCCCAAACCTTTTTAAATTGTAGAGACAGATTTTTAGGGCTTTACTAGATTGCTGAAACTGTCCTTAGACTTTTGAGCCTCCTGCCACAGCCTCTATAGTCACTGGGATTATAGGCATGTGCCATTAGGCCTACCTGTGTTTTTTTAGGTGCTGGAGTTGAACACAGAGACAGGCATATGTGAAATTTGTTTACTACTGAGCTGTAATATCAGCCATAAACTTGTCATTTTGAATTATTAGCAACCCATTTTAAAAAAAATATAAGGTCCCAGTGGAATGAATGAGGGATACCTGCCACCTGGACCTTAGCAACCAGTTGTGCTGGTGTGCCTTAGTGCAGGCCCAATGGATACTCACAGGGTGGCATAAAAAAATGGGCATTAAGTGAGGAATGGGTTCGGATGGGCTGTGAAAGGAGAACTGCTGGATAGGTGGCAGACTGAGATACTGTTCTTTCATGTGTTGTGATGGGCATCTCAGGTGGAGAAGGGGTAGAGGGTGAGTGCATTTTGGTGGTTGCACACTGAGATACATCCCCATTTTTTAAAATATTTTTTTCTTAAAATATTTTTTCCACTGGGATGTCAGGCCTGCACCACTGAGCCAACTCTTATACAATTTTTAAAGTTATCTATTCCATGGTAATATGGATCTATTGAAACTTACAATATAAAAACATACGTATAATATATTCACTTATTATAAATAAAGTTATAAGAATTAGAATATGTCATTTTTATAAAAATAGATGTCACAACACTTGTTCCCAGTGACCAAATATGACCCATAAAATGTTAAACACATATGGACATTTGATTTATATATTTTATTCTTTTTTCCATATTTATTATTGTAGAGAAGTTCTAAACACTGAATGAGTGAATGCAGAATTTTATGCCAATTTCCCTAATTACTAATTGAGAATAATATTTTATTTTTCTTAGAAGTGGCATTTATTTTCCCACAAATACTGCATGTGGCATTTATGTGTTGAAGCTGAAAAGTTAATCACGCAGAAACTGAGAACAGAAACACTTCCCGGATTTATGATAAGAATGAGAAACTGACTGATTGTGTGTAGGGAGTGCAAAAACAATTAAGTCCAGAAAGTAACTCTTAGGTTTTAGAGCACAATAAGGTGATTACATTGTATAATAACTACTTAAATAAATCAAAATAGCCAGAACTTAGAAAGTTTCAAACACAGAATACTAATTTTAATGAGATGAAAATTACCCTGATCTGATAATTACACACTATGTACACATGCCGAGTTATAATAATGGGTTTCATATCCAAGTACAAAGAGTAGATTCCAGGTAAAAATAAAAATAAACAGAAGTAGATTCTTTGATGTTTTAGCCAAATATCTACATTACCTCAGATTTTTAAATGGTATCCTATGTTCATGAATGTTTCACTGTTTGGTTTCCCTTACTGTCATGTCTTTCAGATCTGCAAGGTCTAAAGAGTCATGGAATGATTTAGACTTATTTACATGGATTTCTCATGACTGTTATTTATTTTCAAAACTTGTTTACACTTTATTTTATTATTTTATTTTTATGTGGTGTTGAGGATTGAACACAGTTCATCACATGTGCTGGGCAAGCATTCTACCACTGAACCACAATCTTAGCCCTGATGACTGGTAGTTTTTAATATGTGGCAGGAAAAAAAGCTAAAATACATACTTACAATTTCAGGCACTTGACTTAAAATCCAACATGCCTTGTTAAAAAAAAAATATTCCATCAGATTAACATCAAATTTTTATATCAATTTTATGCATGGTTTTTTTACTGGAGAAATGCATCGCTTACTTCAAGCAGATCAATCTTGGGACTCTTATGGAAGTTTGTCTTTTAGGCTTGGGTCAAATTCTTGTCCTTTAATTTAGAAACCTTACAATGGAATGACTTTGAGTCTATCTGAACTGTGACTTTAATTACACCTTTATTCCAGGTGACTAAGGAGAAAACAATAATGATATATTTCTACTGATATTCAATAGCTGGACTTTGGTCACTTAAGATAGTTTTTCTGGTCATGCTAATAGCATATATGCAAGGTGGATAGCTACATTGGGGATTCAAAGACAGGCCTTAAATACTGTCAAAGAGCTTTCTACACATATTGCTAGAAAATTTTAATATCATGAAAAAAATTTGAATCCACAACTTATGTAGCCATTATGAAAAGAAAAGTTTTAAATCTATTAAATCACATAGATGATGAAGTACATAATTAAAAGGTAATGGCCAGCATTTCTACTGAGTAATTTTTATTTCAGAAACACATCCATATTTGATCCTTGTTCTTCTTTCATACACAATAGCTCTAGAATTTATGTAATAAGACTCCATATATGTAATACAAGATGATCAGATTTAGCACCAACATAACACTTGAACTCAATAAAAGACTACAAATACAAATTAAAAAATCATCTTAGAGGATATGCTCCTCAGTGTCATCTTAGATGATATATTAAAGGCATTAAGTCTGATAATAAATGGTCAAAAGATAGATCTAAAAAATACATCTATGTGCACACCTACTACATTGAGATTCATTTTTTCAGAAGGTAGCAATTCTTTACTTTTGCACAATCATTCCATTTCAATTCATTGAAAATTGTAGAGTTTTCAATATATTCCTACTGCTTAATCAAGAAGAGAAAGATGAAAACAACTTAACACTCTACCTCAGAAAATCTCAAAAGAAGATAATATCAAGAAATATTTTGAGAATATATGGTAATTCTCAATCTATAAGAAAGGCTATGTACAGTGGGAGCACAGCTACTTTTACACAATCCAGACATGATTTGGTAATAATATTCGAATGGCACCTGGAGAATATTAGAGAGAGTTTATGATTGAAGTGGGAAAAATGTGTGTTGGGTGAATCCACATATATCCCTAGTAATAGGATAGGCTGAGATTGATAAAGATGACACTATTTGAAATAAGGGCTTCTGCTTCGTTTTCTCTTAAGATATATACTATTAATCTGGAATTTGAAAATAAAGATCAACAAAATATATTATTTTATTAGTATAAGAAACATTTCCTCTGAGTTCATCTTGAGATCTCAGCTAACAACATAATTTTCTTCTGCAACTTCACGTGCCTTTTCTAGCACAAGATCTAACCCAAGAACTTTACCATTGGTATCTTGGCCGTAACATATCTAGGGATGCTGATAATTATGGGGTTTATACTTACAGATGTTTTTGTCTCAGAATTTTGGAAATGACATCAAATATAAATTAATAATCTACTTTCACAGGTTTGGAGAGGGGGCTTCTCCATTTTTACCATCTGCCTGCTGAGTGTTCTCTATGACATACACCTCAGCCCCAGAAGCTCTTGCTTGGCAATGTTCAACCATATATTGTCATATCAGAGCCTTTGGTTCCTTGTTTCTTGTGGGTATTCTGCATGTATGGGACCTGATGTGATCTTATATTTATTACTGTATGCTGAATAATTATACAGATGCTTTACATTCTAAGGCATTTATCTTAAATATTTGGGATGTTCCAGGAATTCTTTTTATAGGGTTCTTGTTCTCAGGTCTTTCTAAAATTCAATAAATAGATAAACCACTAACTAAAAAATAAATGATGTTATCACTATTAAAACGTAAACATTAATATAAATAAAAATATTTAAATCTCTCAGCCCATAGGTATAAGGACTTAGATTACAAAGATCAATTTATTGGGGGAGACACAAACTACCAAAATGCATTGTGTCCTTGGTGATCATTGTACTGGGAAGAAACTGTTGGTTTCAGCATTGGACTCTCACCAAGCCATGGATTTATTAAGGGTAGGACACTGATATTTTCTTTTGTAACCATGACATGGTATCAATCATATGTAAAAAGAAAAAAAATTACAGAAAGAGAAAATGGTTTTTCCCTCAGAAAAAGAAGGCATTACCAGCATTCTGTAATAGTGCAAAGAATATCCAAAATGTGGCCTCTGTCTACTGGGGCATCTACAGAAAGCATGAACTTGTATACTTTCTCGCAGGAAAAAAAAAAAAAAACATCATAAATTGTTTCTTGGGAATGATCTTTGCTGAATGTGTGTCTAAAAGATGATGTTTAATTGTAACAATCTGGTATCTGAATGGGTTTTTGAAGCATTGCACAATCTTGCAGTTAACAGTTGGGATTAGGTAATTGTTTAGTTTATGATTTCAGATAATTTATGGCAGAGAACTTAAATACTTAGAATGGAAAACTAAATAACTCTACTTCCAAGTTGACAAGTTACTTCCAATCATTCAGTTTTTTTCAACAATTTTGAATTGAATAGCCTGGGAAAATGTCACTGTGTACCAGTGCATTAATTTGGAAAAGGATAGTAAATCATAGTATGGAATCTGTTGACAAAACAAGATGTAAAGATATAAAATTTTGTGAATTGTATCTTAAACTTGTATCATTATTTTCAACATCCGAACCTGAAAATTATGACTTATGGTTAAAATGCCTTAGGCCTGAGGTGTCTGCTCAGAATAGCAGTTTTTCCTTCCAGACCTCAGCCAGGACTTATGTTGAAATGCAAATGAAAGAAGCCTGCAAGCTCAGTATGAGACTGATGTGAGGCCTTAACAAAAAAAGGTAAATTGTATGGTATTTACTAAATACTGGCCAGTCATTTTTTCTAGGATTCTTTTTTTTTTCTTCTTAGATTCTGTATTTTTTTGAGCTCATGATTTTGATCCTACAGACATAGGTTAATGTTTTTCTGATCAGTTCTATCTTTGACCAACTGTGGAGTTTTTGAAACGTTGCAATGGAGATTTCACCTGTGAAAAGCTACAAGGCCTTTATTATTGTTATGTGTGCACACTTGTGTTATGTGTTGTATGTCTATATTTATACATATGTCTATATATCATATATATGATATACAAATTAACATATATAAGAAGTGCTCATAAAAACAAAGTTTAAAAAGTTGACCCAAAGATTTAAATCATGTGATTTAAATGGTTCAATTTAAATTGAATAAACAGATAAAATAAATGTCTTTAAATTTAAGCTTACATGTTTTTCTAGGTGTTCAAAAAACTCATAAAATATTAATGTCTATAAAATGTCTAATATGCCTTGGATCTAGGATTTTTCCTTCAACAACAACAAAAAATGGCTAGCACGGTTCAACTCAATTGTCTAATATTTTGGTAAAATAAGTAAAGTAAATTTCATATGGATTTACTCATTCATAAGTACTTTTTTACATATCTGATTAATTTACTATAGTCTGTATGAGTTTGTTTTTACAATCAGTCATGTGTTAAAGAGACAAAAATTTCTTAAAACATAAGTTTACCCATTACATTGTGTTTATTAAGTTTTTTTATTTTCTAAAGCAAGCAACCATAAAAATTAAACAACTGGTTAAATAAAAACTGTTATTTTAGAGCATCGTACTGTCATTTTTTAAAAGCTAAACTTGGTTAATATAAAAACATCAATGTAATTGTGATGCTATTAATGTGCTCATGTCTTCCAGGTATACAACTCTGTAAGGAAGAAACTTTAAAAGAGCATATATCAAGCTAGTGTTCTGAAGTTGTATGGTAAAAAAAATATATTGGGGATTTATTTACTTGTTATCAACAAGATATGTAAAGTTTTATGTTACTTTTTACATTGGGGAACAATTTACATGTATTTTTAAGTTAATGAGAGCCTAAACTATGTAAAGTTTAAAAACTTTTTTAACCTTTCTTTAAGCCTTTCTTTAATTCATGTTTTAAATGTGATATCATATGATGTTAGCTAATGTTCATGTGACCTCAAACAATTTATGTAAACTTTGTAAATTGATATTTAAAAAGCAAATATCAGCTTTAGAACTGGAACACTTACGATTTATAAAGAGCTGGGCCTTACCTGAGTTAAGGTTTCTGTGTTCCATATTACTATATGTGAGAATGACTACAAAAGCAGTAGGCCAGATTTTAGTCCCTTTAAAGTTATGTTCAAAAGTTTTTTTTTATCTGTCAAGACTACTAGGATCTCAAACAGGGGATATAATGTATACCTCAGCCAAAATTCAGGGTAGCTATTAAATGAACTAAATATTTTCACTCTTGTTAATTTTATTTTGTAATTTCCTTATAAGTGGTCTAAAGATTCCCTGTTAGTATTTTACAGAAATTTTGCATTAAGAACACAACATGGATTAATTTAAGATAATAAGCCGTCACCTAAAAGACAGATAGGATAATACAGATCCCATTTAATAAAATAGATAAATAATTGTAAAGTTATACACATTAAAGCCCAGTACTCTTAATATAAGGGTGTTAAGATTTATTGGTTGGATGTTTAAGATTAAGTTTTAAAATGTTGAAGCCTTGTGAGGGAATTTCTGTACAGTGACATGCTCCAGTTGCTGCAACATTTATTCAGTACTCATGGTCTTTTTTTCTCTCATAGAAGCACCCATCCCCAGATACTTTACAACCTGTTCTTCCCCAACCAGTCTTCAAACCGAACTGACTTCTAAAAGGAAACTCATGTCCCTCATGGCATGCTTCCTCACATCACCCTCTCTCAGCTCAGAAGAAGCCAAAACAAGTGATGCCCCGTTCTTACAACAATGGAGCCAAAAATAAATAGACTGTCAATATAAGTAATTAATTAAGTCTGATCAAATCAGGGAGACCAGTATTGGGTGAGTTCAAAAAATGTTGGAGACTGTTACCTGAGGAATTTAAATTCTCTCAGTGCTCTTCCCCTACCCTATCAAATATTTGAAAGGAATACATAAAAAGGGGGGGGAGTGATAGACCCAACCTGATTTTTTCTTAAAATTGGGAGCCATCTTGCCACAAAGCCATGAAAAGATAATTTCAGCTTTACAATAAAGTACTGCAAATTCTGAACCTGCTTGGAATGCCTGCCTGTGCCTTGAACTCACCCATGCCTGGCTCTCTGACCAGATTGCAGCCCTCTCTGAAACTTTATTGATGCCTCACAAATCCTGGCCTTCCCTGGCCAGATAATGACCTCCTCTGAGGCTCTAATGACCTTCCTAAATTCTGATGTTGGGGTCAGCAATAATGTAAACTACCATTAGTGTTATGCTCCTCAGAGTTTTGTTATCTGTAACCTCCCTTTTTGTAACTTTCTGGGCTATAATGCTGGGATGCAGGAAAGTTTCGGGTCTGTCTTGTTCCTGCAGTTTTGGGTGGGAGAGGGAGCCTGGCTGGTTGAAATAATAAGCTTGATTTAATTTGATTTTAATTGGGGTCAGTGGTCTTTTTTTGTGTCCTGGTCTAACACCACCAGACACTGAAAACAATTATGATGAGTTCCTGGCCACAAATTTCAGTTCCTGACATTGCCAGTCTCAGTGGCTTCAAACAGCCTCCCTACCCAGTCTCAAAATAAGAACACACACTTGCCATTTCCTGGCTTTCAGTATGCTTAGTGTCCCTGCTGTAGTTTTTTTCAGCTCCTGTGTAGCACAGAAGCCTGGAGCTCCATATCTACAACAGAAAACATAGAAATGGATTCAAAGAATGGCAGGCTCCAGAAACACAAGGACAGGAGAATGTGAAAGCCCACCCATCATCACTGGCTCTGTGTTTATTGGACCGTTCTCACCTAAGAGAGAGATTGGAAAGGGCTTCAGGCACTTCCTCCAAACTGAGGCTAGTAGGTTTACTGTTTGAGTGACAGTAAAATGCATTCAGACCAGAAACAAAGTCACAAAGACTGGTTCTTGGTTGCTCTTTTTGTTGATAAAGGACTGGGGATCAACCATGTGCTGTGGTGCATGACTGTAATCCCAGCAGCTTGACAGGCTGTGGAAGGAGGATTGTAAATTCAAAGCCAGCCTAAGCAATAATAAAGCATTAAAAAACTCAGGGAGACACTGTCTCTAAATATAATACAAATAGGGCTGGGGATGTGGCTCAGTGGTCATGTGCCCCTGAGTTTAATTCCCAGTAGGAAAAAAAAACAATGGGGATCAGATCAAGAGGTACTCACTACAGAGCCCCATGACAACAGATGAATGCATTCATGGATGGATAGACACAGAGATAGAGTGTTGGGACAGGGTCTCATATTCTCCTGTGATGGCTTTATTTTTTTTAATTTGCTGTGAATTTCACTAAGTGCTCAGGACCAAATTATTTCATGGCAGAGTTTCCTCCAAATACATGGATCCAGCACTGAGAGAAGTGCATTTGTCATGTACATAAGGATAAATCAATTCATGAATACATATGTGTATATTTTTATAAAAAAGAAATATTACAATCACTTTAAATTTTCTTTAATATTCATGTTCTCTGGTCTTCTGAATAAACAGCTTGAGATTTCAACTCATTATTAATTCCCTGAGGCAGTAATATCCCCACTCCTTTATAAATTAGGAGACACAGTAAAATGCTAAAGTTTCTAGTATTAACATTAATAAAGAAAAAGAGGTGGAATGGGCCAGGTCTCTAGATCTGTCAGTATCCCAGACCCTAGAGTATAAGTAACTAAATAATAATTATGATTGGAGACTAATCATAGGATTTTGTCTTTTTTTTTCTTTTGGTATGGGGTACTATGAGAATATTAGCACAAATCACAGGCATTTATGTCTCTGTGTGTATATATATTATTTTCATAACTTAATACATCCCATCAACAGAGTCAACTTTAGATTTAAATGAAGAAAAAGTAAATCACTATTGCCAATGTCAAGCCCCAGTAAATATCAAGGGATCCTGAGGGACGAGTGGTGTCTGGTGCTGAAGGATAAGTAGCGTCCATGAAATAAAAGGAGACAGGATGATGGTTTCAAGTTATGAGCAGCCTTCAGAAGGATCTGCTGCCCGTAGAGGGCCTTTATTATTTTTTTGTTTCTTTGTTTTACAGGTTTTTTTCCTTTTGGTAGTTAATGTATGGCATCAAAACTTCTTTGGTTTACATAACTTTCAAGAGTTACAATCTTGTCAAACATATGTTAATTATCAAAGATATTAAGCACATTATATAAAATTTTTCCTGTAACTTTGCCAATCATGATTAGTCTTTTACATTTTCACCTCAGTCTCTAGGGGCTCGAATACAAAACTTGACTACCTGTCTCTTGACCTATTATTATCTTTTAACTTTAAATCATACCTATAATTACTCCATTGACCTTTAAATTTAAAATATACTTCTAATTATTGGTAAGCTTTCTTACTCTTAAAGTTCCAATAAATAACACTAAAACAGTGAAAGCCTATTTTTTAGAAGCCTACTACTCTGAACTGTCTCAAAAATATATCTATATTAATTTTACATTATTTTGTTTTTAATTTCCAACAAATTTCCTTTGTTCATATGACCTATTTAACCACTTTCTTAAAAGAGTTTCTTTGATCATTGTTCAAAGTATACCAATCCTCATGTCTTTGTGATCTTTAATTAAAAGGCAGGCTCTGCACCTCAAACCATTTGTCATTTTTATTAACTATTTTTTTCCTATTTTCTTTTTTTTTTTCATTTATTTTTTAGTTTTCAGTGGACACAACATCTTTATTTGTATGTGGTGCTGTGAACCGAACCCAGGCCGCACGCATGCCAGGTGAGCGCGCTACCACTTGAACCACATCTCCAGCCCTTGTTTCCTATTTTCATCATGAATTCCTGTGTAAAGTAAGAGAGTATGTTAGTTGGAGCAATATATGTCACAAAAGTGTGACTTTAGGATTGGGGGCTTAGAGTAAATTGTTAATTTTTTCTCAGGAAACTTGATTTGAAATCTTTTCCCCATAAACTTCTTGAGAAATAAAACTATTTTGTGTCCTCAGAGATATTGAAACACATCTCAGGGCATGTCTTAATTGTACCCTTAGTCTCATTCTGGGAGTTTTCCTGCAATCTCAAGTAACACATACTTTTATTATTGATTGATGTATACCCTTTTATTTATATCATGAGTATCATAAACAAAGCACTTAACATTCCTTATGGTTCCAGATTCCATATGGTTCTGCTCTGCCCCAGCATCCCGCAGTGTGACTGTGTCAGTGGGTTCAGGAACACTTCACCACACACACTATCTATAAGTCACCATATGACTTCATATGACTTCTGTGAACCTTGTGATTGAATCTCGGCACCCAGTCTATAGTATTGGAATAGTTATGTATCACTGGATATTAAGTCATTGTATAACTTATCGGCACGTTTGAACCCTGAGCCAAATCCCCATCCCTATTTTATATTTTATTTAAAGAAAGAGTCTCACTAAGTTTCTTAGCACCTGATGTTCACTGAAGCTGGAATTGAACTCATGATCCTCCTGCTTCAGCCTGACAAAATACTGGGATTGATTTCAGTGTGCACCACTGCACACGGTTCTGTTCACATATTTAATGCCAGCATTCCCTCTCTGCATTGTCAACTATTTTATTTTTTCTATTCAACATTCCAAATGAATGCAGTATTTCTAATTTCTTTGAAAAGAACTTCATTGCAGTTTAAAGATTTTGCTTTCTCTTTGTGAGCATTTTACATGAGAGAAAAGAAGACAAGTAACTTGAAAATTTAAAAAATAAAAACAATGTCTGTCTCCTCCCTCTGTCTTCCCAGGCACATTCACCTTATCAAAATGTCTGATTTAAATTTTTTCTTTTATTACGTTCCTGTGTGATGCATCCTCATTCTAACCTCCCATATTGTGTTAAATGGGGGTTTCATAACTGCCTGATAAAATTGTGAAGACATATCATACCTAAAGTCTGTTGAAGTTTCTAGTGAATATCGTTCTTATTTTTTCTTCTAGATAGCAGTATAAAGTATGAAGTTAAGGCACTCAAGAAAGTCTCTGAGAGCCCTTCAGATGTCAATGATCTTTTAGTTATACAGGGCTGGGACCCTCTGGGAAACTAGGTACTGTGAAGACCATGCCCTTAAAATGCAGATTTTTTTTTCAATGAAGACATAAAGTTCTCAAACTTATCGGTCAGAGTAGCAATCAATTAGTTTATTAGAAGTGATGTGAAAGAGGAAAAAGATGACACTCTAAAGAGAGAGAATTTTTTGTCTGAAAAGAGAACATGTCTCTCTTGCAGGCTCTCTTGCATTCCAGTTTTCTTGGAGATCTAAACAGAGATTCCAAAGGGTCCTTCCCAGGTACAGTTCTTGATTTTGTACTGATAGTTCGAATAACATAAAACTCTCAAGTATTCACTGCTATGACAACTTTAGGTTAATTAGATTCATGCTCACCATTACTAAATTAACTCATAAGCAAAATTGTTGCAGATTTTTTGGTTATTAAGAATTACCCTTGTTTCTCTGATTTTCAGAATCTGGACTTTAGCACAGGCACAAAATTCTCCTGTTTAGAGTAACATAGGATGCTCTTATAAACATTATTTTGAAACTGCATTTCTCCTGCAGATAACAGTTTGTTAAGGAATGTGACATATCCTGTCCAGCTAAGCCAGAAAGGATGCAAGTAAATTGCTTCATAGAAAAAAAAGAATGGGGTCAGTATGTTGGTCCTATTCATTTCTTTCTTTATTTGTTTGTTTGATTATGGTATTGTGTGTTGAATCCAGAGCTAGTGTACCATTGAGCTACATCGCCAGCCCTATATTTATATTTTATTTAGAGACAAGGTCTCACTGATTTTGTTAGTGTCTCTTGAAGAAGTTACTAAGACTCGCTCTAAGTTCATAATTTTCCTGCCTCACCCTCCCAAGCTACTAAAAATACAGGCATGTGGCACCATTACCAACCTACCATTTATCTAAAAAAAGTACTTCAGTTTTTTTTACCAGGTTCTGTAAATAATACTATAATGAAAATAGACATGCAGTGGTTCTATGATGTAATAACTCCAGTATTTTTTTAGATTCATACCCAGAATAACATCTAGTGGAACATAAGCCTTTTTTTATTTTAACTTTCTGAAGAACCTTAATACCATTTTCAAAAATAGCTTTATTCAATTGATATTCTCACCAATATTTTTTTCAACTGAGTCTTTTTACATGATGCTTGCATGCTCTGGAGTACCTATTATCTTTCAAATATTTTATTTACGTTTTGTTAGTCATAGATAGACAAATTACTTTTATTTTATTTATTCATTTTTATGTGGTACTGATTCTTAAATATAGTGCCGCTGATGTGCTGTGCAAGCACTCTACAACTAAGCCAGAACTCTATCCTCAGTCTTTGAGATTTTAAGCATAGGCATTCTGACAACACTGCACAAAGTGCAGAATATTTTTTATTTTACTGATACTTTAAATTACTGATGCAAGTGTGTTATATCCCTGGATTTCAAGTAGCCAGAGGAAGAGTGTCCTGTAAATATTTTCTGTGATGAAATAAAACAAGAATCTGCGATTTGTAAACTTTGTTAACACTACTGCTGAAAATTTTTGTCTTTGGAAGTGTTACAAACAATGCAAATCCAATGGCTTGAAATATATCAAGATTTGCCCATGCTCATCTCTATTGCTTTTAGCAATTGAAAGTTTAAGATACACTCCCTTGAACAGAAGTTGCTAATGTTAGACATTCAGTGCATGGAGAAACTTATTCTGAAAACCTACTCTTAGGCCTGGAATTATTAGTGGTGTAAACAAGGGTAGGTCAGGTCTCAGAAAGTGCTCAAATCTTACTGAGTCTATCAGTAGATTGATTAATTTTCCCCTTTTGTACCCTTTATTGAATCAAGAGTGAAGAAATTCTTCCAACAAGAGAAGTTAGTAAAACCACTGGTAAATCTCTTTTTGGGACTAACTGACACCTTTGAGATGTAATTTTTCTGCCCTGACTTCAGGTTGTGAAACAAATCAAAAGACAAACTTGGTCATAGAAGAAAACCACTTTGTAATTTTCACACTTACATTTCACTCCTTCTTTAACCAGTGGATAAGTTAAGATAAAAATTACAGAAAATTTTAAAGTCAGTTTATATATTATCTCAATCTCCCCTCACTTAAGGTGCCTTCAAACTTGTAGGGATATTTCTCAAATATGTGGCACTTCAGTAAACAACTCAAATGCCCATGTGTACCCTAGCTTTTTATACTCATTTGATTGTAGATATTCTTTCACTTGTCCAATGTATGTAAATCTCATTACTCATTTATGTGAAAGTAACACACATAACATGAGTAAATGTGTATTAATATATTAGTAAAGAAAGGGTGGGTTAAAAGCCTTCTATTTTGCTATATTTCTGTTATGGTCCAGCTGTGACGTGTTCCCCAAAAGCTCATATGTGAAACAATGCAGGAAGGTTTGGAGAAGAAATGATTGGGTCATAGCTTTAAAGTCCTCAGTGAATTAATCCCTGAATGAATTAACTATGTGGTAACTGAATTGATAGTGTGTGGCTGAAAAAAGTGAGAATTGGGGATAGAGCTTTGGAATCTAAATTTGTATATTCTCCCCAAAATGAATCTGTCTCTTTACTGTTATCACTATGTCAGTTGACTCCCTCTACCACACCCTTTTGCCATAATGTTCTGCCTCACCTTGAGCCCTGAGAAATGGAGCAGTATTCTATAGGCTAAGACTTTTGAAACCCGAAGCCTGTAAATAAACGTTTATTCCTCTACAATTTCTCTGGTCAATTTGTTAGTCACATTGTTGAAAAAGGCAACTGAAACAACTTCTAACTTGATCTCTCCTTAATATCTGCTCTTTGTGATGATTTTGAACCCAGTACCTTACAGATTCTGCAAACAAATGCTCAGGAAAATGTGACCTATCTAACTTTAGATTGTATTGTATTATCCATTTACTTTTAGCCTTATTTTTGATATGGATAGGCTTAGACCATTTTATTTATCTTAAAAATAAAAGAAATTACATGTATATGGATTCATCTTTGTGTTTGGTTCATACTATGACTCCTTGGATTTCAGTATTGTATTATACATTCATTATATACATCAGTTTCTCTTAATGATACTAATAGTTCATTTGATTCTCTGAAGCATAGGTTTTGGAGGTATTTCATAAATACTTTTCATTCCATGTAATTTTTTTTCAGTCTCTTTCTTTTAATAGAGAAGCATGCTGAAATTTCTTTGTTAATGTTTTTTTTTCTTAGTTGTAATCATAATAACTTTATTTTATCTATTTACTTTTAGGTGATGCTGATGATTGAACCCAGTGCCTCACATGTGCTAGGTAAGCATTCTACCATAACCCCAGTCCTACATGCTAAAATATTGATGAAAATGTTACAGATTTCATTCAAGGAAAATTGTTTTCTTTGTAGTGATGTGTAGTATCTTAACACATGTGTGTAATTGGTTTTTTTAATGTCCCAATTCAAGTTTTATTTACCAGTAAACTCTGCATATTTCCCTTTAAAATGTATATGCAATGTATGAAGTAGTATCAAAATGTTACCTTTATATAATACTGATGTGGTGTTTTTTACTGTTTGTTAGGCTGAATGTAGTGTGGCAAAAAATGTGTCTTGACAGTAGAAACCACTTTACTCACACTTTATTATTTTTACGTTTCTTATGTGCACATTATATTTTCTTTCACCTTACAGATTTCAACTGTATGGACCATGCAGCTCTTATTCTATATATTATTATGGTTTTTAAGAGCAGTCATATTTATAAGTTAATGTTACTGGTGGGGAAGTGTCATGTCCTTCAATAGGCACACATTTTTTTACAAAACGATAGCCACTTATAATTAATCTGTAGTTCATGAGAACTTTTCCCTCCACATCTTCATGAATACTGTTTAATTTTATGTATTTGGTTATATTTTATTTTTTATGAGTACTGAACACTTAGATATCACCTGTATAAAGAGAATATTCAAGTTATTTGACTGTTCTTCTCATGATGTCCTTGTCTTTTTCTTCCTGAATGTATTTATTCATGCATCAGGCAATTTATCTTACCTGTTACTTTGTACCATTTAATGGTATAACTTCATTTATTGATTATTTTAATGCCGAATTAATTAATTTGTTTAACATTTTGTTTTGTGCAACTTTGAACAGAAATAAGTTTCCCATTGCTGTGTGCTTCTTATGACTGAAATCAAGGGTGCCTTTCCATTTAAAACTAGACTCTAGTCTTAATATTATATGAGACAGAGTCTCAATAAGTTGTTAATCATCTCTGTGAAATTTCTTTTATTATTATTATTATTGTTGTTATTATTTATATGAGGCAGTGGAATGCATTATAATTTTTATTACACATGTAGGGCACATGCTTTATGTTTCTTGCTGTATACAAAATATATTCACATCAATTTGTGTCTTCATAAATGTACTTTAGAGAATGGTTTTCATCAGATTCCACCATAATTGCAAACCCTCTGCCACCTCTCTTCTCCCCACCCTGCTACCCTATCTAAAGTTTGTCTATCCCTCTCATGTCCCTCCCTACACCACTATCAATCAGTCTCTTTGTATTAAAGAAAACATTCAGCATTTGTTTTTGGGGGATTGGTTTTGTCATAACTTCTTAAGCAGTTGATACTATGAGCAATACCAACACATTCACAATAAAACTTACTTTTTCTTATAGTAACTATTGAATGTTTTATAATTACATATTGACTATCTTTGAAAGACTTATTATGTTGCACTAAGCAAGATTAAAATCACTTTGTGTGTGTGTGTGTGTGTGTGTGTGTGTGTGTGTGTGTGTGTGACACAGATACCCCATAGATATGAAACTTTATTTAGAAAGGATGGCAATTTTCTACTCCTCAGCAGTGGAAACTTTTATTTTTCATTTTCTAATTGTAAAGATTTTTTTAAAAGATTCTGTTTTAGGGATAGGATTATGGCTCAATAGTAGGGTGCTCAGTTAGTACATGAGAGGCATTGGGTTTGATACTCAGCACCACATTAAAATAAAATAATAATAATAAAAAAAATGATATTGTGTCCACTAACAACTAAAAAACATTTAAAATTCTCTTTTTGGTACACTGATCTCTCTAAGTTTATAACATACAATAATGTGTTGCATAGTGAT
Source organism: Callospermophilus lateralis (assembly GCF_048772815.1). NCBI lineage: Eukaryota > Metazoa > Chordata > Mammalia > Rodentia > Sciuridae > Callospermophilus > Callospermophilus lateralis. The sequence continues at coordinate 173,152 of NW_027517355.1, forward strand.
CTTTTAGTCAGTGATGGAATTTATATACAACAACAGCTACAATATATAGCCTAAGATTGTAGTAGTATACAATCTAAATGTCAGTATACAGTATGATATTTGCAACAATGGCAAAGCCATTTTGAGTGCATTTCTTAGAGTGTATGCCTGTCTTTTAATGAGGCATTTTTATACACATACTATACATTACAAGATCTGATATAATTTTTGAATGACTGTTATATCTCAGATTTACCAAAGCATGCATGAAATTTTATTTGTCTATCAAAGATCAAGAATTTGACACCACTGACACAATAATGGCCATTACTGGATATTAGTTTATTTTGAATATTATATTATTGTTGTTGTTGTTATTATTATTATTATATGGTATTGAACTCAAGGGCACTGAACTCCTGAGCAACATTGCCACCTTCATTTGCATTTTATTTAGATATAGGCTTTCAGTGAGTTGCTTAGCGCCTCCCTTTTGCTGAGGCTGAGTTTCAAATTATGATCCTTCTGCCTCTCCTACCTTGTTAGTTTCACAAGATTCTTACCTGCTTTTTTCTTTGACATCACATGCCTGCTATCCTCTCATGCTGTTCATTGCTGGACTCAGCAGTTTTAGATATTCTCCTTTTCACATTTTGACACCATTGTTGGCAGATCCAAGATCTTTAATTAGATAGTCCTTAATACACAGTTTCTCATTTTGACTCCTTGGTGTTCGTGCTCATGAAGAACTTGAAAAGTGTTCAACAGATATCTATAAATGGTATAAAATGTGAAGAAAAAAAAATCTATAAAAAAAGTTAAAACATACTGACATTTATCTTTGGATAAATAATAAATTGTGAATTAAGGGAGCACCAGCACTATCTTATGGAGAAAAGTAAGCATATTTCAAGAAAGATAAAAAAAAAATAATGAGAGAAACAATAGAATAAAAATACATTTTTACTTTGAGAAATTGATTTTTGAGAACTTTCCAGATAAATCTGGCACATAATTTTATAGGGGTAAGAGACACCCATGAAATTGATGCCTCACAAGTATCTAAACAACCTCATGGTAAGGAAAACTTTGACAGTAATACCTATAAAGCATGAGAATGAATCAAAGAAGGGTGATGAATACTCCTCTGTAAAAGTGCTTATAAAACATAATTTTTCATTGAATCCTAATGTAAAAGATTATTTGTGTGCATAGAGACTAGATAGTACTTTTTTCAGATGTACAAAAAGGTAAGATGCTGATTAAAGTCACATCTTCTAGCTAGAATCATATGGAAGAGAACATAATTAATTTATAGAAAGAATGCTGTTTTATTTTTGGTCCTATTATTTATTTGTATTTGAACTTAATCTTCCACTAATGTGATATGCAACTCAAAATAATACAGTTATTTCTCTGAGTCCCTCATTTCTTGACTACAGAATGACAAAATTTAGATTATGCCATTTCTTATATTCTTTATACCAGAAATCAGAGGGCTAAAGGTTACTTTAACTGTACTTGGATTTGGGGTTTTGGCTCAGAGAAAGAGCACTCAACTAGCATGTATGAGGAATGCAGTTTAATGTTGAGCTCCATACAAAAATAAATAAATAAATAAATAAATAAATGTATTTTGTCCACCTACAACTAAATAATAAATGTTAAAAATTACTGACTGATCTTTACTCAGACAATAATATTTTAACTTTACGTCTTTTATAAACAATTCCATGAAGGGGCTGGGGTTGTGGGTTAGAGGAATATCACTCACGTAGCATATGTGAGGAAATGGGTTTGACTTTTTGCACTACATATAAATAAATAAAATTCTCTATAAAAAAACTCCATGACACAAATCAAAAGAAAATGAGACTATTTATTTATTAACAAATATTTAATAACACTGACTTCTCAGGAGAGTTTTGGTTTACACTTAGACCAGCACAAAAAAATTCCAGAGTTCTGTCAGAATTATGATTCTTTGTCTTACAAAAGTAGAGGATATATTTCAATCAGTGTATATACTTTTTGTTAGCTTAAAAAATAACTTTTTACTATGTAATTATATACTATTCTTAAGAGTCATGAATTTTTGGTGGTTGTGCCAAGATTAAAATATAAATAATAAATTCTACATTGGAAAAAACATTTTAAGGTAGTATTTGTTTTAAAAAATTGGTAAACTGGGTAGTCATGGTGGTGCATGACTGCAATCTCAGTGGCTTTGGAGCTAAAAAAGGAGGATCACAAGTTCAAAGCAAGCATCAGCAATGGCAAGACACTGTGCAACTCATTGAAACTGTCATAAATGGAATACAAAATAGTGCTCAGAATGTGACTCTGAGTCTAATCTCTATGACCCACCCACCCCCAAAAAAATTGCTAAAATCCCAGGAGCATGCCTGTCATACCACCGGCTTGAGAGGCAAAGGGAAGAGGAGAATTAAAAAAAAAAAAAAACAGGCTTAGAAACGTAGCAAAACCCCACGCAACTTTGTGATAACCCTTTCTGAAAATTAAAATAAATAAATAAATAAAATTTTGGGGATGTGACCCGGTGGTAAAGTGTCCCTGTGTTCAATCCATAAATTCTCCAAATGGTAAACTAACTATCATGCAAATGAAAACAACAAAATATATTTATATTTTTAAAAATCATTTAGTTAATACATACATTTCATTTTCAGATGCCACACACAAGCAACCAGATATCTAAAAACAGGTTTTATATTAAAGTTATGAAACTTGCAAATGTCTCTCAAAACTAGATCAAGACTTCTCAGCAGACTAGACACTTTCTATTGAGCTGCTTGTGCTATCACTTGGATGTTTCTTAACTAAACTTTTCCTAGATAAAAAAAAAATTGCAAAAAAAAATTCGAAACTAACAGGGATATCCTCCATGCAAGCCTCATAGATATGCACACATATATGTCTTGATATTATATACCTCTTTTTGCCACTTCATAAATTATAACATTTTCGTGACAAATTGAATGGAAGAAACACTTTATGATCATATGTCATGGGTGAGCTGTATTTGGTCCTGTAAGGAACAGATTTATCTGTGAAATAATTAGGGTTACTACTCTCTGAACAGAAGGATAAGAACTGTCATGAAATTCAGACATTTCAATGATTCACTGAAGACAATTTATTTATTTATTTATTTTGGGTACCAAGTTTTTTCATTTCTAACCAATAATCTGGACATGTCTCAACTTTTTTAAATCTCTTTTTGTTAGACTTTTAATCATGTAATGACATGAGACAGCGATTATGTCACAAAGAATGATAAATATATCATGGCAATCCCCATTTCAAAACGGTACAATGATATCACCATTTAGATATCGGTGACTTGTGAATTTTTACTGTAGAAATTATAATTGTTTTACTGTAGGGGACTGAGCATCCAAAACTAATAGTCACATTTTAAACAAATCCATAAAATTAAAAATTATTATTAAATTTTATTAGGAATTTTGATTTGATATGCTCTAATATTATTATTAGAGCAGAGTGATTAATTTTATTGATAGTTGAATAATAATAATTAATTTTATTGTTTTAAAATTTTAATACATTTACCAAGTTCAAATACATTATTTCATTCACATTTTAACATATTAAGTATGAGCAACTATGGTTGCAAGAGTTTTTTGTTTGTTTGTTTGTTAGTTAGTTTTTGTGTTGTTGTTGTTGTTGTTTTTCAGAAAAGCCTTTAAATGAAAAAAAAATAACTGAATTGGCAATTTCAGGTGGATTTCCCAATTTTTCACAGCAGAATTAATTAAAGCACTGGGTGATGGTCACTGCACCCAGACATCATTTTCAATATAGACCTAGAACATTATCAGGAGAGCATGTCAAGATTTACAACATCAAACAAGGGTTAGATATAAACATAGATATTAGGCCAGGGTAAAGAGCTCATGAATTACATCTTGGAGCATTTCAAGTAAAACATCTGAACATATACTTTAAAATTTAAATGAATACATAAATTAAGACTGAAATATTTCACAAAAATTTTATAACTGAAATATTAGATCATTATTTCATACAGAGCAACTTGTAAATTACAGAGCAGACATCAATTGTAAATGATCCAAATGCTAATGAAAGTTAAATGATAAACCTTGTTCTAAAAGATAAGCATTGCAAATCTAAAAATAAAAAATTCTCAGAAATTTGAATTATTATGAGAGGTATGAGAGGTGACATGATGGTGCATGTGGAAAATTCTACAACAGACCTATGTGACGTGGTCACAGTCAAAACACAGGTGCATTAAATTATTTTATGAAATTACCTTCACACCATGTATAAAAACTATCGGAAAATTATAAATTTTTGAAAATTCCAATGCCATCCACAAGATATTTCTGTCTCTCTGACTCTTAAAATAAAGTTATTATATCTAAATCTCTTTGAATATTCTCATTTGAAGCATTTGGATAAAAAATATTGAATTCAAACAAGTGAGGACTTAATGACACTAATGAAACACTCAGAAATGGGTAAGTATCAAAATAATTACACTAAATGAAATAAGTTAGACACCAAAAACGGTATTGAGTAGTTTGATTTATCTAAGTTCTTGATGATATAAATTTAAGGTACAAAAACAGCAGAAGAAGAAATATTCCTGAGAATGTGGAAATTGATCCATAGGGTATACTTATATCAAAACATACTCATACGTAGGATTAATGTGTGTGCATAATTCTAAGTGTACCTAAATGAAGCTATTAGAACATTTTAGCTATTAAAGCAAACTTTCACTTCGTTGACAACTACTCATTACAAATGTAAGAGTTACCCTTTAACATTTTCTTACGTTGCAAAGCAATCCACATTAGATTTAACAAAAAAAAAAAAAAGACAAAAACTCTGTTAAAATAAATTGGACACTCCAAACCTTGTGTTTTTGAGAAACCAATGGCCACACTGAGCTTCTCAGTTATGGACCTGTGCTCTCTGCAGAGCTACAAACACCATCTTCACCATTACTTCAAAACCTTAGAATGTTTTCTCTTGAAAGCAGTTGTGGTGAGCAGTAAACTGGTAGCATGTCATACTGGTTTTTCTAATTTATTTATTCATATCCTTATTATTTTTGACAGAAAGCCTATTTAGCGTCCTCTATGTCTTGAGATTTGTAGGCCTTGGTTTTATTTGGAGGGGATGAGGGTATAGAGATAATATAATGCTCTTTGGATTTGACAGGAGGAAGAATGAAAAGAGTCTCTACACCCTGTGTTTTCAGGGATGTGCTATAGGAGAACCATCAAATTTCTGTTTGCCATTGTGAAGTTGAGATGATTTCCCACTTTGTTATAATTTAGAAGATGCAGAAAATAAAGGGGATAATGAGAGGTGCTTGGGTCCATGTTGACTAGGTGGCAGATGAGGTAATGGGTAGAGTTTGCTATAGAGTTCAGCTTATTGAAATAAGTATATGTGGGTGCTGAGAGACTGGCTTAGTATCACTCTGAGAATATGTGCTTTGCTAGTTTGCAGAAATGGAAAAAAAAGAGGCTATATATAGCACAAGGCAAGTATATGTGTTAGGTTTCTCAGAGCAGGAAACAAACCAGACCTCTGTGTAGGGAACTAGGCAAAGGGAATTGGCCTATGTTCCTGTGTGGAGGGGAGGTTTTTCTGTAGAAGACCAAGCAACCTAAAAATTGCTAGCCTCGGTACCTGTACTTTTCCATATTGCCCTTAGTTAACTGGCTCTCTCTTGACTCCACCTGCAAACCAATACTACACCTTCTATGGTATAAATGCCAGTGCATATTTCTACACTAATCACACCTCCCTTTATGAATCTTCCATCATTCTTTAATTACAGTCTGCCCTGAGATAGTAGGGGTGCCATCCATCAAGACCAGTTCACTGCAAACACCATAGTTTCTACCTATCCCCCACTCACTATCAATAACTTCTTAATAAACAGAAAGTACCTGTAAAGGCTCAGTGCTATCACTATACAACACTTGAATGTTCAAAGTCAGTCATATTATCAATGCAAAACAAAAGGTCAACCACCAAAATCTACTTCTGTCAAATGTTATTATCTTTGAAGGTAGTGTTTTAATTTTCTTTTAAAATGAATTATTAAATTTTTCAGTATACCTTTATGTATTAATAAGATGTTGGGGATTGCTTAATTTATGACACCACTTAATGACCTAATATCTATGTTATTATTTTTTTATGTATTCATTTTTTAAATTATTTTTTAAATATGATAACATAATGCATTACAATTCATGTTACATGTATTTATGCTTGCCTTATGCTCTATATAACCTCTTTTCCCCCTTTTTTTCAAACTAGCAAAACACATATTCTCAGAATGATACTGTGACAGCCTCTCAGCATGCATACATTCTTATTGCAATAAGCTGAACTCTTAAGCAAAACAAACCCATTACCTCATCTGTCACCCAGTCAACATGGACTAAGCACCTATCATTATCCACTTCATGTTCTGCATCTTCTAAATTTTAGCAAAAGTAGAATATCAACTCAACTTCCTTCATTTATTACATGTATTGAACACAATTTTTCATATCTCTGGTTGTACACAAAGTAGATTTATATCTTGTGTGGCTTCATACATGTTCTTCTATCGCACCAAATGCTACAAAAAGTGCACATTTTACTGTGTTTCATACGAAAAACTTGACTTTCCACTATTTGTGTTTAGTGTGTTTTTTCTTTCTTTTTCATCACTTTGTTTTTCTCTATATTTTGTAATATTCCATTTTGTGTGTGTGTGTGGTGAAGAAAATAGACCACTAGAATCTTCTAACTTTTGCTACATTCAATCACTTGACTACTCACTAGCTAATATTTCTATTAAAGCATCATTTTAAAGGTAAGACTGAGGTATGCTAACAAAACTATTTTCAAGGTCTACTACAAACAGAAAGTACCTGTAAAGGCTCAGTGCTATCACTATACAACACTTGAATCTTCAAAGTCAGTCATATTATCAATGCAAAACAAAAGGTCAACCACCAAAATCTACTTCTGTCAAATGTTATTATCTTTGAAGGTAGTGTTTTAATTTTCTTTTAAAATGAATTATTAAATTTTTCAGTATACCTTTATGTATGAATAAGATGTTGGGGATTGCTTAATTTATGACACCACTTAATGACCTAATTTTTATGTTATTATTTTTTATGTATTCATTTTTTAAATTATTTTTTTAAATATGATAACATAATGCATTACAATTCATGTTACATGTATTTATGCTTGCCTTATGCTCTATATAACCTCTTTTCCCCCTTTTTTTCAAACTAGCAAAACACATATTCTCAGAATGATACTGTGCCAGCCTCTCAGCATGCATACATTCTTATTGCAATAAGCTGAACTCTAAAGCAAAACAAACCCATTACCTCATCTGTCACCCAGTCAACATGGACTCAGCACCTATCATTATCCACTTCATGTTCTGCATCTTCTAAATTTTAGCAAAAGTAGAATATCAACTCAACTTCCTTCATTTATTACATGTATTGAACACAATTTTTCATATCTCTGGTTGTACACAAAGTAGATTTATATCTTGTGTGGCTTCATACATGTACTTAGGGTATTGATAATAATTACATTCCACTGTCCTTTTTACCTCCATGCCCCCTTCCTTCCCTTCTCTCCCCTTTTATCCTTTTCCTTATCTGAAGTTAATGTAATCTTTCCATTCTGTTCCCTAACACATAATGCTATGAATTAGCATCCTTACTGAGAAATCATTTGGTGTTTGTTTTAGGGTGATTTGTAAATTTTACTTAGCATTATATTCTTCAGCTCCATCAATTTTTTCTGCAAAAGTCATGATTTTTTCCCCCTTTAATGGCGAGTAATATTCCATTGTGTACATATACTACATTTTTTCCATTTATCTACTGAAGGGCATCTATTATGGCTACACAGTTTAGCTATTGTGAAATGTGCTGCTATAAATATTGATGTGACAGTGTCTCTGTAGTATGCTGTATTTAAGTCTTTTGTGTAAGAACAAGGAGTGGGATTGCTCTGTCAAATGGTTCCATTCCAGTTTTTTCAAGGAGTCTCCATACTGCTTTCCAGATTGGCTGCACCAATTTGAAGTCCCACCAGCATTGTATGAGTGTGTCTTTTACCACACCCTCACCAACAATTATTGTTGTTTTTTTTCTTAAATGACTGGAGTAAGATGAAATCAGAGTAGTTTTGATTTGCATTTATCAAATTGCTAGACATGTTGAGCAATTTTTTATATGTGTGTCAATTGATTGCATATCATCTTTTGAGAATTGTCTGTTCAGTTATTTGGCTCATATGTTGATTGGGTTATTGTTGTTTTGGTTTGCAGATTTTTGAGTTCTTTATATATTCTATAACTTAGTTCTATATCTGATGTGCATGTGGTAAGAATTTGTTCCCCATTAGTAGGCTCCCTATTTACTTAACCAATTGTTTCTTTTGATGAAAAGAACCTTTTTAATTTAGATCCATAGTATTTATTGTTGCTTAATATAAATCATAGTGCTCTGAAGTCTTATTAAGAAAGTCAGGCACTAACCAGATAGATTTGGGCCTATTTTTCTGTTAATATACACAATGTCTCTGGTTCAATATTTAGGTCCTTGATTCAATTTGGGTTGAGTATTTTGCATGGTGAGAGATAGGGGTTTAATTTTATTTTATTGTATATAAATTTCCAATTTTCTCATCATTATTTTTTGAAGAGGATATCGTTTTCTCCAATGTACATTTTTTTATGCTTTTTGTCAAATATAAGAGAGCTCTAATTATGGGTATTGGTCTCTGTGTTATCTATTCTATACCATTAGTCTACAAGTCCATCTTGTTGCCAATACCATACTGTTTTTTGTTATTATTGATCTGTAGCATAGTTTAAGGTCTAGTATAGAGATGCCACCTAATTCACTCTTCATGCTAAAAATTGCTTTAGCTATCCTGGGTCTCTTATTTTGTCAGATAAATTTCATGACTGCTTTTTCTATTTCTCTGAGGAATGTCATTGGGATTTTGATTGAAATTACATTAAATCTGTATAGTGCTTTTGGTAGTGTGGTCATTTTGACAATATTAACTCTGCCTATTCAAGAAAAAATAGATCTTTCCATATTCTCATGTCATCTTTGATCTTTTTTCCATAGGGTTCTGTAGATTTCATTGTAGAGATCTTTCAGCTATTGTTATGTTGATTCCCAAGGATTTTATAATTTTTATACTATTCAAAGTCAGTGGTTTTTCTCATTTTCTTTGCAGAAGATTTTTTATTGATATTCAAAAATGCCTTTGATTTATGGGTGTTGATTTTGTATCCTGCTACTTTACTGACTTCATTTACTAGTTCTAGCACTTTTCTGATGGAATGTGTCGAGTCTTTTAGGTATAGAATTATATTGTCAGCAAATAGTGCTAATTTGAGTTCTTCCTTACTTATCCATATGACTTTAATTAATTTTATTTGTCTAATTGGTCTGGCCAGTATTTCAAGAATTATGTTAAATAGAAGTTGTGGAAACGGGCATCCCTGTCTTTTTCCAGTTTTTAGAGGAAATGCTTCCATTTTCTGCCTTGGTGTCCTAGAATGGTGCTCCCCAATCTTGTGGCCATTGTCCATGTAATCCATCAAATTGACAAACTCAGCTTTTTTGTCACAGGATCTATATGCCAAAATATCATGTGCTTGAAGCTACTGAATTAGGCACGATAGACACGGAACATTTCCATAATCGTGAAAATTATTGAATGATGATGTTCTATTAATCACCAGGAGCAAATATTATGGATAATATGACCTATTGAGAGTTCAAATCTAGTACCTTTCAACAAATACCTTGCTAACTGTGTTCCAATATAAATTTTTTGTTAAAAAAGAATAAATAAAGAAATAAATAAAATAGAGTGGTGTGGATACAGCTATCAGGTGCTACATTAATGAATTCTGTTTTAGAGCATCCACCAGGTTTTACCTGGCCTCTTCCAATCACAGGATTTCAAGCACCTCCCTGGAAGGCCCCCTCCCATTCTGGTAAAGGCCTTTGACTCTTATGGTGTCATTTTTCAGAATCCCTCTTACCTTCTAGGCTAACAAGGAAACTAGCCAATCAAGAAACCACTACCCTGGCCACTCCAGATAATTCTTGTGCATGGGAATTCATAGCCATCCTATGAGTATGAAGCTGCTGGCATTGGTACCACAGTTAGAAAAACACTGCTCCAGCAGACTCCAACATCTGGGACATAGGGGTGTTTTCATAACAGGTCCTAGTAGAACATGACTCAAGCCCACTTAGTTATAAGCTGGGGATGCTGCTGAAATAAGACACAAACCACCACCACCAACAACAATAACAATAACATAAAGCCCTCTACATTTATGTGGGGATTTTTCTCTAAAAAAGACCTTGAATTTTTAAAAATTATCACATCTCCATATGGCTTCTGCCAATAAACCCCTCAATGATAAACAGTTTTTTAAAAGAATATTTTCAGAAATATTTTTTGAGGAAGTAAAGAACAACCCACTTGGGAATAGTACAGAATGTGAGCACTTTTTTGCTCGATTATAACATAAATTTCTACTGAAGCTGTGGCAAAGACCCTTCACAGACCTCAAGAACAGACAGGAGATTTCCTCCTGCTGACATGCTCTCAAGTCAGAGCTGCACATAACTTGGATTCTCTTGAGGCAAAGAAGGCCCAAAAGGTCATTGAACTAGCTGTTCTGTCACAAGGGGGGAATATATACCATAAATTACCAAATAATACATCTAATAAAACTAATAATTACAAAATGCTATCTTTAACATAGTTTGATTAAATTTAATTTTGAATGAAAGTGTTTAATCTTTAGTACACCATATTTATCTTATTGCTGATAGATGAGATTTTACTGCCAGAAAGTGATAACTTAATGATCTCTGTTAAAGAATGCAAGTCCAAGGAGACTTCAAGCATCAAATATTTATAAGCAGACTTGGTGCTGTGTCCCCATGTAAAGGTAGCAAAACTCCTGTAATGAGGTGGATGCACCCCTATATCACCTGACCACAATGATCTCATCTGAAAGAGACCAGAAGTATGGCAAAACTTTGAACCTCAAAAAATCTTAGAGAGGCGAGGCCACAATGATGTCTTAGAGTCAAGTTCATGGAATACTGCCTTCATGGCATACATTAAGAGTGCCTGGGTGGCAACACACTATCCCATGCTAGGTCTTGTGAAGAGCAAAATACTTACCCCTTTGGCACAGCCCTGCGCATGAGGCTATGTGTTGAATTCCCTGCTCTTGCTCCATTGCTCACTCCTTGATTGGTCACTGCAGAAATTGCATTGGTGGCTGCCTGTAATCTGCTAAGCTACTGCCTGAGTATATATACATGGTAACTTCACAATAAAATGGGACCTGTTTCCTGCTTGATGTCCAGAGGTCTTTATTAGTGACTTCACAGACACAGTCTCTTCTACAATTTTCCGTGAAACCCCTTGCTGGACAAGAAAGAGCCCACATAAACATCAGTACACAGCATTTGTCTTTTTTTGAAGGATCAAAAAAAATCCTTGTAATGTAACTCTCCTGACCTCTAATGAATGTCAGTATGTTTGCATTTCCATCACCACATCATCAATATTTGGATATTTACTCACTTAGTCTTTGTTCCAGAGAAGGTTATTCTTCCATTAGAAATGACTGGGTGATCTTTTCTTTTTTTTAAGCATTTATTAGGGTGGAGATAATGAAAAGAACTTTCTGTATCCTGCCATTTTCTACGAATGACAGTTCCTTCATACTATTTTAAGCAGGATTCAGCTTGTCCATGAGTCCCTTTTTTTTCTTTTAATCTATGCAGAAGGTTTTACTTTTCTTCATGCTGCTTTTCACATCATACCTACAAGTCAACTGATGGAGCTATGCTGAGTGAGAAAAAAATACCAATAAATTGATATTAGGTAGGCCTGCCTACATCTTCCATGGAGGTTGTAACAACTGAGTTGTTGCCTCAGATTATTGGGAGAAAATAAATTCAGTTTAAACTCACTAAGCTTGTAATATTTTAGCCTAAATTCACTCTCCACAGAGAATTTTAGGTCCTCCAAGGCATCTATTCACCACAGGATTTTGCAAAGTAACCATGGATGCACTAGCTACAACATAAACCAGGGAATCATCCCATAATTTATTTGAGACCAAACCAAACCAGTAACTGTTCCTCTTTTGCAGGATTCAACACCCTCACCATGAGAGTCATATTCACTAATAAAAAAAAAAATCTAGTAAAATTTTCAACTGCATTGACCATATGCAACTTTGGTTTGATTTTGATCAAAGTATTTATTTAATCACTAATGAAACATTTTAACTGAAAAAAATAATGATATACACTTTTAAAAGTATTTATTTTCTAAATGTTTATTTTCTAGATGTAGGTGGACACAATATCTTTATTTAATTTATATGTGACACTGAGGTTTTAACCCAGTGCCTCACATGTGCTAGTTGCTCACTCTACCTCTGAGGCAAAATCCCAGTCTCTCGTGATATACACTTTGATGTCTACGTTTTTGTTTAAAAGAGTGTTTTGATTCTTCCAAGTTTTTCTGTGGATAAGCAGTTTACTTATTTTATTTATTCTACTTATTTATTTTCTTTGCACCTGTAATGAAAACCAGGGACACTTAATCACTGAGCCACATCCCTAGCCCTTTTATCTTTTTTATTTTGAGACAGAATCTTCCTAATTTTCTTAGGACATTTCTGAGTGGCTGAGGCTGGATTTGAATTATGATCCTCTTGCCTCAGCCTCCCAAGCTTATGGGATTACAGGCATCATTTTCATTATGTTTAAATAATTTGACATTTTATGAATATTTAAAAAAACGTGCCGAACATTTGGAATCTTTAGTTGTAGGCAAATTTTGAAATGGGCACAAACACTGGTAGGATTAACTAGTTCTTGTGTTCTATTCTATATATACAACAATATATGATATGATTCAAAATTACTAGAAGAAAATAAATGTGATAAACAAAATGAGAAATGATAAGTATTTGAGGAGGCAAAATGATAATTACACCATTATTATCAATATATGTGTCAAATAACTATATTGTATGATAAAGATATACTTGTGTCAGACTGGAGTGGTGACTCAGTGATAAGCACTTTCCTTGCATGTGTAAGGCACTGTGTGCAATCCTCAGCACCATATAAAATAAATAAAGGTATAACAATTATCTACAACTAAACAAAGAAATTAAAAAAGATATATGTGTAAATTAAATTATAAAGTTATGAATAGTTGCACATATATATCAAAGTATTTTCCCCAAGATATGTATTAATTCAAAAGAAAAATATAGTAACTTCATAGTGGATAGACCCTTTAGACACCAGCTTAACTAAGTGATCAAGGTCATCACCACCAGTAATCAAACATGTTGGAGACATGAGCCTCTTGATATGGTGAGCTGAGAAGGAGCCAGCACCATTTCTGTGGTATTGCCAAAACTGCAGAGCCTCCCTCTTATCTTGAGAAAACACAAGGTAACCCACAGTTCTACAAAACACTTATTCCTCAGTGCTGTCAAGATCATGAAAGATGAGTATAGACTGAGGGAATGTCACCAATGTTAAGATCTGTAAACAAGTCAGGATGGCGCCTGGCATTTGGCCAGAGGGAGTGGTTTGTGAGGTGGTGCCAGCAAGCCATTAACTGTGATTCGTTGACTGCTGTATCTAGTTTATGTTAATTAAGATAATTTGTGTGGAATGTATATATACCCCTCCTGTCCTACAATAAATGGCTCCCACTCCTGCTGTATCAATCTACACAAGTTGTTCGTCACCCCCTGGTTATTTTGCTGCAGCCTTACTGCGGCAACCAATTGATCAGGGACACAAAAGAAAAATAACAACTAAATGTAGTGTGGTGTCCAGAATGGGGTGATGGAAGCAGGAAAAGATCTTAGTAGAAAAACGGGAAATTCCAATAAGAGTTGTTTTGTTTTGTTTTAGGTACTGGGGATCTAACTCAGGACTGCTTTACCATTGAGCTACATCCACAGCCCTTTTTTATTTTCATTTTTTTTAAATTTTGAGACTGGGTCTCATTAAATTGCTTAGGGCCTTGTTAATTTGCTGAGGCAGGCCTCGAATTCCCTATCCTCCTGTCTCAGCCTCCTGAGCTGCTGGGATTACAGACATGCACCACTGTACCCAGCATCCAATAAGATGTGAAGTTCAGGTGATTGTACTGAACTAAGGATAAGTTCTCAGGCTTGATCATTTACTAGGGTTATGTAAGATGTGAATATTAGGGAAGGCTAGGTGAGGGGTGTACTGAAGCTATCTGTTCTATTTTTGGCAACTTTTCTGTAAATCTAAAATTAGGTCAAAATAAAAGGTTTAAAAAAATGCCACTTCGAAAATTTAGGGCAGATGCCTGGAAGGCCTCATGGGAAATTTCACTGCTCTACCTGTCTTTGGATTTGAGATTGGGAGACCTCCTGTCCTCAGAGCATTAAAGCACCCACGGAGATTTATTCAGTCATTCTGGCCTATGGTTGGCCAAATGGCTTATACCTTTAGGACAGACTGACCCCCCTTTCTCCTCTGCAGTATGGAGCCCTGAGCCCCCCATCCCACGTTGGGATTCTCATCCTGGCTGGCAGAGGCTGCGAGGTGAGGCTGCAGCAGTCTGGGGAAGGCTTGGCAGGTGAGTGAGAGGGTGCTCCAGAGGGAGGGAGGCTCAGACAGTGTTTAGCTGTAGAGTGGGGCTTAGCAGAGGCGAGGGGAAAAGGGAGGGGGGCTCTCCTTCTCAAGGGGCCCTTTCATGTTGAAATCAGCCGTCATGAATGCTGGGGGCCCAGGAGCCCAGGCGTGGGAAATGTGAGAGCCCCCTTATGTCCCCTCATGTGACATGTCGTCTGTGGCTCCCAGCCGGCCAGCCAGGATGCATTAGGAGAAGTGTCGGTGTGCACCTGGGGCGGGGGAGGGTCCCATCAAGACATTGACCCACTCAGGGAAGGGAGATTTGAAGAAGCAAGTTCTAGACTCTCCTGGTGCTGGAGGGGAGGGTGGACTGGGCACCCTGTTGGCTTCAGGATCAGGGGTGGGGCAATTGGCAAGAAACCAAGAGAAGGTTGGAGGGGACCCACGCGGCCTCAACATGCATATCGAGAAGTGTTATTTCTGTTCAGGGCCCATCTACCCCGGCCACGGCATGATGTTCGTCTGCAATGATTGCAAGGTATTCAGATTCTGTAAATCCAAATGTCATAAGAACTTTAAAAAGAAGCATAATCCTCGCAAGGTCAGGTGGACTAAAGCATTCCGGAAAGCAGCTGGCAAAGAGCTTACAGTGGATAACTCATTTGAATTTGAAAAACGTAGAAATGAACCTGTCCAATACCAGCAAGAACTATGGAATAAAACTATTGATGCAATGAAGAGAGTTGAAGAGATCAAACAGAAACGCCAAGCTAAATTTATAATGAACAGATTGAAGAAAAATAAAGAGCTACAGAAAGTTCAGGACATTAAAGAAGTCAAGCAAAACATCCATCTTATCAGAGCCCCTCTTGCAGGCAAAGGAAAGCAGCTGGAAGAAAAAATGGTACAGCAGTTACAACAGGATGTCGACATGGAGGATGTTTCTTAAAAATCTTA
Organism: Callospermophilus lateralis; assembly: GCF_048772815.1. Taxonomy (NCBI): domain Eukaryota; kingdom Metazoa; phylum Chordata; class Mammalia; order Rodentia; family Sciuridae; genus Callospermophilus; species Callospermophilus lateralis. Next base: position 188,850 of record NW_027517355.1, read on the forward strand.
CTCTATAATCATTTCTATGTGTACATTTGAAAATCTCCTTTGGAGACTTAGAATTTAATTCTAAATAATTAATTTTTATATAAGGTCACTGAAGTGAAAGGTGATTACAAATACTGTTCTACATTGCTATCTGCAAAGCATCAGATTATGGATGTTAGATTGCACCTCATTGTAATGTCTTCATTGATAGACATGCTTATGTAAATCATGAAAATTCTCTTTATAAATGCACAAGTGGATTGTGGACAGAATGGTCATGCCTTTTGGATAATGGCACTAGGCAGCATTTATGTAATAAGTAATTACAAAAATTTATGGCCAGTGATAGGTAAAATCAAATTTTCTTTGCAGTAAAATGTTCCCTTTATTATGTTATAGAAGGGAGGATACAACAATCTCAAAATGTATGGCAATCTCAAAATCATTTATTTTAGTATTTTCTGTTTTGATTTATTAGCCTAAAGGAGCATAATGGCCAAATACCATGAAGCCTAGTTATGCTAAGCTGTTTTGACCTGGTTTACCTGTTGTTGGCAGGTAGTTGTGAGTGTTTGTGAGGAGAGCTGACTAATCTTTATTTGAAATGGCACTATATTATTTCTGCTTTAGAGAATACTCAGTTCTAATTTGTGATTCCTGGTAGAGCAAGCTCCCTCCCCCCTCCCCTGATGTAGAAGCAAAGAAATCCTAGTGTCTTAAAATTTGTTGCGGAGTTTTCTTTCTTTTTAAAAACAGGTTCTTAATTGTTATGGAATATAGAATTTATGAGTATAACATCTGCCCATTTGTACATAAAATAAAAACATTTTTAGTGTGTGCCTATATATTATTTAAATATACTAAAAAATATGAGGTATTTTTACTTGGAAGAAAATAACTTTCTTTACACATACTACTTTATTAGGAAATATAGTTAATTAAAGAGAAATATATGCTTAGCAAAAAAAAAAAAAAAAAAAAGAATCCAAGAGAAGGCTCTAGTCCCAACCCTCTCCAATGCCCTGAGTAGCCTGCTTCTCGCCAGCTCTGAAGGTGCAGACCCTGCTGACAAACCTCCAGGGACAAGAAGCTCACTCTATCCTGGGAGAGCGTAGGGTCCTGGCATTGGTTCCACCTCTGGATTCAGTTTTCATTCCCAGCCAGGAAATCTGGGACATTGGAGAGGGGAGGCTGTGGCCCCATCTTCCCTGGTACACTCTCAGCCCAGGAGTGACCCCTGCTGTCCGGACAACCCTGGAGGTGGAGGACTATGCTGGCTAGCTGTGCATGGATTGTGCTGGGTGGCCCTGCCAGCCCCCTCCCCACCCCGCATTCTGTGTTGCTCTCCACTGGCCTACAAGGTTCTCCTCAAATGTACTGCCACAGGAGGGAGGTGGGTGAGACCAACATCTGGACCAAGGGGACATCATTGGCACCCACAGCTGGAGCTATCAGCAGCCAATGTTTACCCAGACATTATTTGCCTTTGTAAGTTCCTGGCCCCCAACATGCCCCCCCCAGAGGACAGGGTCCTGAGCCTCCTCCCCACGACTGGGCAGGGACAGACCCGAGAGCGCCGTGGCTGGCTGGAGTTCAGATCCTCCCAGCAGCTTCGGCTGCCTGAGAGAAGAAAGGGCTAGCCAGCTGGGCTGTCCCTTCAGAGGTGTGGGCACGAGTAGGACAAGGCCATGGAGAAAGTGTGAGTGGACCCTGGACACAGCGTGGAGCAGAGAGGAGGGCCAGACCTCTGGAATATTTCAGAACCTTGCTGGCTGACCTTGGGTCAGTCTGTTCCTCTGTATCCTCTGCCAACAAACGGGAAGATTTCCTTGCCACCTGATTGAAAATAGTCTCTGTTTTAGTCAGCTTTTTTGCTGCACTATTGGAGGACCCAACCAGAACAATTATAGAGAGGGAAAAGTTGCCTTGGGGGCTCAGGGTTTTAGAGGTCTCAATGCACAGACAGCAGGCTCCATTCCTCAAGGTTTGAGGTGAGCTGAACCTCATGGCAGAAGAGTGTGGTAGAGGGAAGGGGCTCACATGATGATCAGGAAGCAGAGGGAGGCTCCACTTGCCAAATACAAATATATATCCCAAATAATTGGCCCATGACCCTCCTCCCCAGCCACACCCCACCACTTCAGTCACCACTCAGTCAATCACTATCAGGGGATTAATTCACTGAGGGGTTAAGACTCTTACAACCCCATCACTTGTCCTTCGAAACCTCTTGCATTGTCTCACAGCTAAGTTTTTTGGGGACCCCTCACATCCAAACCAGAACAGCCTCCTGCCACACCTATCCCCTCCCGTGCCTGTTTGCTCTTTCTAGCGTATGTTCCAACATGCACCCCTCTGCCGGAGCACGACCACCAGGAGGGCAGGCAGGACCTCACTTTACTGTCACTGCTCCCTGGCATCCAACCAAGCTTCCACAGCTCTTCCCTAGCTTGCCCCTCTCATTCAATCTGCTTCAAGTGACATTGTGGATTGGGGTCAGAGAAGGACAGAGCATGTTCTGTGGTGGCAGGCTCTGGCCAGAGAAGTTTTCTCCTGGAGCACAGCGAGTCCCAGGTGGGCAATAGCGTGGGAAAGAGTATTATGCCTTCATGATAATAGAGTACGCATTCACATGAGGAACCAGATTCAGAGATGTTCTGTAACTTACCTAAGGTCACACAGCCCCAAAGTTACAGAACCAAGATTTGAGCCCCTGTTCAAGGTTTCCTCTTTACTCTGCTGCCTTCTGTAAAAGATGTTCGAAGTTCTCATTTGATTTCCCAGGACACTTGTGTCCCACACTCCATTGTATCTATACATTCTTTCTATATCATTGAACCCTCAACCCCAACCTGGTTGATGAGCACAGAAGACAACATGAGCCCAATTTCACAGACCAGAGAGAAGCCTGTAGCCACGCAGCAGTAAATGGCAACATCTGAACTAAGCTCAGGTCAGCCTCATGTTCGCACATTGCCTTAGCCTTCTTCCAGGCTGGGACTAAGCTTTCAGGTCTCATTGGCTGGCACGGGGCTCCTGACCTCCCAGCCTGCATTAACACACCCGTGCTAAAAGCTTCCCAGGGACCTCGCCCTGGACAGAACCTGCTCCCTTTACCCCATCCACAGGGTCATTTCAAAAAATCCTGTTGGCCCTCCAGTGAAGAGGCAAAGGGTGTCCAGGCTGCCAGGGCCCAGGAAACAAGGTAAACCTTAGGCTACCACGGAGCACCTACAAAATACTCAGACTAAAGGCAGCTGCAACTTGACTCTTGCTGAAAGCCAAGCATCAATCTAAAGAATATTTACTGCATCTCTGCAATATGCCTGACATTTCATGAAATCATTTTTTTTTATTTTGTGGAATTGGGGATCAAACCCACAGGTGTCTTTATCACTGGGCCTTATAACCCTGGCCCTTTTTACTTTTTTATTTTTATTTTTTATTTTGAGGATCTCACTAAGTTGCCCAAGCTCACCTGAATCTTTTGATCCTCCTACCTCAGCCTCCTGATTCACTGGGATTACCAGGAATGTGTGTTTTTTTAATCTGAAATACTTTTATGAAAAGGCATGCATTAGTCCAGTGCTTGCTATGTGGGATATAGTCACCACATAAAATCCATGTGAATCTTTACACAGTCTTGAAAGAGGGGCTACAGATATCACCCCCATTTTGCAGATAGGTAGAGTGAGACTCAGAAGAGCCAAGCCACATGTCCAGGATCTCCAAGGTAGCAAGTGGCAGGGCAGGGAATAGAACCCAGGTTTTCCCAACAAAAAGGCTATGTCCTTCAGGCCTATAATCCCAGCAGCTTTGGAGGCTAAGGCAGTACGATTGCAAGTTCAAAGCCAGCCTCAGCAACTTAGCAAGATGCTAAGCAACTTAGCCAGACCATATCTCTAAATAAAACATAAGAAGAGTTAGGAATGTGGCTCAATGATTGAGTGCCCCTGAGTCTAATCCCCAGTTCTTAAGCCATGTGCTGTCTGTCCCTTCCTATGAGCAGAGGGCCCTGCACTTTAGCCTCACCTCCTCAGACATGCTTTTAGGAGCACATCCTACTTCCCCATGTCTGGACATGCTCACTTGACAAGTGGGAGGAACACTGGGGAGGCTCCTAAGCAGGCCTCCGGCTATGGGGGTGGACCCAGGATGCCCACCCTTGTCACACCAAGTTCAACCAACAGGTCCCACTCACTGTCCCCCAAATCAAAGGCAGTCTGTGTAGTAAGGAGTCCCCTTCATGATGGTCCCTCAGAGCTCCTGGGGGCTGCCTGGTGGCGGCTAGGAGGGGACTGGGGGGATGTCCCTCCCTCTGGGTATTTGGGAGCTGGTGTCCAGGGAGCCTCCAGAGGATGTTGATGTGGAACTGGAGCCACTGGCCCTTCCCTGTACATGATGAGCAGGGAGTGTGTTGATGGATATGCTGATTTCACTATCCCACACACCATTACCATCTAGAAGTTGGCAGACTTCTGGGTGGGGAGTGATAGGGGAGGGAATTTACTAACTTCCTCATGTGTGTGGTGGCATCCTTTACTCTTGAATAAAGGCCAGGGACCTGATTCACTCTTGGAGGCCCGAGAATAGAGGCACCGCACTACCTGGGTTTCTCCCTCCCGTCCACCCTCCTACTGCAGAGGTCTTGCCCTTGGCCAGGGCTCCCCCCCCACTTCTGGGGGTGCCAGGATGATGGGAACCCAGCTGTCCACCTTCCCCACAACTCCACGCTTCCCCATCCCATGGTCATGTACAGGGAGCAAGAAATGGACATCTTGGTGTGGGAGGGGTGAGGTGCAGGTGCCTCGAGGCCAAGAGGGAAGGGAACCCAGAGGGCTTCCTGGAGAGGGAGGTTAGGGGTCCTTGCTAAGGGGCGTCTTTGGGGCGGGGAACAGCCTGGACAATGGCTGAGAGGTGGGGCCACCAGCGGATGTGAGGGGCTGGGCGGGTGGAGAGGAAGGGGAGGGATGGGTGGATGCTTCTAGAACAGGCCTCCCCCAGTGGCAGCCCCTGTCCTCTCTACCCGCGCCCACTGATAAGGCCTGGGCAAGGACAACAGGGTCAGGAGGGATGCCGGAGGCTCATTCATTGCCCAGGGCCCTGGCGGGGAAGCCAGCTAGGAGGGCAGCACAGCAGGGTCTCCCAGAGCGCTCTCCTCGTTGACAAAGGCGGGCTTGGGGCAGGAGGGGCTGGAGAGGGTGACATTCTCCCTCGAGGCCATCCGTGGCCTGCTCCCCCAGCACTCAGGAGACACAGGACAGCTGTTCAAACACTGATCAGGGAGTGGGGCACCACGAGGTTGGGTGATGGGAGGTGGGGAGGCCACCGTGACTGGGTGCGCTACGCCCCATGTGTTTGGCCTGTGCTGGACGGGCATCTGCTGGGAGTGGGGGACGCAGGGCAGAACGAGGGTCTGTCCCCCTGTGTGCACGTAAGTGGGCTCATGAGTAAGACAGAACGGGCGTGGGGGGGTCGGTGCATGCATCATGGGTTGGGTGCACACGGTCTGCGCATGTGCAGGTGGACCGACCCTGCCGGTCCCTTCTGCTCGGGTAGTGATGCTGGTGCAGGGGTGTGACATCCACGCTAGTGTGCATGCGCTGGCCCACACGCATGCATGTGTGTATGTGTGCTGCACTAGAAGCGCAGTGTGACAGGCCGACATGGTGGAGGCCCGAGGCTGGCTTTAGTCCTGGAGCCCACGAATCCCCAGGGCATTGTCCCTGTCGGTGCCCAGCAAGTCCTCAGGCCCAATACCTTCACCCCTCACCTTGGAGAGGGCATAGAGGTGACCCCAGGTCCTCCCTAGAACAGTCTCCGTGAACATCCGTCCCATGCCTCTGCACCCCACTCCGGACTGCGCTCACTCCAGAGGTGCAGGTGACGGTGAGGGCAGGTGGCAGTGGTGCCGGCACGAGGCAGGTCCGTGTGTGTCCCTGAGCCGCAGCCTGGCTGGAAAGCTGAGGGGACCTGATTCCTGGTCTCCATTGGCCAGATTCCCTGCCTGCCCTTCCAGGACAGTCCCCCAGAGCCACCAGAGCCCCGCCAGGGGGGACCCTGACCTAGGAGTTGGGGCACCCCAGGCTCATGGCCCTGGCCCGCTCCCACCCCTTCCCACCTCGGCCTCCTTCTTGGTGAAGAAAACACCGAGCTTCAGCCCTTGGGCGACAGAGGTGCCTGAGCCCTCCAGGTTGAGCGGAGATGGAAGGGACTGGTGTGGCTCCTCTCTCCTCCTGTCTCTGCGTCTCTCCAGCCAGTCATGTCCCCACTGCTCACACACTTTTTAAAATGTCAATAGACTGTCACTCACTTTTCTTGTTATACTTCTTAAAATGAGGGTTTCCTCTAGTCGATGGCGGGAGGTGACACTGGAGTCACGGGCTTGGCATTATTCCTGTTGAGAGGAGATGGACTGTGGAGAGCTCATCAGCTTTCATAGTAACTATTTTATTTATAAGGATTTTCCTAATGTCATGAATGTGCCATGCCTGGCTTCTTTGTGCCCACTCTGGAGAGAAGGGGGGACTGAGCATGGCCCAGGTGGGGTGGCTTTCTTTACCCCGAAGCCCAGAATCCTAGAGGAAGTGACCTTCAGCAGTGTAATGCAACAGTTTCTAATTGCACACTGCTGGTGGTGGGGAGCTAACTCCCGACCAAGATGGCCCACCTCAGGTACAGTCTCCAACCCCTTTCCTACCCTCACGGGCCCTGGTACTGTTCTCTGAAGCGAGGGAGGAAATCTCTCCAGAGTCCCAATTAGGGTCCTTCTAGGGATCCCTTCCCGCTCTGAAATACCCCCATTAGTCTTTTGAATCTCTCTCCATCCCTTCACCATCTTACTGAGTCTCCAAAATATACCCAGAATTCTCTTCCCCAAGATCAGGAAGACCAATTGAGACTTCTGTGGGTTACCAAGACCAGTGTCTCCCAAGGTCACTTCTGAAATGTCTTCATTCTAGTCACATTTATAAGGATCTTATGTTCAAATGAATGTTGCAAGTGCTGGGTTAAAGAAATATTAGAAACTTCCTTTGCAGAAGGACTTATCAGGGCCTTATATGACTCATGTACCTGAGACTCTCCAAACCAGATACAGGAGGTTGAGTTTGGGTGCGTCTGGACTTGTCAGAAAGTCATGCTAGAAGGGACACGTAAACTGCTCTAGAGTCAGATCTGGGTGAGAAATCCAACTCTGCCATGTGTTACCTTTGGGACCTGAAAATGCCTTTACCACTCTGACCTTCAGACTCTTCATCTGTCATGTGAAAGATCTTCATCTCTGTGCCTTGCTTGTTCAACAGGTGGAGCACAAGGGAAAGAAGTCAATCAGTTCCCAAACTGCCTCATCTGGTGCAGCTATCCCCAGGCACATCCTGGCTCAGGCCATCCTCAACTCCCCACACAGCCTCAAATGTACCAAGCCCACTGCTGCCTCAGGTCTTTTACACATGCTAAAAATCCACTTTCCAGGTACATCCATATGATGCATGGTAGGGGCTCAACAAACAATGCATAAACTGCTGTGAGATGGAGGCCCTTGATGTCTTCCCCTGCTGGCCACCATCCTGCTCATGCCCATAATCTGATGAGGCCTGAAATCTTCCCTGTCCTACCCTGAAGCTGGAGCAAGTAGGGCCTCCCATGCATGCACCTGAAAATCACCATGAAGGCAGTTTCCAGGATCTCCCGGACAGGGAGGATGTCAGCTGGGAGCCACTGGGCCGTGCCCAGGCCGTGCTCCAGGCCCCTGGACCCTGCTCCGGCTCATCTCTTCAATGGTGTCCCCTCTGCTGGCTGCCTGTGCTGGCCCCTGACTTAGTCAATCTTGGACAATTGGCCACAGGCTTGTTTCCTTAAAATGAGGTCACCTTTAAGGATCTCTGACAGGACGTGGCCCCAACTCCTCAGAGCAGTGGAGACATTGCAGCTCAGGTAAGTGAACATTCTCTTAAACCAAAAGGCTTGCAGGGGGCTCTCTTCTCCCTCAGGCTGAGTAGGCCTCTCAGGACCAGGTGAGGCATCCCCCAAGAGGGGACACTGTCTGTGTCACAGAAGGCTCCACTCACCCAAGTCTCCTCCTGCCATAGGTGGATCATATGTCTGATGTTCTCCTCCCACTTACTGCATCTTTGGTCTGAGGGGTCTGGAGTAAAACCAAATGGCCCGGGTTTAAAACCCCTATGGGCCTCTTTTGAGCTGTGTGATCATTGGTAAGTTAATAAATCTCTCTTTGCCTCAGTTTCTTTCTTAAATGGAGACACTGGTGTGTCTCCTGGGGTTTATTTATGCAGAGCAGTCCCTAGCACATAGGAGGTGCTGCATCAACGTGGCTGCAATGACTATTAAGGCCATTTTGGGATGTTGTGGGTGGAGTGGGGTGGGGAATTCAGGAAGGATCAGTGTGAACTCTTTTCTGTTAATGCATTTTCTTTTTTGTGGGAGGTATGGTGTCAGGGGCTAGAAGGAAATTCTCCTTCAAAGAATAGAATGACATTTACAAGAAACAGCCTCCTGGGAGACATCCTGCCTGGGAGACATCCTGCAGCTACCTATCTCCCTGGAACATCCTGTGGTTATCAGGATCATCAGAAATCTTGCAGCTGGCAGTTTTACCACCCACATCCAGCAATTGCTGTTTAGAGAGCTTCCCCATCCCCAGCATATAAATACCCCTGTGTGAAAAATAAAAGTTTGCAGCTTGATCAGAACTCCTGTCTTGCTGTCATCCTTCATGTCTCTTGTCCCTTCATTCCTCCCCACCTAGGTTCACCGCCCACGTTGATGTGTCCTGCGGGTCAGAACATTTGGCGCCCAAAAATTGGGGCTCGAGCCTTTGACTGAGAAGGAACGCTGACCTCCGGGGAGACTTGGCCAAGCGGAGCTCGCGATCGCCTTGGAAGACACGACGGAGAAACAGATCCAGGAGGAGAGTGGGGACGACGCACAGTGAATGACCCACCATGGGACAAGCAGTTTCGTCACATGATTTGTTTTTGTCAGGCCTCAAGGAGGCCCTCAAGACACGAGTGGCACGTGTTAAGAAAAAGGACTTAAAATTATTCTTTTCATACATAGGAGAATTGTGTCCGTGGTTTCCCCTTGAAGGGACCATTGATGGTAAAAGATGGCTTAGAGTAGGAGACTGTTTAAAAGATTATTATGAATCCTTTGGCCAAGAAAAGGTGCCTGTTCCCACCTTTTCTTACTGGAACAAAATGAAATTCTTAAAAATTCACCCTTTGACAATGGTACCTTAAAACTTGTCAGGATTGGGGAAGAGGCTATGCAAAAGACCTCTCATCCCTCTCGTCCCCCCTAGGCATGCCCTTCAGTTAGTATAGACATAGATCCTTCTCAGTTTCCCCAGGACCCTGGGAACCTTCCTGGATGCACTCAAAATCCCACCCTAATGAATAAGGCTCCAAAAGCTACCAACCGCCTTTATCCAGTTTTAAATCCCAGAGACACATTGACACCTGGGGAAGAGGCTACCTTGGAGAAGGAAGCAGCTCGCTACCATTCAGAAGATCCGCCACCCTCAGGACCCTGCCACAGCCTATAGGACTTACCCATCCACCTCCCTCCTATATCCCTCCTGCCTTTTGTGCTCTGGCCCTTCAGGGGCCAACTGCCCCATCAGATATTTTTTCTCCACTTACCTTGCCTAACCTGGCTCCCTTGCGCAAGTCTCTCCAACATAGAGGGGAACAGATCCAACTTTTAAAAGAATTAAGATGCCTTGACTCTGAGCTCCGCTCATTAGCCTTAGGCACAGAGTCAACCCAAGCTGGCCCAAGGCGGTCTAATACAAAGGTTAAGCCACACCATGGGCCTGTTCTCGCCTTCCCAGTCAACCACAGGCAGATAGATAAGCCCGCCCAGGCTGAGGACAAAGAGGAGGATCAAGTGGAGGAAATGGATCCAGGGTTCATAGTTTGTCCCTGGTGAGCAGAGTTCTCTCTCTGCTTCTTCATTGCCATATGCTGAGCTGCTTTCCCACTCCCTACACTTCCCCCACTATGTTCTGCCTCAACATGGCCCCAGAGCTATGCAGTTGGTGGTCAGTGGAGTGAGACCTGAAACTATGAGCTACATAAACTTGTCCTGCTCTAATTGTTGTTGTTAGATTTTTTTGGTCACAGTGATGTAAAAGGCAACTAAAACACAGACTAATTTATCCAGCAGGGAATATTAAAGGCAGTACAGCATTTGAGATATGGCCTGGGTATATTTTTCTGCTTTCAGCCTGATATACCATGGGGATCAGGAGCAAAAGCCAGGGTAGAAAGATTTAAAATACTTGCAGGTTTTCCAGAAATGAAAACTTTGTAATGTTGGGGCCAAAGATGGTGTGGTTGGTAAAGAGATTAGTTCCATTACACAGAAGCCACCTTTCGGCGTCTCAGGAATGGGAAGGACACCACCCTTAGCAGGCTCAATGACTTGTGGAGAGATTATCAGGGTGCCCTGCGTGCAAAAGGCAGCCTCAGAATCCTATGTCCAGATTCATTTTGCTGTGTAACTAACATCATATGGGCTAACAGAGGCCATGGTGTAGGTGGGTCTGGCTACTGTCCTCATTCTCAGCTGACCTTGTTATTGTCCATGTGATGCTGGTTATCAGGCTTACAGAGTGAAGAGTTGAGGGGTTGTGAAGGTTTGCATTCATACTTCAGAGGAAACGCTGGTGAACAGGATGTGCATATCACATTCAGAGTGCAACCCAGTAACCCCAAAAACAGTGATTTATCAAACTATGAGAGTGGAGCCAGTGTTGTGGTGGAAGTTAGCAGTGGCAGGCCTATGAACCCCTGCTCAGGTAAGTGAAAGTCAGTGAGCACAGAAGCTCTAGGGAGTGGTCCCACATCAGACCAAGCTGGAGGGGTAAGGATGCTCAAGCTCTAGGGCACCCATATTACACCATCAGGTGCCCTAGTTTCACACCTGGAGCACTAGACTTAACGTGTGCCCTGCTGTGCTTTTTCAGTCTTCTCCTTACTGCTGTCCTCTTCTTCCCTTTGGGGTTAGTTGTGTTTCCCCTGCGTAGATGTATCTTTGAAATGTGTTAACTATTTTTGATTATTAATGAGGATCGCAGCCAATGCAGCTACAAAAGGTTTGATTCTGCTGCTTTGCTTCCACTCATGAAAGTCAGTAACTGAAGAGGCAGAGAGGTGGGAGAGGAAAAGGCTTCATTGGCAACAATTCAGCATTTCAGAGATGAATGGCTAGCTCCTGGTTTCATCTTGCTTAGTACTGCTGAGTGAAAGTGTATACAGTGTGTAATGTGGAATTGTTCTCGCAGTCTTGGGCAGGTGGACACAAGCACAGGTTACTAGTGTTGACAGACTGTCCTTCAGAGGGGTCTGGAGTCATGGCTCAGTGGTAGAGAGCTTGCCTGGCATGTGTGAGGCACACGGGTCAATTCTTAGAACCATATATAAATAAATAAATATTGATAGACAACTAAAAATAAATGTCACTAAGGAGCTGGGGATGTGGCTCAAGTGGTAGCGCACTCGCCTGGCATGTGTGCAGTGCTAGGTTTGATCCTCAGCACCACATAAAAATAAAGATGTTGTGTCTGCCCAACACTAATAAATAAATATTAGAAAATTCTCTCTCTCTCTCTCTCTCTCTCTCTCTCTCTCTCTCTCTCTCTCTCTCTTAAAAAACTGTTATTTAAGAAGGTGGGATTCTGTGGGTTATATCTGGGTCCAGTGGACCCTGACACATCCCAGACCTGTGAATCTAAGATAATGTGATTTTTTTATATGCTTGCAATTCTGAAGGTGTGTGTGTCTGGTTTCCCTCCTAGTCAGTGTCTTCTGTACACTTCTGCCAATACCTTTTAATTTGGACATTTCCTGTGACATAGTAAGGTGCCCAGTGCAAGGGCCCTTTTAACTGATTTCATGCTTTTAACTGACTCTATGGTTAGTCATTAAGATAGGGTTGAGGGTGTGGGGAGAAAAGAAAGCTATACTCATGAATTAAAAAGAAGAGAATAGCAGAAAAAAAAAAACGTTCAATTCAGGGTTCAGCGTCACTGTGTTCCCTTGAGTCTCAGAAGAGACTTTGGGCAAAAACTATTGAGAATGCACTGTTGATATTTGTGGACTCTTGGAGTCCAAATGCTTGTTTATTTATTTATTTCTAACTATTTATTGCTGTGAGACAGACATGAGCTTTTGGGGACAAGGGGTAGATGTTCTAGCATTAACATTTGGTGTTCCTCAAAACCTCACTCTTAAATATATGGTTCCAAGCTGAAGTCATTATTGGGAGGTGTTGGAAGCTTGTGGAAACTGGGGCCCATTTGATGAAAATTACCTCATTGAGGATGTGCCACTGATGGGGTACTGGGACCCTAATGCACTTCTGTCTCTGTCTCTCTCTGCCTCCCAGCAGCCATGAGGTGGTCAGTTTTCCTATGCCATACACTCTTGGCCAGATGTTCTGCTTTGCTACAGGTCCAGAGGTAAGAGGGCCAAGTGACCATGGACTCTAATCTCTGAAACCATGAGCCAAAATAAATCTCTGCACCTTTGAATGTGGTGATCTCAGGTATATTATCACTGGTTTGGAAAGTGATTAGGAGAGCTGCTGTCCAAAATATAAGAGGCCCCAGACCTTCCTCTAACCAGATTCACCTCTTCTGTCTGAAGGTAACACAGAAAAGCTGACAATTTACTCACTAATTTTTTGACCAACAAACATGCCAGTAATATCTTCAGGTTAGAATTTGGGCATGTAATGATGCCAAAGGTCTCTTGTGTGAGAACACTGCAGACCCCTTTCAGAAATTGGAGCTGATGTGGCTTAGGGGGGAGCCCAGGTGAACAAGCCTAGCCCTGGCATTGGAACACACATTGCACAATGGTCTTGCTCTCTAGCTAGAAGACATCCATCTGGGCTGATGGTAGATACTCAAAAGAATCTATTTGGGGTGATTCTCTCTTTTAGAAACCCCTTAAATGTCCCAGAGTACCTTCATCTCCAGAAGCATTATCTGAGAGTACTCTCTTATTATTTGAAGAGTTTTCTCTATATTGAGGAGTTATTGAGTGGCTGGCAAGTACCTTTCAGTTTTATAGGAGAGAATGTGCTCTCTCCATTGCACTTTTATATTTTCTTACATTTTCAAGAGCAAGGTATGTGCCTGAAATCTGCATCTTCACCCCTCTACCTCTGTGTGCAGGGCCCACAAGATAAATCCTTGAACTGGGTGTTTCAGTGTTCAGATTATGTATGTAATGTTCTGTATATGTGTGTGCATGTTTGTTTGTGTGTGTGTGACAGAGAGAGAGAGAGAGAGAGAGAGACAGAGAGAGAGAGAGAGAGAGAGACAGAGAGAGAGAGAACACAAGAACTTGTCCCTCTAGCACCAGGACTTTGTGCTTTCATGTGTTTCATGTGTATAAGTATGGAAAGCATATGAAACAAGACACAATAATTTCTCCTCTGTGGGACTGTTTGGTTGTCGTGTGTAAATATTTTCTGAGTGATTTCTTTGGTTTTTGTTGGCTGAGTACCTTTCTGGCAGGACATGTGTTTAGGGTTTTAGTGGTGCATCTGTAGGTGTTATTTGCATTGTGGACTATTGTGAATGCATTTGAGAGGAGTTAGGATGTTGTCTTACTATTATGTGTTGGATCTGTGCATTTTCAGATTTTAGAACGTATGTGTATGTTCATGATGTCTAGGTCAGAATTTAGGGACATAATCTTTGGTGTTCAGAGATTTGGAGAGAATGGAATCATGGGGTATGTTGGGGTGTTTGGAATTATGTATATGTGGCACATAGATGTGTATAGATTTTGTTGATAATGTCTCAAGTGGACTGCTGTGTATTTTCTTGTTTAGGGCTTTGAGATGATCATGTTATTCTTGGGAATGGAGGGGTGTCTTTTATGAGTATGTAGGAGGAGTTAGCAGTGTCTGTACATCTGAGATTTGTTGTTGAACTTCATATTCTGAGGCATTCTGTGTATGTGCATGTTTGCAACATAGAGGTGATTGTAAATGTTTTCTTTTGAGAATACAAATTGTTGTCATGTTAATAAGTAATTTGTTTGCTCCATTCAGTTACTTAGGGAGTGTTTGTGTGATTGCTTTTTGGGTGATACTGCTTGATGTGTGGTCTGAAGATATGTGTATCTGAAGCACACCAGATACTCTCAACCAAAAGACCCTTGCCATAATTAAGCTTCTTCTCTTGTCAGATCAGCAGCAAGTATGCAAAGATTACTGTGGTTGGTAGCTTCCTATTTCTTGTAAATGCCAATTTTTTTTTTTTTTTTTTTTTTGGTAAATACGTGTGAAACCTCTGTCTGGCCTAGAGAATGGAATGAAAAACACTTGTCAAGTGAATCTTCAAGCCCTTTTCCCCCATGGGACATAAATTCAAAATATTTTGAAATTATCTGTCCCTAGAATGTTTCAGGCATGAGCCACACTCTGGACTGGTTGGCAACAGCCAATAAACCTGCTTTCTGAAAATTCCTGTGGTATCCAGCCTCTTCAGTCCTACTTCATGTCTATTTTAAGTGTTTCATGGAGGCGACTGGAATATGTGTGAGAGTTTGTAAGTAAGGTTTTTGATTGGAATTGTTTGGGTTTTGCTGTGCATTTGTTTTAATTTGGGCATGAGGAACTCTGGGTTTACACTCAGGCAGCTGGAAGATAGAAAGTTTATGCTATTGAGGATTTTCAGAGCTCCACAGTGTTGTGTGCTGTTAACTGAGTATATCAGAAAGAATGAGCAGTTTTGTATATTAATAGTGAGTTCTGTGCCCTTTAATAGTGAGAGACTGACTGTATGTACTTTGGGTCTTTGCGAGTACTGTGGATTTGTAGATTCAGATGAACACGTGTGTTCCCAGACTTGTATAATCTAGGACTGTGAATGTATTTAGGAAGTGTGATGGCTGAGTATTCATTCTCAAACAGTAGATGGGTAGTGTGTGTTTCCACTGAGATAATATAGAAGTTATATTTATATGGGAATACAAGTTAGGAGGATTGGGTACTGACAGTGTATATGGGTTATTATGTCATGGTGGGACTTGTGAATAATTATTAAGAAGAGTGTTTGAATGGAGTATTTTGGTGAATACTTTTTGATATTCACAAAATATTGATTTTTTAATTTAATTTAATTTTTTATTTAGGGAAGGGTGTGAGATTAGAGTGCAGGGTAAAATATGTGTATTAAGGCCACACATGTGTTATGTATGTATTTGGGAAATGACAATGAGTAGATTGTAGGTGACATCATTGTTGTGTACATTTGGAGAGGGTTGGGAAAATTTATGTGTTTTTCAGAGTTGGTGTTTGCGTATCAAGTGATTCTGGGAATATGGACTCATGTTTATGTGTGTATGTGGGTGGTTGTACCTGTGTCATTTAGGGTTAAGAATGTTACATTTTTGTAATCAGGGTATTTCTGGTTCCACTCAATCTTGGGGAAGTTCAAAGAGATTTTTATGTATATTGTATTTCTGATGAGAGGATCAAGTCTGTGAGATTTTCCAGAGTACTTAGGGTTTTGTTTATGTGACTTCTGGTAACAAATAGGGTTTATTGTGTGTGTGTGTGTGTGTGTGTGTGTGTGTGTGTGTGTGTGTAGGGGGTTGTATGTTGTATTTCTGGGTACATGAATACTCAGTGTTTGGTTATATCATGTGCATGCCTTCAGGAAGTGTAGAGTATATAGGAATGTATAAGCCTGCATTGGAAAAGTATACATTATAATTGCATGTCCGTCAGTACTTGGGTGATAACAGGCATGTGTATTTGTGGGTATGAGTATAGTTTTTTAGAAAGGAAGTGGTGGTGTGTGTATTCGGGGAAAGCAGGGATAAAGGTGATTTATGCATCTGAGTTTTTGTTGGGATGGCAGTGAGTTGTGGGTCATGCACCTGTTTCTAAATGTGAGGTGTTTTAATGATATCTGTGGTGGAAGGGGTTTTAATGAGTGTGCATCTTTCCATGTATGTGCCTCAGCAAGAGGTGTTCACAGGTCTCTGTGGCTGGGTGGCATGTGTGCATCTGTGGCCGTAAGGGATGGCAGAAACATATTGGTTATGGCAAGCCTTTCCCAAGAGCACTAATGCTTGTTCCTGTTGATCTGGAGCTCCAACAGTGATTTCTGCGTTCTCATTCTTATCTGACATCTGTCTACATTACTTGTGGTGGTGAGTGGATGTGCCTCTTGGATCCTGGGCTGGTGGATGGGAGCTGATCAGGGATGGTCCCTCAGGAGTGGTGGGGGGACCTTTTTCTCCAAGATGTAAGGTATGGCCATTGTGATTCAAAGGGACTGACTCTGGAAGAAAACTGCCAGGAGTTTCACAGATTCAAGGACAATTGTTGAGAGAGTTGTTTGTTTGCCCACATGTTGCATCCTCCCTTGCATTTTTCCCTCTGCCAAGACAAAGACAGAGACCCTAAGACCAAGTCTCCACTGGCCCTCCCAGCTTGGTGGTGTCCTAGGCCCATATGTGCACATGACTGGCCTCATGGTGTGCATCTCTGGCAACATCACAAGCTCTATAATTATTACACCACTGCACCTCAGTCAGATTAGGAGAGGAGTTAAGAATTGATTGTACAATAATACTTATTTTAAATTTTCCTGTGGAGCTACCCTCATTGTATTCTTTTTTTCTTTGCATGACCAAGTGAGTGATTCATCCTTTCAACCTGAATGATCCTTTCACATTTCTACTCATAGAGAACTTCCTTTTAATAAGTTTCTACTAGTGGAGAATTTACTTGGTTTTTGTTTGTGTGGAAATAAGCCGAATGAGTTTAATTTTATATACATTTTCAAATATTCACAGCAAAGTTTTGCCATGTCAGCTATTTGGGAAGGCACATCAGTGGTGTTCATTACACTTATTTTTTCCATTTTTGGAAACCAGCATGCAGCCACAAAACTTTTCTCATCTTGCAAAATTGAAGCTCATTTGTTAGACAGTAATCATCAATTTCCCTCATGCTCCAAGAAGTCACCATTCTCCTTTCTGTATTATTTTAATTATTCTGTGTACTGTACTTCATATAAGTAGGATCATACAGTATGTATTCTCAAGGTCCATCCCTACTCTACTATCGGTCAGGATTTTCTTTGTTTTTTAGACCAAATAATACTTCATCATGTGCTACATGTAAAAAAAAAAATTCTTCCTTGGGATAGGAAAAGGGCAAAATTGTAGAATGAAATTGACCATACTATCCTATATACATATATGAAGAGACCACAGTGAGTTTTATCTTTATGTATATCTGTAAAGCACGAGTTAAGAAAATTATAAATACATGGATGGAAGACCAGTATAGAAGAAGAAAGGAAACTGGGTCAGGGAGGAAGGGAGGGAAAGGGCAAGTTCTCGAGACTGACTTGGAACAAACTATATTCCATGCTTTTGTATAACTATAATGCACAGCTAAAAATAAAAAGATTCTTCCTCAATGTACCCTTGAGTATAATAAATAACCCTGTAGTAATTACAAGCATATGAATATCTCTTCAAAAGAAGTAGAATTGAAGGGTCATTTGAATGATCCTTTTGATAATTTGGGGAACCAACAATCAGTTTCCCATAGAGCCTGCACTACTTTGCATTCTAACCCACTAGGGTTCTGGCTCCATCACATTCTCAGCAGCACTGGTGTTTTCTGTTTTAGTTGTGGTTGTGGGTGGATGTGCCTCTTTGTTCCTGGAATGGAGAATGGGAGCCGATCAGGGACTTTTCTGTTTTCTGTTTCTTTCTGTTTCATCTTGTGTTTGAAGCTGGATCTCATTTTGATTTTGATTTTGATTTTGATTTCTCCACTTAGTATTGATATTGAACATCTTCCGATGTGCTTCTCAGCCATTTGCATATCTTCTTTGGAGAAATATCTGTGCAAGTCCTTTTCCCATTTTAATATTGATTTGCTGTTTTCTTCTTATTGAGGTATAAGGGCTCTTTATATCATAGATCTTAAATTCTAATCACAAATATAATTTTCAAATGCTTTCTTGCATTTAGTGAGTCATCTTTTCACTAATGAATGTGTCCATTGATGAATCAAAGTTTTCGGGTTGATGTAGTTCAGTTTGTTTCTTCCTTTTGGTGCCTGTGCTTTTGATGTGCTGTTCAAAAAGTCTCTGTCAAAATCCCTTGTCATGGGCTTTTTCTATTGTGTGTTATGAGTTTTATATTTCAGATCTTACATTTAGGTCCCCTATTTATGTTGAGTTAATTTAAGTCCATGGTGTCAGATAAGGGCCCAACTTCCTTGTTTCATGTGTTGCTATCATTTCAGTCTTCTCAACAGTATTTGTGGAAAATACTGTCAATTTCCGTGGAATGCTATTGACAGAAATCACTTGAGAACTTATTTTCTTTCATTTCTGAATTTCTTACCCTGTTTTATTAATCAACATTTCTATATTTTGTATTTGTATGACTGGTAAATTTATAGCATGGAGTCTTGAAATTATGACAGGTTAGACCACCAATTTTGTTCTTGTTCAAAATGTTCCTGAAGTTGGTTGTTTTCACATTCCCTATCATTTTAGGATGGAATTTTAAATTTTTGCAATGAATAATTTCTGCATCACGTACAACAAGACTGGGATCTTAATTAGAATAAGATCCATTCCATGTTTTTATGAATAAATCAAAATATTCTCTACTCTCATGTAAAACGAATATGAGTAAATAAAAACATGAAATAAAAATGGTATTCATGAAAAAAAGAAGTTAGGAATTTTTTTAGGGATGGAACAGAAACTGTAGATTTCTTTGGATAGTGTTGATATGTTAACAAGTTTAAGTGTTCCTGCCCATGATCATTTGATATCTTTCACTTTTTGTTGTTATTCTAAGTTTCATTGCTTGTTTTAAAGTCTTCACGTTTGATCTACTTGATTGGGTAGTAATACATTGGGTGTAGTATTACATTTTATTTTACTTGTCAGATGAAATTGTTTTCTTGATTTTCTTTTCATATATATAAATATTTATTATTAGTGTATAGAAACACAGTTTGTGTGTGTGGGGTTTTTGTATTGGCACCTTTGCTGAATTTATTCATTGTGGTGATTATTTTCTTGGAATCTTGAGATTCTCCAGATATAACTTTATCTCACTGATAAACAGAGGTTTTTATACTTCTACCTTTCCATTTGGCATGCCCTCTGCCTGTACTTCTTTCAGATTGATCTGACCAGGATTTCTAATATGTTAAAAAGAACAAGTGAAAGCATGTAAAATTGTCTTCTTTCCATTTTGGGAAGAAAATATTTTGTTTTTTTGATTAGTTAATGTATTAGAAGGTAATTATTTCTCATGTGGGATCTTTATTTTGTTGTTGTTTGCATTTTTCATTTTTTTCAGTATCAAGAATTGCATTCATGGTCTCACATATACTAGACATGCATACTCCCAGCAACAGAATTAAATCCTGACCCTTTTAAAAATGTTGAGACAGAATCTGGTCAAGGGGTTCAGGGTGGTTTAGAACTTATGTGTTTTCTGACTTGGACTTTGAATAGCTGGGATCACAGGTATACACTATATCATCCAGCTGTTTTTCTTTCTTCTATTTCTAGTTGTTTTCAACTTCTAATCATGAAAGATTTTCTTGCAAGATGGATGCAATGACAAGGTTTGTAGTTCAAGGTTCTTTTTGTGAACAGATAATTGAAGGAGACACTCACTAGACAGAGCATGAGGAGTTACTGAAGTGAGAGTACACTGCCTTAAATAAGGGGCAGTGGGCTCACCCGTGGGAATGGGACGCCTTGAGGCAGAGAAGGAACTGGGGAGCTGGCTTTGACAAATAAAGAGACCAGATCTGGGATGCTAAAGTTAGTGATAGAATATGACTATCACTCCATAGGATATGACTACAACTGAGTTTGGCAAATAAAAATTTCTTTCAATAGAGAATATTGATAGAAATTTTGTTTCTGTAGCTTCATTGGGAACTTGACTAATTTTAGATGAGATTAAGTAGAAGAATTTGTTTAATACTGCCCTACTTCTCAAATTAGAAGCCTACTGACTGCTGGGGGTAGATTCTTTATGTGTAATGATATGGTGTATACCTGTTATCCCAGCTATTCAAAGTCCAAGGCAGAAAACACAACCACTTATATGCTAGCTACTTCAGGGCTTGGAACACCTCATTTGATGAATAAATCCCTTTTCAAACTAAATGGAGGTCAGGAGCCTTACCAGAAAGAGGTGAAAGACTTAATCCAAAATTACTGTTCTTTTCTGTAATTTTAGTTTTGGATGGACATATAGGATCTTTATTTAGTTTCATGGGGTGCTGAGAATCTAAGCCACAGCCTCACCCAGTGCCAAGAGGTTGATTCAGACACATCCCTTCACAAAGCACTTTACCAAAAAACCACAGGTGAGGCCCCTTAATTTCCATTTTGAAACTGTTTTCTTGAGGCTTCACAAAGGTGTGGCCTGAGGCAAAGACCTTCCTTACTTGCAGGGGAATTGAACAATAGGTAAGAACACAGCTGGGGGACAGACTTCTGCACAAGATGTACACTATGGCACTGACAGCTCCTGATGATGCTACTTGAGTTGCTATCTAGCCAAGCAGGGTTTCTCCACTGAGACCCTTACCGGTCACACTGATTTCTGAGTTTTCTAAGATGCTTGAAATTCCTTTCAACAATCCAGGAAATGGCCATTTCACAGAGCTTAGAGCTGGTACATATCTTGGACACAAAACCACAAGCCCATTCTGGAGAGTGGCCAAAATTCAGGAAAAATACAGGAACTTAGGAACATAGTAGGTCTTTCCCATCTGCAAAGCAAGCAGCAGTCTATTCATATATTCACCAGGATGAGTGCTGGAAAGCTTTCCACTAATGCATTCTGTTTCTCAATTCTTTGTTTCCAGAGACTCAGTAAAATACTACCTGAGATCAGGTTTTGGAAGGGCACAACCAAGAGTAGGAGAGATTAAAGGCTCAGTCACTGTAATCTCCTCTGCCACCTACAAGGTTGTGAACTGCTGAGCATTTTCCATTCCAGTATGTATTCACAGATATTCTTCTCCTTCTCCCTCTAATTATGTATAACTTGGGGTGATGGTAATGTCAAGGCATTTTTCTGGATGACAGTGGGAGGTGATCTTGTGTAGCACATGTTCATATACACATTGGATTGATTTTAATATTTTCCCTTTGAAGTATTGAATCTCTGACCCTAACCCATACCCTACTAGACTCTGAGTACTAATCCTAACATATGCATAAAAGCAAACCTAAAATAGAGAAATGCAGAAAGTTCATAGGAGGAATTGTGTATTTTGATTTTCCTTTTGCTTTATCAAGGGTATGTGTTATATCACTAGTCACATTTTCATTCTAATGCTTCTCCATGTATCGTCAAATTTAACAAATATATAACTTATGGATTCCCTTTCTCTGTAGGTTGGGTAAGAACATGTATTGTTATATGCATATAGATTGCCCTTCCTGCTATCACAGGTACATTCATGTGAGTATTCTGACTTTGGCAAATACAAATTCCATGAACAGATCATTTCCACCTAACCCCAGGGGAACTGAAAGTTCAACCAATGGTGAGCTCCATATTTGAACAAGTTTATACATAACCCTATGTAAAGTCAAATAAATATTTTTGTGATCTTTGAATGATATATATTCCATTAAGAATTTGAATTTGCATATCTATTGCTCCTTTTACATGTCTTTAATATATATTTCTCTCTCTCTCTCTCTCTCTCTCTCTCTCTCTCTCTCTCTCTCTTCTCTCATATATATTATTCTTTGAATGGAGTTTTCTCACACCTAATGGTTCCTGAAAGAATTGAGACCCACAGTGGCACCTACTTCATCCTTGAATGATGTCTAGACAAATACAGTGAAATATTTGAAATTCTCATGACCAGGAATTTCTGAACTGGAGATCCATCCGATCTCCTGTTGCTCATCATGACTGAACCAGATAGTTTCTTTATTGACTGGAATTCATGAAAATGGTGTAGAACAGAGATGCAATTGAGTTGGAGCCTCCTGGGAACTGGCCTTGGAGCAGTGGAGTGCAGGTGTCTGATAAAACATCTGTGGTGGAGCCATGTGGATCTGTCATTGGCTTCCAAATAACATGTGACTGACATGGGACAGTCAGCAGACCCTTATATGTAAAGGCCTCTTGTTGTGGGGAGAGGTTTGGGGGTGATAATCAGAGTCAGATTGCTACTCTAAGTGGGAAAGATGTATGGGATAGCAGCCCAGTTGGTGTTTTCTCTTGCAAAACCTGACTCATCACATGTGACAGTAGTCCTTCCAGTGCTGTGTCCCAGTTTGTTGTAGGGACAAATGAAGGAAGGCACTGAAGATAGAAAGAAACAGTTTCATTTGGCTGCATCCAGGTTCAGAAAGCACAGCTTTTGCTGTTATCAATCAATCCCTCCAAGTTCAGGGAGTTTCAGAGTTTTATACCCAGCATGTAAGTAGAGGGGCTCAGAAGTTTACAGTCTGCAGAAGTTCACATAAAAGCAGCTTTTTCTTACAGTGTTCTGGGCAAGTTAACACTTCAATGACAACACTTGAAAAGAGGAGAACTTCTTCTTCCCTTTCTTCCTCCCTCTGCCAGCTGTTACCATGGAGCCAATTTGTAACTTATCTTAAAAATGTAGACATCTCTGTGAAGCCCAGCTCAAGGCCAGAGGCCTTGTTTGCAATTTCTTCAAAGTACTATACTGGATATATTTGTGAAAATAGTAAGGGGGTGTCCAGCACCTTGGCCAGTGGCCAAGTAAACAGGGCAACACAAAAATAGAAAGTTTATCTACATTGAACTCTTTTGCAGAGACTCTTTGGCTGACAGTCCCCAAATCAGCCATGGTGAAGTGGACTTTTCTGTGGAGAAAGGGGGTACCACTTCATTGGGTCCCCCTCTTCCTCCAGGGAGAAGTCTTTTCTGCTGTCCTTTAATAAAGCTTCAACTTTCCACTCTAAACTTGCCTTGATGTGCTTCTCTGGTGTTATACTTCAGCATTGGGAAAGCAAGGCCTCATTACCAGTAAATAGCCGTAACAATAACAGTCAAAGGACAGAGATAATGCCAAAAGTAAAGTCAACATTTAGAATTGAAGATAATAATAATCTTTAGTGATAAGAATTCCTTAATTTAATACTTTAAAAATAATAACAACATGTTTCCAGGGAGCAAACTTGTGGCATTGCAGTCAAGGGGAGAAATAAAGAATGTCCATGCATTTCTGCCCCTTTCAATTCTTTATTCACTCAAATTCTTAATACAACTTCACTCTATAGGTTCCTAATGAAGAAAACAACAATCCTTAATGATCAGCCCTGCAGTGGAGATAATCAAATAACACCAAGCAATTCTAGATTAATTAATTCCCAGAAAACAATATTAGATTAATTCTGAACATTGCAAAACAGATTTAATCATGACAGGCTAGTGACAGACATTTCCTCTGAATGCTAAGTTCAAAACTCTCAAGCCTTAGGCTTTATGTCCTGCAGATTCACACTCACTCAACAGCAGTGATCAGGTCCTAAAGCAAAACAGGCTTTTTCTGGTGGGGAGTAGACGACCAGTTGAGGAGAGGGTCACAGGGAAAAGTTGCAGCTCACACAAAGGTCCAGACAAGGCGGTAGAGTTTGAGAGCAGTGAGGATCACACAGAGAATAGGAAAATGATGGCAAGTGATGGGATGTCAGTGTAGGTCCTCATCAGGCTCTCCAGCTGGAGTACATACTCGTTTAGGCTGGCTAAATTCCTGTTTTTAGCTCTATTTTTTATACTAAATTTTGTTTTTATTTTTTACTTTTTACCACACCTTGTAATTATCAGGTGCCACCAGAATTCTCATTTACCCTGAGGTCAGAAATATCTGGTCTGGTGGTCTCCATCCTGATATTCTCACCTTTCACTCTTATCAGGAGAGGAAAGCCTGCAAGAGGCTTTATTCAGCTTATCAGGGTGAGGGCAAGTAATTTGTCTGAGGCCATATTAGAGGGCTCTGTGGGTGTGCCTGGTGAAAAGTGACCTCTATTAATGACCTCAGGTTTCAAAATGGAGTTTTTTTAAATGGAGTGAGAAACTGATGTGACTCCATTTTTGAGAAACCAGCCACTTCAGAGCAAAGCCTGTCCAAAAGGAGGAGTTACCCTTGTCCATGGAAAAACTCAGAGTGCTCCTAGGCATATACTAACCCTGCTGAGTTGTTTGTCTGTAAATAACTGGAGAGATCTTCCATGCCAAGTGATCCTGACTCAGTTACACTAGGTTAGGACCCACAGCAACCCCCTAGCTACCACAAAAAACATGAGACACAGAAAAGACCTGAAACACCAGGTGACCTTCCCAGTACTTTTGTTGATTGGTAACATGATTAGGCAAGTTTATCATATACACTCTTGCAACCTCTCATGGCCTAAACCAATTGGTTCAAAAGTATCCACAACTTGAACTAACCAATCACCCTTACACAACTTGTTTCTGCCAATGAATGTGCTAATCAATGTTAAGAGTTGTTGTTTGACTTTTCTGTGATGTGAAATGATTGGCTGTGTGATGTTGTGATGCATACAATATCCCACAAAATCTATTAATCCTCAATGAATTAAGGGTCAAGACTCACTCTTTGGGACCACTAAATCTGAAATGGTTGTGAGTCCAGGCTTGAGCTTACAATAAACACTCTTGTCTGACTACATCAGATTCAGCTCCTGGAGGTCTATTGGGGTCTCATGAATCTGGCATTACAGGAGTTGCTTAGGTTCAGGCCTAAGGCCATTCTCACACAACCCCTTTCACCTTGACAGCTCTTCTGCAGATAAACAGAAGCCATAACACATAACTCCTGTCTTCATAAACTTGATCTCTTGAGTCCAGTGTCATTTCAAGTTCTGGGTTTAAAAAGACATATTCATTTTCCTTGATGTTTTCAATAAATCACACAGAATTCTTAGAAATGGCTTGGAAGGATAACAATGTTATATTGCAAAACTTCATGAACTTTCAAATTGCTTGCTGTGTGTGACTGACTAGTATGTGAAAGGCCTTGGGAATATGTGAATATATTATGAATATAATAGAACTCTTGAGACTTTTTTTCTTACTGTACACATATCCTGAGGCCAAATGAGGCTGTTTACTAGAGGTCATTTCTCAAAGAAGAGATAGAGGAAATAAAGGAATAAATTAACCTAAATATTATAAATAAATCTAATATATATTTGATTAAAATTGAGGCCATATATGGTCATGCCAAATAGTTTGCTGAATCATTTCAATTACAGTTATTTAGTTATTTTAATGTTTTGCTTACTATCAGCATTAGAGACATCGTTGACCTGCAATTCAGGAAAACTGTTAATTCTAGCACTGAATTTATCAGGTTTTGATTCTTTGATATATTACTTATTGCCATAGGATCTCTTGTTCCTTAATGTGTATATTTATACATTTACACATTTTAGAAGGTTTTAGAAAGATAAAAGAAAATATGTATTAAAAGAGTAGTTTAATAAGCTCTTTAATATTCCATTACTATGGTTATCAAATAGCATTTTCTTTTTATGAATGTATTAACCTGGGGATGGGGATGTGGCTCAAGCAGTAGCACACTTGCCTGGCATGCATGCAGCCCAGGTTCGAAACTCAGCACCACATACAAACAAAGATGTGTGTCTGCTGAAAACTAAAAAATAAATATTAAAATTCTCTCTCTCTCTCTTTAAAAAAAAAGAATGTGTTAACCAGTAATATGTATACAACAATAACATAATAAATAAATATGGTACAACCAAATAAACATAAATTAATAAATGCTATATGATTTATTTTATAATAATATTGGTAAAATATACCCAGAGGTGAAAATAAACATTTAAATAATGATACATATACATGTCCATTTTTATTAAGGTATAGTGAAATACATCTATTTTTGTAATATACTTTTGTTCATGAAAGCATCATAACTATTATTATCAAATATGATTGTAGCTGCACAAAATTAAAAATCCAAATTGCACGTATATCAGTAAATAAATGGCTTTTAGTGACTGAAATTTCTGAGTCTGTTATTGTGAAACACAAATATTCAGTAAAATATGCTCTGAAAAAAACCTCAATTTGAAAATGTAAAACATAGAAAGGAGTATTTAGAGTTGTTTTACCATGAGATTAATTTAAAATACCTTTGATACCCAAACAAATACTCTGAAGTTTTTGCTCTTAAGAAATACATATGAAAGAATACAGCAATTCTGTCTCTGAGTAATGCAAGCATAAGAGAAAGATGATAAGAATATTAAGTAAGCCTCAAAAATCTGAGGATCATGAAATAAATAAATTCTTGGCAAGAAAATATCAATCAATTTTGATGTAAAGTCAAAACTAATAAGCATTCTAATTTACCAAATCTTAATGATTTTATATATTAGAGAAAAGAAGTCAGAATTTTAAGCAAATACATGAGAAATGGGTGTGCACAACAAGGTTTAACCTCAGAAAATTTTATACATCCCCTGTGTCTGTCCATGTGTCTCTCTCATGTCTTTCCAGTGTGACATCAAAAAAAAATGAAGAACAAGTTTTTGAGTAATTATATTTAGGTCTTAAAAAAGGTTAAAGAAAATAATTAGCTCTCTTTATCTATTTTTTAGAAGTAATTTTCCTTCGTATTTCTTCAATAATTAATGATTACCCTGTGCTTGTTACTGATAATACATAATGTGTAGAACCACCCAGAATGAGAGCACTATTTAAATAATGTCAGAACAAAAAGTGCTACAGAAGAGTAGGAACTGAAAAACAAGGCCAAAGCCAGTGCAGGACCACACAGCATTTAGGGGTATATCAAAGAGGAATGGAGTTGGTCTTAAGAGGTCTGACTTCCCTTAGCCAAGACAAATAACTAGTACAAACTGTCTTAAAATATTTTTCTTCAAATCTTATAATTTAATGGATACATGGTAAGAATCCAGAAGTTAAATGTAAACTAGCAAATTTACATTCATTTCTGGGACACTTTTACTTCTAGTTCTATAGATTAATTAATTTTAATGCCTTCCTAGATATGGTAGATAACTTTTTCTTATTCAACATTTATCAGGTAATTTACAAAGGACTCCATTACAGAATTCAGTCATTTTTAAAAATTCATAAAGCAACAGATGAAATTGTTTAAAACACAGACACAGTAATATCACAGGATATAAAGTCTGTATTGACACGATGGCCTTTATGTTTAGCTCATAGTTTAAAGAAAGGTTGACTGACTTGTATGTTTAGTTTTAAATCTTATCTGAAAAAACATGAAACAACTTCTCCTGTGTCTTTAGACAGAGAGACTGGTGGTAACACAGGGACAACTGTGGGTTTGGCACCTTTATTCATGATCACTTTTTACTTTGTGGAAAGACTTAAAACTCTTTCAAGATTCACATTCCCACTCAGCAGTAGGGAATTTTATTTTTTCATGTTCTGTCTCCCCTTTTCCATATCTCATTTCTCTCATTTTAGAATCATGTTAGGAAAATTTAATCTCCTTGTCTAATCTTCTGTTTTCATTCTGAAGGATCTTTTCAACATTATCTTTCAGATTTTAAAATAGCCATCTATTTTTTTTAAAAAAAATTAATCTTGTTCTTAATATACAAGTTCTCTGCCTTCATTTTTGAGTTTTGCACCTGGTGAGATGTGATTCATTGAGTTCAGGTTTAAAAAAATAATCTTTAAGTTATAAAGTTTCAATCATATATTTTAAGATAAAGAAACAGTTTTAAAGGTATTGCTATAATATTTTAAGTACAATAATTTTAAATTACAAATATTTAAAATACATTAAATTTCTTTCTCATTTGGCAATCCTAATGAAGGCAAAATGGCTCATTCTCTTTTTGCTTATAATTTTATTCTATTAAATATGCCTTTACATTTATTATTCATGTAAAATGATTAATAAAAATTCATCACTGGTTAAGAGACATGAATCAGCCAAGAGGCAAGTTAAATAAAAATTCAAGTTTGTCTCCATACACAAAATAACTCTCTAAGCATACTTTTTGCTGGAAAAAATACTTCAAGATGGCAAGTAGCACGAACAAGTGTGCTGAAGGCTGAAACTGATTCTGAAAGCTAATGCCTCTCCCAAAGCACACCATCACAAAGTGAAGATTTCTAAAGTCTGGGAGACTAATGTTGATATTTTTGATGGAAACACGTACTCTTGTGATACTAACAAATTGTAGAGGAAAAATGATTCTTAAAACCCATGAAATGCAGGAACCCCAGAGTTCTGAAAACTATCTCAGATGTAAGTCACACAGTATACCTGCCTGACCATTAGATTTTGTTCACTTTAGACCTTTTAGAGTGGGAAATAAACATTGATTAAATAAATCACTGAGATGTGGGGTTCTAAACAACATTTATTTTCTCAACTATACAGTCTAAAACATTACTCATAATGGATTAAAGCACAAGTATCTGGGACATATTTTTCAAGGCTTTTTAATTTTATTAGAATATACATTTAATGTGCCACATTCTTTTCCAAATTTCTTATGGAACAATATCAAAGATTTGACATTATGCTTGATGATACTTAGGGAGTCACTTAAAGAACTGTAGAGTCATTCCACTCACACTAAGACAATATCATATTTACATAAAGAGTGAGTTTTTTGGTTATTTGTGGTATAAGGTACAGATTCTATTCAAAACATTAGCAAAAGAAAATACAATCATTGTCAGATGAAGTCCTGACATATAAAAATAAAATAACTTTAAAAAATTCCAAGCTGGGCATGGTGGTGAATGCCTGTAATCTTGGTTGGCTGTAGAGACTAAGGCATGAGAATTGCAAGCTCAAAGCCAGTCTCAGAAATTCTGCAAGATTAAGTCTCAAAAAAAAAAAAAAGAAAGAAAAAAGAAAGAAAGAGCTGGGGTTTGGCTCAGTAGTTTAGCACCTGTGGGTTCAATTCCTGATTTAAATAATAATACTAATAATAGTTCTAAATGACATCATGATAAACACAATAAACATTTGTAACTGAATTTCTTTTTGGTACTGGGGCTTAAACCCAGAGCCTTGTGAATGTGAGGCCAGCACTCTACCAACTGAGTTTTATCCCCAACCCTTTAACTGAACATCTTACTAGACTCTAGCTTCCTTCTGTGACCTTTGTGCTTTTGCTATTCCTTCTCTTATTCTCTACTTTCTGCCAAAATTTTCTTCAGAAACGAAAAACTCACTCCTTCCACAAATGACCTTCATAAAGGAAAATTTCTGTACATCTTCACCCCTTTGGTAAGGATTGTCAAGTCTTCTGTTATGACTTAAAAACTCTATCCTATTCTTTAATTTGATACTTCTGCCTGTTTTTCTGTCCTTTTGTTTAAAATTGTGATTTATAAGTGTATAGTTACAATAATGGTTTACATTGCTTCCTTGCCTTAGAACAAATAAGCTTTTTGCACACTTATCTATAAACCCCAATACTCATGCTTTGATTTTTCTTTGTATTCAGCTACATCACCAAGGTGGCTACAGGTCTTAATGCAAGCAGTTTCTGTTTGATCTGGTCCTGGCTTCCTCCCTCCCATGTATGGTGTCCAAATTTTTTTTGTGCTTGGTGAGACTTTTAGTGAGGTTACATCTCATATACCAGTTTTGATGTAATGAGATGTTTTTTGCAAATGTGGTGGACGTGATAAGTGGATGTGATATTGGGACTTCATGGGGATAAGTGACTGCAGTGTGTACCTGTCCTGCTATGAGGTCTTCTTCATGGTATAGAAACATTGTCTTATCCCTTGTTTACAAAACTTGAAATGATGGAGTATACAAAACCAAGCTTCATGTAGTTCTGATCTCAAAAGTTATGACCACTGCATGTCTACATTGTATAGAGCGTTTGCTTTTTTTCAGGGCTACTTTACTTTAGAGAACTCTAAAAATTTCTTTCATAACATATAAGTAAAAAAAAAAAACAGGGCTGGGGATGTGGCTCGAGAGGTAGTGTGCTCGCCTGGAGTGTGTGTGGCCTGGGTTTGATTCTCAGCACCACATACAAACAAAGATGTCGTGTCCACCAAAAACTAAAAAAAAAAAAAGAAAAGAAAATTAAAATTAAAATTCTCTCTCTCTCTTTAAAAAATAAATAAATAAATAAATATTTTTAAAAAAGAAAAAGAAAACAATGTTGGGCATGTTCAAATTTTCCAGAAAAATCTGAGAGCAATTATTAATGATTGACAGATAAGTAAACTGAGAATCCCCGAGTAAAATGATATATCATAGTTTATAAAGTTATTAAGTGCGAAAAGCTAAGATTCAAATGAAATCTAGTAAAGGTTTTATACCTAAAAAATACTATAATATTTACAAAGTCTTACACCAAATACATTATGAGGCAAGGCTATTACTTTATTGGCTTCTCCATTTAATATTTTCATTTTAGAAACATTCTATTAGTAGTAATAATAGTATTTCTGATGATAAATATATAAGAAAATATTCAACACCTTCAACATCCACAATGTTCAATAGAAACCATGTAGAGTTTTTATTCCTTTATATCAGATTTTTAGAAAAAGCATTTATAATCTGATAGTTAAAATCATTTTTTAAATTGTGGTAGTATAAACATTGTTGTAGCTGCATTCTTTTAGTATGCTGTGATGCCCTTCAGAATATGAATTCATGAAGAAAATGTTCTTTTTATACACAATGGGATAATGCTCATCATTTAAGAGAATGAAATCATGGCATATGCAAATAAATAGATGGAGCTGAAGAATATTATGCTAAGTCAAGTAATCCAATCCCCCGAAACCAAATGCTGAATGTTTTCTGTGACATAAAATTTCTGATACGTAATGGAAAGGAGGGAGAAGCATGGGAGGAACAGAAAAAACTATAGATAAGGCAGCGTGGAGGAAGGGCAAGAAAGGGAGCATGGGGATAGGAAAGTGATGGAATGAGATGGATGTCATTATCCTAAGTACATGTATGAAGACATGAATGGTGTGACTCTGTTGTGTACAAGAGATATGAAAAATTGTAGTCTATTTGGGTAATATGAATTACAATGCATTCTACTGTCTTTTATAATAAATTAGAATAAAATCTAAAAATTATGTCATAAAAGATTGTGAGCAAATTCAGAGGAAATCAAATATTTAAATACAAAAATAAAAAAGCATGTTTATATATGTTGAAATGTTGCATATATTCCCATATATTCCATTGTGGAGTTTGTAATACTCAAGAATAACTGTAACATATTATGAAAAAAAAACCAAATACTTTTTAAGCAACTAAAATATATTCATTTATTAAAAAATAATATATTGTCTCATTTAAATCTATTCTTTGAGATACAGAAAGACAGAATACAAAGAGTGATTATAAAAGTAAAACAAAATAGGTAGAAGTGGAAAACTAAATATACAAATGAAGAAAGAAGTCTTAATGCACTAGAGAATCCACACTAAAAATAAGAAAAGTAGTGAATGCATGATAAGACAGTGAGGAATGACAGATTATGTATCCTCTGATAAATCTCTGAAAACTTACTTTCTTGGGATAAAGATAACATATGAAACTATTTCTCACAAGTTTAGACACGATTTTGTAATTACTTATTCATGAAATTTTATTAAACAATATCAATTTTAGATACTTCCTGAAATTTTTCTCCAAGTCAATTAAATCTAATATATATTTTAGAATATGTATGTGTATGTGCACTATAGAACACTATGTATAAATTTATATATGTTTTATCTAAGGTTAACTATTATATGTATGTGAAATAATTTGATTCTTTTATATTTTTCTAAATTTAATGGTAAATAAAATATTTTTGTAGAAAATATAATGTGAGTGATATGTTTATTTTAAAGTGTCTGAATTTTTTTTACATAACTGGCTTTGTAAAGCCAGTCATTTCTATATTTTAAATAAAAGGTGTGTTTGAGGGGGCTGGGGATACGTCTCAAGCAGTAGTGTGCTCACCTGGCATGTGCACGGCCCTGAGTTCGATCCTCAGCACCATGTACAAATAAAGATGTATCCACCAAAAACTAAAAAAAATATATAAAAATCTCTCTCTCTCTCTCTCTCTCTCTCTCTCTCTCTCTCTCTCTCTCTAAAAAAAGATGTGTTTGAATAAAAGCATTTTAAGAAAGCCTCCACTCAATGATGAATAAAATTCCCTATTAAAGAGTATTGACCGTTTTTATTTTTTTTAGTAAAAAATGTTTCCCATAAAAAGAAGAAATGGATGTTAGCCCATCACAGTACGCTAAATCACCTTTCATTAAAACCTGTGGCAGGGATGCTAAGAAGATTGTATTTCAAAGCACAGTGGATCTCAAACATCAAATAAAACTCTAGGCTTCATGAAATCAAAAGAAAAGATTTTACCAGCATTTTCTATTTACCACAGAGCCTTCTCTCAAAGAAGTAGGCAGTCCTATGCTAAGTATTTAATAGCATACTCTTGGTGTCAACATTTCCTATTCTTCTATAACAATCACTGGACGTCCAGATTTCCCCTCACAGTCAGAATTCTATTTTCTTCTATAGGGTATGCTCACAAAGCAAAACAAATAGGATTTCATGGAAAAGGACTTTTTAACTTATATTTTCCTTACTCTTTTTTCTGGAAACAAACAGAAGGCATCTGTCTTCAAAATTACTTTCACAATAGTTTACTACAATTTTCTAATCCCAATATTGGACTGCAGGAATCTCTTTTTTGGGAACCAGTGTTGAGGGTCTTCTGCTGCCAAACAGAGGCCTCACAAGCCATGCGGAATGTGGATGATCCATGTCATGTCTTGTGAACTGCATGGCTTACACATTTGCTTTCCAAAAGAGTTAACCTGATGTGATCTAAAAGGTCCTGTATTATATAAAATATGATTTTCTTTGAAATTGGCTATCTTTATTCAGCTCAGCTAGTGTGCTGCTCCTAATGGTCTCTGCATTAATATCAGTGAAACACAAAATAGCAGTGGGCCTCAACCAATATTTCTCATCTGTTTCAATACAAACATTCTTCAGGACTACTTCAGGATTTTTTGTATAAAAAGCCCAACCATCTTAAATAGGTTAATATACCAGTGGATTATAACGCCCTATTCTTATAGCTTTATGACTCTAATTAGCTTAAATGGTTATGTGTGTATGTGAGTGGTTGTACCTGTGTCATTTAGGGTTAAGAATGTTACATTTTTGTAATCAGGGTATTTCTGGTTCCACTCAATCTTGGGGAAGTTCAAAGAGATTTTTATGCACACATGCCATCCAGCCACAGAGACCTGTGAACACCTCTTGCTGAGGCAAATACATGGAAAGATGCACACTCATTAAAACCCTTTTCACCACAGATATCATTAAAACACCTCACATTTAGAAACAGGTGCATGACCCACAACTCACTGCCATCCCAACAAAAACACAGATGCATAAATCACCTTTATCCCTGCTTTCCACGAATACACACACCACCACTTCCTTTCTAAAAAAATATATACATACCCACAAATACACCTGCCTGTTATCACCCAGGTACTGACGGTCATGCAATTATAATGTATACTTTCCAAATGCAGGCTTATACATTCCTATATACTCTACACTTCCTGAAGACATGCACATGATATAACCAAACACTGAGTATGCATTCACACAGAAATACAACATACAACCCCCCTACACACACACACACACACACACACACACACACACACACACACACAAAATAAACCCTATTTGTTATCAGAAGTCACATAAACAAAACCATAAGTACGCTGGAAAATCTCACAGACTTAATCCTCTCATCAGAAATACAATATACACAACACCTTGCTTCTGTCTCTTCTTGCTTTACACAGAATTTAAAATACACTGCAGAG
This sequence comes from Callospermophilus lateralis, assembly GCF_048772815.1. NCBI lineage: Eukaryota > Metazoa > Chordata > Mammalia > Rodentia > Sciuridae > Callospermophilus > Callospermophilus lateralis. The sequence goes on from NW_027517355.1 coordinate 222,800, forward strand.
CAGATAGGCTTAACTGAACTTTCCAACAAAAACCAAAAGACGACAAATTCTTCACAACAGTACCAACAACATTCTCCAGAATAGACAACAGATTAAGTCATAAAACAAACCTTAACAAATTTTAAAAGCTAAAAATCATTTGAAATAACTTTTTTTCTGAACACAATGTAATAAAACTGGAAACCTACAACAGGTGGAACTTCAGAAACATCCTGCATGTCTGCGATTATAACAAAAAGCTCTCAAATAGCAGGGTCAATGACAAACAGAATGGAAATTTTTAAAGATTCTTGAGAAAAATGATAGAAACACAAAATAAAATCCCTATATCATAGAGCAGAGGCAATTTTAAGATTAGATCAGTACATACCTATATCAAAAAAGAAAACAACCAAGAATTCCTCTTCAAGGAGGTAGAAAATCAAGAACATGCCTGGCCCAAAGCTAGTAGAATAAAAAATACTAAACATCAGAGAAGAGGTAAATAAAATAAAGATTAAATATTATTTTAAAAATATCAACAACAGAAAGAATTTACTTACTTACTTACTTACTTACTTATCCCTAGGATTGAACTCAGAAGCAACCACTCACTGAGAGATGTCTCCACACCTAGTTTGTTTTTTATTGAGAGACAGGGTCCCATAGAGTGGCTCACTGCCTTACTTTTGCTGAGGCTGTCTTTGAACTTGCCTTCCTCTTGCCCCTCCTTGAGGATCTAAACTGTTCATGTCAATGGTTAAGAGTACAGCTGTGCCATTGAACTCACTTAAGCAGTGGGAAGATCATGATGCTGTATAATATGAGCATTCCCAGACGTGATACGTACGGACATCTTCGCATTGGGTTTGTCCACAGAAAGCATGAGACTCACCTTTCAGGACTCTGCTTGGTGCATGTTTTGGCTTCTTCGCTTTTTTGGTGGAGGTTTTCTGTTGGAGACTAAACTCAGAACATCATGCATGCTCGGCAAGTGCTTCCCCATGGAGCTGTGCCACCAGCCCACCTTGGCCTTTCTTGGTGATGAGAGAAAGTGTCTGTTGGACTCTATTTTTAATGACTTACTGGGAAACTTCATGTCCTCTGATTCTACCTCTTCTTCAGGTCCAGTTGAAGGCAAAGGTGCTGTGGCGAGCCATCCCCCTTTTCCTTAGTCTGCTGTCAGGTCAATCCGGTCTCCTGTGCTTTTGTTGGGGAAAGGGGGAGAGGGGGGAACCATGTGCCACTCCTTTGGTTTCTACTTGTTTCCAGATCCTTTGTTTGGTATTATGGCCTCAGATTCTGTGGACCCTTTCTACTGGATGTGAGGGATTCTGGCCTCCAACAGCGGGAGGCTTAGACTCACTGTGCCTCTTTTCTGCTGGACCAGCACCATTTAGTTAAACTACAGCCTTTCTGTGGAGCTCAGAGAATGGGCAGCTCTGTGGCCTGGAAAGTCTGCATGTGCCACGTCAAATAGCATGATCAACGGTGCATTCAGCCTGGGAAACACCATCTTCTTAAGAGTTGGGTTTGAATGCAATACAAAACCTGGAAGAGCAAGATAAGTCTCTGCTTGAGAATTTCTGAAAACTTAAAAAAACTAGAGTGTTTGAAATCCCTGAAATGAGATGGTGAGTCCACATAGAATACTCTCTAGAACTCTCTATTGGTTTCTCAGCTGCATCTTTTTCATATCTACAGGTGAAACATATGGATCAAAACCATGAGTGACAGTGGAGGGTCAAATCTATCCAGTCACCTGTGTGTCTAGAAATGATTTTCTTGTGTATGTTGATAGTGCATTTGATGAACACGGTTTAAAAATGGGGTTCCAAAGAGGTTCCAGTCACTCAGAATCAGAGCTCATCTGAACATGATGGAAAGGGAAGGTTGATTCCCAACTAGATTCAAATGTGCCATCCCCATCTGCAGACTCAGAAAATGATTGGAATGTTCTCCAGTTTTATGAACTGATGAAGGACGGGCCTCTCTGTCCAGCCAGAATGGATCTGTCCATGGGGATGGGAATGCAGTAGGCTCTTGAGGGGCACGTGACTTTCCAAACAGAATGACATGGGGTCTGGTGGGCTCGACAGAGAAACTGAGTTGTGTTCTTATCTTTGGTTTTGGGGGGTTATGCTATAATTGCTGCCAGCAACCTGAAGCCCATCCAATGTGGAAAAGGGGTCACATTCAATTCTGTAGGTTCATTTTATTAAATAATGTCTTGCTTTCTTGAGCTCACAGAGGCTTTGTGGCTGCCCGTTTTTTTAGGCACACTCATGGAGCTCGGTATCTCTGCAATGGTCAACTTGGGCCTCATCATGCAGCTCTTGGCTTGCACCAAGATGATTGAAGTGGGTGACACCCCAAAAGACCAAGCCCTCTTCAACGTGAGCCCAGAACTTTAAGAAAGATCATGGGTAAATTTCTGGTGTCCAGTTGAGAATTTGAATTGGCTCTAAAATTGGGGGCATTAAAACAGCCCAGTTTGGCCTGTGTGCTTTGCCTGCCGACCCTGTAGGTGCTCCATGGCCTGTTAGTGAGAGAGCACTTCTGGGTGGTGCTGGGTATGGGGGAAGGCCAGGCAGGGCAGGGGAGGGCCGGAATGCCCCAGAGGATGGACTTGAAGGATCAGTGCATGGAGGTCACCCCTTCACCAGCCATGATTTCCATAACTCACGAAGGAGGTGACATCTACTTCAGAGCTGTCATAAGAATTCAATCAAAGCCAGATCCTGTGGAGTATGCCTCTAATTACAGCAGCTTTGGAGGCTGAGGCAGAAGGATCACTATTTGGAGGTCAACCTCAGCAACTTAGTGAGGCCCTAAGCACCTAAGTGAGACCCTGTTTCTAAATAAAATAAAAAATGGCTGGGGATGAGACTCAGAAGTGAAGCACATCTGCTCAGTCCTCAGTATAAAAAAAAAAAAGAGGATTAAATTAAATAATCACTCTCACAGTGCCTAACACATGGTAGTTATTTAGCAAGTGCTATTTTTCTTCTGTATTTAAAAGGATTTAATGAGCAAAAAGGTGATCCTCTCAGTCCAGCTCTGCTGTTGATTAGATTTTTTGATGTGGAAGAAATTTAGATAATAGTTCTGGAGTCTCAGTTTCTACATGCTGTTAAACTAGGTTAAGAGTATTGGCTGTATCAAATGATAGGCAGCCCCAATAATGGGGTCCAGCCTCAGAGTCAGCCAAGCCTAGCCTCTGTTAACTGGAATGTGCTATTTAGAAAACAATATTTACAATTTTCTACTCTGCCATCTTCCATACAGCATGTCTTTGAGATCTTAAGTTAGTAGGTTAACTAATTCAGTGAGAAATCCATCTAACTTAAATTGTGAGTTTCAGACACAAATCAAGATTGTAGAATATATTTACGTATTAATGCATTAATCATTAATGAATTAAGTAATGCATTATTAAATATTAAGTAATGCATTTATTATTCAATGCCTTAAATTAATGCATTATCCTTCTAAGGCACTAATAAGTGGTTTTCTTTTTTAAATTTTTATTTTTGACATTTTATAATATACTTGGCTTAGTGCAGTGGTGCGCACCTCTAATTCCAGCAGTTCGGGAGGTTGATCCTGGAGCATTGTGAGTCAAAGCCAACCTCAGCAACAGCGATGCCCTAAGCAGCTCAGTGAGACTCTGTCTCTAAATAAAACCAAAATAGGGCTGGGGATGAGGTTCTGTGGTTGAGTGACCCTGAGTACAATCCCTAGTACCAAAATCAAAACAAACAAACAAAAAATTTGCATTATTTTTCTAAAGCCCAAATTGGGTGTTTTTTCTCTTTCTCTCTTTGTTTTTAATATTTTTTTATGCAGACCTGAAAATGGAACTCAGTGCCTCTACCACTGAGCTACAGCCTCAGAAGTTTTCTCCTTACCGTTGACAATTTTTTAAAAATGTTTTTCCATATTAAGAATTCAAGATCATTTTTTAAAAAAAGAATTTAGGATGACTGGTCTGAAGTTTAGTAAAGCACTTGCCTATGGGCAGTGTCAGTATTTATCATCTATATTCCTGCCACACTCTGCTCAAGATTTTCTAGGACCCTAGTGTTTGGCATAATTTTCACCATCGGCCAGTCCATTATGGATGTAATGATAGGCATGGACAGGGACCCCCTCAAAGATGGGTTCTGGGATCTGCCTTCTGATCACCACTCAGGTGAACCCCCACTCTCACCCCGCTTCCTGAGTGACCCTGTTGTCCCTCTTCCTCCTCAGCAGTACTCAGCCAGACCTGGGGCCATGCCAGGCTCAGGGCTAGGCTCAAGGCTAAACACTGGCCTGAGCAGGGTAAGGCCCCAGGTTGGAGGCTGGTCACTGCCCAAAAAGAAATCAATCAAATAAAGACACTGAGCCCATCTACAACGAGAAATACTGAAATTAATAAAGGCATGCTGTCCACCTGCAAACCCAAAAACAATTAAGAAACAAAAAAAAAAATATTGGGGCTGGGGCTCAGTGGCAGAGGTTCACCTGGCATGTACAAGGCCTTGGGCTCGATCCTCAGCACCCCATAAAAATAAAAAAAAGATGTTGTGTTCACCTCCAACTAAAAAATAGATTTAAAAAAAAATAGAGAATTGAAAGACCCTGGCTTTGGCTTCTGAATTTTCATGAGGCAGATTGAGGAAGGGTCTCTTATTTGGCCCTCATAGCAGAGAGCCCTGTCATGGAAGATGGAAGGAACCAGGGCACTGGGGCCAGTAACACAGAGTTCACTTCTATTAATTAATTTATTTTAATTCCGCAGTTCTTTGTGGCAGGCTTGATCGTCTTCCTTTTGCATGAGCTTCATTATAAAGGGCACGGCCTGGGCTCTGGCTTTTCCCTCTCCATCTCAAGCAACATTTGTGAAACCATCCTGGGGAAGGCCTTCAACCCCACCACCATCAACACCGACCAAGGTAAGGGCCCTGCCTCCCGTTGGGCACATCTGCTGGAAGTTTTCATGTATGCAGAGTATTCCTCTGGGGGAAAATAACTGTTTCAGAATCATTTCTTCTGAATTTTCAGTGTGCAAATGTTTAAAATTATAGCTGAGTGCAGAAGCTCAAGCCTATCATGCCAGCAGCTCAGGAGGCCGAGGCAGGAGGATCACAAGCTGGAGGCCAGCCTCAGCAACTTAGTGAGGCCCTGTCTCTAAATAAAATATAAAAGTAGCTGGGGACAGGGCTCAGGGGTTAAGTGGTCCTGGGTTAAATCCCTAGTACCAAATAATAATAATAATAATAATAATAATAATAATAATAATTATTATTATTATTATTATTATTATAACAATAACAACAACAACACTTACAATCAAAATAATATCTAAACTTTCATGTCTTATAAGAATATTTCAAGGACAATTGGCATGCCACAGAGTAATCCTGCCTCAAATTTCTTAGCAGGAACCTGCACTGAAAAGATAAAGAAGTGTTGATTTTAGTCTATTGTCTTCTGGTGGACATTTCAGTTCTTTCTCAGTCACAGTTAGCATCGAAGTGAATATCCTTGGGCAATCATCTGCACATATTTTAGCAGTTGTTCTTAGCGAATAAGATTCTAAACATAAAATTTCTACACCAAACCACTTGTTCAGGCAAGGAGCTGTTAGTTCAATGATTACAAGTTCAAGGACAGCCTTAGCAAATAAGTGAGACCCTGTCTCAAAACAGTCATGAGTAGAATGACTGTTCCTGGGTTCAACCCACAGTATTGCCATTTTGGGGAGGAAGGCACTGGGGATTGAACTCATGGACAGTTAACCCCTGAGCCCCGTCCCCAACCCTCTTTTGTATTTTATTCAGAGACAGGGTCTCGCTGAGTTGCTTAGAGCCCCAATTTGGCTGACATTAGCCTCCAATTTGCAATCCTCCTGCCTTAGCCTCCAGAGCCACTGGGATTGCAGGCATGCACCATGACACCTGGCTTACAAATCTTAATAAAATAAAAATTGAAAAACATGTGAAACTTCTTAGAAGAGGGAAATTGACTTTTTTTTCTTTTCTTTTTCTTTTGGCCTCTGATCCCTGAATCTGTTTTTTGCTGGGAAGTCTCTCATGGAAAATATTTGTGTGCATTTTTTGTGTTTTTTTGGAATTGACTGTGGAGCTGGTTCTTGGCTTTCAGTGCCATGACATCAAATTGAGGAAACTGCAGATGAGTTCCTGCAGGGTGCCTGAGAGATCCCATGTGAAAGACTGGACCCCAGGTAGGAGTGTCAGCGACACTTACAGAAGAGTAGGCAAAGGTGACACGAGACTCTTCCTAGAATTTCAGAAAATCTAAGGTGAATTGAGGATCTGGGGGCAAAGCAGCTGGGCCCCAGCTGTGGATGTGGCGGTGAAATCTGGGTAGGAGTTTAGGAGTCTGCCAAGACCTCCTGGCTTTGGCGGGGGGCTGCCTTCAAAAAGAGTGGGAGCAGTGGTGACCACAGGGGACCAGTCAGTGAAGGCTTGGGCCATGGCAGCCAGCCAGAGGATCACTTTGCTCTGGAGCAGGATCGTGAGTGAGGGGACAGTTTTGAAGGAATGATTTGCTGTCCCTTGGAGACAGGCTGAGAAAATGTCTGGCAAGGTGGCAAAGCCATTCAGCCTGAGTCAGCCAGTGTGACATCAGAGTGAGGGCCTTAGGACTTAGGGAGAGATGAAGGCCACAGACAACTGAGACATGGAGGTGGCTGCCTTGGCCACCTCTGGTACCTCGTTGGGGCAGAGATCTTACCTGGGGGGCTTTGAGTGGTGCTGTAAGGAGCCAAAATGGTGGAGCCACGGGGACAGCCCCAGGACGGGCAAGAGGATGGTGGAGCAGGCTCAGGTAGCTTTCAGCTGAAAGGCTTTCTTGTTAGCAGGAGTGCCACCACGGCTCAGCTTGTGACCTGTAAAGTGGGGTGTCGAAGGGCCCCTAGAGTGGAGAGTGCAGTTGGTCCTTCTTCCCTGAGGTTTGGGACAGTCCAGGCTGGGAGGGAGGTGGACAGTACAGATGTCACATGGCTCTTGCCCCCATAACACTAGTGCATGAAACAACCCATTTCCTAGAGATCAGAGGGTAGTGATTTTCAAGAAATGACCATGTAAAACATTCAGAAAGCTTCTAAGGCCCACACCCTGCCACCTTTCATTCCAGACATTTGTCAGTAAGGTGCTGTTAAGCACTAGGCGCTTCTGTGGGTGCTAATAATACAAAGGGATAGAACGTAAGGTGTGTGAGCGTCACTGTCATCCCAGGATCCCGGGGTCAGAATAGAGCAGAGAAGGAAGATGGGGTGACTGGGGAAGAGTGATACAGGTCCATCTAGAGAACCTGGCGGGTGCAAAGGCCCTGGGGCAGAGATGAGTTGGTCTGTTTGAGGGTCCACTTATGGCTCAGCAGAGCAAGTGCAGGGATTCAGAGAGGTCATTGGTGGCAAGAGGAGCCAGGACAAGTCCCTACTCTCTCCTACTGAGATTGCTGAACTTCCTCCTTTACAAAATGCTCAAGGTTTCATGTCTCCAGATTCTTTACCATAGAAACATCAGCGGTTGTCCTACACAGCCACAGGTGGCAGGGAGAGGGGCTGTAAGAAGACCACCACGGGTATGCCAGGGGGCCAGGGAAAGCTAGGACAGCGTTTCTGTCACAGATATCCTGTCCATGTGGTCTACAGGACTAATGGCCCATCTGAGTGGCCATCCAGAAGGTGACACGAGTCCTGCTGTTCCAACTCTGGGGTAACAGAAAAATGCAGTCCCAGGGAGAGACTGGGACATCTGAGTCCCCAGCTATTAGCCACTCTGCCCACAGATGCCACGTTTAGTAAAGCACCGACCTGGGCCGCAGGGGCCATGGTGACAGCGTTTCCCACTGTGTTCTTGTTCTAAAGTCAGTCTCATGCCATTTCTGAAGTGCTCAGACCTTCGTGCCCTGTGCTGCAGTGTCCCTGGCTGGTCTGTTGCCTTTTCCTCAGGCCAGGCCCCTTTCTGCCTGTTGCTGAGGCTAAGGTAGGAGGATATCAACTTGGAGGCCAGCCTCAGCAACAGCAAGGCCTCAGCAACTCAGTGAGATGCTGTCAGTGAATGAAATACAAATAGGCTGGGAGTGGGGCTCAGTGGCTGAGGGCCCCTGGGTTCCATCCTTGGTGCCAAAAAAATCCAGATGATGACCCTGTGACTGTTGGTGCCATGAGTCTCCTGGCTGAGTCTCCTGGCTGATTCTGTTCTCCTGCCTCTGCTTTGGCCAGGAAGAGGCCCAAGACCCAGCGGAGTCCAGCCCTTTGTTCTTCCCTTCACGTTTGTATCCTACTCTGCCAACAGGCATGGAATTGGAGGTCGCCATCTTGCACTGTTCCATCCCTGGGCCATGAACACAGACAAAGTCCCAGCCCTTAGAGAGGTTTTCTCCCACCAGAATCACCTCTACCTCAGGAATCTCATTGCCTCCATCTTTGTCATTGCTGTAATCATCCATTTCCAGGTATGTCCAGCATGAGCACAAAAAGTCTGCATTTTTTTTTATTTTTTGGTACCAGGAATGGAACCCAGGGACATTGAACTCCTGAGCCCCATCCCCAGCCTTTTTTTAAATTTTATTTAGAGACAGACTCTCACTGAGTTTCTGAGGCTGGCCTCCAATTTGCAGTCCTCCTGCCTCAACCTCCAGAGCTGTTGGTGATGACAGGCCTGTGCCACTGTCTCTGGCTTCAGTATAATTGTTTGTTTGTTTTTTGTTCTGTTTACATATGAATGGCTGTAGAGTGGAGTCTATTATATTTTGAAACCAGTTTTTCTGGTTTCTTTCTGTGTGTGCCTCAAGCTAAGTGGGAGTGAGGGAAAAGGCAGATGCTCTCCAGCAATGTCAGAAAGTTAGTATCCAATATTTTAAATAAAAGAAAAGGCAGGAATATTTAAAATAGTTTTGATTATTAGATGCATATAAAAATTAATATGTAGTGTCCAGGCCTGATGTGGTGGTACATACCTGTAATCTGAAAAATCATAGAGGCTGAGGCCTTGAAGGATCACATCTTTAAGACCACCCTTGGTTACTAAGAGAGACCAGTTCTCAAAATAAAATATTGAAGAATTGTGAATATATATGAATGATAAAGCACCCCTGGTTTCAATCCCCAGTACCATATAAAACAGTAGTTTCCATACTTTAGACCCAAATCAGCATCCTCCACTCTATCTGCAACTATTTAAAGTTCTAAAAGGCAATAAATTTAGCCATACATACTACTAGTTGACTGATATTGACCATAATCTTGAAATATATACATAGAATCTTGAAATATGTACTTGAAATATATACATAATCTTGAAATATATACATATACACAATGTATTAGGTGTTCCCATTATTTTTTCCAATAGCAATGAGAGAGGGAGAAAAACCAATTTAGCTTATGGGGCCACTTCTCTCTTTTCAGGACTAATGAATCAAATATTAAAAGGCTTTAGTGTTTAATTGATTATCATTTATGAAATCAGAATGATATGCATTCTGTGATTTCTTGCTTAATCTATATTGGAAACTTTATTTTTTCTGACTATCAGCATCTGTACACACCACAACACCCCACTCTATTTTTCAATAGTTACAAGTACCTGTGTTCATGCTTCATCAGTTAGTTATTCCCTTTTAAGAATAATTATGTGTTGCATTCTTTGTTTACAGAAAATTTATGAAGGTTAAAAACCAGTAATAATTTTCACAAATTTGACTTTAAAATAGATTTCATCACAAAACACACACAAGAACTAAGAATGCTTTCTTTCTCAAATTTATTAGCCTTTCTAACATCCAATATCAGGACATGAATGCTGCTCATGGAGGGATGTTCTTACCATCAAGAACAATCAATACTACTTTCTTCTATCCCATCAAATATTACAAAAAGTGCACATTTTACTGTGTTTCATATGCAGAACTTGACTTTCCATTATTTGTTTAGTGGGTTTCTGCTTTCTTTTTTATCACTTTGTTTTTCCTGTATTTTCCAATACTCATTTTTTTGTGTGAGAGGTATGAAAAATAGATCACTAGAATTTTCTAACTTTTGCTGTATTCAATCATTTGATTACTTACTAGCTAATATTTCTATTAAAGCATCATTTTAAAGGTAGGACTGAGGTAAGCTAACAAAACTATTTTCAAGGTCTACTGCAGAATCAGCATAACTTTCTTGAGCTCTGTAGTTAGAACCACAATTTCTGTCCACAAACTGTGCTCTTTTTGTTTTATTTTTTTTCTATATTGAGTAACTCTCTTTGAAATGAGGCACAGAAAATTGCTTTTTTAGAATTTTATCATTAATGAAAAATCTATTATTATTTATCATTAATTGACAGTCTGCTTACGATTTTTTCTTTAAATCTTGTGGTTATTCTATATGTATCATCTATAATCTATCATTAATGATAAATACTTGGGTTCTATTCTTGCTTTATTGAAGCTGACCATAGTTTTTTTCTTTTAAGGATATTCTATTTGGTTAAAGCATAACTTCTTGAGAAATTCTGTAGATATGTTTAGCATGTTTAAATATTATTTTCTTGAATATAGCATTCAATCAAAATGGAATATTTCCAGACCAGATTTTCTTTCCAGTATATACATGAAAGAAACTGGATAAAATATGGAAAATAATATCCATGTTTTTCAGACACTAAAAACAGGCATAGCAGGTGAGTGAAACCATAAGCAATAAGTGTAGACTGGTTAGGTGAACTATAACTTTATTTTTAAAATTGTTCTTAATAAGTGTAGTTTGATAATCTGCTGTTAAAAATTATTGGTAAAGGGGAAGTAAGAATAGTTAAATTATACCAGTGTAAGAAAAACTTGAGGTCTGGCAGCTGAGAGTAGACTGTGGAGAAAAATTCATGTTATAATAGGGAAGAACATCCCACATTCTCTTCACCCTGTCACCTACTTAATCTCACCAAAAACGACCAAGACACTCAGAATAAAAGGTTTCAAGTTCAGTAGTCACACTCTCTCCAAATACAAAAAGCAGTTACAATTCAACTGAACACAGAAGCTTGTGTGCAAGTTACGAGGATCTGAGACATTTTATAAAACGTTAGGTTACAGATGATTCTGTTTTTTTTTTCTTTTTTTTTTTTGTATGTGTGTGTTTTATTTTGTTCTGAGGGTGTGGCTATTCCGTGGTTACCTTAACTCAACAAAGAAACTGTTATATTTTGATGAAATATCAGTGGCTGACCCATATTAAAAAAAGAAAAATATTTTCAAAATTTTAAAAAAGCCTAATTACAATATATATATATATATATATATATATATATATATATATATATATATATATGCTGCTTTCTCCCTCCACATTATGCATTTTAACGTTTTTATTTTAAGTTTTTATTTTATTTTCTATTTTTAGTTCTGAAAATTAGACAGTAAAAAAGCTTCTGGGAGAATTTACAACCAATTGCATGAGGCTCTGGGAAGCTGAGAGCCTGGAGCAGGGCTGGGAGGAGCAGACAGAAAGGAGTCTCCCTCTTAGTCACTGGAGGCCAACTATAAATAAAAAGAGACAAAAATCAATAATTGTTTGTAAGCCAGGAAATGACACAGATTATCAAGTTAGTATGAGTTATGAAAATTTCATATAATCAAGAAAATGGAAAAATCATGAACAGGATTAGAAAAAATAGGTGTAAATTTTATTTTTAGAAGTTTATTTGTGAAACACAAAAAATAAAGATGAATTTTATCTTATGACTTTAAATGGAAGGTAGAGAGTTATGCAAGTCATAAAGTACTTCACAAACCTTTCTTCAGTTACAAAAGCATAATAAATGTATAGCTTCTACTTATTTTACTCTTTATCATCCTTTGCATTTCACCTAGGGTCACACTTGTAGAGTGTGACCAATAACTAAGCAAATAACTAATCAAGAAGATAATCACGAAGTTACACTTTTCTCAGAAAACCCCAATAAATTTCAGAGCAAAGAATTGATACAACACCTATTCATTCCCTTCTTTGGGAAAAGTTCCTTTTATAAATCATATAGAAGGAGAAATTGGCCATCTTTTAACAAAATGTTACTGGAAATAAATATGAGTTAGCTTCATTTAGAAGTAAATGGAAATAAAATAGCATCATTTTACAGTATCTTTCAGCGTTAGCCTTGAAAAATGAAAAGTGGAAAAAGCTCTTTCTAAAGAGAATAATACTTGGCAGCACACTTCACCCTTAATTACACTGTAAAAAATGTTACCTCAGATAAGAAGGTACATAAACTTATAGGAAGAAATTAAGACTTTTCAAGAGTCTAGAAGGAACTTTTGAAGACTATAAAATTTTGGGGGTACAGAAATCGGGATGGATCTCTGAAAGAGATAATGCAGTGTAAATATCATGAGATTTCATGCTATCAAATACCAAAGCAAATATATCATGGACATTGTACAAGACAACCAAGTTGACAACTTGACTTCGCTAGTTGTATTTATCCAGCCTCGGATGATGCACAGGATGAATGAGGACTGAGTACCATAGTGGTTTCCAGTCACTGCATTTTATCTATCAAATACTTCTTACAAATATCCAGCCAGTTAGGAAGAGAGGTCTATTCCTAGGTTCTTGTGACAGCATCATTCTTTTCATCATTCTCTCATCATAAATTAAAAAGTGGACCTCTTTTAATTAAGAAATAATTTTAACAAGAAAAACCCAAACTTTTTTTTTTTTTTTTACATTTTGCTTTTAGGGACAATAAATCCTAAGCATGCAACATTAATAAAGTGCCAAGGGATCATGCATAAAAGTGAATGAGACCACAGTTAACAAAAACAAAGATATTATATGGGTCTATGACCATGTTATTCACTGTATTTTCACCTACAAAAAATAAATAAATAAAAAGGTACTGGCCTGGTAGAATTCTGGAACAGGTGATGATGTTGCTTATACTTCTTAAATTACATAACATTATATCAGTTTGTGCTACCAAGAGATAGACTACATAGATCCAGGAGCTGGACTGTCACAGTTGAAGATTCTTCATTCTCTATCACTCCCATTAACCCACTTGGCAATTACATTTTCTTACACCATGCTTCCGCATCCTCTAGTTTTATAAATCCTAATTATTTAAGAGGACACTATTCCACCAGGATGTCTAACAAGATTCGAACTAAAATTTAAACTGTACCTGAGGAATCAAAATTCCATGTACTAAAAAAAAAAAAAAAAAAAAAACAGAAAGCAAGAGGGGAAAGTACAATCCTAGCTAGGTCAATTCACTCTCCTTATCAGAAGGACATTGATTCCATGTTGCAATGGAGATAAGAACTCAGATGATTCAATTTGAAAACAGATGATCCAATTCTCTTCTTTTTAGTACTCACTTTCCATACAGGAATTGTAAAAAGACCAGTGAAGTAGTTGTGTCTTGAGAAAATCATGGTGAGGAGGCTCAATTGATTTGGGCATATGTATGAGTTTCACTCAATCAGCTAAGTTGTAGAGACCAAAAGAAGTCCATTTAGGGGATCTAAAAAGAAGAGCAGAAAAAACACAAGATGACATTAATTTGACATTCAGTCTACACAGCTGTCAAAACTGTAATTAATTGCCCTGTTTTCCTTTTTATAAGTTTTTTTTCTTTCAGGAACAGACTCTCACCAGTACCATAAACTAAGTACAGAACTTTGACTGAAAAGCGAATTTTTGTGGTGTCACTATAGGGAACTGTGCTTTATGGCACCATATGAACAGAAAGATTCATTTCCCAGACAATTGCTGAAAGTGGTCTTTTCAAAATATTTTCATCAGTAGAAGAGAGTTTTTCTGGCTATGACCATTCAAGGCTTCCAACACTCAAGACTGTTTGAGACTCATGTAAATCACACTCTATGTCTCAAGTAGGACCCAATATGAGAGTGCAAGACAACTCCAAAATTTTACTTGGAGTAAGCAGAAGCCTCCTTTGAGATAAGACTGCAAACCCAGATTCTGTGCACCCAAACAAGCTCCCTTCCCTTTATTTCCATTGTGCTGATCTGAAGCACCCTACCTTAGAGACTTCCAAGATGCCTAGTCATGGTCTTAATCTCCCTCTTTGGGAGCCCTAATTAGAACTCAAATGCATCCTTCATCTGATTCCATACTTTCTGTTTTCCAGAAGTTCTTTGAAGTCTTTTGTCACTGGAGATCACCTCCTTTTTTCATTGTGAATGTTTATCTCATTTTATGCTTCTATTTTACTGTTACTTTAATTCATTGTGGGTAAAATAGAATTGTATATTTGAAGATCCAGGTCTCTAAGTAAAATAGTTAGCTTAGTTTATGGGTTTATCATACACAGTCAAAAATGTTCAATACATTTTAATATGAATTTAGATCCATGATTAAAATTGGAGGAAATAAAATAGGCTTTATAAGGATGTAATTCTGCACTACAAAATTATCATTTTGTTTCACAAAGGATAAGAATTTTGGAAGATAACATGACACCAAAAAAAAAAAAAGAATCACTATTTTTTATATATAGTTGTGCTTGAAAGAGAATAAAAACGTCACTATAAATTGATAATATAATATAAAAAAAGCTTTATAACCATGTTCTTTTTTTTGACAAAACATATTTGAAGCAAAAATACCAAATCCATTAATCTCCTCCAAATACAATACAGTGAATAGCATTTCTACAGAAAATATATAATTATAATGATATTGTGTAAATTTTTCAGACATAGATATAGAAGCTAAAAACACTAATATTCTTTCTCAAGGAACATTTAATTTGAAGCATAGTTCCATAAATCTGCAAATATAATTAAATTTTATTTATTATACACAGATCAGTACATCAAAAATGACCAAATACCTGGAAATAATTCATTTGATATTTCTATTTCCTAGACAATAAAGCAAGCTTTAATATAGTATATCTTCTACTTTTTCAGTGACACATAATTTTGAAATTTTAAGTAAACTTCTCCTTTAGGCTCAAAAATCACCATATAACTATGGTACTAATACTATTAGTGATGGATATTAGAAGAAAAATTTTTAGTACTTTTAAGAGAGTTGTTTGAAATGAAACACTAGATCAACACATGATCCTTCAAACAAATTATGATAATGCATGCACAGCAATAAATTTGAAATAAAGAAGGTATAGACATTTATTAGCTACAGGACTTTGAAACCTCATGCTTTGGACCCAAAAGACAATTATTTTGCTTTGTCATTACAGCACTTTTCATAACTGTGTGGGGAGTTTTAGGCCCATGTTTTTGTTTTGTGATCTCACATGCTTCATTTATTCAGATGTATTAATGTAATATATGCTCATATGAGTAGTTTGAAATTATATGCCTCTTTCTAATTATAGAATTGTCTAGAAATTCTTGTTCCTCACAGTTTCTAAATTAGAGAGCAATTACCATGAAAGCTAGAAAATGCACAGTGGCTTAAAGAATTCTTCATCCAGGTTAAATAATTCAGTGAGAAATCCATCTAACTTAAATTGTGAGTTTCAGACACAAATCAAGATTGTAGAATATATTTATGTATTAATGCATTAATCATTAATGAATTAAGTAATGCATTATTAAATATTAAGTAATGCATTTATTATTCAATGCCTTAAATTAATGCATTATCCTTCTAAAGCACTAATAAGTGGTTTTCTTTTTTTAATTTTTATTTTTGACATTTTATAATATACTTGGCTTAGTGCAGTGGTGCGCACCTCTAATTCCAGCAGTTCGGGAGGTTGATCCTGGAGGATTTTGAGTCAAAGCCAACCTCAGCAACAGCGAGGCCCTAAGCAGCTCAATGAGACTCTGTCTCTAAATAAAACCAAAATAGGGCTGGGGATGAGGTTCTGTGGTTGAGTGACCCTGAGTATAATCCCCAGTACAAAAATCAAAACAAACAAACAAAAAATTTGCATTATTTTTCTAAAGCCCAAATTGGGTGTTTTTTTTTCTCTTTCTCACTTTGTTTTTGATATTTTTTTTTGAAGACCTGAAAATGGAACTCAGTGCCTCTACCACTGAGCTACAGCCCCAGAAGTTTTCTCCTTACCCTTGACAATTTTTTAAAAATGTTTTTCCATATTAAGAATTCTAGATCATTTTTTTTTGAAAAAAGATTTAAGATGACTGGTCTGAAGTTTAGTATAGCACATGCCTACCGTTCGAAAGGCCCTAGGTTCAATCCCAAAAGCCACAAAAAAGATGAAAGGTGCTTTCACTAGAAAGCCTCTGAGTTCTCATGCGCTTTGACGTGTGACAGTTGGACACTCCTCACAAAGGTTTCCATGGGCAGTGTCAGTATTTGTCATCTGAATTACTTCCAGTCTCTGCTCAAGATTTTCTTAGGACCCTAGTGTTTGGCATGATTGTCACCATCGGCCAGTCCATTAAGAATGTGATGACAGGCATGGACAGGGACCCCCTCAAAGATGGGTTCTGGGATCTGCCTTCTGATCACCACTCAGGTGAACCCCCACTCTCACCCCGCTTCCTGAGTGACCCTGTTGTCCCTCTTCCTCCTCAGCAGTACCCAGCCAGAGCTGGGGCCAGGCCAGGCTCAGGGCTGGGCTCAAGGCTAAACACTGGCCTGAGCAGGGTAAGGCCCCGGGTTTGAGGCTGGTCACCGCCCAAAAAGAAATCAATCAAATAAAGACACTGCGCCCATCTACAACGAAAAATACTGAAATCAATAAAGGCATGCTGTCCACCTGCAAACCCAAAAACAATTAAGAAACAAAAAAAAAATATTGGGCCTGGGGCTCAGTGGCAGAGGTTCACCTGGCATGTACAAGGCCTTGGGCTCGATCCTCAGCACCCCATAAAAATAAAAAAAAAGGCATTGTGTCCACCTCCAACTAAAAAATAGATTTAAAAAAAATAGAGAATTGAAAGACCCTGGCTTTGGCTTCTGAATTTTCATGAGGCAGATTGAGGAAGGGTCTCTTATTTGGCCCTCATAGCAGAGAGCCCTGTTATTGAAGATGGAAGGAACCAGGGCACTGGGGCCAGTAACACAGAGTTCACTTTTATTAATTAATTTATTTTAATTCTGCAGTTCTTTGTGGCAGGCTTGATCGTCTTCCTTTTGCATGAGCTTCATTATAAAGGGCATGGCCTGGGCTCTGGCTTTTCCCTCTCCATCTCAAGCAACATCCTGGGGAAGGCCTTCAACCCCACCACCATCAACACTGACCAAGGTAAGGGCCCTGCCTCCGGTTGGGCACATCTGCTGGAAGTTTTCATGTATGCAGAGTATTCCTCTGGGGGAAAATAACTGTTTCAGAATCATTTCTTCTGAATTTTCAGTGTGCAAATGTTTAAAATTATAGCTGAGTGCAGAAGCTCAAGCCTGTCATCCCAGCAACTCAGGAGGGCGAGGCAGGAGGATCACAAGCTGGAGGCCAGCCTCAGCAACTTAGTGAGGCCCTGTCTCTAAATAAAATATAAAAGGAGCTGGGGACAGGGCTCAGGGGTTAAGTGCTCCTGGGTTAAATTCCTAGTACCAAATAATAATAATAATAATAATAATAATAATAATAATAATAATAACTATTATTATTATTATTATTAAACAAGCATTGAATAGTCTTGTGCCTTGATCTTATACAATGTGAAAAATGAGTGTCTGTGGCTTATAAACCACCCAGTCTACCATAAATTATTATAGCAGCTTGATGAGAGTAAGGAAGTGCACCATGTGTGTCCTCACAGGATAAATTGAGAAGTTTCTTAGCAGCTCTCTTTTAATAAAGGACAATAATCCCATTCCATAGCTCTACCCACATGACTGAGTAACCTTCAAGACCCAACCTTTTTCTGCCTAGGCTTGTGATAAACTATCACAATGTTACAATACATATTCACACAGGGTCTAGGACTGGTCATTTTGCCCCAAGTGTGTATAGCCAAGCTTCTGAAATCTGGACCTGGAAGTAACTGTCAAGTCCTCTATGTGTTCCTGGCAATAAACTTTCAAAGAATTCTTCAGTGCATATTAATAGTCGTATCTGTGTATTCACCAGGCTGCTCACTCAAGATAAGAAGTGGCCTCTTCCATTGTAAACTCCAGTCTAATGGAGAAAGCATAAAACCCATGTTGTCCCTTGCTGCACTGACACTAAACATTGCATATGAATCCTGGGATCCTTTATGGCTAATTACTGATCAGTAAATATTACATTGCAACAAGCATGTGGTAAAAAATTTAGGTAAAATATTGTTCACATTGGAGAAAAAGATCCTGGAAATCATGCAAGCTTAGGAAACTAATTAGGGGCTGGGTATCTGGCTCAAGTGGTATCATGCTCATCTGGCAAGCGTGGGACACTGGGTTCTATCCTCAGAACCACATAAAAATAAAATAAAGATGTTGTGTCCCCTGAAAAAAAAAATATGTATATATATATATTTTTTTTCAAAGTTCTCTCTCTCTCTCTCTCTCTCTCTCTCTCTCTCTCTCTCTCTCTCTCTCTCTTAAAAAAAAGAAAAACAAAAAGATATTAGTCACCGAATAATATGGTTCATGATTGAGTTGTCAGACTCTTACCTGTTGGGCTTGATTTTTGTTATTGATTTAATTCTGTGTTTTCAACATGGTTGTTGTTTATGTGGTTCAATTATAAACCCATGTTAAAGACTCAACTCTATTCCATCCCCACTAATCTTTTCCCATTGCCCTTCATGAACATCTGTTTTAATTGTTTTTAGTATATATTCTTACTGTTTCTTGTTCTGATAGGAGTCAATAACAATAATAAGTTATTAGGTAAATTTCTTTCTTACCCAAAAGGGAGTGCTCCTGTATATCCTGTCTGCCCCTTATTTATTACTCAATGAAACAACCTGGAAAACAACCCACATATGCAAAAATCTTACCTTTCCATGGTGTAGATAGA
Source organism: Callospermophilus lateralis (assembly GCF_048772815.1). Taxonomy (NCBI): domain Eukaryota; kingdom Metazoa; phylum Chordata; class Mammalia; order Rodentia; family Sciuridae; genus Callospermophilus; species Callospermophilus lateralis. Next base: position 241,690 of record NW_027517355.1, read on the forward strand.
CCAAAGTTGGAACTAAACAAATGATGGACATTTGGGCTATTCCTGAGCTTTATGTATTAACAATATTTCTGTATTGAATAGCTCTGGGAATCTATTTTATATTCTTGCAAATGTACATTGAATGTTCAGTCCTGCAAGAAATATTGCTTTATCAATGGCTACTTTTTATAATTTCAAGTAATAAAGCCCAATTCTTTGAAAGGTTAGAACATTTTTTCTTTCTGCCAGAAAGTATACAAGTTCATGCTTTCTGTAGATGTCCCAGTAGACAGAGGCCACATTTTGGATATTCTTTGCACCATTACAGAATGCTGGTAATGCCTTCTTTTTCTGTGGGAACCATTTTCTCTTTCTGTAATTTATTTTTCTTTTTACATATGATTGATACCATGTCATGGTTACAGAAGAAAACATCAGTGTCCTACCCTTAATAAATCCATGGCTTGGTGAGAGTCCAATGCTGAAACCAATAATTTCTTCCCAGTACAATGATCACCAAGGATACAATGCATTTTGGTAGTTTGTGTCTCCCAAAAAATTGATCTTTGTAATCTAAGTCCTTATACCTATGGGCTGAGAGATTTTAATATTATTTATTTATATTAATGTTCACATTTTAATAGTGATAACATCATTTATTTTTTAGTTAGAGGTTTTTCTATTTATTGAATTTTAGAAAGACCTGAGAACATGAACCCTATAAAAAGAATTCCTGGAACATCCCAAATATTTAAAATAAATGCCTTAGAAAGTAATGCATCTGTATAATTATTCAGCATACAGTAATAAATATAAGATCATCTCAGGTCACATACATGCAGAATACCCACAGAAAACAAGGAACCACAGGCTCTGATGTGAGAATATATGGTTGAACGTTGCCAAGCAAGAGCTTCTGGGGCTGAGGTGTATGTCATAGAGAACACTCAGCAGGCAGATGGTAAAAATGGAGAAGCCCCCTCTCCAAAACTGTGAAAGTAGATTATTAATTTATATTTGATGTCATCTCCAAAATTCCGAGACAAAAACATCTGTAACTATAAACCCCATAATTATCAGCATCCCTAGATATGTTACGGCCAAGATACCAATGGTAAAGTTCTTGGGTTAGATCTTGTGCTAGAAAAGGCACGTGAAGTTGCAGAAGAAAATTACGGTGTTAGCTGAGATCTCAAGATGAACTTCAGAGGAAATCTTTCTTATACTAATAAAATAATATATTTTGTTGATCTTTATTTTCAAATTTCATATTAATAGTATATATCTTAAGAGAAAATGAAGCAGAAGCCCTTAATTCAAATAGTGTCATCTTTATCAATCTCAGCCTATCCTATTACTAGGGATATATGTGGATTCACCCAACACACATTTTTCCCACTTCAATTATCAACTCTCTCTACTATTCTCCAGGTGCCATTCGAATATTATTACCAAATCATGTCTGGATTGTGTAATAGTAGCTGTGCTCCCACTGTACATAGCCTTTCTTATAGATTCAGAATTACCATATATTCTCAAAATATTTCTTGATATTATCTTCTTTTGAGATTTTCTGAGGTAGAGTGTTAAGTTGATTTCATCTTTCTCTTCTTGATTAAGCAGTAGGAATATATTGAAAACTCTACAATTTTCAATGAATTGAAATGGAATGATTGTACAAAAGTAAAGAATTGCTACCTTCTCAACAAATGAATCTCAATCTAGTAGGTGTGCACATAGATGTATTTTTTAGATCTATCTTTTGACCATTTATTATCAGACTTAATGCCTTTAATATATCATCTAAGATGGCACTGAGAAGCATTTCCTCTAAGATGAGTTTTTAATTTGTATTTGTAGTCTTTTATTGAGTTCAAGTGTTATGTTGGTGCTAAATCTGATCATTCTGTATTACATATATGGAGTCTTATTACATATATTTTAGAGCTGTTGTGTATGAAAGAAGAACAAGGATCAAATATGGATGTGTTTCTGAAATAAAAAGTACTCAGTAGAAATGCTGGCCATTATCTTTTAATTATGTACTTCATCATCTATGTGATTTAATAGATTTAAAACTTTTCTTTTCATAATGGCTACATATGTTGTGGATTCAAATTTTTTTCATGATATTAAAATTTTCTAGCAATATGTGTAGAAAGCTCTTTGACACTATTTAAGGCCTGTCTTTGAATCCCCAATGTAGCTATCCACCTTGCATATATGCTATTATCATGAGCAGAAAAACTATCTTAAGTGACCAAATCCAGCTATTGAATACCAGTAGAAATATATTATTATTGTTTTCTCCTTAGTCATCTGGAATAAAGGTGTAATTAAAGTCACATTTCAGATAGACTCAAAGTCATTCCATTGTAAGGTTTCTAAATTAAAGGACAAGAATTTGACCCAAGACTAAAAGACAAACTTCCATAAGAGTCCCAATATTCATCTGCTTGAAGTAAGCGATGCATTTCTCCAGTAAAGAAACCATGCATAAAATTGATACAAAAAATTTGATGTTAATCTGATGGAATATTTTTTTTTATACAAGGCATGTTGGATTTTAAGTCAAGTACCTGAAATAGTAGGTATGTATTTTAGCTTTTTTTCCAGCCACATATTAAAAAAATACCAGTCATCAGGGATAAGATTGTGGTTCAGTGGTAGAATGCTTGCCTAGCACATGTGATGAACTGTGTTCAATCCTCAACACCACATAAAAATAAAATAATAAAATAAAGTGTAAACAAGTTTTGAAAATTAATAACAGTCATCAGAAATCCATGTAAATAAGTCTAAATCATTCCATGACTCTTTAGACCTTGCAGATCTAAAAGACATGACAGTAAGGGAAACCAAAACAGTGAAACATTCATGAACATAGGATACTATTTAAAAATCTGAGGTAATGTAGATATTTGGCTAAAACATTAAAGAATTTACTTCTATTTATTTTTATTTTTACCTGGAATCTACTCTTTGTACTTGGAAATGAGACCCATTGTTATAACTCGGCATGTGTTCATAGTGTGTAATTATCAGATCAGGGTAATTTTCATCTCATTAAAATTATTATTCTGTGTTTGAAACTTTCTAAGTTCTGGCTATTTTGATTTATTTCAGTAGTTATTATACAATGTAATCACCTTATTGTGCTCTAAAACCTAAGAGTTACTTTCTGGATTTAATTGTTTTTTGCACTCCCTACACACAATCAGTCAGTTTCTCATTCTTATCATAAATCCGGGAAGTGTTTCTGTTCTCAGTTTCTGTGTGATTAGCTTTTCAGCTTCAACACATAAATGCCACATGCAGTATTTGTGGGAAAATAAATGCCACTACTAGGAAAAACTAAAATATTATTCTCAATTAATAATTGTGGAAATTGGCATAAACCTCTGCATTCACTCATTCAGTGTTTAGAACTTGTCTACAATAATAAATATGAAAAATAGAATAAAATATATAAATCAAATGTCCATATGTGTTTAACATTTTATGGGTCATATTTGGTCACTGGGAACAAGTGTTGTGACATCTATTTTTATAAAAATGACATATTCTAATTCTTATAACTTTATTTATAATAAGGGAATATATTATAAGTATGTTTTTATATTGTAAGTTTCAACAGATCCATATTACAATGGAATAAATAACTTTAAAAATTGTATAAGAGTTGGCTCAGTGGTGCAGGCCTGACATCCCAGTGGAGAAAATATTTTAAGAAAAAAATATTTTAAAAAATGGGGATATATCTCAGTGTTTAACCACCCAAATGCACTCACCCTCTACCCCTTCTCCACCTGAGATGTCCATCACAACACATGAAAAAACAGTATCTCAGCCTGCCACCTATCCAGCAGTTCTCCTTTCACAGCCCATCCGAACCCATTCCTCACTTGATGCTCATCTTTTCATGCCACCCTGTGAGTATTCATTGGGCCTGAACTAAGCCACACCAGCACAACTGGTTGCTAAGGTCCAGGTGGCAGGTATCCCTCATTCATCCCACTGGGACCTTATGTTTTTTTTAAATGGGTTGCTAATAATTCAAAATGACAAGTTTATGGCTGAAATTACAGCTCAGTAGTAAACAAATTTCACATGTGCCTGGCTCTGTGTTCCAACTCCAGCACCTAAAAAACACAGACAGGCCTAATGGCACATGCCTATAATTCCAGTGACTATAGAGGCTGATGCAGGAGGCTCAGAAGTCTAAGGACAGTTTCAGAAATCTAGTAAAGCCCTAAAAATCTGTCTCTAAAATTTAAAAAGGGTTGGGGATGGTTATTCAGTGATTAAGGAATCATAGATTCAGTCCCCACAACCAAATACAAAAACAAACCCAAAGTAAAAGTGAAAAACAACTGTATTCCCCAATATCCTTTGCAGGTAGGGGTCTCTGTGATTTTGTGCTGGCCAATGAGATAACATTGGAAGCAACTGGGACTCTAGCTCTTTGTTTTTTTCCTTTTTCTTTTTCCCCTGAATTGCTGTATTAAATGGATCGCACAATGAAAAACAGGAAGGGCCCTGGGGCATGATGGAATAGCTGGATAGCCATAGCAGCCCAGACTACCAATCACTGGGCTTGTTGATTTTCAAGTAAAAGGAAATATTTTCCAGTATTTGATGGGTTTACTTTTCTAGTATTGGAAAGACTGATGCATTGATTTTTCTCCTTGTTCTGCTTACTGTTCATTGTCTTCAGGTTCAGGAACAATGTAGGTCAAGAAAACCAGCCATCTTTGTCACCAATTGTTTTCAGGTCTCTGGGGATGAAAGGAAAGTACAACACAGAACCTCTATAGTACCTAATATGAGCCATTGGGACAGATTTAGGCCTGAGTCATCTCCAGGGTCCCTCATCTGCTGCAGAATGTTCACAGAGAGTATCTTTCATCTTGACGCCAACACTCAAGTCCAAAATCTCAGGGCTCCCATGGTTCTCCTGAGAACTATTCCACAACAGGCTGACACTGGTCCCAATCTCCAATCCTGCACTGATGGGCCATTGGGAAAGTGAGTTTAAGCAAGCTTTACTGTCCCCAATTTTCAAGTGTGTCTTCTCCAAAAAAAAACTTGAAACTTAATGAGCACTGAAGGAAGAAGTCAGGTTCCAAGGACTGAAGAAGAACCCTCCCACCAGAGAAACCTAGGATTTGAAAAAAATTCCAATTTAAGTGAGGTGGCAGGTAAATTATAGACCTTAACATAAAACAATAGCCTTACAGCAAAATGTAAGGTGTGGGCATGGAAGTATGTGTGAAAGACTGACTTTTCACAGCCTCCACAACAGGTGAACATGAATGCTGAATTTGTAACACATAACATAAGAAAAAGGAACCACATTTTTTTCTTACTTGCCTATTTTTCTTTCTTTATTCTTTTTTTCTTTTTCTTTTTCTTTCGTTTTTTTCTTTTTCTTTCTTTCTTTCTTTTTTTTTGTACAAGGGTTTCAAACTAGGGGAACATAACTACTGAGCCTCATCCTCAGATTTTTTAATGTTATTTTTTAACTTTTGAGAAACATTGTTAATCACAATATTGAGGTATTCTTATATCAAACAAGCCATACTACAAAGGTTCCAGAGCTAGAGAGAAAATCCTGCAATCCCAGAGTGTTAAATATGTTTGTGGAAGATGAGCCACATGGACACAATGTAGAAGATCAAATGGGTGGAGTGGGCATGGCTCTGCAGAACAGTGCAGGTAAGAGGTCAGATGCTGGGTGGAGCCTTTGAAAAAAAGTGGAGAGGACATAGTGGGGCTTAGTTGTTTGGCAGAGTTGGTGAGGCAGAGTCAGGCTGAGTGAGTGGATCCCAACCATAAGAACAGTGGATGGGGAGAAGACAGAGGAAGCATGTTGGAAGCAGCATCCCACCCGGGACCCCTTAGGTGAGCACAGCCTAGGAACCAGGAGATGCAGTGATGAAGGAGCAGAGGGCATGGTGGGTGCATCCACAGGAAGCAAAGGGAGTCAGGAGAGGCATCCAGTAATTCTGTCAGAAGTCACTGTTGACCCAGTGGGGAAGAAGGGTCTTAGGGCTCTGAGATAGATATGTGACCTCAGGGTCTGCTCCACAAGGGGCCTCAGTTTACCCTCTTACACACTGAAGCAATGGAGGGAGGCTGAAGATGCCACAGCACAGCCTTTTTTGTTCCTCCCTCTCATGGGATGCAGTGCACTTTCCATTAATTTTTTCTGTTCTTCCAGGTCCAGGACAGTACCTAAATCTGTTCTCTAGACAACGATATTTGTAATAAACTCTTCAAAACCTTTTGGCAAGAATATCCGGGGAGAGCACTGTTTGGCTCACAGGAGCAAATAGGTAACGGCAGAATATGAGCCACCAGGACTAGACACTGATTTATAGAGAAAGATACTTTCCAAGAACCTCTCATGTTATCCTGACTCGGTGCCAAAAAATTATCCCCAGGTCCTACCCTGAAATCCTGAACTGGTAACCAGAGAAGCGCACCTAGCTCCAGGTTTTTGTTGGTTGGTTGTTCAATTTTAAAATTTGCTTGGGGTCTGAGGCTGTGGCTCCACGGTAGAGCGGTTGCCTAGCACGTACAAGGCCCTGGGACTGATCTTCAGCACCACATTAAAAATAAATAAATAAATAAATAAATAAATAAATAAATAAATAAATAAATAAGATAAAGTTATTGTGTCCAACTACCACTAAAAAATAAATATTTAAAAAATTTGCTTGGAATTTTAACGCAATTCTTTTTTTATATTTATTTTTTAGTTTTAGGTGGACACAATATCTTTATTTTATATTTATGTGGTGCTGAGGATCGAACCCAGTGCCTCACACATACTAGGTGAGCCCTCTACCACTCAGCCACGACCCCAGCCCTAGAACTTAATTCTTAAGATTCAGGAAAGTTTGCACAAAAACTCAGGTTTCTAACTGTCCTTCAAAGTCACCAGGAGATCTGGCAGCCCCAGACTGAGTTCTTACACAGCAAGGATTGCTAGCACTGTCCTGTCAGTTTCCATGACTCCGGAGTGCAGCCGAGTCCTCTTTGCCCCTTTTGTGTCTGGCCCTGGAGTCCTTGAGTGATGCTAACACACTAAGCGTTAGATGAGCTGGGGCAGCAGGCAGGAATCAGCATGGAACTTCTGGTCCAGCCCTGCTTCCTGCTTGCTGTGTGACTTTGCTCCAGTCACACCACCTCTCTGTGCTTCAGTTTTCCTATCTGTCTGGAGGCCAATAGACTAGATCAGTGGTTTCCCAATTTAAGCCAAGGCAAGGCTGAGAGGTGGGCTGCCTTGTCTCCCTTCTCTCCTTTCTGAATTAAGCCTGGGCATCAGATTTTGCTTAGGTGACTCCCTGTTTATCCAGGGTTCAAAAATTCCTGGGTAACTACTTGTGTTAACCCCATAGCCAGGGCCTTGAGGTGTATTACAAGAGAAAAGAGACAATACCTTTTTCATTTTTATTTTTTTTGTGGTAGTGGGGATTGAACCCAGGGTGCTTTACTGCTGAATTCTATCCACAGCCTCCACCTCCTTTATTTTTGAGACAAGGTCTTCTAAGTTGCTGAGGCTGGCCTCAAACTGATGATCTTCCTGCCTCAGTTTCCTGAGCTGCTGGGATTACAGACATGCGCCAAGGCTTCTGGAACCATAATGTGTTTATAGATAGGAATGATGGAATTTGATGAGCAGCATTATTCTCCTACAAAGAGAGGCTCTCCTCCCCTGTTTTACAGATGAAGAAAGTGAGGTTTTGAGAGGCTGAGTAACTAGCCAGAGGTCACAGAGCTACAAGTGGCCAAGAGCCCATGTTTGTGTCATTGCAGACAGTGAGGCCCTAACTACTTTTTCTGTCCCTTAGGTGGCTTGGGAGGAGGTAGGTGTAGAGAGGTGTCCTGCAGCAAAGGGGAGGCCAGTGCCCTGGGAGACCCTGCCACCTCTTGCACTAGCCCTTCTTGCAGGCCATCGGCACACACAGGGAAGTCCCCCTCTGGCTGTGTGCTCAGGACCAGGCTTCCCTCCCCCAGGGCTGACCCGAGCTGGGCTCTGGGCTCCAGGTGATCAGGAGGTCTGGCAGCCCTGGACTGAGTTCTTGCACAGCAAGGGTCAGTAGTCCTGTGCGCTGCCTTCAGATGGGGTAGGGAGTTGCACGCGAGGCCCATCGAGTCAAAAAACCCTTGTGGTTCTTTGCAGGTGTAATAATTGCTCACCGAGCTCCACAAGCCACATTCTGCAGCCCAGACAACTGCTGTGGTTGTTACGAGGAACCTGAAAAATGGGGGTTCTTGTAGTTCTCAGGACCCAGCGTGTCCTGTCTGAGTCTTGGTTCTCCCATCTGAGAAAGGATAACCCCTGTCCATTGCCACTCCTAGCCTGTGTCCCTTTGATGGAAAGGGCAAGTGAAACCTCCTCTGCCAGGCTCCCCCTGCAGCTCATCCCTTCTGCAGCTCCTCTCAGGAAAGGGGCTGAATCCTCCCATTTACAGGAGATATCTGTAAAGGCTAATGTTATAGGCTCTGGCCAATGTCCTCAGCTGCTGAGGGCTGGGCTTGTGACTGTTTCCAAGGCCTCGTCCATCCCAGGCCTGGGTTCCCAATGGCTGGGGGAGCCTGGAACCAGCCAGGAACACCTGGCAGCCTCTAGCCAGTCCTTGGGCGCAGGCTGCCCTTCCTGCACTGGCTGCTTCCTGAGTGCTCTGGGCTCCAGGGAAAAAAAGTGGGTTCTCAGTGAGCCCCACAGCCCTCCAGGAAAAAAGAGATTGCTTTCTTCCTCCAGGTGGGGCCTGGGCCTGACTCTCCAGGGCAGAGTGGAGGGCTGTGGCTCTCGGGCCTGCTGAGATCACCCTTCCCAGGTGGCTCGTGGGTGGGATGTGTGTGGAGATGTGCTTGGTCTTAGCGGCTGTCTTAGTAACAGGGCGCTATCCTGTCCATCAGGGTTCAGGGTGCACATGACAGAGGTGACAACATAGGCCCAAGAGCGATTTCCTGGCCGGGGAGAGCTGCTGGGATGAATGGGAGGAGGACTAGGGCTTTGTTGGCTCCAGACCCTAGGGGACCAAGGAATGGACCACCCTCCAGGGAACCCCATCATGGGGAGAGGCCCTTGTCCTGGTGTCGCTGTGTCCCTGGGCTGCAGAACAAGGGCTTGGGGAAGCATATGCACTATCCTGGGTTAAAAGGGAGAGTCCCTCAAGGTCTGCACAGGGAATAGTTGGGTCTTAGGGCACAGTCAGGGTGCTGGCAGCAGAGGCGGGGCAGAGGCTGCCTGGAGGCGGGGACACCTGCCCGAGCACTGCTGCTGTTTGGGTGTGCTGTCCCAACATCTTGGGAGGCTTCATCGCCTAGGTCGGGGTCATGGGGTGGGCTGGCTGGAGAGGTTTTTTGCACATCAGACCAGCTTTGGGCCCTGGATTGGGTTTACCAAGTCACAGCACATGGGACATTGGGATGGGAGGGGTCTTGGGGGAAACCTGGTCCAGTCTCTCCTTGTACCACAGGGAAATGGGAGTCCAGAAAGGCCAAGAATTTCTCCAGGGCCCCACCACCCAGGATGGACAGGTTGGAGAGAGGGGGTTGAGATGGAGCACCACAATACCCTGTCCTCAAGGGAATATGGGCACCCTGGGGATGGGGCAGAGGGTTGTAATGAGGACACACACACACTTTTAAAAACACTGACTGCTCATGAATGCTTATGGGACAAAATTAAAAACAACCCTCAGCCACCCTCCTGCCTTTCCCAGAGGCCACTGCCATTCTAGTTTCTGATGCCTGGTAATAGGCAATTGCGTGTTCGACCACATGTGTGACAGACACAGACATCTTCCTCCTGTCACTGCACCACGCTGTGGTCTGTGTTGGTAACAATTCCAAACCCGTTCATTCAGCACCACTTCAGGACTTTCTCTTTCCCTCCCTTCCTCTCTGCCTCCTTCCTTCCTTTCTCTCTCTCTCTTCCCTCTTTCTGTTTTGGTACTGGATGTGAACCCAGGGCCACACATGCTTGAGAAGCACTTGACCACATAGCCACACCCTCAGCCCCTTCTGTTATTTTGGGAGGGGATTGAACTCAGGGGCACTCCACCACTGAGCCACCTCCCCAGCCCTATTTTGTATTTTATTTAGAGACAGAGACTCACTGACTGCTTAGCACCTCTCCGAGGCTGAGGCTGGTTTTGAACTTGGAATCCTCCCATCTCAGCCTCCCACACGTGTGTGGCCCCTACTGTTTTTGAGACAGGGCCTCACTGAGTTGTCCAGGCCTGCCTGGAACTTGCAATCCCCCATTTTCAGCCTTCCAAGTCACTGGGATTGCGGGTGTGTGACACCACATCTGGGACTTTAGTACTTTGTAAGTCAACTTGTTTTTGTTGACACTCGAAACACAGACAAGTCCACTGTCCACCAGCGTGTTCCAATGAGGAAAAACAGGTCAAGTTTCCCAGGGGCCGACTGTGCTCCACCCTCTGCCCGAGGACAGTGGCTGCCCTCACTTGGAGGTTTTAATTGCTATGTGTTTGTTTTAGTTGCTTTTTGTTTGAAAAACCAAACCAAACCCCAAACCAAAACAAAACAAAACAAAAAAACCCAGCCGGCACACCCCACTGGAGATTTCCCAGGGAGGATTGCTTGGGATGGCAATTGGGGTGCTAGGCTTGGGACTCTGATTCTGTAACACAGGATGGCTTAGGCTTCTCAAACCCAGTAATGACAGTGGGAAAACTGGAGGCCACAGGGACCTTATTTTCTCCTGCTCACCCTCATTCCAGTCCTACCCCCTTGACTGTCCACACACAGTCCACTATGCCTGCAAGACATGGCTCATCTGTCATGCTGCAAGACACAGACTCCCCAGGACAAGTGGGGAAACTTAGGAAAGTGGCTTAGCCTCTGCCAGTGTATGTGTCCCAGCCTCTACCAATAACATGACTCGGCTCTCTATCCTCCCTGCACCGTCAGAGCCTTGAGCGGGATAGGTGGGGGTCATGGGTGGAGCACCCACAGCGTCTGCTACAGCAAGTTACCCAGCCCCAGCCTCCACAGCTTCATCTGTTAAATTGGGACATCAGAACAATCTTACTTGTTTGTTTTTTTAAATCATGTTGTTGTATTTTTTTAATGTATATTTTACTTATTTTTAGGTGGTGCTGAGGATTGAACCCAGTGCCTCATGCAATCTAAGCAAGCAGCTCTATCACTGAGCCCCAGACCCAGCTCTGGACAGCCTTGTTTAAAAAATAAGAAGCCAGTCATGGTGGCATGACCTTGTAGTCCCCGCTGTCCCCGCTGTACAGGATGCTGTGACAATGAGAATCACTGGAGCCCAGGAATTGGAAGCCAACCTGGTCAACATAAGCAAGATCTCGCCTCAAACATAAGATAAAGCCAGGCACGGTGATGCCCACCTGAAATCCCAGCTGCTTGGGAGGCTGAGGCAGGAGTATTGTGAGTTCAAAATTGGCCTCTGCGAAAGTGAGGCGCTAAGGGTTGGGGTTGTGGCTCAAGTAACAGAGCACTCCCCTAGCACATGTGAGGAACAGGATTCCATCCTCATCACTATAAAAAATTAAAGATATTATGTCCACCTAGAACTAAAGAATATATATATATATATATATATATATATATATATATATATATATATATATATATAGATATTTAAAACAGGTGCTAAACAACTCAGTGAGATCTTGTCTTTAAATAAAATACAAAATAGGGCTGCAATGTGGCTCAGTGGTCAAGAAATTAGGCTTTTTCCCAATTGTCTTACTAATGAGCACATGCCATTTAGAAAGTGGTTTTTCCACTCTACCCTTCTGTCATAAATGTGCTTTTCCTCACTCCTTCCCTAAACAGGCTGTGAATTCTCCATATATCTCTTTTAAATTATACATTTCAGCTTTAGATTATCCCATTGGTTCCAAGTTGTATTGAATACAATTGAAAGTAACCAGGAAGGAGCCTGAATGCTGTTTTGACTACATATTTTCTTCATTAGATATTATAGTCCATCACTTCTAGATTTGGCCCTCCATAAGCTTTAGAGCATGGACACAGTTCAGCCACATGCACAGCAGAGGTGTGACAATTGTTGATTCCAGTTTCCAGTAGAATAGTCTTCATTTGCATCTGAGTTCTCATCAGCATGGTCCTTACTGTCTGTATTTCTATCAGCATTCTGGTCATGGCCATTTATCCCATCTTTCAGATATTTCAGATCTTTACAGGTTTAAGGCTCTGAGAGGAGTCCCTCTTGGATGCATCACAACATGGCAGGCGCCATGTTGTGTATCTCTCAAATCTATATCTTATCTCTTTCTCCTTATAAAATCACCAGAACTCCATCAAAGGGGCTCCATCCTAATGAAGGAATCAAACCTAATCATTTTTCAAGGGCCCTACCACTAAACACCATAGTCCAATTAGTTTCTACCTTCTTTAATATCATTGACATAAGATTTTTGTAATTAAATTCCTTCATGAGTTCAGAGAGACAACCCATTTTCATACATAGTCTACAACGTATATTCAATTCATCATGGAAGAATTACTTAGACAACCTCTATCATATAGTCTTCCAACAATACTTTTATTAAAAAGTGAAGAAGTTTTTAAATATCCTTCAATTAGCATTTTGAAAAACAAAAACCATTAATATGATAATAAATTCACCTGTATTTTAAGTTTAACATGGCTTGTATTTTAGTGTTTTATCATACATCTGTATGTAAGGTGAGTTTATGAAGACTTCTGTTTAAATACAAAAATAGTGTGAATATAAGCTTATATGCTTATATGTCTATATATGAGCAAACTCCCAATGAACATATTTTATACTTTTTTAACTTGAGCATTTGTAATCTAATGTCTCTGCAGACAAATAATCTTCAAAAATATTTTGAAACTATTTTACCGTATACTATCATAGTAATAACGTGTAAGATATTAACCAATAGATTATTATTTATAATTCATACAAATAAAATTATAGAACACATTTTTATATAAATATTTAACCTGAATATCAAGAATGATTGAAATTAGAATTACTAGATGAAAAGTATACAGTTTAATAAAAGTACACACATACTCCAAAATTTTGGCAAATTTTTCTTCAGAAAGTTTAGGAAGTGAAAATTCTTATATCAGTTTAACTTTATTTTCATTTTCTTTAATGATGGTTAAATATATATGCATATACACATATATTTATCTGCATATATAAAGAACTGAAAGTTGATAGCTTAAAATGGCATCAAAATCTTGTTTTACTCAGTGGCTCAGAAGGGTGAAGCAGAATAATCACAAGTTCAAAGCCAGGCTTAGAGACTTAGTAAGGCCCTAAGCAAATTAGTAAGATATATATATATATATATATATATATATATATATATATATATATATATAAATTTAAATTAGTAAGATATATATATATATATACATACACATACATATATAAATTTATGTAAAATATTTATTTATTTATAGGTTGTATATATGGAAAAGTTATAGATAATGTCATATATATATATATATATATATATATATATATATATATGATATTATCTATATTTTTTATTTCTTTAATCCAAATGAGTATGTTCAGTGATTCTAATCTTTTATTATTTATACTGCAAAATATAATAAACTTGTGAATTTCTCCTCTATTCCTAGTCTTACAATCTTCTTCTCAATTGCAAAATTAGTTATTCCAATGTTAGTTATCCACACCTTTTTCTTTGATTTCACTTCTTTGATTCTAATTTTGTCATCTAAGTGTTGAGTCTTCCGGATGCAGTGACACACACCTGTAATCACAGCTGGTTGGGTGACCCCCAAAAAATGTTGAATCCATCTGGGATTAATAATAGTATGTTATCAAGATCTAATTTGATTTTCAAATGAAGCAAATTTGTTCATTGAAAAAATCCTCTTCTTTGTATTGAATTGCAATTCTCTTTATTTATTTATGTATTTATTCATGTATTTATTTTAAATATTTTTTAGTTGTAGTTGGACAAAATGCCTTTGTTTTATGTATTTTTATGTGGTGCTGAGGTCTGAACCCAGTGCCTCATATGTGCTAGGCAAGCATACTACCACTGGCCACAACCCCAGCTCCTACAATTCTTTTTTTTACTGTGTACATGAACATGTGTACACACTTGGACATGCACATTTGTATCCACATCTAAAGTAACATCTTCTCTAAGATTATTTGTTTGTTACCCATTTTTTAGGTTTTTAAAATGAGTTGTTTATTTAAATGATCTAATTCAGAAGCTCTCAAGATTTATTATCTATTAGCTCTATTTCAAATAAAATGTAAAAGCATTACTTTCAGTAAAAAGACTCAGTGAAAAACAATACACTCTAAACCTGTTGATCTCTTAAAAGTTGAGAGTAGAACAGTGGTTAGGCAAGATTTAGAAGGGGTAGAGAAGTTGTCAATGGGAATAGTTTTATAGTTAAAAGGAATAATTTCTGGAATTTTATTGTAAAGTAGAGTGACTTAGCAATAATGTATAAAGAATTGAAGGGAGATTATGAAGGTTCTTACTTTAAGAAATGATAAATATTTAAGAAGGATTTGTTGTTTACCGTGAATCTATGATTATACAATGTATACAAGTGTTTAAACATCCTATTATATCAATCAGAAATAAAATAAAACCTAAAAAATCTCAATTGTTATATTCTCCAATCTTGCACAACTCTTATAAATTAATTCTCAAATAATTGACATTTATGCAATAATTAGTTTTCCCATGTAGGAATAAGACTCTGAGGAATTATATATTCATCCAAGGAACTTAATAATTGCAAGAGTATTGCATCTATGGGACACAGAGAAAATAAATATTACTTTTGTCCTGAATTAAAATGAAAATGATGGTATGATTTATACTGCATCTCTGACATTCACCTTAAATTATTAGACAGTTTTTCTTCTCTGTGGACTAGGGCTATCTCAGTGGCAAAGTGAGCTTTCAAACCTTCTTGACAGATCTGAGAATTGATAGAACCTTTTTTTTAAAAAATCAAAGATAATATAGAGAGAACACATTCGTTCTATTTGTCTTCATTCTGTTATGCACACTATACTCTCACTCCCATTTTCTAATATTGATCACTTTAGTTAAAGAAGAAAACATTTTATATCATGGAAGTTATTGAATCATTTTGCTGAGGTAAATTTTAGTTTATTCAAGTTTTGAATGTTTGCTTTAGAACTGAAGGAAAAGGCATTGAATAGAAGGTTTCAAGAACTTAGTTAGGAACACTGGATGGGCAGTGATGTCAAGCAGAGCTCATTTTTTCTAACTGGGTGCTTCTGGGCAGTCCACCAGGAGGTCAGTACCTTCTTTGGTTTTCATGCTAACTGTCTGAGTTCAAGACTGCTACAATTTCAGTTCTCAGGGTTCATGAGGCTTTCTAAAACTTATATTGGCAGTAATTTTAGATTTAGTGAAGAAAAAAAAGTCAATGAGTGTAGGAACCAGGGAATAGGATGCATTTTCCTTCTGAAAGGGAAGTTCATGTGAGAAAGACAGTTTATCTGTGAAACACTATATTGATATAGGCAGGAAGGTTGATAAGGGCATGCTAACTCAGGTTGTTGAACAGAATAAAATTGAAAAGTAGTGTTATAATGTGATCATCAGTTATTTTCTAAAAATAATTTTAGTTACACATGTGCACAATACCCTTCTTTTATTTATTTCTTTTAATGTGGTGCTGAGGATTAAAACCCTATCACTGAATACCACAGCCCCACCAGTTATTTCTTGCAAAGGTTATTTTTGAGCTCATTAAATGAATGAGGTACATTCTAATTGCCAGGTATTTATCAGTTAACAGGCAAGTGTTTTCATACGTGCGAGGGGGTAAGTAGTTCTTACAGTTGCCTGATTTATAGAAGATGTTAAAATAAATGTCATAATAAAAAATAAAATAAATGTAAGATCAAAGAAATTTTATCACAGAATATATGTGTGTGTATTGACATTTGTATTTAACTTTTTGCAAATAATAATAACAGTTAATGTAAAGTGCTTGCAAATTTTTTCTGATCCTCATGCAATAACTAATCACCATGTTTATACTAGCAACATGTCATAAAATATCTATAGGTTAGAATAAGCTTTTTTTCCCATTTCCCTCACAACCTCTTATATGTAATTTTGTATAACAATGCGGGTCTCCTTGCATTTGCATGCAATTTCCCTTTTCTCTCCCTTTCCCTCCCACCTCATATCTCTGTTTAATGTTAATCTTTTTCTCCTGCTCTTCCTCCCTGCTCTGTTCTTAGTTGTTCTCATTATATCAAAGAAGACATTTTGCACTTGTTTTTTAGGGATTGGCTAGCTTCACTTAGCATAATCTGCTCTAATGCCATCCATTTCCCTGCAAATTCCATGATTTTGTCATTTTTTAGTGCTGCATAATACTCTATTGTGTATAAATGCCCCTTTTTTTATCCATTCATCTATTGAAGGGCATCTGGGTTGGTTCCACAGTCTAGCTATTATGAATTGTGCTGCTATGAACATCGATGTGGCAGTATCCCTGTAGTATGCTCTTTTAAGGTCTTCAGGGAATAGTCCGAGAAGGGCAATAGCTGGGTCAAATGGTGATTCCATTTCCAGCTTTCCCAGGAATCTCCATACTGCTTTCCAAACTGGCCGCACCAATTTTCATTCCCACCAGCAAAGTACAAGAGTACCCTTTTCCCCACATCCTCGCCAGCACCTGTTCTTGTTTGACTTCCTAATGGCTGCCAATCTTACTGGAGTGAGATGGTATCTTAGGGTGGTTTTTCTTTGCATTTCTCTGACTGCTAGAGATGGTGAGCAAGATGTCAGAAAATATCTATAGGTTAGAAGAAGCTTATGCTTGTTAGTATTTTTCCTAGTGTAATGATTCTGGTAACACCAGATTCAAACTATAAAGAGCACTGCTTTTAAATAATAGACAATTATGAACAAATTTCCATTAGACTTTTAAGTTGGTTAATAATCATCTGCTATTTAAAAACATCTAGCTCAGATTTGTGTTTCTGAGGTTAACTACAAAGGTCTGCACACAAATCATTAAAAATTCCTGGGCCATTTTATATTTTTTGTTAACATAGTATTTTTTTAATTACTGTATCATAATCTTACCTGGAATTTAAATTTTCAATTTCAGCTTTGCTAATACACTTAAATTATTCAGCTAAAATATTTTACAGAACATTTTCAAGAATATATTCTGATATAAATCATATGTGTTGTTAATTATTCATTTGTAAGCAAATATTACCACAATAATATTATGTAATATTATTTAGAGTGTGAAAGTATATAGAAATATTTTGAATATATATATATATATATATATATATATATATATATATATATATATAAATATATATATATATATACACACTCACACACACATACACACATCACACATACACACAAAGCTTGAAAAAATAATTTGGTTATCTATTGGCTAGACAAATGGAAATTTAAATAAATTTAGCCTCAAACTTGCCATGTAAATTTGAAATAGTTATACATAGTACTGATTTACTTGTCATTTTCTATGTAACTGTATTGTTACTACATGTCATAATCAATTATAATACTATGAAATTTGTAATCAGTATGAGCATATCATTAACAAAAATCAATAATACATTATTGCATTTCTGTGAGTTTACAAATCTCCAGTCCTTCTTAGAAAGACTTACTATAGGCTTTGAAGGATTTATAAATTTAACGTATTACTGCAATGTGTTGTTGGGGTCCATTACTAAGAAAACAGATATTTTCTAGATGGCATTGAGATACATCTCTATAACTTTGATGAAAGTATGGAATGCAAGCTGGGCAAAAGAATAAAAACTACCTCAGGCATCAAGAACCACAGGAACTCAAGCACCACAGCAGCAAATTGTTGAATGAGCACTGCACAGTGCATCTTAGCCATACTCATGATAAAATGGGAGTTCACAGCTATCAGATTGAGGAAAGATTGAATAATAGAGAGTTTACAATTCATGTTAAGAGTGAATTGGACCCAATTAATGGTCTGCCCTCAGAAAATTAATGTGTTTTTAAGGTACACGTACAATAATATCCACATATACCCAAAATGAAAATTGTAATTTGTTAAAACACAAAGACTATATAAGTCCTGTTACATTTTCATTTTTACATTTAATCATTTCATTTAGTTTACATGGCAATCTCTAGTCACATACAAGCTTACATATTTTTATGTGTTGTCAAATTCTTTTCATCAATTTCAATACTTAAAGATGAAACTAAACAATTCCATTATTATATTTTAAGAAAGTACCACCATGAAGAAAATAGACAGGAAATTCATCTTGTCCTTAGTTTACTTTGCTTTCTTTGTGTATTCTCATGCAGTGCTTTTTATTTATGATCTTGAGAAAGCCATGGGAAGGTGAATTTACCTTCTTGCAAAAAAACAGAGAAATGTATTATAGAATGTTTAGTTGTTTCCTGGTGGTATCTTTTTCAAAAGGTATATGGAAATGACATTATAGACAATATCAAGTTACAGTTAAATATTTTTCTGTCAAGGAGAGAGGAGATTTCAGAAATATGAATCTGCTCCTCTTTGGGCCTTACTTAAATTCTGGCTCTTACACCCAGCCAACTGTCAGGCACAGATCTATGTAAACATGAGTGCCTCACGGATGGGCCTGAGATCTTTCAATCCCAGTCTTTAAAGATAAAGTTTCTTGACAGATGATATTTTAGGAAGACATCTCCTGAGACTTCCTCACAGTTCAATCAGGCATGTCTCGATTTGTATAGGAAAATCTCTGCATTTGCTCTATTGTTTCTTGTAAGAGAGAGAGTGTGCTCCCAATGAGTAGACACATTAAGATTTGCCTTTACAGAAGGTTTACCCATGATTGTTTAAACATGATATTTATGCATTATTATTTTTGTGGGATAATAAATTCAACATAAAGTATTCATTCCCATTTTAAAATTACAACCTTGGTTTCAGACTTGATAAGGGTATGTAAAATTTTCTAAAGAAAATATTTTATATAGGAGAAATCATGTAATACCTTGAATTTCAAAGAAGTTTCACATTTGACTGAACCATCATGTAGAATAAAAAATATCTGAAAAGTCCAAAGTACAAAAACTACATGATAAAGGGTCCAGAATATGTAGGGATCTAAAACTATTTTTTTGTATGAAATACACTTAATGGTCTCTCCGATTTTACAAATTCATTGCTAGCTTATAAAACAAAAACTATTGAGTTACATTTACCTTTGCAGATGCACAAAACACACAACAAAAGTCAGACAGAGATTAAAATATTCCAGCCTTCCCATGAGACGATATTATTTCCATAAACTTTATAAAGCAAAATTAAATTCTTCTCTAATTATACCTAAATATATTCACAAAACTTTAAAGATTAATAATGATTTAAGAAATTTTTAAGAACTTAAGAATACACTTAAGAAAATGTCCTGAGTTATTGTAAAAAAATATTTTAATGCTGTTTTGTTTTAGGCTTTACATAATAAATTTGCAAGAGAAAAATAAATGCTTTTTCATAATGATATAATATGTACTTAAGAGTATGCAGCTTAATATGTGTTTCTTTGTAGTGACATATTTCTAATAGTAAAAAAAAAATTAAGAATTTAAATACTTAAGTGATTCTGTTTTTGTATGTTTTAGGAAAGAAACAAATGTGATGAGCTTATAAGGGATATTATCTCTGAAGATCAAGTTCATATCCATGAAGAAATTACCACTAAAAAATATGAACTACTTTGTAAAATATCCAAGTTACATATTCAAGTTTCATTTAAAACTTTTTTTTTCCTTTCTCTTTTTCTGGGAGAGCAAGTGATTCAGTATTTTCCTCGTAGGAAAATTGAATTACTAACCAGTAATTACAGTTCTCTGAATGTCATATTCTCAGTGGATTTGTATCAATTGTCTTGGGGCATTTTGGCACATGAGTTCCAGTAATGTAACATTGTGAAATAAAGAAAATTAAGTTCTAATAGATTATATCTTAAATTTGTCTAGTATATTTCTATAAAGCCACTTTGAAATTTTTTTTTCCAACAGTCTTGTGAAATAGATTCAGTTAACCCAAGATGTAGTTCTTTAGCACACAGAAAGGTGGAATCCAAATCCAAGATCATAATGTCATTTATGAAGCTAGAAAAATCTGTGCATGATGAGGTACCACAGATTCACTCTGCTATATTGAGTCTGCAATTCCATTTGTTAAATTATGTAGCAAAGCAATATAAATGGGAGATACTAATCTTATAACATTTAAAATACCCTCGCTATCATTGTCTTGTAATTTTTAAGCATTTAATTCATTATAACATGCTACATATTAAAGTATGAATTACTAATTAATATGTGTATTTAAAAACTGAGATAAATGTAGAAATTCAACTACTAGGAGAGTTTTTGAAAATACAAGATATTATAATCTAGAATCTAAAGTGAAAATGTTTAAGTATAATTATTATATTTCCAGTTATATGAACAGTAAGAAATATCTTACCATTTTAGAACCCTTAAAGATAAAAATACATATTTCATTGAATCAGGATTTTGTTTTAGGGTATAATGCAACTAAGAATGAACTAGTATTTTTTTGGAGAACAGAAAGATAAAAATTTTACCTTATGTAATATTGATTTTGGGAAATTTTGAAGAAATACTTTAAAAAGCTTAATTTCCTTTAAATTTTAAATGTTTCCTTCCTATTGCCAAATTAAAAGATCCTACTTTTCCTTGACTTATATTCAATCAGTAAGGTTAAGTATTATTTTAAAACACATGAGTTTACTTATTAACTAAGAGGTATGAAAATGAAGAAAGCTATTATTTTAGATATTTGGATGGTAAAAATTGCTATTATGCAAAGGGATTTTATCTTAATTATTCTGGAAGATGATTCAATTTATTTACATTGCATATCGTAAAATTAGCATACATGATTTATTTATTCATATGATTATCTGGAAATAAATATTGAACTAAGAAAAGATTAAGTTTTAAAATTAAAAATTTGTCTCTTGCCCTCTGAGTCAGTCTGAGTCAGGGGATAGGGGACTTTTCCAAAGAGCTTTGCAACTCTAGGCCACATAACCTCCCGATCAGGGAGATTAATGAGACACTGGAGGACAGAAAGCCAATCAGTGCATTTGCTGTGAAGAGGAGGGTCATCAGAAAATGGAGACATCCCTGATGCTTCCAAGGGAAGCCACATGGTCAAGCAAGGCCTGGACCCATCCTAGCACAAATGGCACTAGCAGATGTGACAAGCTGCTGCAAGTTCCTGAGGACTCCCAAGGAAACTCAGCTGACTGTTAACAATAGATAGAAACAAAAGTCAGTTTGACTTGCTTCATCTTAAACACTTAGCAAAGACAGTCAAAGCCAAAACACAGCTATTCCTGGGCATTTTAAATAAAATAATAGTTAAATGTAACTTCCATAAATAAGTAAACAGGAGGCTTCAAAAGAGATTCTCAGACAGGAATGCCTGATTACTATCAAAAGAAACTGCCAGAGTAGTTTTTAGTTCAAGGCCTTTATTTCTAACCTACGCAGGTAGGCTTAATGTTTGCTAGTATGGTTATCCAGCCCTAAGTAACAGAATTAAATATTTCTCTATTAGACACAGAGGTCATACTAGTAAAAGGATTTTGCAAGCTCAGATGACATTAAGTTATTAAACTGCATCTTAAAGAAAAGGACATCTGTAACCCTAAAAGTTAAATGTTGTGTTTACACCCCTGACAATTCTGGCAATGTGACGAATATCCTTAAAGATTTACATGCTCAGATAGAAGCCATGTCCTCAGCAACTTTGTCATGGAAACAATATCTTAGCTCCTGGTTCTTGGTACTTCCTGGTGGAAAACATTCTTAGTCTTTGTCTTTGCCATCATACTCATTGGCATATTCCTGTGCTATGGGATTTATTGCTGCATCAATCTGGTTCCAGTACTAATGAATTCTTGTTTCTCTTGTAGACCACCCATCACTCAAATGGCCTTCCAGTCTATTACTTCTCAATCAGACTTCTATCATGGACACACTCGATAGACCCGATTTTTAAAGGGAGATTCCAAACTGCTTGCCCCACACAGTCCCTTGTCAGCCTGAAGAAGCCAGAAAGATTTTCTTCGCCCCCCTTGCTTACAGCATTAAGGAGGTCCCAAATTAGAGGGAGGAATGAAGCCAGATTTAAAGTTAGGTAGTCAGTGTAGTTAGGTAAATTGGGTCTAATATTGAGTGAAATCTAAAATGGAGGCCATGCTGGGAATGACTCAGGGAAAAAGAAGGACAATTCATGGAATGTTAATGAAGTCCTGAAAAGGCCCTAGGCCAAAGTCCACCTCAAAGAAATGTTAATGGAGCTCAGGAAACAGCCCCCAACAGATTTGGAGATAGCCCATCCTAGAGAAATGATAAGCCCATCCCAAAAGGTGATAATTGGGCCCACCTGTGTCCTAACCCCTTCAACCTATATTCCATCACCAAAACTATAAAAAGGAGAAAGAACAGCCCTTCCACGGATTCCCACCTTTTGGGTCCCCTTCTTCCTCCGGGAGAAGTCTTTTCTGCTGTCCTTTAATAAATTTCTAATTTCTATTCTGAAAAAAAAATTCATCTTGTAATAAGCATATTTTGTTACTAATGACGTACATAACAGATTTTTTAAAGAGATTGTATGCAATACATATATTTGGGACTGGGAGTATACCTCAGTGGTAGAGCACTTGCATAGCAATTGTAAGGCCTTGGGTTTAATCCTCACCTTCACAGAAAAGGAAAAACAACCACAACCAATTATTCCCTAACACTTTTGTCCATATGTTTGTGAGTATAGTATAACTTGTATTTCAAATGAAGGGTTGTGTTTCTTATTTAAAGGAATGAGTAGTTTCAAGTTTCCAGTATCAAAGATGACTTCCAGGTAGACATGTTTGTCATTGCCATGAGAACTGGTTGCCTTTTTCACTACCCTAGAATAATATGTTAAGTGGAAAATACAATATAAATTGAGTGAGTATTTTCCCAGGTCCAAGTATGAGTTAAAGGTTTAGAAATATTTTATTGTCAAAAAGAGTACAAATTGTGAAATGTCTAATAGTTTGTAGGTTGTTCATTTTATTAAAATTAGATTTTAAGGTAATAATAAAAGCAACTATCCTTTGAAACTAACTATGAGTGCCAAGTACCTTGCAAGCACTATTGTATTTGAGGTTTACAACACCATTGTCTAGAGAGCTGTGTTCCTTGTTAAGTAGTAGAGGCAGAGATAGAATTCAGACTCAGAAAAGCATAACTCTAAAATGCAAACTTTCAACCCATGTACTATATTCCCTTCTGAGCCCCGAAGTTTTTTTTTTTTTTTTTTTGATTTCTAAAAAGTAAATCCATTCCAAGTCTTAATTTACGTTTAATTGTATTAAAATTTTTTTTGGAAGGGAATATTCTTATTACAAAAGTAGAACATCCTGTGAAGTCTATAAAAAAAGGTAAATCAAAGAAAAAATTAATTACCCATAGTCATAATACTCCCAAATTAATTCATTCAATAACTGTAAATTCTGTAGATTTTTTAACATTAGGGATCCGTAGGCCCACATAGCCAAAGACTAGTGATGGTCTTCTTCTATCTAAAACTTAGACCCTAAAATGTGAAGGCATTAAGATTAAATGATGTCTCCCTGTTATTATATAGCAAGTGATAATGTTAAGTGTAATTTTAAAAAATATTTTTTTCTGATAACATTATAGTTTATTAAATGTTCATGTTGTCAATGTTTACAACATAATTGATAATAGTTCATGGTATTCCAGTAAATATATAAGTATTTTAACACTTAGTTTCTTTAATTTTTTTTTTTACCAACTATTGGAGTTTAGTAAAATTTTACCATGTTTATTTTTGTTTAAACTTGAATCCATGTACTTATGCATTATGCATGCCTACATGATTGCAGGAATGCATTCCTTATTTATTTATTTATTTATTTATTTATTTATTTATTTATTTATTTATTTATTTTGGTACCAAGGATTGGACCCAGTGATGCTTAACCACTGATCCACATACTCAGCCCTTTTTTTGTATTTTTTTTAGAAACAGGACCTCACTGAGTTGAGTTGCTGAGGGACTCGCTAAATTGCTAAGGCTGGCTTTGAACTCACAATCATCCTGCCTCAGCATCCCAAGACTCTGGCGTGTACCACTGAAACCAGCTACATGAATTCATGTACAAGAGACCACATTGCAGTTAAATTCTCCAGGTATATTAAACATACTATCCTTAAAGTAATTTTTATGTAGGCAATGTGTGGAGATATATATATATATATATATATATATATATATATATATATATATATATATATATACTTTAAAGAATTTTATATATAATTGTATACAAACATATATAGGTATAAAAACTTGAAAAACAAGATACTTCTTTCCACTCTTTATTAGGATTATAAGATGATGGAAGAGGATTTCCCTGTAGGAAGTAAAAGGTCTCAGTATTCATATTTTTCAAGAATACCACCAAAGGAATTTTGAAGTAAGACTGCTAACAATGTGTAATGGTTTTCAGTCTATTGAGAAAACAGTGGATTGAGCAAGACTATATAATACCACTATTTTAGAGTAGAATTTTTTTTTGAGACAATTATTCACTCAAAGAAACTTGAGAAAATGATACATTTTTTGCCTTAGAGAATTCAAAAGATGTGTTTTCTACTGTGCTGATAGTATGATACTATTTTCACAAATTAAGAGCCCTCAATAGAGAAATGGCCCGACACTCTAACTACTGTCAATGGCAATAGCTCAAGATCAACTACTTTAAAATTAAAATGACAATTTATTTTTTCAGCTCTTCTTTCCTGTGTAATTGGCATCTATTCAAAAATTCCATACATGGGTCAAATTATTTATTTACCTAGAAATACATTCTGCAATGAATTTACACTGGAGCCTTTTACAGAGAGTTGTGGTGCAGAAAATTAGATGTCTCCTGGGTAAAACATTGTGATTTTCAATAAATGCAATGGTAGATTGGTAACATCAGTTTTTAACATTTTTGAAAGAAAATTATTCATGCTGTTTCTCTGCAGTGCTGAACTTTGAGGATTCCTATAATCATTTGACCTTATGTTACATGAAGCTGACCCAGATTTGCATGCAGAGAAAAAACATTTTGGCTCAGACAGCAATCACTAAACTCACTTAACTGAATAAATTGGTTGTTCAGTAAAAAGTCTTGGTTAAATTCCTGTATATTGAGAGATTGGGGTTTTGATGCTATGTTCAGCTTGTTAGAAAAGAAAGATATATAAACTTAGTATTACTACATAAACAAAAGCACTATTTTACTCAGGTATTAATTGCCTGAAACTATTGTTCAATTGATTTGTTTCTATAGATAGTAACAATTCGATACCTAACCAAGCCAGTAACTATAGATAGTACCTGAATTTACAAGTGTTGTCTTTCTGACAAAATTATGGCTTTCTTCTTTTACTGTATTCAATGAGTATCTTGCTTTAGGCTAAACAGTCATAGTAGATGATTTATACTTTAGAATTTTTGATTGAAAAAATATGGGTCAAATCACCATTTAAATCAGCTATTGCCCTTCTTGGACTATTCCCTGAAGACCTTAAAAGAGCGTACTACAGGGATACTGCCACATCAATGTTCATAGCAGCACAATTCACAATACCTGGACTGTGGAACCAACCCAGATTCCCTTCAATAGATGAATGGATAAAAAAATGTGGCATTTATACACAGTGGAGTATTACTCAGCACTAAAAAGTGACAAAATCATGGAATTTGCAGGGAAATGGATGGCATTAGAGAAGATTATGCTAAGTGAAGCTAGCCAATCCCTAAAAATCAAATGCAAATGTCTTCTTTGATATAATGAGAGCTACTAAGAACAGAGCAGGGAGGAAGAGCAGGAGGAAAAGATTAATATTAAACACAGACATGAGGTGGGAGGGAAAGGGAGAGAAAAGGGAAATTGCATGCAAATGGAAGGAGACCCTTATTGTTTTACAAAATTACATATAAGAGGTTGTGAGGGGAATTGGAAAAAAACAAGGAGAGAAATGAATTACAGTAGCTGGGGTAGAGAGAGAAGAGGGGAGTGGGGATAGTAGAGGATAGCAAAGGTAGCAGAATACAACAGTTACTAATGGCATTATGTAAAAATGTGGATGTGTAACCGATGTGATTCTGCAATCTGTATTTGGGCTAAAAATGGGAGTTCATAACGCACTTGAATCTAATGTATGAAATATGATATGTCAAGAACTTTTTATGTTTTGAACAACCAATAATAAAGAGAAAGAAAAGAAAGAAAAAAAAGAAACTCCATAATGTTGTGAAAATAAACTAACAAACATTGTTGAAATAGTAATACTGAATGGAGAAAGAATTTTAAGTATGACTAGCTTCATAATAACTATAAGTTCAAACTATGATGATGTTTTTTTTCATTAAAAGAAAAGAATGACTCTTCTTTATAGGTATAGCATCTCTGTGGTTCTTATTAACTACTATATAATAAAATTACAAATTATTGTTAGTTATACAATATTTTTATACATGTCCAAAATCATTATACATGTCCAAAATAGATTTTTCACATTTAAAGTACTTTATACATAATAATGATTTTTAATCACTTCTCACTGAATAAAACGATCACTATCCCCTTATTTTAGTGATTAGACACAGAGAAGTTTACCTTCTTGCTTATTGACACATGAATATAGAGACGGAGGTCAGAGTATTCATATAGATTTGGTTCTCATTCATTTCTGGCAAATGTCATTAGTAGTTTGTTTATTGGCTTTTTTTAAATATTTACTTTTAGTTTTTGGCGGACACAACATGGGGTGCTGAGGATCAAAACTGGGCCCCCCACATGCCAGGGAGTGCTGTACCATTTGAGCCACATCCTCTCTTGGGTGGCTTTTTAATGCAGTGCTGGGTGTTCAACCCAGTACCTCATGCATGCTAGAGAAGTGCTTTACCTCTTATCCATAACCCTAGTCCCCAAAGTCCTTTACTTATTTTTTGGGGGGGAGGAGAGTGTGTGTGTGCGTAGTGCAAGGGATTGAATCCATGGCCTTAATCAGCAAAACAAGCACTCTACTGACTAAGCTATATCCTCAGCCCTGATCTATAGTCTTTTAACAGTGACAATGGAGCAGCCTGTCATTCAGTCTTTGATTCTGCACCCACTTGGCTCAGGTTGGAGGCAGGGCATGAAACCTTGACCAATCAGTCTCTTAGGTGAGAACTGTCCAACCCTCATGCAGCCAGTGATGAGGGGGAGGGCGTCCACAATCTTCTGTTCCCTTGGTGTCTGGAGCCCACCATTTTTTCAATCTTTTTGTTGGCTTCTGTCCTGGATCCAAGCCCAGGTGTCTGTGCTATGCAGAAACTGAAAACAAATCACAGGGAGAACACTGAGAACCCTGAGAGCCAGGAAATGGTAAGTGTGCCTTGTTATCTTGAGACTGGGTAGGAAGGTGGCTTAAAACTGACAGAAGTGGCAATGGTGGAAACTTGTAGTCATGGCTAGGGAGTCCTCATGGTCCTCTCCAGAGTCTTGTGGCCAGAGGGTCTCTCTGTGGTAACTTAGCGTTCACCTCCCTCTGACTAGACTAGTGAGGCTTAGATCAGCAGTTGAAAACCTGGGCATTTTGTTCCATAATTGTAAGGTGTTTCCAGCTTTTTTCTAAAGCCCTTTGTGGGCTTCCATGTCCCATGATTCCAGCATGTCTCCAGAATGCATAATGAAGACTGAGATAATTACCAGGAGAGAACCACAACTCCATTTGTTGTATTCAAGCATGAGAGAGGCTGCTGATTTTAGGGCTTGTTACTCATGAGGGTTTGTTTGTTTGTTTATTATTTTTTTTTGTGTGTGTGTGTATGCGTGTTTGTTTGTTGTTTTCTTTTTGGAACCAGAAATTCAACCCAGAGGTGTTCATCCACTGATTCACATTCCCATCCTTTTTTAATATTTTTATTTAGAAACAGGGTCACTTTGAAGTTCTTAGGGCCTCACACATTTGATGATGCTGGCTTTTAACTCATTCTCTTCATGAGTCCTGAGATTTTTAAATGTAGCAGAAGCAGTATCTCAAATCCAGAACAAAAACCTGAAATCCAGAACTTCAGATTATCTCTCCATAGGTCTCAGAATAAACCCCTAGTTTTCTAACTCTCTGTTCAGATATCCAAAACTAGGGTTCTCTGTTCACAGAGAATAAGTTTAATAATGACCATGTAATGCAGATAATGGGCCTCACTCAAAGACACCTGGTGGCTAACTGAAAGATATTAATGAGCACCATTAAGGCCTATTTCAAAAGTAAAAGACCTTGAATCCCACTTGTTGGAACACCTTCTACAAAGTCCTTTGTCCCACGAGTGATTCCTTATTGAATTTGAAGGAAAAAAGATGGGTCACAGAAAGAATAAAAGTGAACCCATATGGTAGTCAGGATGCCTTTTCCAAAGCCTATTTTAAATGCATTATGCTCCATGTTCTGCCCAAAACCATCAGTAAACTTCTAAGATGGCACATAAAAATGATTTTTTTTTCTGATATCAATCCTCATACAACATGGTGGCCATTCTATTTCTTCCTGCTTAAATAATTTTTTTTTCTTCAAAATTTATGAAACAAACACCCAGATTCATGGAAAACTGAGAAATTTTGGTTCATCTAAAAACTTCACTTTCAGCATTATTAATCATTATTTCCCCATGTTTTATTTCAAATGCATGCATCATTTGTAATGTTTTTCTTGAAGAACTGGAGGGCATTTTTAAATTATTTTAATTTATAATTCTGAGATTTTTCACATGAGAAAAAAGCAGAATAATATTAGGTGACATTAAAAATAATGAATCTCTCCTAAATGAGGTCTATGTGTCCCATTTAAAATTTTTTTAAAAACTGTAATGGGTCATCAATTGAGGGTGTATTTATTTATTAATTAATTTGTTTATTTACTTATTTATGGTCAGACCATTTCATTAAAATAACCCACAGAAGGGGCTGGGGTTGTGGCTCAGTGATAGAGCACTCACATATCACATGCAAGGTCTTGGGTTCGATGCTCAGCACCAAATAAAAATAAGTAAATAATAAATAAATTAATAAATAAAAAAATAACCACAGAAACATTCCAAACATTTCAGGAAACTCTTTTATTCTGGTGTGGCAGGAAAAAATAGAAGTGGGACTAACTTGAATTTAAATTACATGGAAGTTCAAATCTCTCTCTCCCTCTCTACCTCTCTCTCTCTCTCTCTCTCTCTCTCTCTCTCTCTCTCTCTCTCAATCTCTGTAGTGAGTTTTGACCCAAGGGCCTCATACTTAGAAGGCAAGCACTCTACATGCTGAGCTATTTACTCAGTCCCATTTTTTTGGGGGGAGAGAGACCAGGGATTGAGGTCAGGGGCACTCTAACACTGAGCCACATTCCTACCCCTATTTTGTATGAGTCAAATGAATATTTTTGTGATCTTTGAATGATATATGTTCCATTTAGAATTTGGACTTGCATATCTATTGCTACTTTTACATGTATTTAATATATATATATATAAATTTCTCTCTCTCTCTCTCTCTCTCTCTCATATATATTATTTTTGAATGGAGTTTTCTCACCCCTTAATAGTTCCTGAAAGAATCAAGACCCACAGTGCCACCTACTTCATCCTTGAACGATGTCTAGACAAATACAGTGAATATTTGAAATTCTCATGACCAGGAATTTCTGAAATGGAGATCCATCCGATCTCCTGTTGCTCATCATGACTGAACCAGATAGTTCCTTTATTGACTGGAATTCATAAAAATGGTGTAGAACAGAGATGCAATTGAGTTGGAGCCTGCTGGGAACTGGTCTTGGAGCAGTGGAGTGCAGGTGTCTGATAAAACATCTGTGGTGGAGCCATGTGGATCTGTCATTGGCTTCCAAATAACATGTGACTGACATGGGACAGTCAGCAGACCCTTATATGTAAAGGCCTCTTGTTTTGGGGAGAGGTTTGGGGGTGATAATCAGAGTCAGATTGCTACTCTAAGTAGGAAAGATGTATGGGATAGCAGCCCAGTTGGTGTTTTCTCTTGCAAAACCTGACTCATCACATGTGACAGTACTCCCTCCAGTGCTGTGTCCTAGTTTGTTGTAGGGACAAATGAAGCAAGGCACTGAAGATAGAAAGAAACAGTTTCATTTGGCTGCATCGAGGTTCAGAAAGCACAGCTTTTGCTGTTATCAATCAATCCCTCCAAGTTCAGGGAATTTCAGAGTTTTATACCCAGCATGTAAGTAGAGGGGCTCAGAAGTTTACAGTGTGCAGAAGTTCACATAAAAGCAGCTTTTTTCTTTCACTGTCTGGGCAAGTTAACCCTTCAAGGACAACACTTGAGAAGAGGAGAACTTCTTCTACCCTTTCTTCCTCCCTCTGCCAGCTGTTACCATGGAGCCAATTTGTAACTTATCTTAAAAATGTAGACATCTCTGTGAAGCCTAGCTCAAGGCCAGAGGCCTTGTTTGCAATTTCTTCAAAGTACTATACTGGATATATTTGTGAAAATAGTAAGGGGGTGTCCAGCACCTTGGCCAGTGGCCAAGTAAACAGGGCAACACAAAAATAGAAAGTTTACCTACATTGAACTATTTTGCAGAGACTCTTTGGCTGACAGTTCCCAAATCAGCCATGGTGAAGTGGACTTTTCTGTGGAGAAAGCGGGTACCACTACATTTGGCCCCCCTCTTCCTCCAGGGAGAATCTTTTCTGCTGTCCTTTAATAAAGCTTCAACTTTCCACTCTAAACTTGTCTTCATGTGCTTCTCTGGTGTTATACTTCAGCATTGGAAAAGCAAGGCCTCATTACCAGTAAATAGCCATAACAATAACAGTGAAAGGACAGAGATAATGCCAAAAGTAAATTCAACATTTAGAATTGAAGATAATAATAATCTTTAGTGATAAGAATTCCTTAATTTAATACTTTAAAAATAATAACAACATGTTTCCAGGGAGCAAATTTGTGACATTGCAGTCAAGGGGAGAAATAAAAAATATCCATGCATTTCTGCCCCTTTCAATTCTTTATTCACTCAAATTCTTAATCCAACTTTACTCTATAGGTTCCTAATGAAGAAAACAACAATCCTTAATGATAGGCTCTGCAGTGGAGATAATCAAATAACACCAAGCAATTGTAGATTAATTAATTCCCAGAAAACAATTTTAGATTAATTCTGAACATTGCAAAACAGATTTAATCATGACAGGCTAGTGACAGACATTTCCTCTGAATGCTAAGTTCAAAACTCTCAAGCCTTTGGCTTTATGTCCTGCAGATGCACACCCACTCAGACAGCAGTAATCAGGTCCCAAACCAAAACAGGCTTTTTCTGGTGGGGAGTGGATGACCAGTTGAGTAGAGGGTCACAGGGAGAAGTTGCATCTCTCAGTAAGATCAAGACAAGGCGATAGAGTTTGAGAGCAGTGAGGATCACACAGAGAATAGGAAAATGATGGCAAGTGATGGGATGTCAGTGTAGGTCCACATCAGGCTCTCCTGCTGGAGTACATACTTTTTTAGGCTGGCTAAATCACTGTTTATTAGCTCTATTTTTTATACTAATTTTGTTTTTATTTTTTATTTTTTACCACACCTTGTAATTATCAGGTGCCACCAGATTTCTCATTTACCCTGAGGTCAGAAATAACTGGTCTGGTGGTCTCCATCCTGATATTCTCACCTTTCACTCTTATCAGGAGAGGAAAGCCTGCCAGCGACTTTATTCAGTTTACCAGGGTGAGGACAAGTAATTTGTCTGAGGCCATATTAGAGGGCTCTGTGGGTGTGCCTGGTGAAAATTGACCTCTAATAATAACCTCAGGTTTCAAAATGGAGTTTCTTAAATGGAGTGAGAAACTGATGTGACTCCCTTTTTGAGAAACCAGCCACCTCAGAGCAAAGCCTGTCCAAAGGGGGGAGTTACCCTTTCCCATGGAAAAACTCAGAGTGCTCCTAGGCATATACTAACCCTGCTGAGTTGTTTGTCTGTAAATAACTGGAGAGATCTTCCATGCCAAGTGATCCTGACTCAGTTACACTAGGTTAGGACCCATAGCAACCCCCTAGCTACCACAAAAAGCATGAGACACAGAAAATACCTGAAAAACCAGGTGACCTTCCCAGTAGTTTTGTTGATTGGTAACATGATTAGGCAAGTTTATCATATACACTCTTGCAACCTCTCATGGCCTAAACCACTCGGTTCAAATATATCCACAACTTGAACTAACCAATCACCCTTACACAACTTGTTCCTGCCAATGAATGTGCTAATCAATGTTAAGAGTTGTTGTTTGACTTTTCTGTGATGTGAAATGATTGGCTATGTGTTGTTGTGATGCATACAATATCCCCCAAAATCTATTAATCCTCAATGAATTAAGGGTCAAGACTCACTCATTGGGACCACTGTATCTGAAATGGTTGTGAGTCCAGGCTTGAGCTTACAATAAACACTCTTGTGTGACTGCATCAGATTCAGCTCCTGGAGGTCTATTGGGGTCCCATGAATCTGGCATTAGAGGAGTTGCTTAGGTTCAGGCCTAAGGCCATTCTCACACAACCCCTTTCACCTTGACAGCTCTTCTGCAGATAAACAGAAGCCATAACACATAACTCCTGTCTTCATAAACTCTATCTCTTGAGTCCAGTGTCATTTCAAGTTCTGGGTTTAAAAAGACATATTCATTTTCCTTGATGTTTTCAATAAGTCACACAGAATTCTTAGGAATGGCTTGGAAGGATAACAATGTTATATTGCAAAACTTCATGAACTTTCAAATTGCTTGCTGTGTGTGACTGACCAGTATGTGAAAGGCCTTGGGAATATGTGAATATATTATGAATATAATAGAACTCTTGAGACTTTTTTCTTACTGTACACACATCCTGAGGCCAAATGAGGCTGCTTACTAGAGGTCATTTCTCAAAGAAGAGATAGTGATCATAAAGGAATAAATTAACCTATAAATTATAAATAAATCTAATATATATTTGATTAAAATTGATGACATATATGGCCATGCCAAATAGTTTGCTGAATCATTTCAATTACAGTTATTTAGTTATTTTAATGTTTTGCTTACTGTCTGCATTAGAGACATCATTGACCTGCAATTCAGGAAAACTTTTAATTCTAGCACTGAATTTATCAGGTTTTGACACTTTGATATATTACTTATTGCCATAGGATCTCTTGTTCCTCAATGTGTATATTTATAAATTTACACATTCTAGAAGGTTTTAGAAAGATAAAAGAAAATATGTATTAAAAGAGTAGTTTAAAAAGCTCTTTAATATACCATTGCTATGGTTATTAAATAGCATTTTCTTTTTAAGAATGTATTAACCTGGGGCTGGGGATGTGGCTCAAGCAGTAGCGCACTTGCCTGGCATTCATGCACCCCAGGTTCGATCCTCAGCACCACATACAAACAAAGATGTTGTGTCCGCCGAAAACTGAAAAATAAATATTAAAATTCTCTCTCTCTCTCTTTAAAAAAACAGAATGTTTTAACCAGGAATATGTATACATCAATAACATAATAAATAAATATGGTACAAACAAATAAACATAAATTAATAAATGTTATATGATTTATTTTATAATAATATTGGTAAAATATACCCAGAGGTGAAAATAAACATTTAAATAATGATACATATACATGTCCATTTTTATTAAGGTATAGTGAAATACATCTATTTTTGTAATATACTTTTGTTCATGAAAGCATCATAAATATTATTATCAAATATTATTGTAGCTGCACAAAATTAAAAATCCAAATTGTACATATATCAGTAAATAAATGGCGTTTAGTGACTGAAATTTCTGAGTCTGTTATTGTGAAACACAAATATTCAGTAAAATATGCTCTGAAGAAAACCTCAATTTGAAAATGTAAAAACATAGAAAGGAGTATTTAGAGTTGTTTTACCATGAGATTAATTTAAAATACCTTTGATACCCAATCAAATACTCTGAAGTTTTTGCTCTTAAGAAATACATATGAAAGAATACAGCAATTCTGTCTCTGAGTAATGCAAGCATAAGAGAAAGATGATAAGAATATTAAGTAAGCCTCAAAAATCTGAGGATCATGAAATAAATAAATTCTTGGCAAGAAAATATCAATCAATTTTGATGTAAAGTCAAAACTAATAAGCATTCTAATTTACCAAATCTTAATGATTTTATATATTAGAGAAAAGAAGTCAGAATTTTAAGCAAATACATGAGAAATGGGTGTGCACAACAAGGTTTAACCTCAGAAAATTTTATACATCCCCTGTGTCTGTCCATGTGTCTCTCTCATGTCTTTCCAGTGTGACATCAAAAAAAAAATGAAGAACAAGTTTTTGAGTAATTATATTTAGGTCTTAAAAAAGTTAAAGAAAATAATTAGCTCTCTTTATCTATTTTTAGAAGTAATTTGCCTTCGTATTTCTTCAATAATTAATGATTACCCTGTGCTTGTTGCTGATAATACAGAATGTGCAGAACCACCCAGAATGAGAGCACTATTTAAATAATGTCAGAACAAACAGTGCTACAGAAGAGTAGGAACTGAAAAACAAGGCCAAAGCCAGTGCAGGACCACACAGCATTTAGGGGTATATCAAAGAGGAATGGAGTTGGTCTTAAGAGGTCTGACTTCCCTTAGCCAAGACAAATAACTAGTACAAACTGTCTTAAAATATTTTTCTTCAAATCTTATTATTTAATGGATACATGGTAAGAATCCATAAGTTAAATGTAAACTAGCAAATTTACATTCATTTCTGGGACACTTTTACTTCTAGTTCTATAGATTAATTAATTTTAATGCCTTCCTAGATATGGTAGATAACTTTTTCTTATTCAACATTTATCAGGTAATTTACAAAGGACTCCATTACAGAATTCAGTCATTTTTAAAATTCATAAAGCAACAAATGAAATTGTTTAAAACACAGACACAGTAATATAACAGGATATAAATTCTGTGTAGATACCATGATCTTTATGTTTAGCTCCTAGTTTAAAGAAAGCTTAACTGGCTTGTGTGTTTAGTTTTAAACCAAATTTTATTTTTTCATGTTCTAGCTCTCCTTTTCTATATCTCATTTCTCTCATTTTAGAATCATGTTAGGAAAATTTAATGTCCTTGTCTAATCTTCTGTTTTCATTCTGAAGGATCTTTTCAACATTATCTTTCAGGCTTTATAATGGCCATCTATTTAAAAAAAAAATTAAACTTGTTCTTAATATACAAATTCTCTGCCTTCATTTTTGAGTTTTGCACCTGGTGAGGTGTGATTCATTGAGTTCAGGTTTGAAAAAACAATCTTTAAGTTATAAAGTTTCAATTATATATTTTAAGATAAAGAAACAGTTTTAAAGTTACCGTATTTGCTATAATTTTTTAAGTACAATAATTTTAAACTACAAATATTTTAACTACATTAAATTTCTTTTTCATTTGGCAATCCTAATGAAGGCGTAATGGCGCATTCTATTTTTACTTATAATTTTATTCTATTAAATATACCTTTTCATTTATTATTCATGCAAAATTATTAATAGAAATTCATCACTGGTTAAGAGACATGAGTCAGCCAAGAGGCAAGTTAAATAAAAATTCAAGTTTATCTCCATACACAACATAACTCTCTAAGCATACTTTTTGCTGGAAAAAATACTTCAAGATGGCAAGTAGCACGAACAAGTGTGCTGAAGGCTGAAACTGATTCTGAAAGCTAATGCCTCTCCCAAAGCACACCATCACAAAGTGAAGATTTCTAAAGTCTGGGAGACTAATGTTGATAATTTGATGGAAACACGTACTCTTGTGATACTAACAAATTGTAGAGAAAAAAATGATTGATAAAACCCATGAAATGCAGGAACCCCAGAGTTCTGAAAACTATCTCAGATGTAAGCCACACAGTATACCTGCCTGACCATTAGATTTTGTTCACTTTAGACCTTTTAGAGTGGGAAATAAACATTGATTAAATAAATCACTGAGATGTGGGGTTCTAAACAACATTTATTTTCTCAACTATACAGTCTAAAACATTACTCATAATGGATTAAAGCACAAGTATCTGGGACATATTTTTCAAGGCTTTTTAATTTTATTAGAATATACATTTAATGTGCCACATTCTTTTCCAAATTTCTTATGGAACAATATCAAAGATTTGACATTATGCTTGATGATACTTAGGGAGTCACTTAAAGAACTGTAGAGTCATTCCACTCACGCCAAGATAATATTATATTTACATAAAGAGTGAGTTTTTAGGTTATTTGTGGTATAAGGCACAGATTCTATTCAAAACATTAGCAAAAGAAAATACAATCATTGTCAGATGAAGTCCTGATATATAAAAATAAAATAACTTAAAAAAATTCCAAGCTGGGCATGGTGGCGAATGCCTGTAATCTTGGTTGGCTCTAGAGACTAAGGCATGAGAATTGCAAGCTCAAAGCCAGTCTCAGAAATTCTGCAAGATTAAGTCTCAAAAACAAAAAAAGAAAGAAAGAAAAAAGAAAAGAAAAAGAGCTGATGTTTGGCTCAGTAGTTAATCACCTGTGGGTTCAATTCCTGATTTAAATAATAATACTAATAATAGTTCTAAATGACATCATGATAAACACAATAAAAATTAGTAACTGAACTTATTTTTTGGTGGTACTGGGGATTAAACCCAGGGCCTTGTGTATGTGAGGCCAGCACTCTACCAACTGAGTTATATCCCCAACCCTATAACTGAACATCTTACTAGACTCTAGCTTCCTTCTGTGACTTTTGTGTTTTTGCTATTCCTTCTATTATTCTATACTTTCTGCCAAAATTTTCTTCAGAAATGAAAAACTCACTCCTTCCACAAATTACCTTCATAAAGGAAAATTTCTGGACATCTTCACCCCTTTGGTAAGGATTGTCAAGTCTTCTGTTATGAGTTAAAAACTCTATCCTGTTCTTTAATTTGATACTTCTGCCTGTTTTCTATCCTTTTGTTTAAAATTGTGGTTTATAAGTGTATAGTTACAATTATGGTTTACATTGCTTCCTTGTCTTAGAACAAATATGCCTTTTGCACACTTATCTCTAAACACCAAAACTCATGCTTTCATTTTTCTTTGTGTTTTGCTACATCACCAAGGTGGCTACAGGTCTTAATGCAAGCAGTTTCTGTTTGATCGGATCCTGGCTTCCTCCCTCCGATGTATGGTGTCCAAATGTTTTTGAGCTTGGTGAGACTTTTAGTGAGGTTACATGTCATATACCAGTTTTGATGTAATGAGATGTTTTTTGAAAATGTGGTGCACGTGATAAGTGGATGTTATATTGGGACTTCATGGGGATAAGTGACTGCAGTGTCTACCTGTCCTGCTATGAGGTCTTCTTCATAGTACAAAACATTGTCTTATCCCTTGTTTACAAAACTTGAATTGATGGGGTATACGAAACCAAGGTTCATGTAGTTCTGATCTCAAAAGTTATGACCACTGCATGTCTACATTGTATAGAGCGCTTGCTTTTTTTCAGGGCTACTTTACTTTAGAGAACTCTGAAAATTTCTTTTATAACATATAAGTAAATAAAACAGGGCTGGTGATGTGGCTCAAGAGGTAGTGAGCTTGCCTGGAGTGTGTGTGGCCTGGGTTTGATCATCAGCACCACATACAAACAAACATGTTGTGTCCACCAAAAACTAAAAAAAAAATTAAATTAAATTAAAATTCTCGTTCTCTCTCTCTCTCTCTCTCTCTCTCTCTCTCTCTCTCTCTTTAATAAATAAATAAATAAATATTTTTAAAAAAGAAAAAGAAAACAATGTTGGGCATGTTCAAATTTTCCAGAAAAATATGAGAGCAATTATTAATGATTGACAGATAAGCAAACTGAGAATCCCCGAGTTAAGTGATATATCATAGTTTATAAAGTTACTAAATGAGAAAAGCTAAGATTCTAATGAAATCTAGTTAAGGTTTTACACCTAAAAAATACTATAATATTCACAAAGTCTTACACCTAATACATTATGAGGCAAGGCTATTACTTTATTGGCTTCTCCATTTAATATTTTCATTTTAGAAACATTTTATTAGTAGAAATAATAGTATTTCTGATGATACATATATAAGAAAATATTCAACACCTTCAACATCCACAATGTTCATTAGAAACAATGTAGAGTTTTTATACCTTTATATCAGATGTTTAGAAAAAGCATTTATAATCTGATAGTAAAATCATTTTTTAAATTGTGGTAGTATAAACATTGTTGTAGCTGCATTCATGTAGTGTGCTGTGATGCCCTTCAGTATATGAATTGATAAAGAAAATGTTCTTTTTATACAAAATGGGATAATGCTCATCATTTAAGAGAATGAAATCATGGCATATGCAAGTAAATGGATGGAACTGAAGAATATTATGCTAAGTGAAGTAAGCCAATCCCCCAAACCAAATGCTGAATGTTTTCTCTGACATAAAATTTCTGATATGTAATGGAAATGAGGGAGAAGCATGGGAGGAAGAGAAAAAAACTATAGATAAGGCAGCGTGGAGGAAGGGAAAGAAAGGGAGCATGGGGATAGGAAAGTGATGAAATGAGATGGATGTCATTATCCTAGGTACATGTATGAAGACATGAATGGTGTGACTCTGTTGTGTACAAGAGATATGAAAATTGTACTCTATTTGGGTAATATGAATTACAATGCATTCTACTGTCTTTTACAATAAATTAGAATAAAATCTAAAAATTATGTTATAAAAGATTGTGAGCAAATTCAGAGGAAATCAAATATTTAAATACAAAAATAAAAAAGCATGTTTATATATGTTGAAATGTTGTATATATTCCATTGTGGAGTTTGTAAAACTCAAGAATAACTATAACATATTATGAAAAAAAGCAAATACTTTTGAAGCAACTAAAATATATTCATTTATTAAAAACTAATATATTGTCTCATTTAAATCTATTCTTTGAGTGAGATGCAGAAAGACAGAATACAAAGAGTGATTAAGAAATTAAAACAAAATAGGTAGAAGTGAAAAACTAAATATACAAATGAAGAAAGAAGTCTTAATGTACTAAGGAATCCATGCT
This sequence comes from Callospermophilus lateralis, assembly GCF_048772815.1. Lineage (NCBI taxonomy): Eukaryota > Metazoa > Chordata > Mammalia > Rodentia > Sciuridae > Callospermophilus > Callospermophilus lateralis. Next base: position 280,994 of record NW_027517355.1, read on the forward strand.
AAAACTAAGAAAAGAAGTGAATGCATGATAAGACCGTGAGGAATGACAGATTATGTATCCTCTGATAAATCTATGAAAACTTATTTTTTGGGGGATAAAGATAACATATGAAACTATTTCTCACAAGTTTAGACACGATTTTGTAATTACTTATTCGTGAAACTGTATTAAATAATATCAATACTAGATACTTCCTGAAATTTTTCTCCAAGTCGATGAAATCTTATATATATTTTAGAATATGTATGTGCATGTGCACTCTAGAACACTATGTATAAATGTATATATGTTTAATCTAAGGTTAACTTTTTATATGTATGTGAAAAAATTTGATTCTTTTATATTTTTCTAAATATAATGGTAAATAAAATATTTTTGTAGAAAATATAATGTGAGTGATCTGTTTATTTTAAAGTGTCTGAATTTTTTTTTTACATAACTGGCTTTGTAAAGCCAGTCATTTCTATATTTTAAATAAAAGGTGTGTTTCAAGAGGCTGGGGATATGTCTCAAGCAGTAGTGTGCTCACCTGGAATGCGCACGCCTCTGAGTTCGATCCTCAGCACCACGTACAAATAAAGATGTTGTATCCGCCAAAAACTAAAAAAATAAATATTAAAAATCTCTCTCTCTTTCTCTCTCTCTCTCTCTCTCTCTCAAAAAAAATATATGTGTTTGAATAAAAATATTTTAAGAAAGCCTCCACTCAATGATGAATAAAATTCCCTATTAAAGAGTATTGGCCATTTTCATTTTTTTAAGTAGAAAATGTTTCCCATAAAAAGAAGAAATGGATGTTAGCCCACAACAGTACGCTAAATCACCTTTCATAAAAACCTAGGGCAGGGATGCTAAGAAGATTATATTTCAAAGCACAATGGATCTCAAACATCAAATAAAACTTTTGGCTTAATGAAACCAAAAGAAAAGATTTGATCAGCATTTTATATTTACCACAGAGCCTTCTCTCAAAGAAGTAGGCAGTCCTATGCTAAGTATTTGATAGCATACCCTTGGTGTCAACATTTCCTATTCTTCTATAAAAATCACTGGAGGTCCAGATTTCCCCTCACAGTAAGAATTCTATTTTCTTCTATAGGGTATGCTCACAAAGCAAAACAAATAGGATTTCATGGAAAAGGAGTTTTTAACTCATATTTTTCTTACTCTTTTTTCTGGAAACAAACAGAATGCATCTGTCTTCAAAATTACTTTCACCATAGTTTACTACAATTTTCTAATCCCAATATTGGACTGCAGGAATCTCTTTTGTGGGAGCCAGTGTTGAGGGTCTTCTGCTGCCAAACAGAGGCCTCACAAGCCATGTGGAATTTGGATGATCCATGTCATGTCTTGTGAACTGCATGGCTTACACATTTGCTTTCCAAAAGAGTCAACCTGATGTGATCTAAAAGGTCCTGTATTATATAAAATATGATTTTCTTTGAAATTGGCCATCTTTATTCAGCTCAGCTAGTGTGCTGCTCCTAATGGTCTCTGAATTAATATTAGTGAAACACAAAAGAGCAGTGGGCCTCAACCATTATTTTTCACCTGTTTCAATCCAAATATTCTTCAGGACTACTTCATGACTTTTTGTATAAAAAGCCCAACCATCTAAAATAGTTAAATATACCAGTGGATTAAAAGGCCCTATTCTTATAGCTTTATGACTCTAATTAGCTTGAATGCTTAAAATTGATTTAAGTTGTAAACCATGCTGTTTTGTTGCATAAATGGTATTCTGTATGTGCATCAAATCACTGTATCAATGTGAAGTAAATGTATGGATACTTAGATCAAGACAGCAGAGGCATGGGTGAGAAATTCTACACATCAAGAAAGAGCTGAAAGACCTGTGTCTGTGCCTGGATCTGGGATTGTGACTCAATGGTAGAACACTTGCTTAGCATGTTTGAGGCACAGGGTTTCATTTAAGTACTGCATATAAACAAAATAAACAAAATAAAGACCCATCAACATCCAAAAATATATATAAATAAATAAAGTGCTTAAGTACATTCTCAGAATTAGTCTATGTCATTTTAAGAAAATAAAAACAAAATAAAATGTTTCACCCCTTGTAGAAAAGCTATTACCTTCAATAAAGTGCAGGTTATAAATTTATTTCTTCTTTGTTATCCTGTGAGGAAATTACTTCATGTTAAAAATTCAGTTGTATGTTATCACCCAAAAGAATGATTGAATATCAGAGTTTTTCTTCCTATGCAATAATCACCACCCTTACTGTTATTGTAGGAGAAATTAATAAACACAGAAAGCTTGGCTATTCTCACAAAGTTTATGTAAACATGTTACTCTAAATTAAATTTATATAATCAATTATGATTTGCTACCAATGCAGATATCTTGTTACCATTTGGAACACATGAAGAGGTGATGAATTGATTGCTATTTCAGTTTCAAGAGAAACATTTCCTATAAGCGCATTTGTATTTTGTCAAGAAGATAAAACAAGAACAGTAAGGACTTATTGATTCCTGATCCATGCAAAAATAACTGAGAAAGAAGGGAGATATCACTTAGAACATGTACACAAGTCTATAAACCACTTTTTAAAAATCATATTAAAAATACATACAAAGAACTACAGATCCAGTTAAGAAAAAATCAGCTACTCCATGCAATAAAACTACAGGAGATATCACAATATCAATACTTGACAGAATAGAAGATGGCGGCGAAGGGAGTGCATTACCCCCGTGTACCGCATCTTTGTGTCAGGAGAATGACGAGTTAGAAAGGCTAAAAGCTATCTTGTTAGGAATTTCCAGCAAAATTGGGGTGCTCCAAAAGCTAGAGGAAGGATTTTCATCGCAGAAGACGGGGCTTGTGAGGACCGGTCAGGACTCACCCGTTGCTTTGGTCAGCCGGCAAAGGAGACAAAATGCTGCCATTCGCCTGGGATACCAACACGGCAGAGATCTGATGTCATCAGAAAGCGGCGGAGGAGAGAACTTCATCGATACCAGCGGTGACACAAACAGTTGGTCTCGTGGTAAAGAAAGTGAGTCACAAACACCCGAGTCTCTCTCACTTTGTCATCAAGCCAGAGGGGCAGAGCAGAGCTGCTGCCCGCTCCTGGACACGCCCAGCGGCCCGCCAGCATGACCCCAATTGGAGTAGGGACAGAGCAGAGCCACCACCCATGCCCGCAAAGTAGGCAGGCCTGTGACAGACCAGCGGATGAGGCCCAGAGGCCTGCCAGCATGGTACACACGTCACCCCAACTGGAGTAGGGGTAGAGCAGAGCCTTCATGCCCAGATCAGGGCAGTCCTCAGGTGTGGTACGAGGGGCAGGGCAGAGCTGCCGCCTATGCCTGCAAGGTAGGCAGACCTGTGACAGACCGGCAGATCAGGCCCAACGGCCTGCCGGAGTGGTATACACGTCACCCCAATTGGAGTAGGGGCAGAGCAGAGCCACCACCCACGCCCGAAAGGTAAGCAGACCTGCAACCGACCAGTGGAACAGGCCCAGTGGCCTGCTGGCACGATAGACACGTCACCCGATTTGGAGTAGGTGCAGAGCAGAGCCGCCGCCCGTTCCCGCAAGGTAGGCAGACCTGCAACCGACCGGTGGAACAGGCCCAGAGGCCGGCCGGGGTGGTAGGCACGTTACCCCTATTGAAGTAGGAGCAGAGCAGAGCCTTCGCCCGCGCCCGGAACAGGCCCAGCGGTACATGGGTGTGGTAGACAAGTCACACCAATTGGAGGAGGGGCAGAGCAGAGCAGCCGCCCGCATCTCCAAGGTAGGAAGACTTGCAACCGACCAGCGTATCAGGCCCGGTGGCCTGCCAGCGTGATACACACGTCACCCCAATTGGAGTAGGGGCAGAGCAGAGCTTTCGCCCGCGCCCGAGAAAGGCCCAGCGGTCCGCCGGAGCGGTAGTCACATCACCGCAATTGGAGTAGGGGCAGAGCAGAGCCACCGCCGTCGCCTGCAAGGTAGGCAGACCGCCGCCCAACCCTGCAAGGGAGACTTTTCAACTATACAAGAGCAATATAAATATATAGGGGGAAAATTTTTTCAAAAACTCAACAGTTTCACCAAGCAGAAAGAAACGCAAGCAATATGAAAAGACAAGGAAAGAAAGGACCACAAGCAATGCAGGTCAACTCAACTTTAGAAGAGGTAACAGCTGCAGCAGGTGGAATGTCAGATAAAGAATTCAGGATATACATGCTTCAGATGATCTGGAGTCTCAAGGAAGACATTAGACAGCAAAATCAGACAATGAAAGATTACTTCGACAATGAATTACACAAACAAATCCAGGCAGCAAAAGATCAACTATACAGGGAGATAGAGGTTATAAAAAACAAACAAACAGAAATCCTAGAAATGCAGGAAGCAATAAACCAACTTAAAAACTCAATTGAGAATACTACCAGCAGAGTAGAACACTTAGAAGATAGAACATCAGACAATGAAGACAAAGTATTTCACCTCGAAAAGAACATAGACAGCTCAGCAAGACTGTTAAGAAACCATGAGCAGAACATCCAAGAAATATGGGATAACATTAAGAGACCAAACTTAAGAGTCATTGGGATACAGGAAGGTATAGAGCTCCAAACCAAAGGAATGAGCAATCTATTCAATGAAATAATACGAGAAAACTTCCCAGACTTGAAAAATGAGACAGAATCCCAAATCCTAGAAGCCTACAGGATGCCGAATGTGCATTTTGATCCTAAAGGAGAAGTTTACTTGAAATTTAAAAATTATGTGTCACTGAAAAGGTAGAAGATATATTAGACCTTATTGTTTAAAAGATAGAAATATGCCAATGAAATTCTTTCCAGGTATTTGGTCATTTTTGATGTACTGATCTGTGTATGATAAATAAAATTTAATTGCATTTGTAGATTTAAGGAAATATGCTTCAAAATAAATGTGCCTTAAAAAGAATATTAATGTATTTAGCTTCTATATCTATGGCTAGAAAATTTAGATAATATCACAAAAATTACATGATTTGTGAAGAAATGCTATTCACTGTATCTTTATAGTATTTTGAGGAGATTCATGGATTTTGAACTTTTGCTTCAAATATATTTTGTCAAAAATAAACAGAATTGGTCATAAAGGTTTTTCTTTTATATTATATCATCAATTTATGGTGACATTATTATTCTCTTTCAAGCACAACTATATATAAAAAATAGTGATTTTTTTTCTTGGTGCTATGTTATCTTCCAAAATTCTTATCCTTTGTGAAAAACAATGATAACTTTGTAGTGCAGAATTACATCCTTATAAAGTATTTTATTTCCTCCAATTTTAATCATGGATCTAAATTCATAATAAAATGTATTAAATATTTTTGACTATAAGCCTATAAACTCAGCTAACTATTTTACCTAGAGATCTGGATTTTCATATATACAAGTCTATTTTACCCACAATGAATTAAAGTAACAGTCAAAGAGAAACATAAAATGAGATAAGCACCACATCAACAGAGGAGGTGATCTCCAGTGACAAAAGACTTCAAAGAACTTTTGGAAAACAGAAAGTCTGGAAGCAGATGAAGGATGCATTTGAGTTCTAATTAGGTCTCCCCAGGAGGGAGATTAAGACCATGACTAGGCATCTTGGAAGTCCATAAGTGAGTGTGCTTCAGATCAGCACAATGGAAATAAAGAGAAGGAACCATCACAGAATCTGGGTTTGCAGTCTTATCTCAAAGGAGGCTTCTGCTTACTCAAAGTGAAATTTTGGGGCTGTCTTGCACTCTCATTTGTATTTCTACATGAGACATGGACTGTGATTTACATGAGTCTCAAATAGTCTTTAGTGTAGAAAGCCTTGAATGGTCATCACCAGAAAAACTCTCTTCTACTGATGAAAGTATTTTGAAAAGACCACTTTCAACAATTGTCTGGGAATTGAATCCTTCAGTCCTAATGGTGCCATAAAAAAACAGTTCCCTATAGTGACACCTCAAAAATTCACTTTTCAGTCTAAGTTCTGTACGTAGTTTATGGTACTCGTGAGACTGTATTCCTTATAAAAAGGGAAGACAGTGCAATTAATTACAGTTTTGACATCTGTGTAAACTGAATATCAAATTAATGGTCATCTTATGTCTTTTCTGCTGTTCATTTTAAATCCCTTAAAAATACTTCTTTTGATCTTTATAACTTAGCTGAGTGAGTGAAACTCATACTCTTCCCCAAATCATTTGAGCCTGCTCACCATAATTTTCTCAAGAAACAAATACAACACTGTTTGTTTTAACAATTCCTGTAGGGCAAGTGAGTACTAAAAAGTAGAAAATAGGATCATCTGTTTTCAGATTGAATCATCTGATTTTTGTCTTTATTGCAACATGGAATAAATGTCCTTCTGGTAAGGAGAGTGAAGTGACCTAGCTAGGATTGTAATTTCTTCTGTTCCTTTGTGTTTTCTTAGTACATAGAATTTAAAGTTCTCAGGTGCAGTTTAAATTTTATTTGGAATCTTGTTCAACATCCTGTTGGAAAAGTGTCCTCTTAAATAATTAGAATTTCTAAAACTGCAGGCTGCAGAGGAATGGTGTAAGAAAGTATAATTGCCAATTTATCGAAGTGATCATGAGTGAAGACTCTTCAACTTTGACACACTGATTCCTGAATCTATGTAGTCTATCTCTTGGTAGCACAATCTGATATGATGTGAAATTTAACAAGTGTTAGCAACACCATCACATTTTCCAATATCCTACCATGCCAGTAGCTTTTTGTCTCTTTTGTAGATGACAATACAGTGGATACCATGGTCATAGACAATAGTAATATCTTTATTTTTGTTAAATGTGGTCTGATTCAATTTTAGGCATGATCTATTGATACTTTATTAGTGATGCTTGCTTAGAATTTATTATCTGTAAAAGCAAAATGTAAAAAAAAAATGTTTGGGGTTTTCTGGTTAAAATTATTTCTGAGGTCCACTTGTTAATTTATTATGCGAGAATGATGAAAAGAATTATGCTCTAACAAGAACCTAGAGATAGACCTTTCCTCCTAGCTGGTGGATATTTGGAAGAGGAATTTGATAGATAAAATGTGGTGATGGAAACCATTATGGTACTCAGTCCTCATTCATCCTGTGCAGCATCCGAGGCTGGATAAAAACAACTAGCCAAATCCAGTTGTCAACTTGGTTGTCTTGTACATTGTCCATGATGTATGTGCTTTGGTATGTGATAGCATCAAATTCCATGATATTAACACTGCATTGACTCTCTCAGAGATGCATCCTTATTACTGTACCCCCCAAATTTTATAGTCATCAAAAGTTCCTTCTAGACCCTTGACCAAGTCTTGATTTCTTTCTATTAGTTTATGTACCTTCTTACCTGAGGTAACTTCTTTTTCTACATGAAAGTGTGGATGAAGTGTGCTGCCAAGTATTCTGCTCTTTAGAAAGAGGGTTTTTTTTTCCATTTTTTTAAAGGCTAACCCTGAAAGATGCTGTACAATGGTGTTATTTTATTTCAGTTTACTTCTAAATGAAGATAACTCATATTTATTTCTAGTAATATTTTGATAGAGGTTGGCCAATTTACTTTTCTATCTGATTTGCAAAAGGGACCTTTTCCCAAAGAAGGAAATGAAAAGGTGTTGTATCACACCTTTGCTCTGAAATTGATTGGGGTCTTATGAGAAAGAGTGTAGGTTCATGACTAACTTCTTGGTTAGTTTTTTGCTTAGTGATTGGTCACACTCTACAAGTGTGACCTCAGGGGAAATGCCAAGGAAGATAGAGAGTAAAATAAGTAGAAGCTATCAATTGATTATGCTTTTGTAACTTAAGTAGGGTTTTTGACTTACATATCTCTCTGCCATCCATTTAAAGTGAAAATATAAAATTCATCTTTATTTTTTATGTATCATCAATAAATTTCTAAAAACAAAATTTACACCTATTTTTTTCTAATCCTGTTCATGATTTCTCTATTTTCTTGATTATATGAATTTTTTATAACTGATACTAACTTGATAATCTGTATCAATTCCTGGTTTACAAACACTTATTGATATTTGCCTCTTTTTCGTTATAGTTGGCCTCCAGTAACAAAGGGAAAGATCCCTTTCTGTCTGCTCCTCCCAGCCCTGATCCAGCCTGTCAGCTTCCCAGACCCTTATGCAGTTGGTTGTAAATTCTGCCAAAATTTTTCACTATTTTTCAAGATTAAAAAAAATAAAAAACTTTAAAAAATACTTTAAAAAGAAAAATGTGCAGGGAGAAAGCAGCAATATATTTTTTCATAATTAGGCGTTTTAAATTTTTTTAATATTTGTCTGTATTTAATGTAGGTCAGCCACTGATACTTCATCAAAAAAACAGTTTCTTTGCTGAGTTCAGGTGACCAAGGAATAGTCACACCCTATGAAAAAAACAGAACACACACACACACACACACAAAAATAATAATAAAACACAGAATCATCTTTAACCTAACATTTTATATGATGTTTCAGATCCCCGTAACTTTGCACACAAGGTTCTGTGTTCAGTTGAATTTTAACTTCTTTTTGTATTTGTATAGAGTGTGACTATTGAATTGAAACATTTTATTCTAAGCGTCTTTGTGGTTTCTTGTGAGGTTAAGTGGGTGAGAGGGTGAAGGGAAAGTGGGGGATTCTTTTGTATCATAACATGAAGTTTCCCACACAGTCTGCTCCCAGGTGCCAGACTTCAAGTTTTTCTTTCACTGGTATACTTTGATTATTCTTACTTCCCCTTTACCCATAAGTTAAAACTTATGGTAACAGCACTTTATCAAACTGCACTTATTAAGAACAATTTTAAAAATATAGTTATAGTTCACTTCAACAGTCTGCACTTATTTCTTATGGTTTCACTCATCTGCTATGCCTGTTTTTGGTGTCTAAAAAACCAACATTGTATTTTCAATATTTTACCCAGTTTCCTACATGTATATACTGGAAAGAAAATCTGGTCTGGAAATATTCCATTTTGATTGAATGCTATAATCAAGAAAGTAAAATTTAAATATGCTAAATATATCTCCAGAATTTCTCAAGTAGCTATGCTTAAAACAAAGAGAATGTCCTGAAAAGAAAAACCATGGTCAGCTTCAAGAAAGCATGAATAGACCCCAAGTACTTATCACTAATGATGGATTATAGATGATAAATACAGAATAACCTCAAGATTTAAAGGAAAACTAGTATTCAACCTGGTATTCTTAACTGAAGCAGACTGTCCATTAATGATAAATAATAATAGATTTTCATTAATGATAAAATTCTAAAAAGCTGTATTCTGTGCCTCATTTCAAAGAGAGTTACTCAATATAGAAGAAAAATCACACAAAGGAAGCAGAGTTTGTGGATGAAACAGTGGCTCTAACTACAGAGCTGAAGAAAGTTATGCTGATTATGCAGTAGACCTTGAAAATAGTTTTGTTAGCATACCTCAGTCTTACCTTTAAAATGATGCTTTAATAGAAATATTAGCTAGTGAGTAGTCAAGTGATTGAATGTAGCAAAAGTTAGAAGATTCTAGTGGTCTATTTTCTTCACCACACACACACACAAAATTGAATATTACAAAATATAGAGAAAAACAAAGTGATGAAAAAGAAAGTAAAAACACACTAAACACAAATAATGGAAAGTCAAGTTTTTCGTATGAAACACAGTAAAATGTGCACTTTTTGTAGCATTTGATGCGATAGAAGAAAGTAGTATTGATTGTTCTTGATGGTAAGAACATCCCTCCATGAGCACCATTCACGTCCTGATATTGGATGTCAGAAAGGCTAATAAATTAGAGAAAGAAATCATTCTTACTTCTGGTGTGTGTTTTGCGATGAAAACTAGTTTAGAATCAAATTTGTGAAAATGATTACTGGTTTTTAACCTTCATAAATTTTCTGTAGACAAAGAATGCAACACATAATTATTTTTAAAATAGAATAACTAACTGATGATGAATGAACACAGGACTTGTAACTATTAAATAATAGACTGGGGTGTAGTGGTCTGTACAGATGCTCATACTCAGAAATAATAAAGTGCCCAATGCAGATTAAGCAGAAAATCACATAATAATGATTACATAAATGATAATCAATTAAACACTAATGCCTTTTAATATTTGACTCATTGGCCTTAAGAGAAAGAAGTGGCCAAATAAGCCAAATTGGTTTTCTTCCCTCTCTCATTGCCATTTGAAAAAATAATGGGAACCCCTAATACTTTGTGAAGGGTCTTCCATGTATTTATTTCAAAATTATGGTCAATATCAGACAACTAATAGTAGGTATGGCTAAATTTAGTTTCCTTTTAGAACTTTACATAGTTGCAGATAGAGTGGAGGCTGCTGATTTGGGTGTAAATTTTGAAAACTACAGTTTTATATAGTCCTGGGGTTTGAACCCAGGGGTGCTTTATTACTCATATATATTCACAATTCTTCAATATTTTATTTTGAGACCTGGTCTCTGTTACCAAGCCTGGCCTTGAAGTTGTGATCATTCAGCCTCATACTCTATGATTTTTGAGATTACATTTATGTACCACCACATCAACCTGGACACTTCCTTTTATTTTTTTACACGAATCTAATAATCAAAAGTATTTTAAATATTTCTGCTTTTTCTTTGATATAAAATATTCAATACTAACTTTCCAAATTGGTTTTCACCATCACATTCTTTTTTTTCAAAAGGCCAATATTCATGTTGTGTAGTTGTACATTTTTTTTTACCCCAAAAGGTATACTCAATAGATTGTATTCTGAGTTAGCAAGTCAATTTTATATGTTTCAGAAAAACAAATTGCCATAAATTGTTCTGGTTATGCTCTTAATAGAAGTACCTTACTCTTAGTCATTATAAAAAAAAAAAGAAGGGAATTTAGTAAAGTCAAAAGGTACGATCCAACAGTTGGCTAGTTGTTTCAACCAGATGTTTATGATTTGATTGTTTCTCTTTTAAATTTCTTATTCTGATTGCTCTGATGGCTTTTCCTATGATATATAGTAGTCAGCTCAATTTAAAAGAACTAGTTTATGTGAAATATGGATACTAAGGGAAATAAATATCTGGAACAAATTAATAGTACTCAATATGTTTCTGATGATTATATACAGCTTCCTCCTACCATTCTGAGATTGCAATTCATAGAGCTTTAAATGACTTTCATTCCTCACTATATTTCACTAATTAGCACATGCAGAAATAATTTTTCAACAAATTTATATTAAATAAGTAGCAATTTAAAGAAAAACAGATATAATTCACACCTGTGAAATTAAAACATGACATTTTGCCAAAGAATATTTGGCATATTCAAATAATAAAATGAAGAATTGTTGCTTTCCTTTATGTGGTAGGACACAGTTTATTGTCATGTTGTTTCAAAAAAAAAACATTGACAGTTTTCTTATGAAAAAACAGTTGTTATTGTTTAACATGGATTTTACTTGAAAATTTTTTTTTTTTATTTTTACCCATTTGAACACTGAGAAGCTATTTGCTGCGGTCAAACACAGTGAGATACTGTTGTAAGATGTATCTCTGAAACATCTGCAGTTCTTTTCATTTTATGTAACAGCATCATGCACACCCAGCATGAGTAGAGGTTGCTCATTAATTTTGGTATCAATACTGGCTTAGGTACATTGAAAGGATGTTGAGAAAATTACATCTATAATGGTGGAATCTCCCATTTCTTTGTTTTCATTTTTCCTGTGGTGCTTCTGCTCTTGATATTAGTTATGTTAACTTTAATTTGAATTGTCCATATAGTTTCTTAAAACATAAGACACTTAGAATTGAGGAAATTACTTATAGCATATTTATTTCATAAACTGATATAAGATTCAATGAAAGACTTCAGCATTATTAATGCACATTTTATCAAAATTCTTTTAAGTCACAACTTGAGATACAGTATTAAAATCTTACATAGCTAAAGGTTTTTTAACAATGAATTATAGGCACCCTAAGCAAGTATGTAGTTCCAATTATTCATTTACTTTACTTCATTCATTCATAATATCATAGTTGATAAATACCACACATCAAAGTGTCTGTTTTTGAAAATAAATTGCTTGGTAAATTACTAACAATGCAGCATGCAATTTTTATTTATTATTGGTTCATCATACCCACATCTTACCAACATAGTAAGATTGCTATAATATTCAATAAGTTGTAGCTAAAAACATGAAATACCACATAACCTATTGTACAGATTATATAAATGCTCTTATTATTTCTTCATCCTTTTCACAAATATTTATCAGGAATTTACTATATGATAATTAGAACTAAGATCATCCTAATTATTTCAGATATTTGAAAAAAAATGCAAGACCTCATTTAAAAAGGGCAATATAGATTTCAGAAGTAACTACTGTTTCTCTAGTGAATAATGTGTATAGAAATCTGTTAAGGTCTTGGGGTATGCAAATATATTTGAGATGCATCAGAGAGTGCATAAGAAAAAAACATAGTATTTATCATGTTACATAAATGAAGTGAAATATCATACCAAAATGTTAAAAAAATTAACTTTTGGGAAAAAAGCAAAAGTGTGCACTAGTATTTGAAATAAGGTAATAATAATTTTTACCATAATTAGTTGTTTCTGAGTCTCATTTCACTCTTTACTTTAATTATCAATCCATTTTGTTAAGTACCCCTATAGGTGTTATTGGAAAATATTGGCATTTAGTGAATAATGCCACCAATTTTCTGTTCTGCAATATTAAAGAACTATTTCAGATTTATTGCAATGAATAGTTTTGCTTAAATGTAACAGTAGTTTTTCAATGTAGAAATTACTAAGATAACTCTGGGTGTTCTCAAAGTCTATAACAACCATATTTGATGAAATTTGTGGCATAGTGTATAAGAAAAGATGCTTCTCTACCACAAAGCAGACATCATTGAAATAACCTTGTGTAGTATCAGCATATACAAGTTTGGATGAGGACTTTTGCATCTTTTCTCCTTTTACTTCCCACCTACAACATGGCTTATTTTTCATAAGCAAATTTCTATACTTGTTAAACCTCTCATACATCTCAGAATTTACTAGGAGGGATCCATGACAACCTAGAAACAAACATGTGAGACAGTGTGTAGATTAATATATGAAGATGTTCAAGAAAATATTGGTCTGGTCAAGAGATGGTGCAGCAACTATATAGAAAGCTTAAAATTGAAATTGAAAGAAAGATAATACTGCCAAGATTTACTAAGAATCATGTAGTCATTGGAAGCAGATATTTTAATACGAAGCTCTTGAGACTGATGTCCACTGCATCTTTCTTATGAATATTTGCTCTGGTTTTGAGGGCCACCACATCTAGCCAGTACACATTTGGCTTGATATAGCATATTCAGAAAGCACACCATTTTCTTTATAAACCTAGGCATGGTTTACTATACATCCACTGAGTTTTTGCACAGACTTTTCCCTTCTTTTAATATACCTAGCCCATTAGTCTTGTCATATTTAAATTTATTCATTCTTCAAGAAGTAGTTTAATTGAATTCCCTATTGTCTTTAAAATAAATTCTCCACCTAAAATAATTTACATATTTTAAAGCATTTTATTGTAGTATCTAGAATCTTTATAAGTACAAAGAAATGACATTCTATGTCTCATTTTTACCATTGTCATTCTCATATAACTTTCATTATGAATTGAGTATGTCCCTCAAGTACTCATGTGTTGGGAACTTGGTTTCCAAGGGGAGAGAGTTGGAAAATAGTAGAATGTGTAAAAAGTGAGATCTAGTAGATTGTGGTTAGATCATTGGGGGAGATGCCCTTGAAAGAGTTAATGAAATTTTCATGGGACACAAGATAGTTCCTATTAAAGCAGATTGTTACAAAAAGAGCAAGTCTTCTTACTGGATTTCTCTGACTTCCTGTGTCCTTATGTTCTCTCTACCTCTCAAATGAGCCCTAACCATAATTCCATCTCATGTGTAATGCTGGTGAAGGGGCTGTAACAGGAGCTGCGAAGATTCTGGTACAGAGCACTTAAATCTTCAGAAGTATGTACTCAAAAAATATTTATTTATTTATCTATTTATCTGTTTATTTGTTGTAGTTGGACAGAATACCTTATTTTATTTATTTATTTATTTTTATGTGGTGCTGAGGATTGAACACAGATTCTTGCATGTGCTAGGTAAGCATTCTACCACTGAGCCGAAACACCAGCCCCTCAGAAAATATTTTTATGCATTTATACCTCTTTTTATACATTGGCCTGGTTCTGGTATTTTTCTATAGCATTATAAAATAGACTATAACAACAAAAAAAAATGACTTTGAGTCTAAGGCTTCTTACTATAAGAGTGAGTAGAACATCTAAGATTACATTTTATAAGCCCTGGTATACTTTAGATGGTAATGGCTTAGCATTTATGATTCTTATTTTTTTATATTTCAAAGGTGATATCTTGTATTTCTTATATTCCTCACGGTGCTTAGGTTAATGTATTGCCATTTACTTTGGGACTCAACAGTGTGGAATTGATTCTGTTTTGCTAAACAAAAGCAAGAGTGGCTCCTTAAAATATAACAAAGACTCTATGAAAATGTTTTGAGCTTTAATGGGAAGAATTGCTATTGATTATAGAGGGAATTTGAATACATGGCTCCATCTTGATGATACTCATTAATCAGAAATGGTCTGAACTGACTAGATTAAAATCATTAGAATACCATGAATAAAGAGGCAGATTAAAAAAAATAGGTTTATCTAGTACCATTTTGAGTCTCCTATTACAATACAAATTATAGTATTTTTTTTACCAGTGAAACGACTCAAACTCATGTAGCTGCATTTTAAGCCTCATGTATTCACCCAAGTCATATAGGTAAAGAATCCACTATAAGTTGGGCAGGATGGTCCATGCTTGTAATCCAAGAAAATTGGGAAACTGAGTACTTTCAGAAGTTTAAATTCAGCCTCAGCAACTTAGTGTGGTTTCAAGCAACTTAGCAAGACAGTCTCAAAATTTGAAAAAGTGGGGAGAGGGCTTAGGAATGTGGCTCCGTGTTTAAAAATCCCTAAATATAAACTGAAATACAAAAAAGAAATACAGTTTAAAATGCTACAATTTCGTGTTAAAACTAATAAAAAAATATTTCATATAATTCTTTTCTCCAGTATTCAAAAATGAAAATAGTAATTTTTTATTTAAATAGGTAATGTCTTTTACTGATCCTCATATACATCAAGGTGTAATGTAGAGATAATGACTTTACTATACTCTCTTATTTGTCAAAGTGTTTATTATAAATGATTCATTTTTATGTAAGGTATACATTTTGGACAAAATCTGTTCAATGTTCACTACTGGTATGAGTTTTCAGATGTTCAATGAATTTAAAATTTGAATAAGTTTTCAAAATATCATTTAACTTTTTAGGGTTTCTGGGCACAATGAATCCTCCAAAAATAAGTAGTGTTAAAGAAACATGTGGTTATGAAATGTTTTTTTCCATTTGTATTCTCTCTAACTAGTATGTATCCACAGGTGCTGAGTATTGGTGAATAAATTTTGGAAGCATTGTCAATTGTCAATTTTCACATTTCACAACTTTGTCTCTTCTATGGTTGTTGTGGTGAGGATTAAATGTTGACTCTTCCTTAGAGAAATGGTACGATGGTCTCATTTGTAAAGCTTCTCTTCAGTGTGTTTTCTCTGATGTCTAATAATATATGATATACAATTTAAAATATTTCTATATTATCTACATTTATGTCTTCTTTCCAGAATAAATAGTTTAGTGGTGAAAATGAATTGATTTCTTATTAAAAAGTTTGCTAATTTGTTTTCATTTGTAGGGGTTCTTTTCTGTATAAATTCTGTTGTTAATGAAGTTTAGTTTTTCTTTAAAAGTATTATCACTTTATTTACATTTCACATTCACCAGGGTGTCTTCTGCTGTGGTGAATAAATTTTTATTTTTTATTAAATGTTTTGCCACTCATTCACATTCGTAGGGCTATTCTCCAGTGTGAATTCTGTTCTGGCAAATAAGGGTTGATATTTGAGTAAAAACTTTGTTACATACTTTGCATTTGTTAGGCTTCACTCCAGTGTGAGTTCAGCTGTGGAAAATAAGGTGTGATTTTTGACTGTAAGCTTTTCCACATTCATAAAATTTGTAGGGCTTCTCTCCAGTGTGAGTTCTGCTGTGCCTAAAAAGGTCTGGTTTTTGACTAAAAGCTTTGCCACATTCTTTACATTTGTAGAGCTTCTCTCCAGTGTGTGTTCTCCTGTGGCAAATAAGGTGTGATTTTTGACTGAAAGCTTTGCCACATTCTTTACATTTGTAAGGCTTCTCTCCAGTGTGAGTTCTGCTGTGCCTAAAAAGGTCTCCTTTTTGACTAAAAGCTTTGCCACATTCTTTACATTTGTAGGGCTTCTCTCCAGTGTGAGTCCTGCTGTGGCCAATAAGGTGTGATTTTTCACTATAAGATTTTCCACATTCTCTACATTTGTCAGGCTTCTCTCCAGTGTGAGTTCTGCTGAGGCCGATAAGGTGTGATTTTCAACTGAAAG
Source organism: Callospermophilus lateralis (assembly GCF_048772815.1). Classification (NCBI taxonomy): domain Eukaryota; kingdom Metazoa; phylum Chordata; class Mammalia; order Rodentia; family Sciuridae; genus Callospermophilus; species Callospermophilus lateralis. The sequence continues at coordinate 297,574 of NW_027517355.1, forward strand.
CTTTGCCACATTCTTTACATTTGTAGGGCTTCTCTCCAGTGTGAGTCTGCTATGGCCAATAAGGTTTGTTTTTTGACTGAAAGCTTTGCCACAATCTTCACATTTGTAGGGCTTCTCTCCAGTATGTGATCTGCTGTGGCGAATAAGGTGTGATTTTTACTGTAAGCTGTGCCACATTCTTTACATTTGTAGGGCTTCTCTCTATTGTGAGTTCTTCTGTGGCAAGTAAGGCCTACTTTTTGACTGAAAGCTTTTCCACACTATTTACCTTTGTAGGGCATCTCTCTAATGTGGGTTTTTCTGTGGTAAATAAGACCCATATTTTACTATAAGTTTTGCCACATTGTTTATATTTGTAGGGCTTCTCTCCAGTATAAATTCTCTGGTAGTGAACAAGGTCTGAATTTTTATATGATTTCTGGTGTTCACTCTCACTAGTAGTTTTCCATATTTTCTCTTGTTGTAAACAGTCAAGATTACAACTTCTATATTTTCCACTTATCACACTGTGAAACATATGTTTTATGCCCTTTTCTGTTGAATATTCTTGAATATCTTGAGGAGTCATGGCTGAAATAAACAAAAAATAAAAATAACAATACCTATTAGAGTAGGATGAATATACTTTGCATACATAACTTGAAATTAAGGTAAAATAAGTACATCAGGAGTGTAACAGATTAGTACATTCAAAGTCATCATAAACTCAAAAATATATCAGTTCATTAAAAATGTACAGACACAATTAATTTGAGAATATTACCAAAATTCTTTTAGAGACCACAGTATCCAAGAGGAGTACATCATTAAGAAGAGTATTATAATAAAGACAAGGAAAGTATGTTACTCTTATCATCCACAGCTTTTTGTTCTTCATAATATAGCATTACATATTTAGGAAATATCTACCAGCTACCTTTACTCTCAGTAGAATAAGAGAAATGTAAAACATATACAAACATTTGTGGCTTTTTCAAAGAGTGTCCAAAAACTGTTTTTTTTCTAAGATGACATAGAGATGTGAAAATAACTGGCAGATTTTGTGTGATGATGCCACAAATAGTCAATAAGGGTAAAGAGGCTATGGACTCTTAACAAGAAATATGAATAAAAAATTTACTAAGAAATATACACATATATGTCTCTAAAATTTTCCATAAAAACATTTTAAAAGACTATAAAAACCTGGCATAGCCTATGCCATAATACTTGGCTGAAGTCAACAGTTGACAATCAAGTATAATAAATTGATTTTCATATTTTTAAATTCATTTGATATGATGATTTTTTTCACTGACAAATACTACTTTATTTACTAAATGTATCATGGTATTTCATACTATATATAAAAGGTAAAATGACTAAACAGAACTGATTAACAAAATCATTATTTAATATAAATATCAGTTTTGTCTTACAAGGTATTGTATTCCTTCTACTAGTAGTATTAATGAAGAACATAATACACTCAACATTTGGTAAAAAAAAAAAAAAAAAAAAAAAAAACTCTTGACCCTCTTAAGCTCAATAAAATAAAAAATAATATAAATAATATTAATAAATATTATAATATTAATTATAATATTATAATATTATAAATAAATAAAATTAAAATACGGAGACTTTGACTATAATATCAACCATACAAAAAACACAGTACCTGGTGAGCACAATTTTTCTCACTTAAATTTTGACTTCCAGATGCGAATCAAATGTTCCTGCAACTTAATCCCTGCCTGTCACATTTCACTTAATGCAAAGTCCTGCATGTATTTTTTAAAAAACTATGAGAACAAATATTTTCATAACTAAATAATAATTGTATATAAGTGCAATATTTTTACTCATTTGATCATTGATGGGCACACACATTGAGTCCCTAGCTTTAATACTTAGAACAATGTTTGCACTAATCACAAAAGCAGAGGTATCACTTCAATTTGCTAATTTAATTGTTCATAGATACATATTTAGTACTGGCATTCTGAATCTTTAGGTCATCCAACTGTTAATTTTTCAAGTGTGGTGCTTGAGATTAACCCCCAAAATTCTATATCCCTGAACTACAACACAATTTTTTAAAATTTGTTTGAGTCATGCTGTTTCTAAATTTCTGCGACTTCCCTCAAAAATGAAGTAATTTTGGATGGCCTCTCAATTCTCACATATTACAAGGATACAGCACTGTTCTTGTGTATTTTTATTTATTTAAATATTTTTATACTTTTTTCCCCAAAATGGACTATATAATCTACTGCTGACTCCTTTAATGAACAAATAAAAAATAGTACAGCAATATAAAGAAAGAGAAGCATGGCTTAATCCAATTAACAAAAGAAGAAAAAAAAAACTTTAAGAACTGAATATTAGGATATTGACAGTTATTAATTACTCAATAAACTCTAAATAACTATTTAAAGAAAGTTTAGAGAGTAAAATTGAGACAAAAAATATTAATATAATTAGGCACAAATCGTGTATGTGAATAATTCCTTAAGATTAAATGAGAGGGGGATTCCTAGTGTGCAAAGCTGAAATTCAACCAATATGGGAGAACCTTATCAAACAGGACTAAGGTTAAGACAAGTCTAAGCAACTTGTGAAATACTGTAATAATTAAAAACCTGTAGGATATATAAAGGGAAGATATCTATATCTATATCTATATCTATATCTATATCTATCTACCTATGTAAAGAGAAGTGTGAAACGAATCCAAGCATGTTCCAGAAATTAAATCATTAATAAAAATAAAAAAATAAGAAATATAGAAAACAACTTACAAAGTAAAAGTATAATGAGGTATTCACTTCAAAATATTTATGATTATTAATGCATTGTTGCAAGCCACAAAACAAAAGAAAAAATTGACTAATAGAATTGAATCTAAAAAAAAAAAAAATCTGCCAAGTCAATTCCAACAGAGAGCATGGAGAGAAACCAAGCATGATCTGCTCCTTGAAGCCCTATTTGTTTAAAGATAGGTAATGACCCTGCCTTTGCATCTCATCATTTTGCACAATTTTTAATCAATGAGATATAGATTTAAATAATAAAATTTCTCATAATATTTTTGGACAAGATTTTTTGAGTGAGCAAATTGTATCCTAATACTTGCCTTTTAAAACAGAGACATACAAACAAAGATATAGCCTCTCTCATTTTAATATGCATTAAATATTGTTTTATTTACTGTTACTATGCTCAATATACAACATAAAGTTTATACTCATAGTTAGTCATCTGCATTGAATAGACATTCTATTCTGAAAAAGTCATTACCAAAATAAAGGATGCAATATATAAGATTCCACCTGACCAGCATGATGAGATCCTATGCCTTTGATCACCTGGGGAAAAGCATACACTGCTACACTTATGTCAACATGTCCTGTTTGGACTCTAGCTTGATGTATGAAATATAGCAATTATAAATGTAAATCAAGGACTTCTAAGCTGATTCATAAGTTTCATTTCACCCTGGAAGAGAAGAGTCCCTTCAAAGAAGAGAATAATCATTCTCCTCAAATGAGGAGAAACATTATAAGAGGAACCCATGATACTATAATTATTTCCAGGTACTTTGGGAGATATAAAACCATTACCAGCCTCAGCTCAAAAGATGTTGGCTCAAATAGGTTAGAATGTACTTTGGATAAATTAGTTACTGCTTTGGTTGCTAAACTCACACAAAACTCTGTAAATGTTTTGGTCTTAATAATAATGTTGCTCTGTTTTTTTACACCAGCTACGGGAAATTCAGTACTGACAGATCCTGGACTTCTATAACCCAGTACAATATCTTGTCTCACTTGAATGGAATTGTTATATACCTGAAAAAATATCTCATGGTATTCTTTGTTGTCTTAGCAGAATAACTGTTTCCTTATCATAGTATTTAATAGGTCACCATCCTGTGAAATTTGTTTATTAAAGAGCTATTCCTCTTGATAAAAACTGTGATAATTCAGTAAACCTTCTCTCTAAGGCAAAATTTGATGTTTTGCATTCTCTTTATAGGGTTTCCCTGGACTAGCCCTATGGGCTTAGAAAACTATTATGAAACTCACTTATGCTATCATAAAAAGTATTAGCCATGCCTCCATGGCCGTTAATATGCTTAATAAAGAACAAAAACAACCTTGTCAAGCCATACTTGACATTCATGCTGCAATTGATTGTCTGGTATTGTTACACCATAATGGATATTCAAAGTTAAATAACATGTGTTCCTTCAATTTAAGTGATAATAGTAATTTTATTTGAAAAGGGTTCAATTACCTTAAAGATATCATTAATAAGGTCCAACAAGATGATTGATGTTTAGACTTCATGGATTGGATAATTTCATGTTTATTCAATTTCATCTGTGTCAAAAAATATTCATAGGTGGATATTTACTGATGTTGGCACTTGCTATTGTCTATAGCTGCCTTATTTTTTGCACCCACCAGCATTAAGAAGAAAAGTAATATTATTTATTCAAAAGGCCTTTAAAGAAGAGGGAAGACTGTAGGTATTCTGACCTTAGAAATAGACAGGAAAGTGTGGGGGTGATGATAACTGGCACCGTGATATCCACAATTAGTAATGCCTAGCAGTTTCTCCCTGAAGCTATTGAGACAACTCTACAGGTGCACTATCTAGTTTCTCTGGTAATGTCGTTAGGGAGAAAGGGCTCTATGTTTGTAGTAACTGTACCTTATCATGGTTAGCTAGCACTTGGGGTTAAAATAACACTAGGTTAGAATGTAGTCATGGTAACAGAAGCTATGTAATTCTGGAGTATACTATGTGCAGCCATGAAGAGGAGTGGCCAGTATTTTTTTCCTTATTTCTTTTTACTGTGAGTGTGTCTCTCTCTTCTGTTAGCTTCTTTACAGGTTTCCTCACAAGATTTGTAACTGATTATGCTGGCCCTCACAACAAAAGGTAAGTTTTGATGGTTAATCTGAATGAACTGGGACATCAGTGAAGAAGAAAACCGAAGAGTACAAAGAATTTGAAAATTTAATAAATGTAGGGCAGTATGTGTTCAATGATTAAAATCAAAAGAAATAAAGCTAAGTTTCTGAAAATTGTTTTCTGCTGAATAACTAGTCTTTCAACATTTTTTAGTTTGGTTTTCTCCATTTGAACTTCTCAACTCTGTCCCCTGCTATGTGTAGGCTACAATAGTTTACATCACTAAATCATGCTAGGTACTATTTATCTAAAGTGAAGGATGTATAACACACTGAGAAAGAGAAAGATTAACGTGCAAAATAATATATATTAAAGAGTAAAATATCTATATAAAAATGCCCTTTTTCTTTGAAACACAAATCTGAAACTCATTCTTATTGAGAAGTTCCCAGAAGATACAAGATAAGTAAATTAAATAATAATTATTAATTAAAAATTTTAAAGGAAAATTAAACTTACCAAGGAAGGCAAAGTTTCTATAGTTCTTTAACATCACATCTTTATATAAGTTTATCTGAGCAGGCTGAAGGCATTCCCACTCCTCTTCAGTAAAATCAATGGCTATATCCCTGAATGTTAACGGTACCTGAAATAAGAATATGTAAATGAATAACACATTGACCACATGAACTTTTGCACAGTCTGTAAGGTAATCGAAGTTGAAATGAGAGTTAGTAGACTATCATGTAGGTGGTTTTGGAACACAATGATACTATTATCTACTTCTGCAGATAAAGTGATTTAAGTTCAAAAAAATATATATAATCCGCATTTATGAAACACAATATGAAACTCAGACATTACTACAAAAATACATATTTTGTAATTTTTAAATATTATGATCTAAAATATACATATTTTTCAGATGAGAAAATTATGGTAATTAAAAAAAGGAATCCTCAAATTTTAATTGTACAACCACTAATCAGAGATTTACTAAAGTGTAGAATCTTATTTGTAATTTCTCTGATGGAGCTGGCTCTTCTGAATATGTAGTGAGAACTCTAACAATGGTATAAGAGAAATTTTGAAATTTAACAAGGTAGACAGACCACTTAATGGAAATATTTAACAGTGAATTTAAGTTCAAACATTTTATGGTACTTATGCATGTTATTTATATAAAAAATAGCAAAAGCAATCCTGTTTGGATTTTCCTTTTTATAATTTTAACAATTTATAACATACAAAATAATATATACATATGCATAAAAACTTTGTTTGATGTATATATTGTATGATGTTTATAATAGAACATACATATAGCTTTTCAAACAAATATAATTTGTTTTTTTATTTTATTGGTTCTTTCTAATTCTACCTGATTGTAAAATCAATTTTTATGACATTATGCAAGCATAGGATATATCTTATCCTAAATAAAATCCTGTTCTTGTTGGTGGCTATCATGGTAGGATTTATATATACATCTTTAATATTTTCATCCCCTTCCCTTTTATTTGTTAATTCATTGTTTACCATTGTGAAATCTACTGATTTTTTTTCTTACCCTTTTCCGCTTTATGAGCTTTAGATTTCACATATCAGCAAAAACTTTCAACCTTTGGTTTTAAAGAAATGGTTTGTTTTACTTAGCAATAAAATCTCCAGATTCATCCATTTACTGACAAATGTCATAAAGTCATTCTTCTTTATGGCTGATTCATAGTTTATTGTGTACATAGCATAAAGCAACAATTTTTTATCCTGTCATCACTGAATGGACCCATTTATCATGGAATGGTTGGCTTTATAGCTTAGCTATTGTGAATTGTGCTGCTATAAATATTAATGTGACAGTTTCAATGTAGTATGCTGATTTTATGTTCTTTGGGTATATACTGTACAGTCAAAAAATGGGCAAAATTGTGGTTCCATTTATTTAACAATATCCATACAGGTTATTATGTTTCACTTAGACCTCCATACAGCTAAAAAAATGAAATTCATCTAAACCTGAGGTTGAAATAAAACATACAAAAAATATTAAGCCATAAAATGACTAGAATTTATTATCAAATCATCCATCCCAATAAAAAGTAAATTTTATAAACTAAAAGTAAGAAAATCTTTAAAAAATGAGCAAAATTAGAAGCTATTAAAGATGAACATAGCAGAGAGAGAGTTAGCAATATCCATTTTGGTGCTTTTAAAAAGCAAATGAGCCAGGTCTAGTGATAGATAATTTTAGTTCCAGTGACTGAGGAGGATAAAAAAAGATCATAAGTTCTAAGACAATATTATATATATATATATATATATATATATATATATATATATATATATATATATATATAGTATTGAGCAACTTAGTGAGCACTTAGCAACTGAGCAAGACTCTGTCTCTAAATAAAATATAAAAAAAGGACTGAGGATATGGCTTCATGGTTAAGCACTTCTGAGTTCAATCTTCAGTACAAATAAATAAAAAGCAGATACAATTTAAAAAGCACTAGCAAATTTGAAAATTCAACAAATAAAAATTATGTCAATTATACAGTTTATAATTGCAAAAATATGCCTATATACTAATTTCTCACTTGATGGAAATACACTCTGGAAAATTTCTCCTAAGAATCTTCTGCAATTTTCCAATTCTCTGAGTGTAATGACAAGAATCTAGATGGTATAGACTAGTACATGGCTAAGATATTTGGTATATCCACTGTTGTAGATAAAGTCTCCTCCTGACCAAACTACCATGATGCCACATGATTGATGTTATGAAATTAAATCAATCAGAGTAAACCTCATAATAAAATAAATGGTGGAACTACAGAAAACCAGAACAACAAAACTCTTTATAAGTCTCTTGTTATTTAGGCAGTGATACATAATGAAGATTATAGTGCAGGGAAGAGAAAAAAATGGTATTCATTTCAAAGAACGATGCTCGCATATTGGGAAAAACAGTGTGATAATAAAATGCTATTTTATGCCTTCACTCATTAAATATTACAACATATTTTGACTTTAAATTCTGAATATAAGTTATTAATAAATATTTCTGAAATATATAAGAAAGTACAAAGCTCAGAAGTTTTCATACAAAAGATAGGGTGCATATGGTGGTGCACACCTGAAATATCTTCTATTCTGGAGTCTAAGAAATGAAGTTGAAAATTTAAGGCCAACTGAAGAAATTGAACAAACCTCATCTGAAAATAAAATTTAAAACAGAATTGAGAATATGCTCAGAAATACGACACTTTGGTTGATCCCTAATATCACAAAAGAAAAACAAGTTTTTGTTTTCAAAATTATACAATATAATATGTGTAAATTTATGAATTACAAAATATTAATAAAAAATCTATTAATCAAATTATTACATTAAATGTACAAAAGTGACAAGGTAAAAAAAATCTAATTTCCTCATATAATCAAGAAACAAAATATAAAACAGACTGCAAAAGAAAAGCAGAATAAATTCTTGAAGAGACACTTTTAAAAGGATATATCTAAGTGTTCAATAACCATAAAAACTCAAAATCTTTAGAAATTTGGTAACATTGAATAAAATCACATCATATAGATGAATTAAATAGTATTGATGAATATGTGGAATGAATGCATTCACAAAAGTGGGAAATAATAATTTAAGCTTTTATTATCCATTTGTACAAACTGTTTTGTAATCAAATGTATATGATGTACCCACACAAGAAACAGAGACTAAAATTAAAACAACTGTACATATGAGAATACAGCCATATTCCTCCAGTGTTGAAACCAACGGGCATGGTTACAGAGAAAGAAATAATTATTAAATTTTATAAATAGTAAATTCAAAGAACTAGAATTATTGTTCATGTATTATATTCAGTTTGACAAAGCTACAAAATACCATGTATGTTTTATGCCAATGTCACATGAATATTGCATTTCAGATGCAAGTATATTTAGAAAATGAATATGCAATATTTGAGAAAATAAAAATATAGAAAAGCATATAAAAGACTCAAATATTTAACATATTTACAAAGGATAAATCTATTGTAAAAATGACCATTTTCCCAAGTTAAACTATAATAATAACTGGTCAAAATTTTACCATGCTTTAGTTTTTGTTAAAGAAGAAATCAAAGCAAAATCTTCTAAGATTTTCCTGGAAATTTAAATGTATACAAAATTAGCCAAGAACTCTCTCATATATAAGAGCAAATGTACTAGTGATTATTACCTGACACTAATACATGTTATAATATTGCAACAGTGTAGTAATTTTAAGATAAAGAAATCACAATACGGAAAACTACATAGGGAAATTCATATGTAGGCAAATATCTTTTTATTGTTAAGTATAATAAGTATATAAATCAAAACATATCAATAAAATATTTAATATAAGTGAAAAAATGGTATTCATTTCAACCTCAATCCAACCTCAATGTAGATGTTAGAACCATAGGCACAGATCACAAGTAGGGACTTGTGTGCAGAATGTGTGTGACACTGGAATTATACACAAGCATCTACCAAACCATAGATATAAACAGATAATTTTAAAAATAAAATAAAAATAAAAGCAGAATATAAGCCTCCCTCTGTTTATGAATACACCAAATAAATATTTACTCCTGTTTTGAGGCCTTCTTAAAACTGTAAAGGAATAAGGGGCACACACATTGGAAAAAAGAAAAAATATATATATCGACCAAGAGATAAGTAGAATGCACTTGAAGATTTTCCTGATTTGAGCAATATGCAAAATTACTGGAACAAAATGCCCAAATCCAGTGTTAATATAAATAAAGGAAGATTGATTTGGTTTTGAAATATATTATTTAACTCTAAATTGCCTGTAGTTTAAATGCTAATTTATCTGCACACAGAGAGGAAGAAATAAGATATACATGAGTATCAACTCCAGAGGGAAAAATAAGTGGTTTTCTATGGTCATGCAAGATCCATGGGCTTTATTCCATTAGACTAGAGTGAAAAATATGTTAAATCTTAAGGAAACCCCTTAATCCCTTAGAGGGATTTGCCAACATTCTCTAAAAATGCAAAGAGCTGTTGTTGACAGTTCAACTTTTATCTAGACAGTACCAAAAAATTAACAGGGAAATACAGACCACCACTGAAAACCGAAGTGTCAGTTTAGCACTTCCTCAGCTCTCTCACCCAGCTCACTTTACTAATAACACCAGAACTAACCAATTCTTTCTGTAAGTAATTTTTCCCGATATTAACTTTTTCCATTCAATAGACTATATCTGAAACCTCAGAGCATTGAAAGCTCTGGTAACTGTGCAGGTGCAAATCTCCCTAGATCAAAAAGGAGTGGTTTCACATTGGTGTGCAAACATTCTAATGGGCTAAAATCTCAAATATTATGGAAAAAATATGGTTACAATCACAGATACCTCTTTATTTCTAATATAGGTGTATATCTTTTTTTTCCAGTGAGCATAAGGCACCCTGGAATCTAAAAAGCTTACATCAGAATTTTAGTGCACAGGTCAACTATAAGATCTTCTGCATTAGCACATCTGTTAGAATGGCAACTCTCAAAAAGTGGAATAGTACATAGTACTCCAAGTGTATTGATATGGTAGAAAGAAACACTGTGCTAGACAATAAAATTAGTGGACATTAAAAAAAATGGAAGTTGAGAGTTCTCTCAGTTACTTCCTTGAGAAACTATACTATCTACATTTATACTGCTTTTGAATAAAATAAGCCCCTAATACTGGTCTGGACTTATGAGAGGCATTAGATTTGACAGGTGTGGGATCCTCATATTACATACGTTCTGAAACACAGTTCCAGGAAAATACCAGAGTAGGGAATGAGAATGCTCTCATATACATTTCACAAAAGAAAATCTGAGCATAAAGACACTCTGATAGGTTGACTGCCCTTGGAGACATAAAGAAAGAATAGAAACACATGATTTTTCCAAGATCAAAGGATTCTTCTTTACTTTTCAATCATGTAAAATGCTCATAAACAACACCAACAAAATTTTTGCTTTTGATTTTTATCCATGGTACTGGGGATTTGAAACAGGAGCATGTTAATTCTGGGCAACATACCCAGCCATGTTTTAAAATTTTGGGACAGGTTTTTCTAATTGTCTAATTGGTCTACCTAAGTTCCTGATGCTTACCATGAAATTGCAATCTTTCTTACTTAGCCACTTGACTCTCTGGAATTAATATGCTTGTATCATTGCACCCAGAGGAAAAAAAAAAAGATTATTTTAAAAGTCTCATCCAGTTTTTGGTATAACAATTGAAAATACCATGTTCATTTGAAATATAATATGGGTAAAGTAACTGATAATACTGCAAAAATGTAACTGATAACACTGGGAAGGGGGAAGTTGTCATTGCCAGTAAGCTAAAATTTTATATATAAATACAACTCACAATACTGGCACACAAATTTAAAATCACACTCAGCAACTGTCTGGAGATAAAAAAAAAGTACCAGGTATGTAGCTAAATGGTACAGTACCTCTGGCTTAATCCACAATACCACAATCTCCAAAAAGAAGGAGAATGAATTCAGGAGTAAAGAAAAACTGAGATACCTATAGAGTATCTCATCCCTCTCCTGGAGGAAAAAATACATGGAGTTGTGATTGTGATGATGTCCTGACTCCAGAATCCATAACACAATCTGAGAAGATTCGGAAATATTGCCACAAATGTTCTCAAATAGAATTTAAAGTAGGGGATGAAGATATTCTATAGAATACTATAGGAATTGCAGGGTCTACTGTTAATATATGGTCCAGTTGACTGGCCAGTGGAGATTCATGGCTGACCTTTCTCAGAAGAAGACACAGGACTGGAGAAACCAAAGATTACACCAGGGATTCTAGCCAACAATTGCCAGTTCCCACCATAGTAAGTGCAGCCAGTTTCAACCAGACTCACCATCCAGTCTCAGGATTTCACTGCACACTCATCATTTACTGTATTTTTAGGAACCAAGTGTCCTCTCTATAAATCACACAGTACCTATACAGGAGCAAAAATCAGGTTCACTGAACATAAGTGAGAGAGCCTAGAAATGGATACTCACACTGGCAGGCTTCACACCAGATGGTCAAAACTTGCTTCTCTTTACTGAATATGTGTAGATTGGACAATGCTTATATAAGGGCTCCTGATTGGACACAACTTATGTCATCATATGCTCAATCTGAGCCTAGTGAGTTTTTTGAGTGACAGGAGATAACATCAAATCTAAAAATAAATGATGTCACAATTGTAGGGTCTTGTCTGTACATTTATTTTTTTTTCTTTTGAGGATGCAGCTAATTTAAGGCTAGGTATCCTTGGAGAAGTAAAATCCAGCCAACCCAGAAAAGCATTTGCATTTAAACTTGCATATGAGGCCTTTTGAATTTGTAGATTATATATGTAAATATATTATTTATGGAGGAAAATAATACAGTGACAATCCCGTAAAATTTCAGTTAACTTCTGTTGTATGGAAACAGATTGAGCATTAAAATTATATGGGGTGGAAAGTTAATTATTTTTTAGAATTCATATAAAAAATAGTAAAAATTGAATTTTATAGTATAACCCATAATTTCCACTATGTGAAAATCACCATTATGTATTTAAAATATTCCTAATAAAGTAGATGTATTTTTGGAACAGCACCCTCAAATTGGTGACGACTCTAAATTGGTGACACCAATCTTGGAAAGAATAAGGAGATTCCTTAGAAAACGTGGAAAGGAACCAAAATTGATCCAGCTATCCCAATCCTCAGTTTAGACCAACAAGAGCTAAAAATAGCATAATACAGTGGCATATCCACATCAATGTTCATAGCAAAATAATTCACAATAGGTAAACTATAGAACCAATCTATATGCTCTTCAAGAGATGAATGGATAAAGAAAACATGGTCTATATACACAGTGAAATATTACTGAGCATAAAGAGAATAAAATTATGGAATTGGGAAGTAAATGGATAGAGTTGGAGAATATCATGTTAAAGAAAGTAAACCAATCCACTAAACCAAAGACCTAAGGTTTACTCTGCTATGTGGATGCTGATCCACAATGAGTGAAGTGGGAGGTAGCATGGAAGAAATGAAGAAACTTTGAATAAGACAAAGGGGAAGGAGGTGTTGGTAAATGGTATAGAGGTAAGTAAGATGGTGGAATGAGATGGAAATATTTTGTACACAGATTTACATGGGTTTTGTAATTATACTTTCTGTATAAGAGAAATAAAATTTTGTGCTCCACTTGTGTACTATGAAGTGAATTGCATTCTGCTCTAATAGCAAATTATAACAAATTCATAAATTAATTGATTTTTTAAAATTCAGGAAAGAGACTTGCTTTCTCCTAGATCTATACATAAACATATATATATATATATATATATATATATATATATATATATATATATATATATATATTCTATGTATAACATGCACATATTTAATATATATAATTTATAAACATTTTTTTCATATTATTTCAATTTTTTAAATAAATGATAACAGAAGCATTACAATTCTTATTCCATGTATAGAGCACAATTTTTCATATCCCTGGATGTATATAAAGTATGGTAATACCAATTTGTGTCTTCATACATGTACTTTTGATGATGAACTCTATTACATTCCACCATCCTTGCTAATGCTTTGCCCCCTTTTTTTTTCTTCCCACCTTTCTGGTCTATCTAGAATCCATCTATTTCTCTCATGCTCCCCCTCCCTACCACATTATGATTCAGCCTCTTTATATCAGACAAAACATTTGGCCTTTTTTTTGAAATTGGCTAGCATCACTTAGCATTATCTTCTCCAATGCTATCCATTTACCTGCAAATGCCAGATATGATTATACACCTAAAAAACTCAAAAAGCTCCACCAGAAAACATCTAGAACTAGTAAATAAATTTAGCAATGTAGCAGGATATAAAATCAACACCTATAAATCAAAGGCATTTCTGTATATTAGTGAAAAATCTTCTGAGAAAGAAATGAAGATAACTACCCCATTTACAATAACTTCGAAAAAATAAGATACTTGGGAAGCAACTTAATGAAAGAGGTGAAAGATGTAAACAAGAAAAACTGCAGAACCCTAAAGAAAAAAAATTAAAAAAAATACCATAGAAGATGGAAAGATGTACCTTGCTCACGAATAGGCAGAATTAATATAATTAATATAATCAAAATGACCATGCTACCAAAGCACTATACAGATTTACTGCAATTCTGATCAAAATCCCAATGGCATTCCTCATAGAAATAAAAAAAGCAACCATGAAATTTATCTGGAAAAATAAGAGACCAAGAATAGCTAAAGTAATCCTTAGCAGGAAGAGTGAAGCAGGTGGCATCACTATACCAGACCTTAAACTAGACTACAGAGCAATGGTAACAAAACAGCATGGCATTGACAATAAAAAAAAGACTGGTAGACGAATGGTACAGAATAGAGGACACAGAGACTAACCCACAAAATTACAATTATAATATATTAGACAAAGGTGCCAAAAACATGCACTGGAGAAAAGATAGCCTCTTCAACAAACCATTATCTCTCACCATGCAGAAAACTCAACTCAAAGTGTATCAAGAACCTCAGAATTAAGCCAGACTCTACATCTAACAGAATAAAATGCAGGCTCTAATCTTCATCATGTGGGATTAGGCCCCAAATTGATTAATAAGACACCTATAGCATAAGAATTAAAACAAATAATTAATAAATGGAATGGAATCAAACTAAAAAGTTTATTCTCAGCAAAAGCAACAATTTGTGAGGTGAAGAGAGAGCCTACATCCTAGAATGATTTTTTTACCCATCACACATCAGATAGAGCACTAATCTCTAGGGTACACAAAGAACTCAAAAAGCTAAGCAAATAATGATAATAATAATAATAATAATAATAATAATAATAATAATAATAATAATAATAACAACAACAACCCAATCATGAAATGGGCCAAGAATCTGAACAGAGAATTCTTAGAAGAGAATATACAATCAATCAACATTTTTTCTATATATCTGATTGGTTATGGTGCCCCCTTCAAAAGGCCAAGCATAGTTCTGGTTCAGTTTCTAAGGAAGGGGAATACAAGAAAGAAGTATTCTCAACTCTCCTTTATAAATTATTAAATACAATTTTCTATGTCATTTTCTAAACATAGCTAAACATGGAAAATATTGGCTTGAAGCAGAGAACTTTTTTATTAGAAACACAGTGTAAAAGAAAGACAAAAAACATAATTATTTGCACCACATTGAACCATAAAAGAAATGGAACCTGGAGTTCAGAAAAGAAAGATTCAAACTTTTATACTTGGGAATGTGGATGACATGGGTGCCTAAAGTGAAAAGATTAATACAAGCTTTTGAAAGAAAATTCATGTGAGTGGCAGATAATGGTTAACCAACTAGAATCTGCACAGTGTCTCCCAGGGCTTTCTCAGCTGTGCACTACAGAACACACAGGTATTCATAGCGTCCATGAAGAGCATTATTCATCTGTACCCTCTAAAATTATTCACATAGTATATGAAAAAACATGTGTATGTGGATACTAAATGGCAATTCAGCAGACAAGAGAAAACTACCCAGAGACAGAATTGTAGAAATTTCTTCAAAGATCATCAATTTATATTTAGCTCCTGACACAGGGATGTCAGTCTGGGGAAATATTATTTTCTCTCCATTTTGAAGAGAGTGCATTGAGAATACATTTCAGGGGCAACACAAATACTTTTTTTTCTGTCATTTTAAGAAAATCTTCAGAAACAGAGCTCAGAAGACAGATTTCTTAGAAGGGTAAATGCCTGGAAATTACAAAATGGAAAAAAAAAAAAAAACAAAAAACACATCAGTGGCCCTGAGTGACTCCGTAAGGAAATAAATCTAAAAGGCTTATTAGAAACTGAAAAGGAAAAAAGTAAGTATTTCTAAAAATAAATATGTTCATTAGTTGTTATCTCCACAACATGTCATTAAGTAAACAACAAATTATGTATAAATTTTTATAGGAGTGGCCAAATTTTATTCCATATGATTTTATATTAAACTCCAAAATCCAGATAATAGAGTTCATGATTCACTGCCAAAAATATTACAGAAAAAAATTTTAATGAGTGGATGTTTAGTAAATATGTCATTTAACAATTTTATTACCATATAATTTTAAAGAAATTTAATCACTTTCATGCAGCCATAGTGTAGAGAAATTTCTTATTTATTTTTCCTGTAGTAATTAACAAAGATAAGCCCTGGAATCCACTTTAAATAACCTACCTTTACAATCATACAAAAAAATCTATAATAAAAGATGAGGAAAGAAAAATGTCAATTTAAAAAAATAATTTAAAACTTTTTCTTTTTCTTGAAATCAATCGCTAGCTGCATTTTTAGATTCTATTCTCATCTT
This sequence comes from Callospermophilus lateralis, assembly GCF_048772815.1. NCBI lineage: Eukaryota > Metazoa > Chordata > Mammalia > Rodentia > Sciuridae > Callospermophilus > Callospermophilus lateralis. The sequence goes on from NW_027517355.1 coordinate 313,945, forward strand.
TTAAGCCAAAAAGATATAAATGACAGGAGTTTGAACTACAAATTTATACATGAGATATGTTTATTAAGTATAAAATTCAAAAACTTTAGAAACTTAAGAAATACAAAAAACCCATCATGGGAAAAATTAAGTAATATTGATAAACATTTAAAACAAATCAATAATCATTAACTCAAAAGGAGTTTAAATTAGTATCTATTTGTGGAAACTAGTTTGCTATTGAATATACATGATACTCCCCATCACAGAGACTTACTGAAATTAGAGCATATGTGATCATAATAACATATAAGTACTCAATGGTACTCACCCAAACACTTGAAGCCCAAGGACACGGCTCAATACAATATAGATCATGGAAGAGATAAATAATAATCTGTAGGAAAATTGGTAACTAGAGCCAGTTACATTCCATAATATATCCAGTTTACAAAAGAGCATAAAACACTATGCATAAATTTTACATAGGTGCCTTATGCAAGTGGTATTTCATATGTGTACATTTTTAGAAACTAAATATGTAAAAATTATGAGAAAATGAAAGTCACAAAAAGCACATAAAAGACTGAATTATACATCCCATGTACAGAGGATAAAACTCATCATTATAAAGATGATAATTTTCTTTCAAATTAAACAATATATCTCACCAAATTTCTATGTACAAATATGAACATATCACATGAAGTCTACTTTTATGTGTATTCTATAAAGCAATATTTTTTTAAAAAATGACAAATAAATATAAGATAGAAGAAAATAGGAGAATAGGCAAAAGGGAACTACTGGATACCTAAGGGGGGCAAATTATATTCCATGTTTTATGGTTATGTCAAAATAAACCTGACTATTAAATTCAGCAATAATGCAATAAGCATAAATTTTAAAAATTCATCTACAAAGTTATATGTAACTTTAGTCAAAAACCTTTTCAATTATAAGAGCAAAAAACGAACTTATCATGACCTACTATTCATAGATATTCTGAAATTATAATATTACAATAATCATCAAAGAATCACAATATAAATAAGATCCCCATATGAACACATATATATGTAAAAACAGTATGCTTTATTGCAAAAGAAAATTCTAGATAAATCAAACCATAACAAAAATAATCTCAGCAACTTAGCTAGGGCCTTTCTCAAAATAAATTTAAACCTGTTAGGGCTGTTTATGGGTGAAGAGTCCTTGCTTCCCAAATGCTGAAGTATAACACCAGAGAACTGTGCCAAGGCAGGTTTAGAGCGAAAAGTAGAAGCTTTATTAAAGGACAGTAGAAAAGACTTCTCCCAAGAAGAAAAAGGGGGGCCAAAGAGGTAGAATCCATGAAAGGTATTTTTTTTTTAAACTAAGGTCTTTTAGCTTTTTTATAGCTAAGGTCTTCCTTCATCTATCCCTCATTTCTATCACATTCCTGTCCTTTGTTCTGTTATCTTGCAGTGTTGGAATGTAGGTGGGAAGACCCAAAGTGTGGAGGACAGGTGGGCTGAAGGAGTAATATGGTCAGGAAGGGCTTTTGGATTAGCATCCTCATGTTTGCTGTGAGCTGCTTCATTAAAATTTCCTTGCGATGGGCTCAGGGCCCTGGGGACATTTTCAATTCCCCTTATTCTTGACTCCATCCTCAATATGGTGTTCATTCTTGATCTTACTGGCTATTAGACCCAATTTACCTAAATACACTAACTACCTATCTGTAAATCTGGCTCCACTTCCAAGGATATGGCTAAGTAGTAAAGTATCCCTGAGTTCACCTAACTTTTACAAAATAATAATAATGAAGAAAGTAAAAATAAAAGAATGTCAAAATGAAAATTAGCTAGCCCAAAAGGAAATTAGGTACCATAATGACAAAATGACAGCCCCTCTCCTGCAGGAAAATTGCCCTTGGAGATTTGATTTTGATAATTATTTCACCTGTCAATCTCCAGCATCTGGTAAGACACTGGGCTGCAGGAACACACCTGCCACATAGTATTTTATGCAGATTCTGAGGATGCCCTCTGAGCTTAAGGAAGGCAGCAAAGAGTCTCTGCCAGTGACATGTTCCCCATCTGGTTGGCCAGTAGGACTTAGGACATAGTGGCCCAGTGGAGGACTTAAGCCTGCACACTCCAGAGACTGCCCAAGGTCCCAATCTGCTAGCTCCTGTTTTCAACACAGCCAGTCTTGTGGTTCCAATAGTCTTCCTCCCCCAGCCTCCCTTGCTAGGCCAATGCACACTCACCATTTCATGGTTCTCAGAAGTAGGGCTACTTGGGATCCTCAGTTCCTGCATAGCAGAACAACCTGTGACTCTAAAGTATGAGACTACAAATGGCAAAAATGGAGGACTCAGGAGATAAGAAGCGAAAGCCCACCCTCCTACTCCCTTATGACACACAGGATTGGACAGTTCCCACAAAATTCTCTTGATTGGAAGGGACTTCAGATCATGAACATTGGATCTGAGAGAAGTGAGCCCTTTTTTGAGTGACAGGGAATATTATCCAATCCAGGCAAGAATAAGGGCTAGAATCTCAGGTCATTGAGTGCTGTTTTTTTTTTTTTTTTTAATCTGAGAAATGTACCCCAGTGTCTCAGGCTGCTGTTATTTTTAAGACAAGGTTGTTTTCCCATAAGTGGAAACTAATTTAAATTTAAACTTACATATAAAGTTATTTCAGTTTATGAATTACATATGCTTGTATATTATTCAGGAATTAATATAAAATGATGACAATAATTATAAAATTTTATTTATTGATTGATTGATCTCTGTTCTTTTTAGGTGACAGATTGAAGTTTGAACTGGGAAGAAACCCCCTAAAGTAAAAATGCCCAATAAAAATAAGACATAAGGGGCTGGGACTGTGGCTCAGCAGTAGAGTGCTCACCTCCCATGTGCAAGACCCTGGGTTCAATACTCAGTACCACATAAAAATAAATAAGTGAAATAAAGGTATTGTGTCCAGCTACAGCTAAAAAAATACATAAAAAACCCATAAGGTATAAGGTGAGAAACCAGCCTCTACCTCAGTGCAAAGACTGTTGAAGGAAGGGGGCTTGACGCTTGTCCTTGGAAAGACACACAGAGCACTCCTAGGCTCATACCCAACCTGCTGAGTTGTTTATCTACAAATAACAGACGACATCTGCTGGGCCTGGTGTCTGTGACTCAGTCAGGCTAGGTGGGGATCCATAGCAACCCCTTAGCAGCCACCAATCAGCATGAAGCAGGGAAAATTCCTGGGATTCCAAATGACCCTTACAGTAGTTTTTGGTGGTTGATAACATTTTGGGAAACCATACAATTCAGCATACACTTCCCTTGTGGCCTAAGCCAGTCTGTTCAAATGAATACCCATCTTGTACTAATTAATCACGCTTACCCAACTTGTTCCCACCAGTGAATGTGCTAATCATGTTTTACAGTTGTTTATGATTTTCCCAAGGTGTGTGATGATTTGCTAAGAGATGCTATGATGTATGTGGGGTTCGTGCCCTCCAAAAGAGTTATAAAACTGCTAACCCTGGGCTCAGGGCCTCTAAGCCACCAGTTGCTGTAAGATGTGTGGAGGATTGAGCTAGATTGCAATAAACATCTCTTTGGTGCTTACATCGATCTTGGTCTCTGGTGGTCTTTTGGGGGTTCCATATTTGAGCATAACAGTCTCTCCTGGAACCCATGGTAAAAGAAGACACCATTCCAGTTCTCTAGGACTGTAGTTTTATAGCACAAAAGGTTGCAAAAGGGGGGTGTCTTGAGAACTTACACGAATAACAGGATTTTCATAAGCATAATACAAATGCAGGTAGTAGTTTAATGGTCTAAATGGTTCAGCACCTAGGGATTAAATTTAGATAACAACATCAGAATTTATGATGCACCACTAAAGTTTCAGAGTGAGTTGTTATTTGGTCAGGGAAAGCCAGAATTTATGAGTCATCACTAAAGTTTCAGCGAGGGTTGTTATCTCATCAGGGAAAACCAGACATGGATGAGTTCAAGGCACTAGAATGCATTCCAAGCAAGGTTACAAATCAAGGTAATTTATAATGAAGCAGAAATTAACTTTTCATGCCTTTGTGATGAGATGGCTTCCAGTCTTAAATGAAAATTAGGCTGGATTTTTCACTTGCTATAGCCATAGCTTTTAAAGTATATGTTTCATACTTTAAAAGAATGAGCATTAAATTATTAATATTGATTACTACTAATTTTTTAAAAGACAGAATAAAATAGGAAATTAGATATTTGTTTTTAAATGCATCAAAATTTTGATTAATATATTGATAATATGAACATGGAAAATTTTGACAATGATAAGAAGACATTTAATATAAGGGCTTCAATATTATAAGTCCTCATGTTCAATGGGTCATCTTTCAATGATTTTTTCATTTTTTAGGTCATTTTGAATTACACTTCTTCAAATGTTTGTGAAGTTTATAAATTTAAGATTTTGTATTCTGTAAAGTAGAAAAATGGCAGATTTGAGCTTCTGTCAGGATTTTAAACTTCTAAGCCATGTGGGGCATCTTAGCACTTATTTTTCATATTTGCACACAGTCCAATTCTATAGAGGAATGAGTTGGAGACATAGTATACTGTCCTGAGAAAAGAGAAACATAGTCTACTATCCTGAGAAAAGAGAAATTGCCTTAGGCTATTTCTAAAGCTTTCAACTTTTCTAACTTTTCAGAATTTCTGGTGATTTAAAAAAATTATTTATTTTAACAAATGAATAGTTTGAAATTAATTATCTATCTTTCCTGCATTATTTTTCACTTTCATTGATTTTTTTTAAAAGAAGTAACAGTACAGAATTTCAAAAGTCCTCCATGTATATTTAAAGTTATGATTCCAATGATCAAGATAGAAAGCAGGAGCAAAACATCATCTAGTTTGGTGGTTCTGTCTCAAACTAGAGAGTTACTTATTTCTGCCATTATTCACTAGGTTCCTGAGGTTCCAGAAATCACCAACCAACACAGAGAAATGTCTTTTTAGTTTGTTTCTCACAACCAATTCAAGCTAACGTACACTAGTAGCACTATAGTTTCAGATCAAAGTGTGTTTCTAAATAATAAAATATGTATATATAAACATATAAATAAATATAAAATAAAATATAATATTAAATAGATTTTTTTTCCTCGATAATCATTTTGTAAATATTTCCCTTTAGACACAGTTCTGGAAACAAAGTGTCACAAATAAGACATAAATCCTACATTGCTACACAGAGTAATTAAGGCACATACTAAGAGCTTGGTATAAAACATAGAGACAAAAATAACTAGAGAACACCATAGAGAATTATACCTAAGTGCTAAGCAGCAAATTCATAGTCTTTAAGTACATGAAGAGACAAGTTATCATAGCAAATTTTATAACTCAGTTGCTGCTAATATACAGAGATAGAGATATTTATTAAGAGATGGTTTTATGCAGATTTTTGGTTTAAAAAGGGAAAGATCAAATAATGTAGGTGATTCAAACATGAGCAATAATATTTTTCTGCATTCAGTACCTTTTTTGAAGATATATGAATTATAATTAGTTCCAACCAGTAAAATGCAGAAATAGTGTAAAGATAATTCACTGTGAGTAAAACTACTTAAAAAGAGAACCAAAACTTCCATTCTTATCCAAATGTTTATTCCTGACAAAAAGACAGCTTCTTTGAACAATTTCTGTAGATATGATTTTTTGTAATAAATATTTTGGTGGCTTTTTTGCATATTACTTAATATATTCATGCTTCACATTTTCTCTTTTGTACTATTTTACTACCTATATTCTGAAAGAAATAAAATTTCTACCTCCTAAACTCTCTTGATATTTGAGAGATCTTTTATATCATTTCTATAATGAATACTGTGCTTTCAGTAAGGAATGACTATTCTTATGCACCTGGCTCATTAACAGGAGTTTTGTTGTGTTCTTTGGTTTTATTTACAGTAAAGTTAAAAAAAAAGGTTAATCTTAAACCAAAACACAAAGTAAAGACCACCAACTCCAATTTTAAATCAAATTAAATCAAGATTGTATTGTGTAGACAAAAGCTGGCCAGGACTGTCTCTTACAAGACCCCATGCTAGAGATCATCCCCCTGATTTTCAGGAAAATATTTTTACAGCACAAAAAGTTACAAAGGAGGTGGGTGCTAAGGTACTTACAGCTAACAAGATTTTGAAAATCATAATATAAAGGCAGATAGCAGGTTAAGGATCTACATGGCTAACATTTCAAGGGAGGGAATAAATTCAGCTCCAGACTTAGAATTTATGAGCTGCCACTGAGATTTAGAGAGAATTGTTATTGGGTCAGTGGGAGCCAGAATTTATGAGGCACCAGTAAAGTTTTAGAGAGGGTTGCTATCTGGTAAGGGATAGCCAGGCATAGGTGAATTCAAAACACAGGTAGAAATTGCAAGCAAGTTTAAAACATCAAAATATTGTCAGGCCAAAGAGAAATTTTAGTTTTCTTATAGAAAACAGAAATAAACTTTTTACCTCTGAAAGCTCTAAGAGAAGATTTTATTTTTTGTATTTTCTCACATCTAATGGCTTTTGGCATTCCTTTGTTTGTGAGCATAAATGCTTCTCTTCTGTGCTCATGGGGCTTCCAAACCAAACAATATAGGTAAGCCCTTCTCATAGGGAAGATGTTGCTAACATAGCAAGTAACTACCTTTTAACCCACAAGGTTTGACAACCATATTACAGGATATGAAAGACCCTCCAATATGCTTGTTCTTCCAACCATTGTTGGCAAAGACTTACAAAAGTCAATTCATTGCACAGAATGAGTGAGGTGGATCTCTGCTCTGCAGTCCAGAACAGGAGGTAAAAGATCCCCAAAGGGAGTTTAGACAGGGCTTTACATGACATAGCTGACAAAATCCTAAAAACAAGAGAAAACATAAGTTCAGAGAGAACCATACTCACATAATCTCATTTGACAGAATCAAATTCATTAGAGGAACAGATGACCGAGGCAAATCTAAAGGGATTTAACTATATTTTCTTTTTCTAAATTGCTATTAATGTCTCCCACAATTATAGAGTTCTGGATCTCCTCAGTTATTACTTTATCATTACCTTCAACCTACAATGCATGAGGCATACTGAATTTACCCTACTCATGTACTTATTACTTATTTTTTTCTATAGAAATGCATATGAATATGAATATATTTTTCCCACATTTCTAAGATTCTACCCTGAAAATTTCTGTGACATCACTTTCCTGAAGTGCATTTTTATTATTTCATGTCAGTTCATCTAAGTATTCCATATCATGTGTTGGAAAAGATGAGACCACCCTAAGGCCCTTCTTATTTGACTATTTATGAACTATAATTAAAGGTCAACCTCAGTACCTCCACAGAACTTATGTCTCATTCACCTTTCTCATTCATAGTGCTTTATTTTTAAGTAGGTAGCAGAAATTTTATTTTGAAGAAGAGTAGTGATTTAAAGCCATTCAGTGTACTTTAGAGGATCCCAAAAACCTATGTTTGTGGTTCTTAAACAACCTTACCACTGAAAGACCTGGATTATACTCCAGGTTGGACACTTATACTATGCTTCCAATGGAAATGGTTTCTTGGTTATGAATATTGTCTTTCCCTTTCTTCTATAGTCTTGGAAATGTGTAGATTGTGTGAAGTTTTAGAATCACTATTTTCAACACACTTAGCATGGACCCATTTGATAATAGAAGAAATCTATATTCTGAAAAAAAAAGGCCCTTCACCAAGGCCTAAAGAAGTGATAAAATAGTCTCTGGAAAGAAATAACAGTCATCCATTAGATTATTTTTAAAAAATACTAAAAATAAGTTTAGTTAGTAATGCATTACTGTACTAGGAAAAGTGATATAAATGCAATTTCAATTTTTAAAGTTGTTTCTGATTACTACAAAGAGAGTATAAAAAGCTGGTTACATGGGCTGGAGTTGTGTCTCAGTGGTAGACTACTTTGCTAGCATGTGCAAAAGCACTGAGTTTGATTCTCAGCAATACATATAAATATTATTTGTTTTATTTTTTAAATACATGACAGCAGAATGCATCGTAATTCTTATTACACATATAGAACAATTTTTCATACCTCTGTTTGTATATAAAGTATGTTCACATCAATTCCTGTCTTCATATTTGTACTTTATTTTTTTAAAGAGAGAGAGAGAGAGAGAGAGAGAGAGAGAGAGAGAGAGAGAGAGACAGAGAATTTTAATATTTTTATTTTTTAGTGCTCGGCGGACACAACACCTTTGTTTGTATGTGGTGCTGAGGATCAAACCCCGGCCGCATGCATGCCAGGTGAGCGCACTACCACTTGAGCCACATCCCCAGCCCCATACATGTACTTTAGATAATAATGTCTATCACATTCCACAATCCTTGCTAATCTTTACTCAACACTCCTACACTGGCTACTTCACATAAACTGCCTCAGAGATTTAATGCAGTAATCAAAAAATTTTCTGCAGCCTATGCAGTTCTGTTGGAATGGCTATTATAAAAAACTAAAATTGTCATGCATGGTGGCATATGCCTGAAATTCTAGAAGCTATGGAAAATGAAACAGGTGAATTGTTAGTTCAAAGACAGCCTCATTAACATAACAAGGCTACAATCAACTTAATGAGAGCCTGTCTCAAAATATAACATAAAAAAGAATGTGGATGTATCTCAGTGATATGCAACTCTGGGTTCAATATTCAGCACCAAACCATACAAAACCAAGCAAATATCTCATAATTAATAGGGATTCCACAGTACACAAATATGTAAAAATGTTGGTGACATTTTTAAATACATTTAATAAATATATTTTAAATAAATTTAATAAATATCTTTTCTAAAAGGGTTAAGATTCTTTAAAAGCCCTAAACAAAAATGCACATAATCCACTAGTAATAACTTGGGGTAGAAGTGCAAGGTCGTACATGCCTGTACTCCCAGTGGCTTAGGAGAATAAGAGGTAGAAAACTAGGGGTTTATTCTCAAGTTAAAGACCAGCCTCAAGAACTTGGCAACGTCCTAAGAAACCCAGTGAAACCCTCTCTCAAAAATCAATCAATAAATAAAAGTGTTGGAGATTGGGTATGTAGCACACTGGTAAAATTCCCTGGGGTTAATCTCCATTATTTAAATAAATAAAAAAATATAAATAATAATTCTTGGTAAAAAAAAATGCCATACAATCTGCTAATAATAACTCTGGGTATATATGTAAAAAATTTGGAATCCTTTTGCTAAATATATTGCCACACATCTATTTTTATTGTAACTTTATTCACAGTATCTAATAAAAAGAAACAAATGAAGTACCTTTTAGATAGAAAGTATATCATAAAATGCCTTCCAGTTGCAACGCATCCAATTAGTCCATCCCTTCAGAAGCTACTTACTTAAAATTCAAACTGGTCCCTAGAATGCAAGACTCAGATAGTGGTGTTTTCTAAATACTCCAAAAAATTTGGAATCTCTGAGATCCTTGTTTCAGATATTCTAAAACTCAGAACTAGGTCATATGGGAAGTCAGAATGAGAACACAACACACAGTAAATTCCTTAATGGGGAATCTTAACTCAGACACTGTCATAACCAAAAGCAGTGTTGGAGATAAAAAAATAGAATCTGTTTCACTATTATGTATTCAAATCAAATATATATTAGAAAAACGTTAAGGCTACTGGTTAAAATCTACCAATAACAGGTATTAAAAATGTAGCAGGGGCTGGGTGTGTGGGTGCAAGCCTGTAATCCCAGTTGCTGAAGAGGCTGAGGAAGAGTTATCAAAAGATCAAAACCAGCCTTAGCAGAATCGAGGTGCTAAAAAACTCAGTGAGATCCTCTCACAAAATAAAGTAAAAAACAAAACAAAACAAAAATCCTGGGGATTTGTCTTAGTAGTGAAGTGTTCGTGAGTTCAATCTCCAATATCCCCAATAAAAAATGTTCCAGGGGGCTAGGGCTGGAGCTCAGTGGAGCTCTTGTCTGACACATCTGAGACACTGGAATCAATTCTCAGCTCCAGATATAAGTAAATAAAACATAAGGTCTATCAACACCTTTATATATATAGTACCAAGATACTGACATGGACTTTGATCTAATTTGCCTGTACTTTAGCCCTTAAGATTGAAGTTGGCAAGGCATAATGGTGCATGCCTGTAATATCAGCTGTTTACAAGACTGAGAAATAAAATTAATGAATTCAAAACCAGTCTCATCAATGGTGAGGCACTAAGCAACTCAGTGCAACCCTGTCTCTAAGTAAAATACAAAATAGGGGTAGGAATGTGGCTCAGTGGTATAGTGCTCCTCACTTCAATCCCTGGTCTCTCCCCCCCAAAAAATGGGACTGAGTAAATAATTCAGCTTGCAGAGTTCTTGCCTTCTAAGAATGAGGCCCTGGGGTCAATCCTCACTACAGAGAGTGAGAGAGAGAGAGAGAGAGAGAGAGAGAGAGAGAGAGAGAGAGGGAGAGAGGGAGAGAGAGATTGAACTTGCATGTAATTTAAATTCAAGTTAGTCCCACTTCTATTTTTTCCTGCCACACCAGAATAAAAGCGTTTCTTTAAATGTTTGGAATGTTTCTGTGGGTTATTTATTTATTTATTAATTTATTTATTATTTACTTATTTTTATTTGGTGCTGAGGATCGAACCCAGGACCTTGCATGTGATAGGTGAGTGCTCTATCACTGAGCCACAACCCCAGCCCCTTCTGTGGGTTATTTTAATGAAATGGTCTGACCATAAATAAGTAAATAAACAAATTAATTAATAAATAAATACACCCTCAATTGATGACCCATTACAGTTTTAAAAAAAAAATTTAAATGGGACACATAAACCGCATTTAGGAGAGATTCACTCTTTTTAATGTCACCTGATATTATTCTGCTTTTTTCTCATGTAAAAATCTCAGAATGATAAATTAAAATCTTTTAAAAGTGCCCTCCAGTTCTTGAAGAAAAACATTATAAATGATGCATACATTTGAAATAAAACATGGGGAAATAATGATTAATAATGCTGAGAGTGGAATTTTTAGATAAACCAAAATTTCTCAGTTTTCCATGAATCTGGGTGCTTGTTTCATAAATTTTGAAGAAAAAAGATTATTTAAGCAAGAAGAAATAGAATGCCCACCATGTTGTATGAGGATTGATATCAGAAAAAAAATCATTTTTGTGTGCCATCTTAGAAGTTTACTGATGGTTTTGGGCAGAACATGGAGCATAATGCATTTAGAATAGGCTTTGGAAAAGGCATCCTGACTACCATATGGGTTCACTTTTATTCTTTCTGTGACCCATCCTTTTTCCTTCAAATTCAATAAGGAATCACTCCTGGGACAAAGGACTTTGTAGAAGGTGTTCCCACAAGTGGGATTCAAGGTCTTTTACTTTTGAAATAGGCCTTAATGGTGCTCATTAACATCTTTCAGTTAGCCACCAGGTGTCTTTGAGTGAGGCCCATTATCTGCATTACATGGTCATTATTAAACTTATTCTCTGTGAACAGAGAACCCTAGTTTTGGATATGTCAACAGAGAGCTAGAAAACTAGGGGCTTATTCTGAGACCTATGGAGAGATAAGCTGAAGTTCTGGATTTCAGGTTTTTGTTCTGGATTTGAGATACTGCTTCTGCTACATTTAAAAATCTCAGGACTCATGAAGAGAATGAGTTAAAAGCCAGCATCATCAAATGTGTGAGGCCCTAAGAACTTCAAAGTGACCCTGTTTCTAAATAAAAATATTAAAAAAGGATGGGAATGTGAATCAGTGGATGAACACCTCTGGGTTGAATTTCTGGTTCCAAAAAGAAAACAACAAACAAACACGCATACACACACACACAAAAAAAAATAATAAACAAACAAACAAACAAACCCTCATGAGTAACAAGCCCTAAAATCAGCAGCCTCTCTCATGCTTGAATACAACAAATGGAGTTGTGGTTCTCTCCTGGTAATTATCTCAGTCTTCATTATGCATTCTGGAGACATGCTGGAATCATGGGACATGGAAGCCCACAAAGGGCTTTAGAAAAAAGCTGGAAACACCTTACAATTATGGAACAAAATGCCCAGGTTTTCAACTGCTGATCTAAGCCTCACTAGACTAGTCAGAGGGAGGTGAACGCTAAGTTACCACAGAGAGACCCTCTGGCCACAAGACTCTGGAGAGGACCATGAGGACTCCCTAGCCATGACTACCAGTTTCCACCATTGCCACTTCTGTGAGCTTTAAGCCACCTTCCTACCCAGTCTCAAGATAACAAGGCACACTTACCATTTCCTGGCTCTCAGGGTTCTCAGTGTTCTCCCTGTGATTTGTTTTCAGTTTCTGCATAGCACAGACACCTGGGCTTGGGTCCAGGACAGAAGCCTACAAAAAGATTGAAAAAATGGTGGGCTCCAGACACCAAGGGAACAGAAGATTGTGGACGCCCTCCCCCTCATCACTGACTGCATGAGGGTTGGACAGTTCTCACCTAAGAGACTGATTGGTCAAGGCTTCATGCCCTGCCTCCAACCAGAGCCAAGTGGGCGCAGAATCAAAGGCTGAATGACAGGCTGCTCCATTGTCACTGTTAAAAGACTATAGATCAGGGCTGAGGATGCAGCTTAGTCAGTAGACTGCTTGTTTTGATGATTAAGGCTATGGATTTAATCCCTTGCACTACGCACACACACTCTCCTCCCCCCAAAAAAATAAGTAAAGGACTTTGGGGACTAGGGTTATGGATAAGAGGTAAAGCGTTCTCTAGCATGCGTGAGGTACTGGGTTGAACACCCAGCACTGCATTAAAAAACCACCCAAGAGAGAATGTGGCTCAAATGGTACAGCACTCCCTGGCATGCGGGCGGCCCACTTTTGATCCTCAGCACCCCATGATGTGTCCGCCAAAAACTAAAAGTAAATATTAAAAAAAAAGCCAAAAAACAAACTACTAATGACATTTGCCAAGAATGAATGAGAACCAAATCTAGATGAATACTCTGACCTCCGTCTCTATATTCATGTGTCAATAAGCAAGAAGGTAAACTTCTCTGTGTCTAATCACTAAAATAAGGGGATAGTGATTGTTTTCTTCAGTGGGAAGTGATTAAAAATCACTATTATGTATAAAGTACTTTAAATGTGAAAAATCTATTTTGGACATGTATAATGATTTTGGACATGTATAAAAATATTGTATAACTAACAATAATTTGTAATTTTATTATATAGTAGTAAATAAGAACCACAGAGATGCTATACCTATAAAGAACAGTCATTCTTTTCCTTTAATGAAAAAAAACATCACCATAGTTTGAACTTATAGTTATTATGAAGCTAGTCATACTTAAAATTCTTTCTCCATTCAGTATTACTATTTCAACAATGTTTGTTAGTTTATTTTCACAACATTATGGTGTTTCTTTTTTTTCTTTCTTTTTTTTTCTTTATTATTGGTTGTTCAAAACAATAAAAAGTTCTTGACATATCATATTTCATACATTAGATTCAAGTGGGTTATGAACTCTAATTTTTAGCCCAAATACAGATTGCAGAATCACATCGGTTACACATCCACATTTTTACATAATGCCATTAGTAACTGTTGTATTCTGCTACCTTTCCTATCCTCTACTATCCCCACTCCCCTCTTCTCTCTCTACCCCAGCTACTGTAATTCATTTCTCTCCTTGTTTTTTTCCAATTCCCCTCACAACCTCTTATATGTAATTTTGTAAAACAATAAGGGTCTCCTTCCATTTGCATGCAATTTCCCTTTTCTCTCCCTTTCCCTCCCACCTCATGTCTGTGTTTAATATTAATCTTTTCCTCCTGCTCTTCCTCCCTGCTCTGTTCTTAGTAGCTCTCATTATATCAAAGAAGACATTTGCATTTGATTTTTAGGGATTGGCTAGCTTCACTTAGCATAATCTTCTCTAATGCCATCCATTTCCCTGCAAATTCCATGATTTTGTCACTTTTTAGTGCTGAGTAATACTCCACTGTGTATAAATGCCACATTTTTTTATCCATTCATCTATTGAAGGGAATCTGGGTTGGTTCCACAGTCCAGGTATTGTGAATTGTGCTGCTATGAACATTGATGTGGCAGTATCCCTGTAGTATGCTCTTTTAAGTTCTTCAGGGAATAGTCCAAGAAGGGCAATAGCTGATTTAAATGGTGATTTGACCCAGCTTTTTTCAATCAAAAATTCTAAAGTATAAATCATCTACTATGACTGTTTAGCCTAAAGCAAGATACTCATTGAATACAGTATAAGAAGAAAGCCATAATTTTGTCAGAAAGACAACACTTGTAAATTCAGGTACTATCTATAGTTACTGGCTTGGTTAGGTATCGAATTGTTACTATCTATAGAAACCAATCAATTGAACAAAAGTTTCAGGCAATTAATACCTGAGTAAAATAGTGCTTTTGTTTATGTAGTAATACTAAGTTTATATATCTTTCTTTTCTAACAAGCTGAACATAGCATCAAAACCCCAATCTCTCAATATACAGGAATTTAACCAAGACTTTTTACTGAACAACCAATTTTTTCAGTTAAGTGAGTTTAGTGATTGCTGTCTGAGCCAAAATGTTTTTTCTCTGCATGCAAATCTGGGTCAGCTTCATGTAACATAAGGTCAAATGATTATAGGAATCCTCAAAGTTCAGCACTGCAGAGAAACAGCATGAATAATTTTCTTTCAAAAATGTTAAAAACTGATGTTACCAATCTAACATTGCATTTATTGAAAATCACAATGTTTTACCGAGGAGACATCTAATTTTCTGCACCACAACTCTCTTTAAAAGGCTCCAGTGTAAATTCATTGCAGAATGTATTTCTAGGTAAATAAATAATTTGACCCATGTATGGAATTTTTGAATAGATGCCAATTAAACAGGAGAGAAGAGCTGAAAAAATAAATTGTCATTTTAATTTTAAAGTAGTTGATCTTGAGCTATTACCATTGACAGTAGTTAGAGAGTCGGGCCATTTCTCTATTGAGGGCTCTTAATTTGTGAAAATAGTATCATACTATCAGCACAGTAGAAAACACCTCTTTTGAATTCTCTAAGGCAAAAAATGTATCATTTTCTCAAGTTTCTTTGAGTGAATAATTGTGTCAAAAAAATTTCTACTCTAAAATAGTGCTATTATATAGTCTTGCTCAATCCACTGTTTTCTCAATCCACTGTTTTCTCAATAGACTGAAAACCATTACACATTGTTAGCAGTCTTACTTCAAAATTCCTTTGGTGGTATTCCTGAAAAATATGAATACTGAGACCTTTTACTTCCTACAGGGAAATCCTCTTCCATCATCTTATAATCCTAATAAAGAGTGGAAAGAAGTATCTTGTTTTTCAAGTTTTTATACCTATATATGTTTGTATACAATTATATATAAAATTCTTTAAAGTAATTTATATATATATATATATATATATATATATATATATATATATATATATATCTCCACACATTGCCTACATAAAAATTACTTTAAGGATAATACGTTTAATATACCTGGAGAATTTAACTGCAATGTGGTCTCTTGTACATGAATTCATGTAGCTGGTTTCAGTGGTACACGCCAGAGTCTTGGGATGCTGAGGCAGGATGATTGTGAGTTCAAAGCCAGCCTCAGCAATTTAGCGAGTCCCTCAGCAACTGAACTCAGTGATATCCTGTTTCTAAATAAAATACAAAAAAAGGGCTGAGTATGTGGATCAGTGGTTAAGCATCACTGGGTCCAATCCTTGGTACCAAAATAAATAAATAAATAAATAAATAAGGAATGCATTTCTGCAATCATGTAGGCATGCATATTGAATAAGTACATGGATTCAAGTTTAAACAAAAATAAACATGGTAAAATTTTACTAAACTCCAATAGTTGGTAAAAAAAAAATTAAAGAAACTAAGTGTTAAAATACTTACATATTTACTGGAATACCATGAACTATTATCAATTATGTTGTAAACATTGACAACATGAACATTTAATAAACTATAATGTTATCAGAAAAAAATATTTTTTAAACATTACACTTAACATTATCACTTGCTATATAATAACAGGGAGGCATCATTTAATCTTAATGCCTTCACATTTTAGGGTCTAAGTTTTAGATAGAAGAAGACCATCACTAGTCTTTGGCTATGTGGGCCTACAGATACCTAATGTTAAAAAATCTACAGAATTTACAGTTATTGAATGAATTAATTTGGGAGTATTATGACTATGGGTAATTAATTTTTTCTTTGATTTACCTTTTTTTATCGACTTCACAGGATGTTCTATTTTGTAATAAGAATATTCCCTTTCAAAAAAAATTTTAATACAATTAAAAGTAAATTAAGACTTGGAATAGATTTAGTTTTTAGTAATCAAAAAAAAACAAACTTTGGGGCTCAGAAGGGAATATAGTACATGGGTTGAAAGTTTGCATTTTAGAGTTATGCTTTTCTGAGTCTGAATTCTATCTCTGCCTCTACTACTTAACAAGGAACACAGCTCTCTAGACAATGGTGTTGTAAACCTCAAATACAATAGTGCTTGCAAGGTACTTGGCACTCATAGTTAGTTTCAAAGGATAGTTGCCTTTATTATTACCTTAAAATCTAATTTTAATAAAATGAACAACCTATAAACTATTAGGCATTTCACACTTTGTACTCTTTTTGACAATAAAATATTTCTAAACCTTTAACTCATACTTGGACCTGGGCAAATACTCACTCAATTTATGTTGTATTTTCCACTTAACATATTATTCTAGGGTAGTGAAAAAGGCAACCAGTTCTCATGGCAATGACAAACATGTCTACCTGGAAGTCATCTTTGATACTGGAAACTTGAAACTACTCATCCCTTTAAATAAGAAACACAACCCTTCATTTGAAATACAAGTTATATTATACTCACAAACATATGGACAAAAGCGTTAGGGAATAATTGGTTGTGGTTGTTTTTCCTTTTCTGTGAAGGTGAGGATTAAACCCAAGGCCTTACAATTGCTATGCAAGTGCTCTACCACTGAGGTATACTCCCAGTCCCAAATATATGTATTGCATACAATCTCTTTAAAAAATCTGTTATGTACGTCATTAGTAACAAAATATGCTTATTACAAGATAATTTTTTTTTCAGAGTAGAAATTAGAAATTTATAAAAGGACAGCAGAAAAGACTTCTCCCAGAGAAAGAAGGGGACCCAAAAGGTGGGAATCCGTGGAAGGGCTGTTCTTTCCACTTTTTATAGTTTTGGTGATGGAATATAGGTTGAAGGGGTTAGGACACAGGTGGGCCCAATTATCACCTTTTGGGATGGGCTTATCATTTCTCTAGGATGGGCTATCTCCGAATCTGTTGGGGGCTGTTTCCTGAGCTCCATTAACATTTCTTTGAGGTGGACTTTGGCCTAGGGCCTTTTCAGGACTTCATTAACATTAAATGAATTGTCCTGCATTTTCCCTGAGTCATTCCCAGCATGGCCTTCATTTTAGATTTCACTGGATATTAGACCCGATTTACCTAACTACACTGACTACCTAACTTTAAATCTGGCTTCATTCCCCCCTCTAATTTGGGAACTCCTTACTGGTGTAAGCAAGGGGGGGCGAAGAAAATCTTTCTGGCCTCTTCAGGCTGAAAAGGGACGGTGTGGGGCAAGCAGTTTGGAATCTCCCTTTAAAAATTGGGTCTATCGAGTGGGTCCATGATAGAAGACTGATTGAGAAGTAATAGACTGGAAGGCCATTTGAGTGATGGGTGGTCTACAAGAGAAACAAGAATTCATTAGTACTGGAACCAGATTGATGCAGCAATACATCCCATAGCACAGGAATATGCCAATGCGTATGATGGCAAAGACAAAGACTAACAATGTTTTCCACCAGGAAGTACCAAGAACTAGGAGCTAAGATATTGTTTCCATGACAAAGTTGCTGAGGACATGGCTTCTATCTGAGCATGTAAATCTTCAAGGATATTTGTCACATTGCCAGAATTGTCAGGGGTGTAAACACATTTAACTTTTAGGGTTACAGATGTCCTTTTCCTTAAGATACAGTTTAATATCTTAATGTCATCTGAGCTTGCAAAATCCTTTTACTAGTATGACCTCTGTGTCTAATAGAGAAATATTTAATTCTGTTACTTAGGGCTGGATAACCATACTAGCAAACATTAAGCCTACCTGCGTAGGTTAGAAATAAAGGCCTTGAACTAAAAACTACTCTGGCAGTTTCTTCTGATAGATATCAGGCATTCCTGTCTGAGAACCTCTTTTGAAGCTTCTTGTTTACTTATTTATAGAAGTAACATTTAACTATTATTTTATTTAAAATGCCCAGGAATAGCTGTGTTTTGGCTTTGACTGTCTTTGCTAAGTGTTTAAGATGAAGCAAGTCAAACTGACTTTTGTTTCTATCTATTGTTAACAGTCAGCTGAGTTTCCTTCAGAATCTTCGGGAACTTGCAGCAGCTTCTCAGATCTGCTAGTGCCATTTGTGCTAGGATGGGTCCAGGCCTTGCTTGAACATGTGGCTTCCCTCAGAAGCATCATGGATGTCTCCATTTTCTGATGACCCTCCTCTTCACAGCAAATGCACTGATTGGCTTTCTGTCCTCCACTGGTCTCATTAATCTCCCTGATCGGGAGGTTATGTGGCCTAGAGTTGCAAATCTCTCTGGAAAAGTCCCCTATCCCCTGACTCAGACTGACTCAGAGGGCAAGAGCCAAATTTTTAATTTTAAAACTTAATCTTTTCTTAGTTCAATATTTATTTCCAGATAATCATATGAATAAATAAATCATGTATGCTAATTTTACGATATGCGATGTAAATAAATTGAATCATCTTCCAGAATAATTAAGATAAAATCCCTTTGCATAATAGCAATTTTTACCATCCAAATATCTAAAATAATAGCTTTCTTCATTTTCATACCTCTTAGTTTTTAAGTAAGCTCATGTGTTTTAAAATAATACTTAACCTTACTGATTGAATATAAGTCAATGAAAAGTAGAATCTTTTAATTGGGCAACAGTAAGAAAACTTTTGAAATTTAAAGGAAATTAAGCTTTTTAAAGTATTTCTTCAAAATTTCCCAAAATCAATATTACATAAGGTAAAATTTTTATCTTTCTGATTTCCAAGAAATACTAGTTCATCCTTAGTTACATTATACCCTAAAACAAAATCCTGACTCAATCAAATATATTTTTTTATCTTTAAGGGTTCTAAAATGGTAAGATATTTCTTACTGTTCATATAACTGGAAATATAATAATTATGCTTAAACATTTTCACTTTAGATTCTAGATTATAATATCTTGTATTTTCAAAAACTCTCCTAGTAATTGAATTTCTACATTTATCTCAGTTTTTAAATACACATATTAATTAGTAATTCATACTTTAATATGTAGCATGTTATAATGAATTAAATGCTTAAAAATTACAAGACAATGATAGCGAGGGTATTTTAAATGTTCTAAAGATAAGTATCTCCCATTTATATTGCTTTGCTACCTAATTTAAAAAATGGAATTGCAGACTCAATATAGCAGAGTGAATCTGTGCTACCTCATCATGCACAGATTTTTCTAGCTTCATAAATGACATTATAATCTTGGATTTGGATTTCACTTTTCTGTGCGCTAAAGAACTACATCTTGGGTTAACTGAATCTATTTCACAAGACTGTTGGAAAAAAAATTCAAAGTGGCTTTATAGAAATATACTAGACAAATTTAAGATACAATCTATTAGAACTTAATTTTCTTTATTTCAATATGTTACATTACTGGAACTCATATGCCAAAATGCCCCAAGACAATTGATACAAATCCACTGAGAATATTACATTCAGAGAACTGTAATTACTGGTTAGTAATTCAATTTTCCTAAGAGGCAAATACTGGATCACTTGCTCTCCCAGAAAAAAAGAAAGGAAAAAAAAAGTTTTAAATGAAACTTGAATATGTAACTTGGACATTTTACAAAGTAGTTCATATTTTTTGGTTGTAATTTCTTCATGGATATGAACTTGATCTTAAGAGATAATATCCCTTATAAGCTCATCACATTTATTTCTTTCCTAAGACATACAAAAACAGAATCACTTAAATATTTAAATTCTTAATTTTTTTTTACTGTTAGAAATATGTCACTACAAAGAAGCACATATTAAGCTGCATACCCTTATGTACATATTATATCAATATGAAAAAGCATTTATTTTTCTTTTGCAAATTTATTATGTAAAGCCTAAAACAAAACAGCATTAAATATTTTTTTACAATAACTCAGGACCTTTTCTTAAGTGTATTCTTAAGTTCTTAAAAATTTCTTAAATCATTATTTATCTTTAAAGATTTGTGAATATACTTAGCTATAATTAGAGAAGAATTTAATTTTGCTATATAAAGTTTATGGAAATAATATCATCTCATGGGAAGGCTGGAATATTTTAATCTCTGTCTGACTTTTGTTGTGTGTTTTCTGCATCTGCAAAGGTAAATATAACTCAATAGTTCTTGTTTTATAAGCTAGCCATAAATTTGTAAAATTGGAGAGACCATTAAGTGTATTTCATACAAAAAAAATAGTTTTAGATCCCTACATATTCTGGACCCTTTATCATGTAGTTTTTGTACTTTGAACTTTTCAGATATTGTCTATTCCATATGATTGTTCAGTCAAGTGTGAAACTTCTTTGAAATTCAAGGTATTACATGATTTCTTCTATATAAAATATTTTCTTTAGAAAATTTTACATACCCTTATCAAGTCTGAAACCAAGGTTGTAATTTTAAAATGGGAATGAATACTTTATGTTGAATTTATTATCCCACAAAAATAATAATGCATAAATATCATGTTTAAACAATCATGGATAAACCTTCTCTGAAGGCAAATCTTAATGTGTCTACTCATTGGGAGCACAGTCTCTCTCTTGTAAGAAACAATAGAGCAAATGCAGAGATTTTCCTATACAAATCGAGACATGCCTGATTGAACTGTGAGGAAGTCTCAGGAGATGTCTTCCTAAAATATCATCTGTCAAGAAACTTTAGTTTTAAAGACTGGAATTGAAAGATCTCAGACCCACCCGTGAGGAATTCATGTTTACATACATCTGTGCCTGACAGTTGGCTGGGTGTAAGAGCCAGAATTCAAGATAGGCCCAAAGAGGAGCAGATTCATATTTCTGAAATCTCCTCTCTCCTTGACAGAAAAATATTTAACTGTAACTTGATATTGTCTATAATGTCATTTCCATATACCTTTTGAAAAAGATACCACCAGAAAACAACTAAACATTCTATAATACATTTCTCTGTTTTTTTGCAACAAGGTGAATTCACCTTCCCATGGCTTTCTCAAGAACATAAATAAGAAGCACTGCATGAGAATACACAAAGAAAGCAAAGTAAACTAAGGACAAGATGAATTTCCTGTCTATTTTCTTCATGGTGGTAATTTCTTAAAATATAATAATGGAATTGTTTAGTTTCATCTTTAAGTATTGAAATTGATGAAAAGAATTTGACAACACATAAAAATATGTAAGCTAGTATGTGACTAGAGACTGCCATGTAAACTAAATGAAATGATTAAATGTAAAAATGAAAATGTAACAGGACTTATATAGTCTTTGTGTTTTAACAAATTACAAGTTTCATTTTGGGTATATGTGGATATTATTGTACATGTACCTTAAAAACACATTAATTTTCTGAGGGCAGACCATTAATTGGGTCCAATTCACTCTTAACATGAATTGTAAACTCTCTATTATTCAATCTTCCCTCAGTCTGATAGCTGTGAACTCCCAGGTTATCATGAGTATGGCTAAGATGCACTGTGCAGTGCTCATTCAACAATTTGCTGCTGTGGTGCTTGAGTTCCTGTGGTTCTTGATGCCTGAGGTAGTTTTTATTCTTTTGCCCAGCTTACATTCCATACTTTCTTCAAAGTTTTAGAGAAGTATTTCAATGCCATCTAGAAACTATCTATTTTCTTAGTAATGGACCCCAACAATACATTGCAGTAATACGTTAAATTTATAAATCCTTCAAAGCTTTTAGTAAGTCTTTCTAAGAAGGACTGGAGATTTGTAAACTCACAGAAACGCAATAATGTATTATTGATTTTTGTTAATGATATGCTCATACTGATTACAAATTTCATAGTGTTATAATTGAATATGACATGTAGTAACAATACAGTTACATAGAAAATGACAAGTAAATCAGTACTATGTATAACTATTTCTAATATACATGGCAAGTTTGAGGCTACATTTATTTGAATTTGCATTTGTCTATCCAATAGATAACCAAATTGTTTTTTCAAGCTTTGTGTGTATGTGTGTATGTGTGTGTGTATATATATATATTTAAAAATATATCTATATACTCTCACACTCTAAATAATATTACATAATATTATTGTGGTAATATTTGCTTACAAATGAATAATTAACAACACATATGATTTATATCAGAATATATTCTTGAAAATGTTCTGTAAAATATTTTAGCTGGATAATTTAAGTGTATAAGCAAAGCTGAAATTTAAAATTTAAATTCCAGGTAAGATTATGATACAGTAATTTAAAAAAAATACTATGTTAACAAAAAATATAAAATGGCCCAGCAATTTTTAATGATTTGTGTGCAGACCTTTGTAGTTAACCTCAGAAACACAAATCTGAGCTAGATGTTTTTAAATAGCAGATGATTATTAACCAACTTAAAAGTCTAATGGAAATTTGTTCATAATTGTCTATTATTTAAAAGCAGTGCTCTTCATAGTTTGAATCTGGTGCTACCAGAATCATTACACTAGGAAAAATACTAACAAGCATAATCTTCTTCTAACCTATAGATATTTTCTGACATGTTGCTCACCATCTCTAGCAGTCAGAGAAATGCAAAGCAAAACCACCCTAAGATTGGCAGCCATTAGGAAGTCAAACAACAACAGGTGCTGGCGAGGATGTGGGGAAAAGGGTACTCTTGTACATTGCTGGTGGGACTGCAAATTGGTGTGGCCAATTTGGAAAGCAGTATGGAGATTCCTGGGAAAGCTGGGAATGGAATCACCATTTGACCCAGCTATTGCCCTTCTCGGACTATTCCCTGAAGACCTTAAAAGAGCGTACTACAGGGATACTGCCACATCGATGTTCATAGCAGCACAATTCACAATAGCTAGACTGTGGAACCAACCCAGATGCCCTTCAATAGATGAATGGATAAAAAAAAATGTGGCATTTATGTACAATGGAGTATTATGCAGCACTAAAAAATGACAAAATCATGGAATTTGCAGGGAAATGGATGGCATTAGAGCAGATTATGCTAAGTGAAACTAGCCAATCCCTAAAAAACAAATGCCAAATATCTTCTTTGATATAATGAGACAACTAAGAACAGAGCAGGGAGGAAGAGCAGGAGAAAAAGATTAACATTAAACAGAGACATGAGGTCGGAGGGAAAGGGAGAGAAAAGGGAAATTGCATGCAAATGCAAGGAGACCCTCATTGTTATACAAAATTACATATAAGAGGTTGTGAGGAAAATGGGGAAAAAACTTATTCTAACCTATAGATATTTTATGACATGTTGCTAGTATAAACATGGTGGTTACTTATTGCATGAGGATCAGAAAAAATTGGCAAGCACTTTACATTAACTTTTATTATTATTTGCAAAAAGTTAAATACAAATGTCAATACACACACATATATTCTGTACTAAAATTTCTTTGATCTTACATTTATTTTTATTTTCTTTATAATGACATTTATTTTAACATCTTCTATAAATCAGGCAACAGTAAGAACCACTTACCCCCTCGCACGTATGAAAACACTTGCCTGTTAACTGCTAAATACCTGGCACTTAGAATGTACCTCATTCATTTAATGATCTCAAAAATAACCTTTGCAAGAAATAACTGGTGGGGCTATGGTATTCAGTGATAGGGTTTTAATCCTCAGCACCACATTAAAAGAAATAAATAAAAGAAAGGTATTGTGCACATCTGTAACTAAAAATATTTTTAAAAAATAACTGATGATTACATTATAACACTACTTTTCAACTTTATTTTGTTCAACAACCTGAGTTAGCATGCCCTTATCAACCTTCCTGCCTATATCAATATAGTGTTTCACAGATAAACTTTCTTTCTCACATGAAGCTCCCTTTCAGAAGGAAAATGCATCCTATTCCCTGGTTCCTACACTCATTGACTTTTTTTTCTTCACGAAATCTAAAATTACTGCCAATATAAGTTTTAGAAAGGCACATGAACCCTGAGAACTGAAATTGTAGCAGTCTCGAACTCAGACAGTTAGCATGAAAACCAAAGAAGGCACTGACCTTCTGGTGGACTCCCCAGAAGCACCCAGTTAGGAAAAATGAGCTCTGCTTCACATCACTGACCATCCAGTGTTCCTAGCTAAGTTCTTGAAACCTTCTATTCAATGCCAATAAAACTCCAGAAATTATTCCTTCTAACTATAAAACTATTCCCATTGACAACTTCCCTACCCCTTCTAAATCTTGCCTAACCACTGTTCTACTCTCAACTTTTAGGCGAACAACAGGTTTAGAGTTTATTGTTTTTCACTGAGTCTTTTTACTGAAAGTAATGCTTTTACATTTTATTTGAAATAGAGATAATAGATAATAAATCTTGAGAGCTTCTGAATTAGATCATTTAAATAAACAACTCATTTTAAAAACCTAAAAAATGGGTAACAAACAAATAATCTTAGAGAAGATACTACTTTAGATGTGGATACAAATGTGCATGTCCAAGTGTGTACAAATGTTCATGTACACAGTAAAAAAAAGAATTGCAGGGGCTGGGGTTGTGGCCAGTGGTAGTATGCTTGCCTAGCACATATGAGGCACTGGGTTCAGACCTCAGCACCACATAAAAATACATAAAACAAAGGCATTTTGTCCAACTACAACTAAAAAATATTTAAAATAAATACATGAATAAATACATAAATAAATAAAGAGAATTGCAATTCAATACAAAGAAGAGGATTTTTTCAATGAACAAATTTGCTTCATTTGAAAATCAAATTGGATCTTGATAACATACCATAATTAATCCCAGATGGATTCAACATTTTTGGGGGGTCACCCCACCAGCTGTGATTACAGGTGTGTGTCACTGCATCTGGAAGACTCAACACTTAGATGACAAAATTAGAATGAAAGAAGTGAAATCAAAGAAAAAGATGTGGATAACTAACATTGGAATAACTAACATTGGAATAACTAATTTTGCAATTGAAAAGAAGGTTGTAAGACTAAAAATAGAGGAGAAATTCACAAGTTTATTATATTTTGCAATATACATAATAAAACATTAGAATCACTGAACAGACTCATATGGAATAAAAGAAATAAAAAAATATATAATATCATATATATATATATGAAATTATCTATAACTTTTCCATATATACAACCTATAAATAAATAAATATTTTATATAAATTTATATTTGCATGTGTATGTATATGTATATATATATATCTTACTATTTTAATTTATATATGTATGTGTGTATATATATATATATATATATATATATATATATATATATATATATATATAATATATATAACTTACTAATTTGCTTAGGGCCTTACTAAGTCTCTAAGCCTGGCTTTGAACTTGTGATTATTCTGCTTCACCCTCCTGAGCCACTGAGTAAAACAAATTAAACTGATATAAGAATTTTCACTTCCTAAACTTTCTGAAGAAAAATTTGCCAAAATTTTGGAGTATGTGTGTACTTTTATTAATCTGTATACTTTTGATCTAGTAATTCCAATTTCAATCATTCTTGATATTCAGGTTAAATATTTATATAAAAATGTGTTCTATAATTTAACTTGTATGAATTATAAATAATAATCTATTGGTTAATATCTTACACCTTATTGCTATGATAATATATGGCAAAATAGTTTCAAAATATATTTGAAGATTATTGATTTGGAGGGACATTTGATTACAAATGCTCAAGTTAAAAAATATAAAATATGTTCATTGGGTGTTTGGTCATATATAGACACATAAGCATATAAGTTTAAATTTACACTATTTTAGTGTTTAAAAAGGAGTCTTCATAAACACACCTTACATACAGATGTATGATAAAACACTAAAATACAAGCCATGTTAAACTTAAAATACAGGTGAATTTATTATCATATTTATGGTTTTTGTTTTTCAAAATGCTAATTGAAGGATATTTAAAAACTTCTCCACTTTTAAATAAAAGTATTGTTGGAAGACTGTATGACAGAGGTTGTCTAAGTAATTCTTTCATGATGAATTGAATATACGTTGGAGGCTATGTATGAAAATGGGTTGTCTCTCTGAACTCATGAAGGAATTTAATTACAAAAATCTTATGTCAATGATACTAAAGAAGGTAGAAACTAATTGGACTATGGTGTTTAGTGGTAGGGCCCTTGAAAAATGTTTAAGTTTGATTACTTCATTAGGATGGAGCCCTTTTGATGGAGTTCTGGTGGTTTTTTAAGGAGAAAGAACTAAGATATAGATTTGAGAGATACACAACATGGCCCCTGCCATGTTGTGATGCATCCAAGAGGGACTCCTCTCAGAGCCTTAAACCTGTAAAGATCTGAAATATCTGAAAGATGGGATAAATGGCCATGAACAGAATGCTGATAGAAATACAGACAGTAAGGACCATGCTGATGAGAACTCAGATGCAAATGAAGATATTCTACTGGAAACTGGAATCAACAATTGTCACACCTCTGCTGTGAATGTGGCTGAACTGTGTCCATGCTCTGAAGCTTATGGAGGGCCAAATCTAGAAGTGATGGACTATAATATCTAATGGAGAAAATATGTAGTCAAAACAGCATTCAGTCTCCTTCCTGGTTACTTTAAATTGTATTCTATAGAACTTGGAACCAATGGGATAATCTAAAGCTGAAATGTATAATTTTTAAGAAAAATATGGAGAATTCACAGCCTGTTTAGGGAAGGAGAGAGAAAAACACATTTGTGACAGAAGGGTAGAGTGGAAAAACCACTTTCTAAATGGAATGTGCTCATTAGTAAGACAATTGGGAAAAAGCCTAATTTCTTGACCACTGAGACACATCTGCAGCCCTATTTTGTATTTTATTTAAAGACAAGGTCTCACTGAGGTCCTTAGCACATTTCTTGTAAAAAAAAATATATATTCTTTAGTTTTAGGTGGACATAATATCTTTATTTTTTTATGGTGATGAGGATGGAATCCTGTTCCTCACATGTGCTAGGTTAGTGCTCTGTTACTTGAGCCACAACCCCCACTCTTAGCTCCTCGCTTTTGAAGAGGCCAATTTTGAACTCACAATACTTCTGCCTCAGCCTCCCAAGCAGCTGGGATTTCAGGTGGGCATCACCGTGCCTGGCTTTATCTTATGTTTGAGGCGAGGTCTTGCTTATGTTGACCAGGTTGGCTTCCAATTCCTGGGCTCCAGTGATTCTCATTGTCACAGCATCCTGTACAGCGGGGACAGCGAGGACTACAAGGTCATGCCACCATGACTGGCTTCTTATTTTTTAAACAAGGCTGTTCCAGAGCTGGGTCTGGGGCTCAGTGGTAGAGCTGCTTGCTTAGCTTGCATGAGGCACTGGGTTCGATCCTCAGCAGCACATAAAAATAAGTAAAATAAACATTAAAAAAATACAACAACATGATTTAAAATAGACAAACAAGCAAGATTGTTCTGATGTCCCAATTTAACAGATGAAGCCATGGAGGCTGGGGCTGGGTAACTTGCTGTAGCAGACGCTGTGGGTGCTCCACCCATGACCCCCACCTATCCTGCTCAAGGCTCTGACGGTGCAGGGGGGATAGAGAGCCGAGCCATGTTATTGGTAGAGGCTGGGACACATACACTGGCAGAGGCTAAGCCACTTTCCTAAGTTTCCCCACTTGTCCTGGGGAGTCTGTGTCTTGCAGCATGACAGATGAGCCATGTCTTGCAGGCATGGTGGACTGTGTGTGGACAGTCAAGGGGGTGGGACTGGAATGAGGGTGAGCAGGAGAAAATAAGGTCCCTGTGGCCTCCAGTTTTCCCACTGTCATTACTGGGTTTGAGAAGCCTAAGCCATCCTGTGTTACAGAATCAGAGCCCCAAGCCTAGCACCCCAATTGCCATCCCAAGCAATCCTCCCTGGGAAATCTCCAGTGGGGTGTGCCGGCTGGGTTTTTTTTGTTTTGTTTTGTTTTGGTTTGGGGTTTGGTTTGGTTTTTCAAACAAAAAGCAACTAAAACAAACACATAGCAATTAAAACCTCCAAGTGAGGGCAGCCACTGTCCTCGGGCAGAGGGTGGAGCACAGTCGGCCCCTGGGAAGCTTGACCTGTTGTTCCTCATTGGAACACGCTGGTGGACAGTGAACTTGTCTGTGTTTCGAGTGTCAACAAAAACAAGTTGACTTACAAAGTACTAAAGTCCCAGATGTGGTGTCACACACCCACAATCCCAGTGACTTGGAAGGCTGAAAATGGGGGATCGCAAGTTCCAGGCTGGCCTGGACAACTCAGTGAGGCCCTGTCTCAAAAACAGTAGGGGCCACACACGTGTGGGAGGCTGAGATGGGAGGATTCCAAGTTCAAAACCAGCCTCAGCCTCGGAGAGGTGCTAAGCAGTCAGTGAGTCTCTGTCTCTAAATAAAATACAAAATAGGGCTGGGGAGGTGGCTCAGTGGTGGAGTGCCCCTGAGTTCAATCCCCTCCCAAAATAACAGAAGGGGCTGAGGGTGTGGCTATGTGGTCAAGTGCTTCTCAAGTAGGTGTGGCCCTGGGTTCACATCCAGTACCAAAACAGAAAGAGGGAAGAGAGAGAGAGAAAGGAAGGAAGGAGGCAGAGAGGGAGGGAAGGAAAGAGAAAGTCCTGAAGTGGTGCTGAATGAATGGGTTTGAAATTGTTACCAACACAGACCACAGTGCAGTGCAGGGACAGGAGGAAGATGTCTGTATCTGTCACACATGTGGTCGAACACGCAATTGACTATTACCAGGCATCAGAAACTAGAATGGCGGTTTCCTCTGGGAAATGCAGGAGGGTGGCTGAGGGTTGTTTTTAATTTTATCCCGTAAGCACTCATGAGCAGTCAGTGTTTTTAAAAGTGTGTGTGTGTCCTCATTACAACGTCTGCCCCATCCCCATGGTGCCCATATTCCCTTGGGGACAGGGTATTGTGGTGCTCCACCTCGACCCCCACTCTCCAACCTGTCCCTGCTGGGTGGTGGGGCCCTGGAGAAACTCTTGGCCTCTCTGGACTCCCATTTCCCTGTGGTACAAGGTGAGACTGGACCAGGTTTCCCCCAAGACCCCTCCCATCCCAATGTCCCATGTGCTGTGACTTGGTAAACCCAATCCAGGGCCCAAAGCTGGTCTGATGTGCAAAAAACCTCTCAACCCAGCCCACCCCATGACCCCGACCTAGGCCACTGAAGCCTCCCAAGATGTTGGGACAGCACACCCAAACAGCAGCAGTGCTTGGGCAGGTGTCCCCGCCTCCAGGCAGCCTCTGCCCTGCCTCTGCTGCCAGCACCCTGACTGTGCCCTAAGACCCAACTATTCCCTGTACGGACCTTGAGGGACTCTCCCTTTTAACGCAGGATAGTGCATATGCTTCCCCAAGCCCTTGTTCTGCAGCCCAGGGACACAGCGACACCAGGACAAGGGCCTCTCCCCACGATTGGGTTCCCTGGAGGGTGGTCCATTCCTTAGTCCCCTAGGGTCTGGAGCCAACCAAGCCCTAGTCCTTCTCCCATTCATCCCAGCAGCTCTCCCCGGCCAGGAAATCCCTCTTGGGCCTATGTTGTCACCTCTGTCATGTGCACCCTGAACCCTGATGGACAGAAGAGCGCCCTGTTACTAAGACAGCCGCTAAGACCAAGCACATCTCCACACAAATCTCACCCAGGAGCCACCTGGGAAGGGTGATCTCAGCAGGCCCGAGAGCCTACAGCCCTCCACTCCGCCCTGGAGAGTCAGGCCCAGGCCCCACCTAGAGGAAGAAAGCAATCTCTTCCTTCCTGGAGGGCTGTGGGGCTCACTGAGAACCCACTTTTTTTCCCTGGAGCCCAGAGCACTCAGGAAGCAGCGAGCACAGGAAGGGCAGCCTGCACCCAAGGACTGGCTAGAGGCTGCCAGGAGTTCCTGGCTGGTTCCAGGCTCCCCCAGCCATTGGGAACCCAGGCCTGGGATGGACGGTGCCTTGGAAAAAGTCACAAGCTGTCCTCAGCAGTTGAGGACATTGGCCAGAGCCTATAACATTAACCTTTACAGATATCACCAGTAAATGGGAGGAATCAGCCCCTTTCCTGAGAGGAGATGCAGAAGGGATGAGCTGCAGGGGGAGCCTGGCAGAGGAGGTTACACTTGCCCTTTCCATCAAAGGGACACAGGCTGGGAGTGGGAATGGACAGGGGTTCTCCTTTCTCACATGGGAGAACCAAGACTCAGACAGAACACGCTGGGTCCTGAGAACTACAAGAACCCCCATTCTTCAGGATTCTCGTAAAAACCATAGCAGTTGTCTGGGCTGCAAAATGTGGCTTGTGGAGCTTGGTGAGCAATTGTTACACCTGCAAAGAACCACAAGGGTCTTTTGACTCGATGGGCCTCGTGTGCATCTCCCTATTCCATCCAAGGGCAGCGCAGAGCACCACCGACCCTTGCTGTGCAAGAACTCAGTCCAGGGCTGCCAGATCTTTTGATCACCTGGAGCCTGGGAGCCCAGCCCGGGTCAGCCCTGGGGGAGGTAAGCCTGGTCCTGAGCACAGAGCCTGAGGAGGACTCCCCTGTGTGTGCCGATGGCCTTCAAGGAGGGCTAGTGCAAGAGGTGGCAGGGTCTCCCAGGGCACTGGCCTCCCCTTTGCTGCAGGACACCTCTCTACACCCACCTCCTCCCAAGCCACCTAAGGGACAGAAAAAGTAGTTAGGGCCTCATTGTCTGCAATGACACAAACATGGGCTCTTGGCCACTTGTAGCTGTGTGACCTCTGGCTAGTTACTCAGCCTCTCAAAACTTCACTTTCTGCATCTGTAAAACAGGGGAGGAGAGCCTCTCTTTGTAGGAGAATAATGCTGCTCATCAAATTCCATCATTCCTATCTATAAACACATTATGGTTCCAGAAGCCTTGGCGCATGCCTGTAATCCCAGCAGCTCAGGAAACTGAGGCAGGAAGATCACCAGTTTGAGGCCAGCCTCAGCAACTTAGAAGACCTTGTCTCAAAAATAAAGGAGGTGGAGGCTGTGGATAGAATTCAGCAGTAAAGCACCCTGGGTTCAATCCCCACACCACAAAAGAAATCAAAATAAAAAAAGTATTGTCCCTTTTCTGTTGTAATACACCTCAAGGCCCTGGCTATGGGGTTAACACAAGTAGTTACCTGGGAGTTTTCCAACCCTGGATAAACAGGGAGTCACCTAAGCAAAATCTGATGCCCAGGCCTAATTCAGAAAGGAGAGAAGGGAGACAAGGCAGCCCACCTCTCAGCCTTGCCTTGCCTTAAAGTGGGAAACCACTGATCTAGTCTATTGGCCTCCAGACGGATAGGGAAACAGAATCACAGAGAGGTGGTGTGACTGGAGCAAAGTCACACAGCAAGCAGGAAGCAGGGCTGGACCAGAAGTTCCATGCTGACTCCTGCCTGCTGCCCCAGCTCATCTAACCCTTAGTTTGTTAGCAAAACTCAAGGCCTCCAGGGCCAGACACAAAAGGGGCAAAGAGGACTCGACTGCACTCCAGAGTCGTGGAAACTGGCAGGACAGTGCCAGCGATCCTTGCTGTGTAAGAACTCAGTCTGGGGCTGCCAGATCTCCTG
This sequence comes from Callospermophilus lateralis, assembly GCF_048772815.1. Lineage (NCBI taxonomy): Eukaryota > Metazoa > Chordata > Mammalia > Rodentia > Sciuridae > Callospermophilus > Callospermophilus lateralis. The sequence continues at coordinate 345,905 of NW_027517355.1, forward strand.
GTGACTTTGAAGGACAGTTAGAAACGTGAGTTTTTGTGCAACTTTTCCTGAATCTTAAGAATTACGTTCTAGGGCTGGCGTCGGGGCTGAGTGGTAGAGGGCTCACCTAGTATGTGTGAGTCACTGGGTTAGATCCTCAGCACCACATAAATATAAAATAAAGGTATTGTGTCCACCTGAAACTAAAAAATAAATATGAAAAAAGAATTGCGTTCTAATTCCAAGCAAATTTTTTAAATATTTATTTTTTAGTGGTAGTTGGACAAAACACCTTTATCTTATTTATTTATTTATTTATTTATTTATTTATTTATTTATTTATTTATTTTTAATGTGGTGCTGAAGATCAATCCCAGGGCCTTGTACGTGCTAAGCGATCACTCTACCACGGAGCCACTGCCCCAGACCCCAAGCAAATTTTAAACCTGAACAACCAACCAACAAAAACCTGGAGCTAGGTGCTCTTCTCTGGTTACCAGTTTGGGACCTCAGTTCAGGATTTCATGGTAGAACCTGGGGATAATTTTTTGTCTACGAGTCAGGATAACATGAGAGGTTCTTGGAAAGTATCTTTCTCTATAAATCAGTGTCTGGTCCTGGTGGCTCATATTCTGCCGTTACCTATTTGCTCCTGTGAGCCAAACAGTGCTCTCCCCAGATATTCTTGCCAAAAGGTTTTGAAGAGTTTATTACAAATATTGTTGTCTAGAGAACAGATTTAGGTACTGTCCTGGACCTGGAAGAACAGAAAAAATTAATGGAAAGTGCACTGCATCCCATGAGAGGGAGGAACAAAAAAGGCTGTGCTGTGGAATCTTCAGCCTCCCTCCATTGCTTCAGTGTGTAAGAGGGTAAACTGAGGCCCCTTGTGGAGCAGACCCTGAGGTCACATATCTATCTCAGAGCCCAAAGACCCTTCTTCCCCACTGGGTCAACAGTGACTTCTGACAGAATTACTGGATGCCTCTCCTGACTCCCTTTGCTTCCTGTGGATGCACCCACCATGCCCTCTGCTCCTTCATCACTGCATCTCCTGGTTCATAGGCTGTGCTCACCTAAAGGGTCCCGGGTGGGATGCTGCTTCTAACGTGCTTTCTCTGTCTTCTCACCATCCACTCTTCTTATGGGTTGGGATCCACTCACTCAGCCTGACTCTGCCTCACCAACTCTGCCAAACAACTAAGCCCCACTATGTCCTCTCCACTTTTTTTCATAGGCTCCACCCAGCATCTGGCCTCTTACCTGCACTGTTCTGCAGAGCCATGCCCACTCCACCCATTTGATCTTCTACATTGTGTCCATGTGGCTCATCTTCCACAGACATATTTAACACTCTGGGATTGCAGGATTTTCTCTCTAGCTCTGGAACCTTTGTAGTATGGCTTGTTTGATATAAGAATACCTCAATATTGTGATTAACAATGTTTCTCAAAAGTTAAAAAATAACATTAAAAAAATCTGAGGATGAGGCTCAGTCGTTATGTTCAACTAGTTTGAAACCCTTGTACAAAAAAAAGAAAGAAAGAAAGAAAGAAAAAGGAAAAAAGAAAAAAAAGAAAAAGAAAGAAAAAGAAAAAAAGAATAAAGAAAGAAAAATAGGCAAGTAAGAAAAAAATGTGGTTCCTTTTTCTTATGTTATGTGTTACAAATTTAGCATTCATCTTTACCTGTTGTGGAGGCTGTGAAAAGTCAGTCTTTCATACATACTTCCATGCCCGCACGTGACCTTTTGCTGTAAGGCTATTGCTTTATGTCAAGGTCTATAATTTACCTGCCACCTCACTTAAATTGGAATTTTTTTTCAAATCCTAGGTTTCTCTGGTAGCAGGGTTCTTCTTCAGTCCTTGGAACCTGACTTCTTTCTTTAGTGCTCATTTAGTTTCAAGTTTTTTTTTTTGTTTTGTTTTGTTTTTTTTTTTTTTTTGGAGAAGACACACTTGAAAATCGGGGACAGTAAAGCTTGCTTAAACTCACTTTCCCAATCGCCCATCAGTGCAGAAATGGAGATTGGGACCAGTGTCAGCCTGTTGTGGAATAGTTCTCAGGAGAACCATGGGAGCCCTGAGATTTTGGACTTGAGTGTTGGCATCAAGAGAAAAGATACTCACTCTCTGTGAACATTCTGCAGCAGATGAGGGACCCTGGAGATGACTCAGGACTAACTCTGTCCCAATGGCTCAGATTAGGTACTATAGAGGTTCTGTGTTGTACTTTTCTTCCATCCCCAGAGATCTGAAAAACAATTGGTGACAAAGATGGCTGGTTTTCTTGACCTACATTGTTCCTGAACCTGAAGACAATGAACAGAAAGCAGAACAAGGAGGAAAATCAATGCATCTGTCTTTCCAATACTAGAAAGGTAAACCCATCAAATACTGAAAAATATTTCCTTTTACTTGAAAATCAAGAAGCCCAGTGATTGGTAGTCTGCGCTGCTATGGCTATCCAGCTATTCCATCATGCCCCAGGGCCCTTCCTGTTTTTCATTGTGCCATCCATTTAATACAGCAATCAGGGGAAAAAGAAAAAGGGAAAACAAAACAAAGAGCAAGAGTCCCAGTTGCTTCCAATGTTATCTCATTGGCCAGCACAAAATCACAGAGACCCCTACCTGCAAAGGATATTGGGGAATTCTGTTGTTTTTCACTTTTACTTTGGGTTTGTTTTTGTATTTGGTTGTGGGGACTGAATCTATGATTGCTTAATCAGTGAATAACCATCCCCAACCCTTTTTAAATTTTAGAGACAGATTTTTAGGGCTTTACTAGATTGCTGAAACTGTCCTTATACTTGTGAGCCTCCTGCCTCAGCCTCTATAGTCACTGGGATTATAGGCATGTTCCGTTAGGCCTGCCTGTGTTTTTTTAGGTGCTGGAGTTGGAACACAGAGACAGGCACATGTGAAATTTGTTTACTACTGAGCTGTAATTTCAGCCATAAACTTGTCATTTTGAATTATTAGCAACACATTTTAAAAAAATATAAGGTCCCAGTGGAATGAATGAGGGATACCTGCCACCTGGACCTTAGCAACCAGTTGTGCTGGTGTTCCTTAGTGCAGGCCCAATGCATACTCACAGGGTGGCATAAAAAGATGGGCATCAAGTGAAGAATGGGTTCGGATGGGCTGTGAAAGTAGAACTGCTGGATAGGTGGCAGACTGAGATACTGTTCTTTCATGTGTCGTGATGGGCATCTCAGGTGGAGAAGGGGTAGAGCGTGAGTGCATTTTGGTGGTTACACACTGAGATACATCCCCATTTTTTAAAATATTTTTTTGTTAAAATATTTTTCCCCTGGGATGTCAGGCCTGCACCACTGAGCCAACTCTTATACAATTTTTAAAGTTATTTATTCCATTGTAATATTGATCTATTGAAACTTACAATATAAAAACATACTTACAATATATTCACTTATTATAAATAAAGTTATAAGAATTAGAATATGTCATCTTTATAAAAATAGATGTCACAACACTTGTTCCCAGTGACCAAATATGACCCATAAAATGTTAAACACATATGGACATTTGATTTATATATTTTATTCTTTTTTCCATATTTATTATTATAGACAAGTTCTAAACACTAAATGAGTGAATGCAGAGGTTTATGCCAATTTCCCTAATTACTAATTGAGAATAATATTTTATTTTTCCTAGTAGTGGCATTTATTTTCCCACAAATACAGCATGTGGAATTTATGTGTTGAAGCTGAAAAGTTAATTACACAGAAACTGAGAACAGAAACAATTCCCGGATTTATAATAAGAATGAGAAACTGACTGATTGTGTGTAGGGAGTGCAAAAACAATTAAGTCCAGAAAGTAACTCTTAGGTTTTAGAGTACAATAAGGTGATTACATTGTATAATAACTACTTAAATAAATCAAAATAGCCAGAACTTAGAAAGTTTCAAACACAGAATAATAATTTTAATGAGATGAAAATTACCCTGATCTGATAATTACACACTATGTACACATGCCGAGTTATAATAATGGGTCTCATATCCAAGTACAAAGAGTAGATTCCAGGTAAAAATAAAAATGAATAGAAGTAAATTCTTTGATGTTTTAGCCAAATATCTACATTACCTCAGATTTTTAAATGGTATCCTATGTTCATGAATGTTTCACTGTTTTGGTTTCCCTTACTGTCATGTCTTTTAGATCTGCAAGTTCTAAAGAGTCATGGAATGATTTAGACTTATTTACATGGATTTCTCATGACTGTTATTTATTTTCAAAACTTGTTTACACTTTATTTTATTATTTTATTTTTATGTGGTGTTGAGGATTGAACACAGTTCCTCACATGTGCTAGGCAAGAATTCTACCACTGAACCACAATCTTAGCCCTGATGACTGGTATTTTTTAATATGTGGCTGGAAAAAACTAAAATACATACCTACTATTTCAGGTACTTGACTTAAAATACAACATGCCTTGTATAAAAAAAATATTCCATCAGATTAACATCATTTTTTTTGTATCAATTTTATGCATGGTTTCTTTACTGGAGAAATGCATGGCTTACTTCAAGCAGATGAATATTGGGACTCTTATGGAAGTTTGTCTTGTAGTCTTGGGTCAAATTCTTGTACTTTAATTTAAAAACCTTACAATGGAATGACTTTGAGTCTATCTGAACTGCGACTTTAATTACACCTTTATTCCAGATGACTAAGGAGAAAACAATAATAATATATTTCGACTGATATTCAATAGCTGGACTTTGGTCACTTGAGATAGTTTTTCTGGTCATGATAATAGCATATATGCAAGGTGGATAGCTACATTGGGGATTCAAAGACAGGCCTTAAATACTGTCAAAGAGCTTTCTACACATATTGCTAGAAAATTTTAATATCATGAAAATAATTTGAATCCACAACATATGTAGCCATTATGAAAAAAAAAAGTTTTAAATCTATTAAATCACATAGATGATGAAGTACATAATTAAAAGATAATGGCCAGCATTTCTACTGAGTACTTTTTATTTCAGAAACGCATCAATATTTGATCCTTGTTCTTCTTTCATACACAATAGCTCTAGAATATATGTAATAAGACTCCATATATGTAATACAAGATGATCAGATTTAGCACCAACATAACATTGAACTCAATAAAACATTACAAATACAAATTAAAAAATCATCTTAGAGGATATGCTTCTCAGTGTCATCTTAGATGATATATTAAAGGCATTAAGTCTGATAATAAATGGTCAAAAGATAGATCTAAAAAAATACATCTATGTGCACACCTACTACATTGAGATTCATTTTTTGAGAAGGTAGCAATTCTTTACTTTTGTACAATCATTCCATTTCAATTCATTGAAAATTGTAGAGTTTTCAATATATTCCTATTGCTTAATCAAGAAGAGAAAGATGAAATCAACTTAACACTCTACCTCAGAAAATCTCAAAAGAAGATAATATCAAGAAATATTTTGAGAATATATGGTAATTCTGAATCTATAAGAAAGGCTATGTACAGTGGGAGCACAGCTACTATTACATAATCCAGACATGATTTGGTAATAATATTCGAATGGCACCTGGAGAATAGTAGAGAGAGTTGATAATTGAAGTGGGAAAAATGTGTGTTGGGTGAATCCACATATATCCCTAATAATAGGATAGGCTGAGATTGATAAAGATGACACTATTTGAAATAAGGGCTTCTGCTTCATTTTCTCTTGAGATATATACTATTAATATGGAATTTGAAAATAAAGATCAACAAAATATATTATTTTATTAGTATAAGAAACATTTCCTCTGAAGTTCATCTTGAGATCTCAGCTAACACCATAATTTTCTTCTGCAACTTCACGTGCCTTTTCTAGCACAAGTTCTAACCCAAGAACTTTACCATTGGTATCTTGGCCGTAACATATCTAGGGATGCTGATAATGATGGGGTTTATAGTCACAGATGTTTTTGTCTCAGAATTTTGGAGATGACATCAAATATAAATTAATAATCTACTTTCACAGGTTTGGAGAGGGGGCTTCTCCATTTTTACCATCTGCCTGCTGAGTGTTCTCGATGACATACACCTCAGCCCCAGAAGCTCTTGTTTGGCAACGTTCAACCATATATTGTCACATCAGAGCCTGTGTTTCCTTGTTTCCTGTGGGTATTCTGCATGTATGTGACCTGGTGTGATCTTATATATATTACTGTATGCTGAATAATCATACAGATGCATTACTTTCTAAGGCATTTATTTTAAATATTTGGGATGTTCCAGGAATTCTTTTTATAGGGTTCATGTCCTCAGGTCTTTCTAAAGTTCAATAAATAGAAAAACCTCTAACTAAAAAATAAATGATGTTATCACTATTAAAATGTGAACATTAATATAAATAAACAATATTTAAATCTCTCAGCCCATAGGTATAAGGACTTAGATTACAAAGATCAATTTTTTGGGAGACATAAACTACCAAAATGCATTCTGTCCTTGGTGATCATTGTACTGGGAAGAAATTATTGGTTTCAGCATTGGACTCTCACCAAGCCATGGATTTATTAAGGGTAGGACACTGATGTTTTCTTCTGTAACCATGACATGGTATCAATCATATGTAAAAAGAAAAAAAAAATTACAGAAAGAGAAAATGGTTCCCACATAAAAAGAAGGCATTACCAGCATTCTGTAATAGTGCAAAGAATATCCAAAATGTGGCCTCTGTCTACTGGGGCATCTACAGAAAGCATGAACTTGTATACTTTCTGGCAGAAAAAAAAATGTTCTAACCTTCCAAAGAATTGGGCTTTATTACTTGAAATTATAAAAAGGAGCTGTGGATAAAGCAATATTTCTTGCAGGACTGAACATTCAATGTACATTTGCAAGAATATAAAATAGATTCACAGAGCTATTCAATACAGAAATATTGTTAATACATAAAGCTCAGGAATAGCCCAAATGTCCATCATTTGTTTAGTTCCAACTTTGGTCTATCTACACCATGGAAAGGTAAGATTTTTGCATATGTGGGTTGTTTTCCAGGTTGTTTCATTGAGTAATAAATAAGGGGCAGACAGGATATACAGGAGCACTCCCTTTTGGGTAAGAAAGAAATTTACCTAATAACTTATTATTGTTATTGACTCCTATCAGAACAAGAAACAGTAAGAATATATACTAAAAACAATTAAAACAGATGTTCATGAAGGGCAATGGGAAAAGATTAGTGAGGATGGAATAGAGTTGAGTCTTTAACATGTGTTTATATTTGAACCACATAAACAACAACCATGTTGAAAACGCAGAATTAAATCAATAACAAAAATCAAGCCCAACAGGTAAGAGTCTGACAACTCAATCATGAACCACATTATTCGGTGACTAATATCTTTTTGTTTTTCTTTTTTTTAAGAGAGAGAGAGAGAGAGAGAGAGAGAGAGAGAGAGAGAGAGAGAGAGAGAGAGAGAGAGAACTTTGAAAAAAAAATATATATATATTTTTCAGGGGACACAACATCTTTATTTTATTTTTATGTGGTTCTGAGGATAGAACCCAGTGTCCCACGCTTGCCAGATGAGAAATGATACCACTTGAGCCAGATACCCAGCCCCTAATTAGTTTCCTAAGCTTGCATGATTTCCAGGATCTTTTTCTCCAATGTGAACAATATTTTACCTAAATTTTTTACCACATGCTTGTTGCAATGTAATATTTACTGATCAGTAATTAGCCATAAAGGATCCCAGGATTCATATGCAATGTTTAGTGTCAGTGCAGCAAGGGACAACATGGGTTTTATGCTTTCTCCATTAGACTGGAGTTTACAATGGAAGAGGCCACTTCTTATCTTGAGTGAGCAGCCTGGTGAATACACAGATACGACTATTAATATGCACTGAAGAATTCTTTGAAACTTTATTGCCAGGAACACATAGAGGACTTGACAGTTACTTCCAGGTCCAGATTTCAGAAGCTTGGCTATACACACTTGGGGCAAAATGACCAGTCCTACACCCTGTGTGAATATGTATTGTAATATTGTGGTAGTTTATCACAAGCCTAGGCAGAAAAAGGTTGGGTCTTGAAGGTTACTCAGTCATGTGGGTAGAGCTATGGAATGGGATTATTGTCCTTTATTAAAAGAGAGCTGCAAAGAAACTTCTCAATTTATCCTGTGAGGACACACATGGTGCACTTCCTTACTCTCATCAAGCTGCTATAATAATTTATGGTAGACTGGGTGGTTTATAAGCCACAGACACTCATTTTTCACATTGTATAAGATCAAGGCACAAGGCTATTCAATGCTTGTTTAATAATAATAATAATAATAATAATTATTATTATTATTATTATTATTATTATTATTATTATTATTTGGTACTAGGGATTTAACCCAGGACCACTTAACCCCTGGGCCCTGTCCCCAGCTCCTTTTATATTTTATTTAGAGACAGGGCCTCACTAAGTTGCTGAGGCTGGCCTCCAGCTTGTGATCCTCCTGCCTCGCCCTCCTGAGTTGCTGGGATGACAGGCTTGAGCTTCTGCACTCAGCTATAATTTTAAACATTTGCACACTGAAAATTCAGAAGAAATGTTTCTGAAACAGTTATTTTCCCCCAGAGGAATACTCTGCATACATGAAAACTTCCAGCAGATGTGCCCAAGCAGAGGCAGGGCCCTTACCTTGGTCGGTGTTGATGGTGGTGGGGTTGAAGACCTTCCCCAGGATGTTGCTTGAGATGGAGAGGGAAAAGCCAGAGCCCAGGCCATGCCCTTTATAATGAAGCTCATGCAAAAGGAAGATGATCAAGCCTGCCACAAAGAACTGCAGAATTAAAATAAATTAATTAATAAAAGTGAACTCTGTGTTACTGGCCCCAGTGCCCTGGTTCCTTCCATCTTCAATGACAGGGCTCTCTGCTATGAGGGCCAAATAAGAGACCCTTCCTCAATCTGCCTCATGAAAATTCAGAAGCCAAAGCCAGGGTCTTTCAATTCTCTATTTTTTTTTAAATCTATTTTTTAGTTGGAGGTGGACACAATGTCTTTTTTTTTATTTTTATGGGGTGCTGAGGATCGAGCCCAAGGCCTTGTACATGCCAGGTGAACCTCTGCCACTGAGCCCCAGGTCCAATATTTTTTTTTTTGTTTCTTAATTGTTTTGGGGTTTGCAGGTGGACAGCATGCCTTTATTGATTTCAGTATTTCTCATTGTAGATGGGCGCAGTGTCTTTATTTGATTGATTTCTTTTTGGGCGGTGACCAGCCTCCAACCCGGGGCCTTACCCTGCTCAGGCCAGTGTTTAGCCTTGAGCCCAGCCCTGAGCCTGGCCTGGCCCCAGCTCTGGCTGAGTACTGCTGAGGAGGAAGAGGGACAACAGGGTCACTCAGGAAGCGGGGTGAGAGTGGGGGTTCACCTGAGTGGTGATCAGAAGGCAGATCCCAGAACCCATCTTTGAGGGGGTCCCTGTCCATGCCTGTCATCACATTCTTAATGGACTGGCCGATGGTGACAATCATGCCAAACACTAGGGTCCTAAGAAAATCTTGAGCAGAGACTGGAAGTAATTCAGATGACAAATACTGACACTGCCCACGGAAACCTTGGTGAGGAGTGTCCAACTGTCACACGTCAAAGCGCATGAGAACTCAGAGGCTTTCTAGTGAAAGCACCTTTCATCTTTTTTGTGGCTTTTGGGATTGAACCTAGGGCCTTTCGAACGGTAGGCATGTGCTATACTAAACTTCAGACCAGTCATCTTAAATCTTTTTTCAAAAAAAAAATGATCTTGAATTCTTAATATGGAAAAACATTTTTAAAAAATTGTCAAGGGTAAGGAGAAAACTTCTGGGGCTGTAGCTCAGTGGTAGAGGCATGAGTTCCATTTTCAGGTCTGCAAAAAAAAAATATTAAAAACAAAGAGAGAAAGAGAAAAAAAAACACCCAATTTGGGCTTTAGAAAAATAATGCAAATTTTTTGTTTGTTTGTTTTGATTTTTGTACTGGGGATTGTACTCAGAGTCACTCAACCACAGAACCTCATCCCCAGCCCTATTTTGGTTTTATTTAGAGACAGAGTCTCATTGAGCTGCTTAGGGCCTCCCTGTTGCTGAGGTTGGCTTTGACTCAAAATCCTCCAGGATCAACCTCCCGAACTGCTGGAATTAGAGGTGCGCACCACTGCACTAAGCCAAGTATATTATAAAATGTCAAAAATAAAAATTAAAAAAAGAAAACCACTTATTAGTGCTTTGGAAGGATAATGCATTAATTTAAGGCATTGAATAATAAATGCATTACTTAATATTTAATAATGCATTACTTAATTCATTAATGATTAATGCATTAATACATAAATATATTCTACAATCTTGATTTGTGTCTGAAACTCACAATTTAAGTTAGATGGATTTCTCACTGAATTATTTAACCTGGATGAAGAGTTCTTTAAGCCACTGTGCATTTTCTAGCTTTCATGGTAATTGCTCTCTAATTTAGAAACTGTGAGGAACAAGAATTTCTAGACAATTCTATAATTAGAAAGAGGCATATAATTTCAAACTACTCATATAAGCATATATTACATTAATACATCTGAATAAATGAAGCATGTGAGATCACAAAACAAAAACATGGGCCTAAAACTCCCCACACAGTTATGAAAAGTGCTGTAATGACAAAGCAAAATAATTGTCTTTTGGGTCCAAAGCATGAGGTTTCAAAGTCCTGTAGCTAATAAATGTCTATACCTTCTTTATTTCAAATTTATTGCTGTGCATGCATTATCATAATTTGTTTGAAGGATCATGTGTTGATCTAGTGTTTCATTTCAAACAACTCTCTTAAAAGTACTAAGAATTTTTTTCTAATATCCATCACTAATAGTATTAGTACCATAGTTATATGGTGATTTTTGAGCCTAAAGGAGAAGTTTACTTAAAATTTCAAAATTATGTGTCACTGAAAAGGTAGAAGATATACTATATTAAAGCTTGCTTTATTGTCTAGGAAATTGAAATATCAAAGGAATTATTTCCAGGTATTTGGTCATTTTTGATGTACTGATCTGTGTATAATAAATAAAATTTAATTATATTTGCAGATTTATGGAACTATGCTTCAAATTAAATGTTCCTTGAGAAAGAATATTAGTGTTTTTAGCTTCTATGTCTGAAAAATTTACACAATATCATTATAATTATATATTTTCTGTAGAAATGCTATTCACTGTATTGTATTTGGAGGAGATTAATGGATTTGGTATTTTTGCTTCAAATATGTTTTGTCAAAAAAAAAAGAACATGGTGATAAAGCTTTTTTTATATTATATTATCAATTTATAGTGACGTTTTTATTCTCTTTCAAGCACAACTATATATAAAAAATAGTGATTCTTTTTTTTTGGTGTCATGTTATCTTCCAAAATTCTTATCCTTTGTGAAACAAAATGATAATTTTGTAGTGCAGAATTACATCCTTATAAAGCCTATTTTATTTCCTCCAATTTTAATCATGGATCTAAATTCATATTAAAATGTATTGAACATTTTTGACTGTGTATGATAAACCCATAAACTAAGATAACTATTTTACTTAGAGACCTGGATCTTCAAATATACAATTCTATTTTACCCACAATGAATTAAAGTAACAGTAAAATAGAAGCATAAAATGAGATAAACATTCACAATGAAAAAAGGAGGTGATCTCCAGTGACAAAAGACTTCAAAGAACTTCTGGAAAACAGAAAGTATGGAATCATATGAAGGATGCATTTGAGTTCTAATTAGGGCTCCCAAAGAGGGAGATTAAGACCATGACTAGGCATCTTGGAAGTCTCTAAGGTAGGGTGCTTCAGATCAGCACAATGGAAATAAAGGGAAGGGAGCTTGTTTGGGTGCACAGAATCTGGGTTTGCAGTCTTATCTCAAAGGAGGCTTCTGCTTACTCCAAGTAAAATTTTGGAGTTGTCTTGCACTCTCATATTGGGTCCTACTTGAGACATAGAGTGTGATTTACATGAGTCTCAAACAGTCTTGAGTGTTGGAAGCCTTGAATGGTCATAGCCAGAAAAACTCTCTTCTACTGATGAAAATATTTTGAAAAGACCACTTTCAGCAATTGTCTGGAAATGAATCTTTCTGTTCATATGGTGCCATAAAGCACAGTTCCCTATAGTGACACCACAAAAATTCGCTTTTCAGTCAAAGTTCTGTACTTAGTTTATGGTACTGGTGACAGTCTGTTCCTGAAAGAAAAAAAACTTATAAAAAGGAAAACAGGGCAATTAATTACAGTTTTGACAGCTGTGTAGACTGAATGTCAAATTAATCTCATCTTGTGTTTTTTCTGCTCTTCTTTTTAGATCCCCTAAATGGACTTTTTTTGGTCTCTACAACTTAGCTGATTGAGTGAAACTCATACATATGCCCAAATCAATTGAGCCTCCTCACCATGATTTTCTCAAGACACAACTACTTCACTGGTCTTTTTACAATTCCTGTATGGAAAGTGAGTACTAAAAAGAAGAGAATTGGATCATCTGTTTTCAAATTGAATCATCTGAGTTCTTATCTCCATTGCAACATGGAATCAATGTCCTTCTGATAAGGAGAGTGAATTGACCTAGCTAGGATTGTACTTTACCCTCTTGCTTTCTGTTTTTGTTTTTTTGGGGGTTTTTTTTGTTTTTTTTTTTTGTTTTTTTTTTTAGTACATGGAATTTTGAGTCCTCAGGTACAGTTTAAATTTTAGTTCGAATCTTGTTAGACATCCTGGTGGAATAGTGTCCTCTTAAATAATTAGGATTTCTAAAACTAGAGGATGCAGAAGCATGGTGTAAGATAATGTAATTGCCAAGTGGGTTAATGGGAGTGATAGAGAATGAAGAATCTTCAACTGTGACAGTCTAGCTCCTGGATCTATGTAGTCTATCTCTTGGTAGCACAAACTGATATAATGTTATGTAATTTAAGAAGTATAAGCAACATCATCACCTGTTCCAGAATTCTACCAGGCCAGTACCTTTTTATTTATTTATTTTTTGTAGGTGAAAATACAGTGAATAACATGGTCATAGACCCATATAATATCTTTGTTTTTGTTAACTGTGGTCTCATTCACTTTTATGCGTGATCCCTTGGCACTTTATTAATGGTGCGTGCTTAGGATTTATTGTCCCTGAAAGCAAAATGTTAAAAAAAAAAAAAAAGTTTGGGTTTTTCTTGTTAAAATTATTTCTTCATTAAAAGAGGTCCACTTTTTAATTTATGATGAGAGAATGATGAAAAGAATGATGCTGTCACAAGAACCTAGGAATAGACCTCTCTTCCTAACTGGCTGGATATTTGTAAGAAGTATTTGATAGTTAAAATGCAGTGACTGGAAACCACTATGGTACTCAGTCCTCATTCATCCTGTGCATCATCAGAGGCTGGATAAATACAACTAGTGAAGTCAAGTTGTCAACTTGGTTGTCTGTACAATGTCCATGATATATTTGCTTTGGTATTTGATAGCATGAAATCTCATGATATTTACACTGCATTATCTCTTTCAGAGATCCATCCCGATTACTGTACCCCCAAAATTTTATAGTCTTCAAAAGTTCCTTCTAGACTCTTGAAAAGTCTTAATTTCTTCCTATAAGTTTATGTACCTTCTTAGCTGAGGTAACATTTTTTTACAGTGTAATTAAGGGTGAAGTGTGCTGCCAAGTATTCTTCTCTTTAGAAAGAGCTTTTTCCACTTTTCATTTTTCAAGGCTAACGCTGAAAGATACTGTAAAATGATGCTATTTTATTTCCATTTACTTCTAAATGAAGCTAACTCATATTTATTTCCAGTAACATTTTGTTAAAAGATGGCCAATTTCTCCTTCTATATGATTTATAAAGGGACCTTTTCCCAAAGAAGGGAATGAATAGGTGTTGTATCAATTCTTTGCTCTGAAATTTATTGGGGTTTTCTGAGAAAAGTGTAACTTCGTGATTATCTTCTTGATTAGTTATTTGCTTAGTTATTGGTCGAGTGTGACCCTAGGCGAAATGCAAAGGATGATAAAGATTAAAATAAGTAGAAGCTATACATTTATTATGCTTTTGTAACTGAAGAAAGGTTTGTGAAGTACTTTATGACTTGCATAACTCTCTACCTTCCATTTAAAGTCATAAGATAAAATTCATCTTTATTTTTTGTGTTTCACAAATAAACTTCTAAAAATAAAATTTACACCTATTTTTTCTAATCCTGTTCATGATTTTTCCATTTTCTTGATTATATGAAATTTTCATAACTCATACTAACTTGATAATCTGTGTCATTTCCTGGCTTACAAACAATGATTGATTTTTGTCTCTTTTTATTTATAGTTGGCCTCCAGTGACTAAGAAGAAGACTCCTTTCTGTCTGCTCCTCCCAGCCCTGCACCAGGCTCTCAGCTTCCCAGACCCTCATGCAATTGGTTGTAAATTCTCCCAGAAGCTTTTTTACTGTCTAATTTTCAGAACTAAAAATAGAAAATAAAATAAAAACTTAAAAAAAACGTTAAAATGCATAATGTGGAGGGAGAAAGCAGTATATATATATATATATATTTGTAATTAGGCTTTTTTAAAATTTTGAAAATATTTTTCTTTTTTTAATGTGGGTCAGCCACTGATATTTCATCAAAATATAACAGTTTATTTGTTGAGTTAAGGTAACCAAGGAATAGCCACACCCTCAGAACAAAATAAAACACACACATACAAAAGAAAAAAAGAAAAAAAAACAGAATCATCTTTAACCTAACGTTTTATAAAATGTCTCAGATCCTCGTAACTTGCACACAAGCTTCTGTGTTCACTTGAATTGTAACTGCTTTTTGTATTTGGAGAGAGTGTGACTACTGAACTTGAAACCTTTTATTCTGAGTGTCTTGGTGGTTTTTGGTGAGATTAAGTAGGTGACAGGGTGAAGAGAATGTGGGATGTTCTTCCCTATTATAACATGAATTTTTCTCCACAGTCTACTCTCAGCTGACAGACCTCAAGTTTTTCTTACACTGGTATAATTTAACTATTCTTACTTCCCCTTTACCAATAATTTTTAACAGCAGATTATCAAACTACACTTATTAAGAACAATTTTAAAAATAAAGTTATAGTTCACCTAACCAGTCTACACTTATTGCTTATGGTTTCACTCACCTGCTATGCCTGTTTTTAGTGTCTGAAAAACATGGATATTATTTTCCATATTTTATCCAGTTTCTTTCATGTATATACTGGAAAGAAAATCTGGTCTGGAAATATTCCATTTTGATTGAATGCTATATTCAAGAAAATAATATTTAAACATGCTAAACATATCTACAGAATTTCTCAAGAAGTTATGCTTTAACCAAATAGAATATCCTTAAAAGAAAAAACCTATGGTCAGCTTCAATAAAGCAAGAATAGAACCCAAGTATTTATCATTAATGATAGATTATAGATGATACATATAGAATAACCACAAGATTTAAAGAAAAAATCGTAAGCAGACTGTCAATTAATGATAAATAATAATAGATTTTTCATTAATGATAAAATTCTAAAAAAGCAATTTTCTGTGCCTCATTTCAAAGAGAGTTACTCATTATAGAAAAAAAAATAAATCAAAAAGAGCACAGTTTGTGGACAGAAATTGTGGTTCTAACTACAGAGCTCAAGAAAGTTATGCTGATTCTGCAGTAGACCTTGAAAATAGTTTTGTTAGCTTACCTCAGTCCTACCTTTAAAATGATGCTTTAATAGAAATATTAGCTAGTAAGTAATCAAATGATTGAATACAGCAAAAGTTAGAAAATTCTAGTGATCTATTTTTCATACCTCTCACACAAAAAAATGAGTATTGGAAAATACAGGAAAAACAAAGTGATAAAAAAGAAAGCAAAAACCCACTAAATAAATAATGGAAAGTCAAGTTCTGCATATGAAACACAGTAGAATGTGCACTTTTTGTAATATTTAATGGGATAGAAGAAAGTAGTATTGATTGTTCTTGATGGTAAGAACATCCCTCCATGAGCAGCATTCATGTCCTGATATTGGATGTTAGAAAGGCTAATATATTTGAGAAAGAAAGCATTCTTAGTTCTTGTGTGTGTTTTGTGATGAAATCTATTTTAAAGTCAAATTTGTGAAAATTATTACTGGTTTTTAACCTTCATAAATTTTCTGTAAACAAAGAATGCAACACATAATTATTTTTAAAAGGGAATAACTAACTGATGAAGCATGAACACAGGTACTTGTAACTATTGAAAAATAGAGTGGGGTGTTGTGGTGTGTACAGATGCTGATAGTCAGAAAAAATAAAGTTTCCAATATAGATTAAGCAAGAAATCACAGAATGCATATCATTCTGATTTCATAAATGATAATCAATTAAACACTAAAGCCTTTTAATATTTGATTCATTAGTCCTGAAAAGAGGGAAGTGGCCCCATAAGCTAAGTTGGTTTTTCTCCCTCTCTCATTGCTATTGGAAAAAATAATGGGAACACCTAATACATTGTGTATATGTATATATTTCAAGATTATCTATATATTTCAAGTACATATTTCAAGATTCTATGTATATATTTCAAGATTACGGTCAATATCAGTCAACTAGTAGTATGTATGGCTAAATTTATTGCCTTTTAGAACTTTAAATAGTTGCAGATAGAGTGGAGGATGCTGATTTGGGTCTAAAGTATGGAAACTACTGTTTTATATGGTACTGGGGATTGAAAGCAGGGGTGCTTTATCATTCATATATATTCACAATTCTTCAATATTTTATTTTGAGAACTGGTCTCTCTTAGTAACCAAGGGTGGTCTTAAAGATGTGATCCTTCAAGGCCTCAGCCTCTATGATTTTTCAGATTACAGGTATGTACCACCTCATCAGGCCTGGACACTACATATTAATTTTTATATGCATCTAATAATCAAAACTATTTTAAATATTCCTGCCTTTTCTTTTATTTAAAATATTGAATACTAACTTTCTGACATTGCTGGAGAGCATCTGCCTTTTCCCTCACTCCCACTTAGCTTGAGGCACACACAGAAAGAAACCAGAAAAACTGGTTTCAAAATATAATAGAATCCACTCTACAGCCATTCATATGTAAACAGAACAAAAAACAAACAAACAATTATACTGAAGCCAGAGACAGTGGCACAGGCCTGTCATCACCAACAGCTCTGGAGGTTGAGGCAGGAGGACTGCAAATTGGAGGCCAGCCTCAGAAACTCAGTGAGAGTCTGTCTCTAAATAAAATTTAAAAAAAAGGTTGGGGATGGGGCTCAGGAGTTCAATGTCCCTGGGTTCCATTCCTGGTACCAAAAAATAAAAAAAAAAAATGCAGACTTTTTGTGCTCATGCTGGACATACCTGGAAATGGATGATTACAGCAATGACAAAGATGGAGGCAATGAGATTCCTGAGGTAGAGGTGATTCTGGTGGGAGAAAACCTCTCTAAGGGCTGGGACTTTGTCTGTGTTCATGGCCCAGGGATGGAACAGTGCAAGATGGCGACCTCCAATTCCATGCCTGTTGGCAGAGTAGGATACAAACGTGAAGGGAAGAATAAAGGGCTGGACTCCGCTGGGTCTTGGGCCTCCTCCTGGCCAAAGCAGAGGCAGGAGAACAGAATCAGCCAGGAGACTCAGCCAGGAGACTCATGGCACCAACAGTCACAGGGTCATGATCTGGATTTTTTTGGCACCAAGGATGGAACCCAGGGGCCCTCAGCCACTGAGCCCCACTCCCAGCCTATTTGTATTTCATTCACTGACAGCATCTCACTGAGTTGCTGAGGCCTTGAGGTGCTGAGGCTGGCCTTCAAGTTGATATCCTCCTACCTTAGCCTCAGCAACAGGCAGAAAGGGGCCTGGCCTGAGGAAAAGGCAACAGACCAGCCAGGGACACTGCAGCACAGGTCACCAAGGTCTGAGAACTTCAGAAATGGCATGAGACTGACTTTAGAACAAGAACACAGTGGGAAACGCTGTCACCATGGCCCCTGCGGCCCAGGTCGGTGCTTTACTAAACGTGGCATCTGTGGGCAGAGTGGCTAATAGCTGGGGACTCAGATGTCCCAGTCTCTCCCTGGGACTGCATTTTCCTGTTACCCCAGAGTTGGAACAGCAGGACTCGTGTCACCTTCTGGATGGCCACTCAGATGGGCCATTAGTCCTGTAGACCACATGGACAGGATATCTGTGACAGAAACGCTGTCCTAGCTTTCCCTGGCCCCCTGGCATACCCGTGGTGGTCTTCTTACAGCCCCTCTCCCTGCCACCTGTGGCTGTGTAGGACAACCGCTGATGTTTCTATGGTAAAGAATCTGGAGACATGAAACCTTGAGCATTTTGTAAAGGAGGAAGTTCAGCAATCTCAGTAGGAGAGAGTAGGGACTTGTCCTGGCTCCTCTTGCCACCAATGACCTCTCTGAATCCCTGCACTTGCTCCGCTGAGCCATAAGTGGACCCTCAAACACACCAACTCATCTCTGCCCCAGGGCCTTTGCACCCGCCAGGTTCTCTAGATGGACCTGTATCACTCTTCCCCAGTAACCCCATCTTCCTTCTCTGCTCTATTCTGACCCCGGGATCCTGGGATGACACTGACGCTCACACACCTTACGTTCTATCCCTTTGTATTATTAGCACCCACAGAAGCGCCTAGTGCTTAACAGCACCTTACTGACAAATGTCTGAAATGAAAGGTGGGTGACATCAATGGCAGGGTGTGGGCCTTAGAAGCTTTCTGAATGTTTAACATGGTCATTTCTTGAAAATCACTACCCTCTGATATCTAGGAAATGGGTTGTTTCATGCACTAGTGTTATGGGGGCAAGAGCCATGTGACATCTCTACTGTCCACCTCCCTCCCAGCCTGGACTGTCCCAAACCTCAGGGAAGAAGGACCAACTGCACTCTCCACTCTAGGGGCCCTTCCACACCCCACTTTACAGGTCAAAAGCTGAGCCGTGGTGGCACTCCTGCTAACAGGAAAGCCTTTCAGCTGAAAGCTACCTGAGCCTGCTCCACCATCCTCTTGCCCGTCCTGGGGCTGTCCCCGTGGCTCCACCATTTTGGCTCCTTACAGCACCACTCAAAGCCCCCCAGGTAAGATCTCTGCCCCAACGAGGTACCAGAGGTGGCCAAGGCAGCCACCTCCATGTCTCAGTTGTCTGTGGCCTTCATCTCTCCCTAAGTCCTAAGGCCCTCACTCTGATGTCACACTGGCTGACTCAGGCTGAATGGCTTTGCCACCTTGCCAGACATTTTCTCAGCCTGTCTCCAAGGGACAGAAAATCATTCCTTCAAAACTGTCCCCTCACTCACGATCCTGCTCCAGAGCAAAGTGATCCTCTGGCTGGCTGCCATGGCCCAAGCCTTCACTGACTGGTCCCCTGTGGTCACCACTGCTCCTACTCTTTTTGAAGGCAGCCCCCCGCCAAAGCCAGGAGGTCTTGGCAGACTCCTAAACTCCTACCCAGATTTCACCGCCACATCCACAGCTGGGGCCCAGCTGCTTTGCCCCCAGATCCTCAATTCACCTTAGATTTTCTGAAATTCTAGGAAGAGTCTCGTGTCACCTTTGCCTACTCTTCTGTAAGTGTCACCGACACTCCTACCTGGGGTCCAGTCTTTCCCATGGGATCTCTCAGGCACCCTGCAGGGACTCATCTGCAGTTTCCTCAATTTGATGTCATGGCACTGAAAGCCAAGAACCAGCTCCACAGTCAATTCCAAAAAAACACAAAAAATGCACACAAATATTTTTCATGAGAGACTTCCCAGCAAAAAAACAGATTCAGGGATCAGAGGCCAAAAGAAAAAAAAAAAAGAAAAAAAAGTCAATTTCCCTCTTCTAAGAAGTTTCACATGTTTTTCAATTTTTATTTTATTAAGATTTGTAAGCCAGGTGTCATGGTGCATGCCTGCAATCCCAGTGGCTCTGGAGGCTAAGGCAGGAGGATTGCAAATTGGAGGCTAATGTCAGCCAAATTGGGGCTCTAAGCAACTCAGCGAGACCCTGTCTCTGAATAAAATACAAAAGAGGGTTGGGGACGGGGCTCAGGGGTTAACTGTCCATGAGTTCAATCCCCAGTGCCTTCCTCCCCAAAATGGCAATACTGTGGGTTGAACCCAGGAACAGTCATTCTACTCATGACTGTTTTGAGACAGGGTCTCACTTATTTGCTAAGGCTGTCCTTGAACTTGTAATCATTGAACTAACAGCTCCTTGCCTGAACAAGTGGTTTGGTGTAGAAATTTTATGTTTAGAATCTTATTCGCTAAGAACAACTGCTAAAATATGTGCAGATGATTGCCCAAGGATATTCACTTCGATGCTAACTGTGACTGAGAAAGAACTGAAATGTCCACCAGAAGACAATAGACTAAAATCAACACTTCTTTATCTTTTCAGTGCAGGTTCCTGCTAAGAAATTTGAGGCAGGATTACTCTGTGGCATGCCAACTGTCCTTGAAGTATTCTTATAAGACATGAAAATTTAGATATTATTTTGATTGTAAGTGTTGTTGTTGTTATTGTTATAATAATAATAATTATTATTATTATTATAATTATTATTATTATTATTATTATTTGGTACTAGGGATTTAACCCAGGACCACTTAAACCCTGAGCCCTGTCCCCAGCTACTTTTATATTTTATTTAGAGACAGGGCCTCACTAAGTTGCTGAGGCTGGCCTCCAGCTTGTGATCCTCCTGCCTCGGCCTCCTGAGCTGCTGGGATGATAGGCTTGAGCTTCTCCACTCAGCTATAATTTTAAACATTTGCACACTGAAAATTCAGAAGAAATGATTCTGAAACAGTTATTTTCCCCCAGAGGAATACTCTGCATACATGAAAACTTCCAGCAGATGTGCCCAACGGGAGGCAGGGCCCTTACCTTGGTCGGTGTTGATGGTGGTGGGGTTGAAGGCCTTCCCCAGGATGGTTTCACAAATGTTGCTTGAGATGGAGAGGGAAAAGCCAGAGCCCAGGCCGTGCCCTTTATAATGAAGCTCATGCAAAAGGAAGACGATCAAGCCTGCCACAAAGAACTGCGGAATTAAAATACATTAATTAATAGAAGTGAACTCTGTGTTACTGGCCCCAGTGCCCTGGTTCCTTCCATCTTCAATGACAGGGCTCTCTGCTATGAGGGCCAAATAAGAGACCCTTCCTCAATCTGCCTCATGAAAATTCAGAAGCCAAAGCCAGGGTCTTTCAATTCTCTATTTTTTTTTTAAATCTATTTTTTAGTTGGAGGTGGACACAACATCTTTTTTTTTATTTTTATGGGGTGCTGAGGATCGAGCCCAAGGCCTTGTACATGCCAGGTGAACCTCTGCCACTGATCCCCAGCCCCAATATTTTTTTTTTTTGTTTCTTAATTGTTTTTGGGTTTGCAGGTGGACAGCATGCCTTTATTGATTTCAGTATTTCTCGTTGTAGATGGGCGCAGTGTCTTTATTTGATTGATTTTTTTTTGGGCGGTGACCAGCCTCCAACCCGGGGCCTTACCCTGCTCAGGCCAGTGTTTAGCCTTGAGCCTAGCCCTGAGCCTGGCATGGCCCCAGGTCTGGCTGAGTACTCCTGAGGAGGAAGAGGGACAACAGGGTCACTCAGGAAGCGGGGTGAGAGTGGGGGTTCACCTGAGTGGTGATCAGAAGGCAGATCCCAGAACCCATCTTTGAGGGGGTCCCTGTCCATGCCTATCATCACATCCAGAATGGACTGGCCGATGGTGACAATCATGCCAAACACTAGGGTCCTAAGAAAATCTTGAGCAGAGTGTGGCAGGAATATAGATGATAAATACTGACACTGCCCATAGGCAAGTGCTTTACTAAACTTCAGACCAGTCATCCTAAATTCTTTTTTTAAAAAATGATCTTGAATTCTTAATATGGAAAAACATTTTTAAAAAATTGTCAACGGTAATGACATTCAATGTACATTTGCAAGAATATAAAATAGATTCCCAGAGCTATTCAATACAGAAATATTGTTAATACATAAAGCTCAGGAATAGCCCAAATGTCCATCATTTGTTTAGTTCCAACTTTGGTCTATCTACACCATGGAAAGGTAAGATTTTTGCATATGTGGGTTGCTTTCCAGGTTGTTTCATTGAGTAATAAATAAGGGGCAGACAGGATATACAGGAGCACTCCCCTTTGGGTAAGAAAGAAATTTACCTAATAACTTATTATTGTTATTAACTCCTACCAGAACAAGAAACAGTAAGAATATATACTAAAAACAATTAAAACAGATGTTCATGAAGGGCAATGAGAAAAGGTTAGTGGGATGGAATAGAGTTGAGTCTTTAACATGGGTTTATATTTGAACCACATAAACAACAACCATGTTGAAAACATAGAATTAAATCAATAAAAAAAATCAAGCCCAACAGGTAAGAGTCTGACAACCCAATCATGAACCACACTATTCGGTTACTAATATCTTTTTTGTTTTTCTTTTTTTTAAAAGAGAGAGAGAGAGAGAGAGAGAGAGAGAGAGAGAGAGAGAGAGAGAGAAATAGAGAGAGAGAACTTTGAAAAAAAATATATATATATTGTTTTCAGGGGACACAACATATTTATTTTATTTTTATGTGGTTCTGAGGATAGAACCCAGTGTCCCGTGCTTCCCAGATGAGCATGATACCACTTGAGCCAGATCCCCAGCCCCTAATTAGTTTCCTAAGCTTGCCTGATTTCCAGGATCTTTTTCTCCAATGTGAACAATAGTTTACCTAAATTTTTTACCACATGCTTGCTGCAATGTAATATTTACTGATCAGTAATTAGCCATAAAGGATCCCAGGATTCATATGCAATGTTTAGTGTCAGTGCAGCAAGGGACAACATGGGTTTTATGCTTTCTCCATTAGACTGGAGTTTACAATGGAAGGGGCCACTTCTTATTTTGAGTGAGCAGCCTGGTGAATACACACATACGACTATTAATATGCACTGAAGAATTCTTTGAAAGTTTATTGCCAGGAACACATAGAGGACTTGACAGTTACTTCCAGGTCCAGATTTCAGAAACTTGGCTATACACACTTGGGGCAAAATGACCAGTCCTACACCCTGTGTGAATATGTATTGTAATATTGTCGTAGTTTATCATAAGCCTAGGCAGAAAAAGGTTGGGTCTTGAAGTTTATACAGTCATGTGGGTAGAGCTATGGAATGGGATTAATGTCCTTTATTTAAAGAGAGCTGCAAAGAAACTTCTCAATTTATCCTGTGAGGACACACATGGTGCACTTCCTTACTCTCATCAAGCTGCTATAATAATTTATGGTAGACTGGGTGGTTTATAAGCCACAGACACTCATTTTTCACATTGTATAAGATCAAGGCACAAGGCTATTCAATGCTTGTAGAGAAAATTTATAATGGGTAGAAGCTCCTGGCTGTGTCATAATGTGGTGGAAGAAGCCAGCTAGCCTGTAGCACCTGTTCATTAGAGCATTAATTCCACTAATGAAGTCTTCAGCCTCAGAAACTCAACACCTCTCCAAAGACTCACCTTCTAATACCATCACCTTATTGGAGAGAAGTTCAACCAAGATACTCAAAGGGACACAAACCTTCATATTACAGCTTTCTATGAAAAATCAGGATCTCAATAGTCAATAAATCTGTTGGAAAGTTGATCTTAGAAATCTGAGCTTTCAGAAGTCCACAAATAAAATTATTTTTTTTGCTTGTAAAGTATGTAGTTTCTAGAACTCCCTTAGAGCAGTCCAATCCGACTAAAGTATATTTCAAATGATGATATTGTCTTTTCAATTGTTCCTCCATTATGAACAGTTCTCTGATTTTTACACAGGTTATCAACTCTCTGGGCATCTCTCTCTCTGTATGTGCCTATGTACATGCACATACAACAGAAAGGAGTTTGGGACTTTCTGCCAAGCCCAATCCTCATATTCTGCATTTCTATATGTCAAATTTGAAAACCAACCGCTTGGCCCCATCCCTGCAAGGCAGGCCCAGGCCTCCTGTGGTGTTATTCTCTGAGCTACCTCTTTATGGTTGGAGTGAAGCCTGCTTCTACCCTGTACTCTGGACTCTGCTCTTTCCTCCTCAGTCTTTGCCTATACCCTGGTTAGAGCCAGGCCTTCCATTGCACCCGTACCTCCTTTTACTGCTCTATAACCTGATCATTATGTGCCAATGCTTTACCATGCTCATTTGTGCATTTCTTCCCCTCTGTTCCCACAGATACAATGAAGCTGCCATTTGCTAGCTGTGTGACCTAAATCAAGTTAACTTGACACAGCTGAGTATCTTTGTCCTGCAACATGAGTGTAAACATGGCTTCTGCTCATGGAGTTCTTATTGCCAGTGAAGAGGGCAGGGATAAAAGTCTCAAAAACAATGTCCAGTACATGGTCATCAAGGGCTCCTGATGTCATTAAATGTTACCACTACTAGCTGTCAATCTCATTTCACAACTTGGGAACATGAATCACTGAAAAGTAAAAAAAAAATAATAATTATACTTAACTTCACCTGGCCAGTGGGACCAGGTCTGCTCTGTCTCTAGATTCTCTGTCCCTACCAGAGCTCAGGGCCAAAATGAATACAAAGGTGCCACATTAATAGAGTATTAATGTAAACCTGGTAAAAGCAGTTTCATGAATGGACAAAAGGGAAAGAATTGTGGGAAGGAACTATATCCTATATCTGACACCTGGAGAATCAGGAGATTTTTACCTTCACATTGATTCCCTTCTCTTGAGAACAAAACTGTACTGAAAACAGACCCCAGAAACAGGTTAGTCATCAATGCAGACAATAAAGGACACTCTGGAAGTTACCAGGCTGTTTGGTGCATGTACAAGCAGTAAGAGCCACAGATCGGAAGACCTCAAATGGTTCACATGAGACCTCATTATTCCTGCATCTTCATTCCCTGGCTCACACAATGGCAGGCTGAGCTTGGAAACTCAAGGTTCTGTGTGCTGGCAGGTGATATACCCAAAAAATAGCATCTGCACATCTTTTCACAAGTTTACTCATTCCACTCAGCCATAAACAACAGAGGAATTATATCATTTGTGGGAGATGGAGGAACCTGGAGGACATCAAATTAAATTAAATAAATCAGCTGCAGAAAGTCAATTTTCAAGTGCATTCTCTGATATGTGAAAGGTAAAAAGAAAAATGGAGTAAAAAAAGAAGTGGATCTCGAAAAAATTGGAGAGAGAATAGTTGAGTTTAGATTGATGGAAGAGAGGATAAGAGAGATGATTCAGGCACTGAGAAATGAGACTGATCAATGACGTTATGCCCATACATGTATATATTACAAATAAATATACTAATAAATTAATATAATGTCCTAATATAAATGACATTTTTGGCACCTGTGACTGAAATTCAGCATGCTTCACAATTAAGCATCATTACTTCACCACTCCTTTTATGTATTTTTTTTTAAATAGGTTTCTGCTAAGTTGTTCAAGGCTTTGCCAACAGACAAAAAGCTGGGTGACCACTTTTTGCCTTTGTAAAAATACAAAGGTCTGTCATCCCCCTGGCTTATGGAGCACTCACTAGGCAACAAGTGCCAACTATTTATGACTTCATTTAATTCTCATCATAGTCTTGAGAAGCAAGTGGCATCATCCCCATCTTTAAAATAAATAAATAATAGTGGCGAGAAATTAAAGATCTCTTCAGGCTGAGTGAGGTGGCACATGTCTGCAATACCAGCAGATTAGGAGGCTGAGGCAGAAAGATTGTGAGTTCAAAGCCAACCCCAGAAAAACTGAGGTGCTATGCAACTCAGTGAGACACTGTCTGTAAATAAAATACAAAATAGGACTGGGGATGTGACTCAGTGGTCATGAGCCCCTGAGTTCAATCCCAAGTACCAAAGGAAAAGAAATCTATTCAAGCCTTAAAAATATATAAAAGCCAGAATACAAATATACAATATGTATTCAAGACCTTGGCCCATTAACATTTATTTTATACTAATCATAACATCTAGGAACCTCCCTGAAAGCTTAATAAATCCAATGCTTGAGAGTACTCCCCAGAGATTTTTGTTTCACTGTTTGGAGCTAAAGTCCAGGTATCAGGATAATTGACTCTAATGCTCACAATTAGGAATGGAATCACTTTTCTATTAAAAATCAGGGAAGCACAGACAAAGAGATTGGATTCACCTGCTCAATATTGTGTGTCAAGTCGACAGGAAAACCAGGGTATGTGTATATACTTCTGTAGCTCTCCAAAGAGCTCTCTGTGGCTCCAAAGAAAAGAAGACTCCACAAAGCTGGAGGCGGAACACAAGCCAAACCCTCTGCCACAACTCACCCCACAATACTCAAATTCTCCTAGACAATAAGTGTGCATATAGGAGACAATTCCAGATGGTACCTTGGTGATCAATGGGCGACATGCAAAGAAATAGGGCACAACCAACTTTAGAAAAGGCAGAGGTGTGGCTGGGCCAGGGTGGGTACTAGTCTAGAGGATAAACTTTTCCAGGGCACATGAAGTCCAGGGCTTCCTCCTCCCCAAATGAGCCTTGCCTTATCACACATATGCTTGTTCAACTATTTATGCCCTTCTCCTATTTTATATTTCTTTTGCACATGGCTTTGGAGGTCTTGTGCTTTGGCATTTCTTATATTTTTTAATGCATCTTTCAAACTACCACAAAATCAACCATGAGGAATATTACCTGTACAGGTTACAGTTTTATTTTATTACCATTTAGCTCAAGTTCCCAAATCTCTCTGAAATACACATTTTTTAGTTTTTATAATTTTATTATCCCTTTACATATTGACAATGCTTGTGATAAAGCAGTATTCTCTGATTTCAACACTTGGAATATCAGTGACCTGCTTAAACTGATTGTACTTTCTTTTGATTCTCCATCATAAGCCTCCTTTTTATTTTTTTACAGTATATATAACTTTATATATAGTACAGAAAAGCCCAAGCTAATATTACATGGTTTCTCTCAGAGAAAGGGCAGGTACCTCCATTAGTGAGTATGAGGGCTCATCACATCTTCCTTAGTTTGGCCTTCCACCATGGGCTATGACTCAGCTCAATGTTCAATCTTCCTGTGATCTCCTCAGCCTGTGGCCTTCAGCTCATCTTCTTCTTTTAAAATTTTAGATTAATTTTAATATTTTACAAAGACCCTGAATGACAAAAATGCCAGTTTGAAAATGGTGGCATACATAAACAACACTACCCAGAAATCAGGTGCTTCATGTGGGAACAAGCAAGGGAAGAGGAGCCTATCACACATGATAGAGAGAGGATCCTCAGAGCTATAGTGGAACCATTGGAGGATACAGAAATCCCTCACCTCAAAGTTGAGGCATTGTAAGTTGTTTAATGGGTCTGAACTAATGTTATCATACAATCAGAACAATAGCAACTGTGATTGGTACATGATTCCAATTGAGATGCCTTTCCAAATATGTCCAGAAAAATGTTTGGAGACCAGCTATCCCAGGATTGGTGTTATCAACCAAAAAAGAAAGTAAAATTAAGAGACAGCTGACATGTTACACTGGGAAAGCCACAGTTCTGTGTTTTCCAGGGGGATGTTTGTCATCTTTCTATAGACATTAAAATTATAGGCCTGCAGGGAAAGAACTTAAAGATGTCTTTCCTTAAAACATGCAACTCTTGAGGCTATTACCTGCACCACATTCTTCCTGGCCTCATCCATCTGGGTAATTGCCTCTGCATTCTTAGATTCAGAAGTAGTGTGCAGTTGGGTCATGGAAAGGCTGTGGAAGAAGGGAATTTTAGCATATTGCTGAGGTTTCTTGTGGATGAAGAAGAGAGACTTCAGCTCCAACAGTTCAATGCAGCCCAGAAAAGTTTGTTCTGTATGATACATTGAGGATATTTTCTTCTAACAATGTTTGCTTTTTAATTCATATCCTCCTAAAGTGAGTCATTTTTTAAATAGGGATTGATGATTAATTTTAGTTTCTCATTTGTTCTAAGTTTAATGAGTTCTACTGATACAACTTACATATAGAATGTCATCTAGAGATTTTAAACATTACTTATTTGTATACATATTATAAAAGAAGACATGAGTTTTAACTTGATATTTTATAAACATTTATTTTATTTACATGTGGATCTGAGGATCGAACCCAGGACCTCACACATGCTAGGCTCACACCACTGAGCCATATCATCATCTGTAATTTAGCATTTTTATTAATAAACTTGCTTCTGTAATATTAATAAATAAAATAGAACTACTATTGATGTGATTTCTATAATTTGAGTAATTATAAGTTTTTAAACTTTTAGAAGAAAATGAGATTCTATGTTCAAAACTTCATTTCATAGAGGGCAATATCACAATGCCATAAACTACATATATTTCTTATAAAGTCTTTGGATCCAATTTAACTCAAAGAATAAAAAATTTCCTGACCCTGTACTCTCTCAGTTAGGAAAGGTCAAATGAGAGGATCATAATAAAAGTGTTTGGAAGCACACTGAAAATTTTTGAAAATCAAATGAACATACTAGTAATTTCCTAATCCTGGATTAATAATACACAGGAATATAATTTCCAAGTTTAGAGGAGGAATATTGGTGTTGATTAGTTCTTTATGTATTAGTTTTATGTGTATATATATGTGCCTATATACACACATATGTCTTTTCCAATTTCTATTACAATGGAACTGTCTGACTCTAACTTTTCTTAAAGGAACATTTAGGTCAGTGGAATCTCATCCTACCCTGTCACTGTATTTCAATTTCTGATATTTTCACAAACTCAGGTTATTTTTTAGTTGTTTTTTTTTATTTGTTTGCTTGATTCTTTACATGAACAAGTAATTGTGAACCTGTCTCCTTCTCTGGTCACTGAAACACAAAGAACAAGATGACACAGAAAAGCCAAAGTTGTGGGGAAGAAAAGCAGGACTTGAATTTTACATAACGACATCAATCAGAGAGACAGACTGCCCTTTAGGAATCCATGGGTTTCCCAGTAATGAAAGCTTGGCATCTGTGAAAAAGCACTCTCTGGCTTTTTATTTCTTTACTTTAAGATTAAACAGATGTTAACTTTATGAACCATATAAATTTATTGACCATCAACTATGTGAAAAATTTAAGGCTAAACTGTTGGATGAAGAGTTCTTTAAGCCACTGTGCATTTTCTAGCTTTCATGGTAATTGCTCTCTAATTTAGAAACTGTGAAGAACAAGAATTTCTAGACAATTCTATAATTAGAAAGAGGCATATAATTTCAAGCTACTCATATAAGCATGTATTACATTAATACATCTGAATAAATGAAGCATGTGAGATCACAAAACAAAAACATGGTCCTAAAACTCCCCACACAGTTATGAAAAGTGCTGTAATGACAAAGCAAAATAATTGTCTTTTGGGTCCAAAGCATGAGGTTTCAAAGTCCTGTAGCTAATAAATATCTATACCCTCTTTATTTCAAATTTATTGCTGTGCATGCATTATCATAATTTGTTTGAAGGATCATGTGTTGATCTAGTGTTTCATTTCAAACAACTCTCTTAAAAGTACTAAGAATTTTTTTCTAATATCCATCACTAATAGTATTAGTACCATAGTTATATGGTGATTTTTGAGCCTAAAGGAGAAGTTTACTTAAAATTTCAAAATTATGTGTCACTGAAAAGGTAGAAGATATACTATAATAAAGCTGGCTTTATTGTCTAGAAAACAGAAATATCAAAGGAATTATTTCCAGGTATTTGGTCATTTTTGATGTACTGATCTGTGTATAATAAATAAAATTTAATTATATTTGCAGATTTATGGAACTATGCTTCAAATTAAATGTTCCTTGAGAAAGAATATTAGTGTTTTTAGCTTCTACATCTTTGTCTAGAAAATTTACACAATATCATTAAAATTATATGTTTCCTGTAGAAATGCTATTCACTGTATTGTATTTGGAGGAGATTAATGGATTTGGTATTTTTGCTTCAAATATGTTTTGTCAAAAAAAAACAGAACATGGTTATAAAGCTTTTTTTATATTATATTATCAATTTATGGTGACGTTTTTATTCTCTTTCAAGCACAACTATATATAAAAAATAGTGATTCTTTTTTTTTGGTGTCATGTTATGTTCCAAAATTCTTATCTTTTGTGAAACAAAATGATAATTTTGTAGTGCAGAATTACATCCTTATAAAGCCTATTTTATTTCCTCCAATTATAATTATGGATCTAAATTCATATTAAAATGTATTGAACATTTTTGACTGTGTATTATAAACCCATAAACTAAGCTAACTATTTTACTTAGAGACCTGGATCTTCAAATGTACAATTCTATTTTACCCACAATGAATTAAAGTAACAGTAAAATAGAAGCATAAAATGAGATAAACATTCACAATGAAAAGAGGAGGTGATCTCCAGTGACAAAAGACTTCAAAGAACTTCTGGAAAACAGAAAGTATGGAATCAGATGAAGGATGCATTTGAGTTCTAATTAGGGCTCCCAAGGAGGGAGATTAAGACCATGACTAGGCATTTTGGAAGTCTCTAAGATAGGGTGCTTCAGATCAGCACAATGGAAATAAAGGGAAGGGAGCTTGCTTGGGTGCACAGAATCTGGGTTTGTAGTCTTATCTCAAAGGAGGATTTTGCTTACTCCAAATGAAATTTTGGAGTTGTCTTGCACTCTCATATTGGGTTCTAATTGAGACATAGAGTGTGATTTACATGAGTCTCAAACAGTCTTGAGTGTTGGAAGCCTTGAATGGTCATAGCCAGAAAAACTCTCTTCTACTGATGAAAATATTTTGAAAAGACCACTTTCAGCAATTGTCTGGGAAATGAATTCTTCTGTCCTTATGGTGCCATAAAGAACAGGTCCCTATAGTGACACCACAAAAATTCGCTTTTCAGTCAAAGTTCTGTACTTAGTTTATGGTACTGGTGACAGTCTGTTCCTGAAAGAAAAAAAAACTTATAAAAAGGAAAACAGGGCAATTAATTACAGTTTTGACAGCTGTGTAGACTGAATGTCAAATTAATGTCATCTTGTGTTTTTTCTGCTCTTCTTTTTAGATCCCCTAAATGGACTTTTTTTGGTCTCTACAACTTAGCTGATTGAGTGAAACTCATACATATGTCCAAATCAATTGAGCCTCCTCACCATGATTTTCTCAAGACACAACTACTTCACTGGTCTTTTTACAATTCCTGTATGGAAAGTGAGTACTAAAAAGAAGAGAATTGGATCATCTGTTTTCAAATTGAATCATCTGAGTTCTTATCTCCATTGCAACATGGAATCAATGTCCTTCTGATAAGGAGAGTGAATTGACCTAGCTAGGATTGTACTTTACCCTCTTGCTTTCTGTTTTTTTTTTTTTTTAGTACATAGAATTTTGAGTCCTCAGGTACAGTTTAAATTTTAGTTCAAATCTTGTTAGACATCCTGGTGGAATAGTGTCCTCTTAAATAATTAGGATTTCTAAAACTAGAGGATGCGGAAGCATGGTGTAAGAAAATGTAATTGCCAAGTGGGTTAATGGGAGTGATAGAGAATGAAGAATCTTCAACTTTGACAGTCTAGCTCCTGGACCTATGTAGTCTATCTCTTGGTAGCACAAACTGATATAATGTTATGTAATTTAAGAAGTATAAGCAACATCATCACCTGTTCCAGAATTCTACCAGGCCAGTACCTTTTTATTTATTTATTTTTTGTAGGTGAAAATACAGTGAATAACATGGTCATAGACCCATATAATATCTTTGTTTTTGTTAACTGTGGTCTCATTCACTTTTATGCATGATCCCTTGGCACTTTATTAATGGTGCGTGCTTAGGATTTATTGTCCCTAAAAGCAAAATGTAAAAAAAAAAAAAAAAAAGTTTGGGTTTTTCTGGTTAAAATTATTTCTTCATTAAAAGAGGTCCACTTGTTGATTTATGATGAGAGAATGATGAAAAGAACGATGCTGTCACAAGTACATAGAAATAGACCTCTCTTCCTAACTGGCTGGATATTTGTAAGAAGTATTTGATAGATAAAATGCAGTGACTGGAAACCACTATGGTACTCAGTCCTCAATGATCCTGTGATTCATCAGAGGCTGGATAAATAAAACTAGCGAAGTCAAGTTGTCAAGTTGGTTGTCTTGTACAATGTCCATGATATATTTGCTTTGGTATTTGATAGCATGAAATCTCATGATATTTACACTGCATTATCTCTTTCAGAGATCCATCCTGATTACTTTACCCCCAAAATTTTATAGTCTTCAAAAGTTCCTTCTAGACTCTTGAAAAGTCTTAATTTCTTCCTATAAGTTTATGTACCTTCTTAGCTGAGGTAACATTTTTTACAGTGTAATTAAGGATGAAGTGTCCTGCCAAGTATTCTTCTCTTTAGAAAGAGCTTTTTCCACTTTTCATTTTTTAAGGCAAAACCTGAAAGATACTGTACAATGATGCTATTTTACTTCCATTTACCTCTAAATGAAGCTAACTCATATTTATTTCTAGTAACATTTTGTTAAAAGTTGGCCAATTTCTTCTTCTATATGATTTATAAAGGGACCTTGTCCCAAAGAAGGGAATGAATAGGTGTTGTAGCAATTCTTTGCTCTGAAATTTATTGGGGTTTTCTGAGAAAAGTGTAACTTCGTGATTATCTTCTTGATTAGTTATTTGCCTATTTATGGTCACACTTGTAGAGTGTGAAATGCAAAGGATGATAAAGAGTAAAATAAGTAGAAGCTATACATTTATTATGCTTTTGTAACTGAAGAAAGGTTTGTGAAGTACTTTATGACTTGCATAACTCTCTACCTTCCATTTAAAGTCATAAGATAAAATTCATCTTTATTTTTTGTGTTTCACAAATAAACTTCTAAAAATAAAATTTACACCTATTTTTCCTAATCCTGTTCATGATTTTTCCATTTTCTTGATTATATGAAATTTTCATAACTCATACTAACTTGATAATCTGTGTCATTTCCTGGCTTACAAACAATTATTGATTTTTGTCTCTTTTTATTTATAGTTGGCCTCCAGTGACTAAGAGGAAGACTCCTTCCTGTCTGCTCCTCCCAGGCCTGCTCCAGCCTCTCAGCTTCCCAGACCCTCATGCAATTGGTTGTAAATTCTTCCAGAAGCTATTTTACTGTCTAATTTTCAGAACTAAAAATAAAAAATAAAATAAAAACTTAAAAAAAACGTTAAAATGCGAAATGTGGAGGGAGAAAGCAGTATATATATATATATATATATATATATATAATATATATATATATATATATATATTTGCAATTAGGCTTTTTTAAAATTTTGAAAATATTTTTCTTTTTTTAATGTGGGTCAGCCACTGATATTTCATCAAAATATAACAGTTTCTTTGTTGAGTTCAGGTAACCAAGGAATAGCCATACCCTCAGAACAAAATAAAACACACACATACAAAAAAAAAAAAAAAAAAAAAAAAACCAGAATCATCTTTAACCTAACGTTTTATAAAATGTCTCAGATCCTCGTAACTTGCACACAAGCTTCTGTGTTCACTTGAATTGTAACTGCTTTTTGTATTTGGAGAGAGTGTGACTACTGAACTTGAAACCTTTTATTCTGAGTGTCTTGGTGGTTTTTGGTGAGATTAAGTAGGTGACGGGGTGAAGAGAAAGTGGGGAGCTCTTAGCTTTTATAACATGAATTTTTCTCCACAGTCTACTCTCAGCTGCCAGACCTCAAGTTTTTCTTACACTGGTATACTTTAACTATTCTTATTTCCCTTTACCAATAATTTTTAACAGCAGTTTATGAAACTACACTTATTAAGAACAATTTTAAAAGTAAAGTTATAGTTCACCTCACCAGTATACACTTATTGCTTATGGTTTCACTCACCTGCTATGCCTGTTTTTAATGTCTGAAAAACATAGATATTATTTTCCATATTTTATCCAGTTTCTTACATGTATATACTGGAAAGAAAATCTGGTCTGGAAATATTCCATTTTGATTGAATGCTATATTCAAGAAAATAATATTTAAACATGCTAAACATATCTACAGAATTTCTCAAGAAGCTATGCTTTAACCAAATAGAATATCCTTAAAAAAAAACTATGGTCAGCTTCAATAAAGCAAGAATAGAACCCAAGTATTTATCATTAATGATAGATTATAGATGATACATACAGAATAACCACAAGATTTAAAGAAAAAATCGTAAGCAGACTGTCAATTAATGATAAATAATAATAGATTTTCATTAATGATAAAATTCTAAAAAAGCAATTTTCTGTGCCTCATTTCAAAGAGAGTTACTCAATATAGAAAAAAAAATAAAACAAAAAGAGCACAGTTTGTGGACAGAAATAGTGGTTCTAATTACAGAGCTCAAGAAAGTTATGCTGATTCTGCAGTAGACCTTGAAAATAGTTTTATTAGCTTACCTCAGTCATACCTTTAAAATGATGCTTTAATAGAAATATTAGCTATAAGTAATCAAATGATTGAATACAGCAAAAGTTAGAAAATTCTAGTGATCTATTTTTCATACCTCACACACACAAAAAAAATGAGTATTGGAAAATACAGGAAAAACAAAGTGATAAAAAAGAAAGCAAAAACCCACTGAACAAATAATGGAAAGTCAAGTTCTGCATATGAAACACAGTAAAATGTGCACTCTTTGTAACATTTGATGAGATAGAAGAAAGTAGTACTGATTGTTCTTGATGGTAAGAACATCCCTCCATGAGCAGCATTCATGTCCTGATATTGGATGTTAGAAAGGCTAATAAATTAGAGAAAGAAAGCATTCTTACTTCTTGTGTGTGTTTTGTGATGAAATCTATTTTAAAGTCAAATTTGTGGAAATGCTTACTGGTTTTTAACCTTCATAAATTTTCTGTAAACAATGAATGCAACACATAATTATTTT
This sequence comes from Callospermophilus lateralis, assembly GCF_048772815.1. Taxonomy (NCBI): domain Eukaryota; kingdom Metazoa; phylum Chordata; class Mammalia; order Rodentia; family Sciuridae; genus Callospermophilus; species Callospermophilus lateralis. Next base: position 380,917 of record NW_027517355.1, read on the forward strand.
TAAAAGGGAATAACTAACTGACGAAGCATGAACACAGGTACTTGTAACTATTGAAAAATAGAGTGGGGTGTGGTGGTGTGTACAGATGCTGATACTCAGAAATAATAAAGTTTCCAATGTAGATTAAGCAAGAAATCACAGAATGCATATCATTCTGATTTCATAAATGATAATCAATTAAACACTAAAGCCTTTTAATATTTGATTCATTAGTCCTGAAAAGAAAGAAGTGGCCCCATAAGCTAAATTGGTTTTCTTCGCTCTCTAATTGCCATTGGAAAAAATAATGGGAACACCTAATACATTGTGAAGGGTCTTCTATGTATATATTTCAAGATTATGGTCAATATCAGACAACTAGTAGTATGTATGGCTAAATTTATTGCGTTTTAGAACTTTACATAGTTGCAGATAGAGTGGAGGATGCTGATTTGGGTCTAAATTTTAGAAACTACTGTTTTATATGGTACTGGGGATTGAAATCAGGGGTGTTTTATCATTCATATATATTCACAATTCTTCAATATTTTATTTTGAGAACTGGTCTCTTTTAGTAACCAAGGGTGGTCTTGAAGTTGCGATCCTTCAAGGCCTCAGCCTCTATGATTTTTCAGATTACAGGTATGTACCACCACATCAGGCCAGGACACTACCTATTAATTTTTACATGCATCTAATAATCAAAACTATTTAAAATATTCCTGCCTTTTCTTTTATTTAAAATATTCAATACTAAATTTCTGACATTGTTGGAGAGCATCTTCTCCTTCCCTCCTCCCACTCTGCCTGGGGCACTCACAGAAAGAAACCAGAAAAACTGGTCTGAAAATATACTAAAATTCACTCTACAGTCATTCATTTCTAAACAGAACAAAAAACAAACAAACAATTATACTGAAGCCAGAGACAGTGGAACAGGCCTGTCATCACCAATAACTTTGGAGGCTGAGGCAGGAGGACTGCAAATTGGAGGCCAGCCTCAGAATCTCAGTGAGAGTCTGTCTCTAAATAAAATATAAAAAAGGCTGGGGATGGGGCTCAAGAGTTCAATGTCCCTGGGTTCCATTCCTGGTACCAAAAAAATAAAAAAAAAATGCAGACTTCTTGTGCTCATGCTGGACAAACCTGGAAATGGATGAATACAGCAAAGACAAAGATGGAGGCAATGAGATTCCTGAGATAGAGGAGATTCTGGTGCGAGAAAACCTCTCTAAGGGATTGGACTTTGTCTGTGTTCATGGCCCAGAGATGGAACACTACAAGATGGCAACCTCCAATTCCATGTCTGTTGGCAGAGGAGGACACAAACGTGAAGGGAAGAACAAAGGGCTGGACTCCGCTGGGTCTTGGGCCTCCTCCTGGCCAAAGCAGAGGCAGGAGAACAGAATAAGCCAGGAGACTCACGGCACCAACAGTCACAGGGTCACAATCTGGATTTTTTTGGCACCAAGGATGGAACCCAGGGGCCCTCAGTCACTGAGCCCCACTCCCAGCCTATTTGTATTTCATTCACTGACAGCATCTCACTGAGTTGCTGAGGCCTTGCTGTTGCTGAGGCTGGCCTCCAAGTTGATATCCTCCTACCTCAGCCTCAGCAACAGGCAGAAAGGGGCCTGGCCTGAGGAAAAGGCAACAGACCAGCCAGGGACACTGCAGCACAGGGCACCAATGTCTGAGCACTTCAGAAATGGCATGAGACTGACTTTAGAACAAGAACACAGTGGGAAACACTGTCACCATGGCCCCTGCAACCCAGATCGGTGCTTCACTAAATGTGGCATCTGTGGGCAGAGTGGCTAACAGCTGGGGACTCAGATGTCCCAGTCTCTCCCTTGGACTGCATTTCCTGTCACCCCAGAGTTGGCACAGGAGGACTCATGTCACCTTCTGGATGGCCACTCAGATGGGCCATTTGTCCTGTAGACCACATGGACAGGATATCTGTGACAGAAACGCTGTCCTAGCTTTCCCTGGCCCCCTGGCATACCCGTGGTGGTCTTCTTACAGCCCCTCTCCCTGCCACCTGTGGCTGTGTAGGACAACCGCTGATGTTTCTATGGTAAAGAATCTGGAGACATGAAACCTTGAGCATTTTGTAAAGGAGAAAGTTCAGCAATCTCAGTAGGAGAGAGTAGGGACTTGTCCTGGCTCCTCTTGCCACCAATGACCTCTCTGAATCCCTGCACTTGCTCCGCTGAGCCATAAGTGGACCCTCAAACAGACCAACTCATCTCTGCCCCAGGGCCTTTGCACCCGCCAGGTTCTCAAGATGGACCTGTATCACTCTTCCCCAGTCACCCCATCTTCCTTCTCTGCTCTAATCTGACCCCGGGGCCCTGGGATAACACTGACGCTCACACACCTTAAGTTCTATCCCTTTGTATTATTAGCACCCACAGAAGCGCCTAGTGCTTAACAGCACCTTACTGACAAATGTCTGGAATGAAAGGTGGGTGACATCAATGGCAGGGTGTGGGCCTTAGAAACTTTCTGAATGTTTAACATGGTCATTTCTTGCAAATCACTACCCTCTGATCTCTAGGAAATGGGTTGTTTCATGCACTAGTGTTATGGGGGCAAGAGCCATGTGACATCTGTACTGTCCACTACCCTCCCAGCCTGGACTGTCCCAAACCTCAGGGAAGAAGGACCAACTGCACTCTCCACTCTAGGGGCCCTTCCACACCCCACTTTACAGGTCAAAAGCTGAGCCGTGGTGGCACTCCTGCTAACAGGAAAGCCTTTCAGCTGAAAGCTACCTGAGCCTGCTCCACCATCCTCTTGCCCGTCCTGGGGCTGTCCCCGTGGCCCCACCATTTTGGCTCCTTACAGCACCACTCAAAGCCCCCCAGGTAAGATCTCTGCCCCAACGAGGTACCAGAGGTGGCCAAGGAAGCCACCTCCATGTCTCAGTTGTCTGTGGCCTTCATCTCTCCCTAAGTCCTAAGGCACTCACTCTGAAGTCACACTGGCTAACTCAGGCTGAATGGCTGTGCCACCTTGCCAGACATTTTCTCAGCCTGTCTCCAAGGGACAGCAAATCATTCCTTCAAAACTGTCCCCTCACTCACCATCCTGCTCCAGAGCAAAGTGATCCTCTGGCTGGCTGCCACGGCCCAAGCCTTCGCTGACTGGTCCCCTATGGTCATCACTGCTCCCACTCTTTTTGAAGGCAGCCCGCCGCCAAAGCCAGGAGATCTTGGCAGACTCCTTAACTCCTACCCAGTTTCATCGCCACATCCACAGCTGGGGCCCAGCTGCTTTGCCCCCAGATCCTCAATTCACCTTAGATTTTCTGAAATTCTAGGAAGAGTCTCGTGTCACCTTTGCCTACTCTTCTGTAAGTGTCGCCGACACTCCTACCTGGGGTCCAGTCTTTCCCATGGGATCTCTCAGGCACCCTGCAGGGACTCATCTGCAGTTTCCTCAATTTGATGTCATGGCACTGAAAGCCAAGAACCAGCTCCACAGTCAATTCCAAAAAAACACAAAAAATGCACACAAATATTTTTCATGAGAGACTTCCCAGCAAAAATGAGATTCAGGGATCAGAGGCCAAAAGAAAAAGAAAAGAAAAGAAAGTCAATTTCCCTCTTCTAAGAAGTCTCACATGTTTTTCAATTCTTATTTTATTAAGATTTGTAAGCCAGGTGTCGTGGTGCATGCCTGCAATCCCAGTGGCTCTGGAGGCTAAGGCAGGAGGATTGCAAATTGGAGGCTAACGTCAACCAAATTGGGGCTCTAAGCAACTCAGCGAGACCCTGTCTCTGAATAAAATACAAAAGAGGGTTGGGGACGGGGCTCAGGGGTTAACTGTCCCTGAGTTCAATCCCCAGTGCCTTCCTCCCCAAAATGGCAATACTGTGGGTTGAACCCAGGAATAGTCATTCTACCCATGACTGTTTTGAGACAGGGTCTCACTTATTTGCTAAGGCTGTCCTTGAACTTGTAATCATCGAACTAACTGCTCCTTGCCTGAAAAAGTGGTTTGGTGTAGAAATTTCATTTTTAGAAACTTATTCGCTAAGAACAACTGCTAAAATATGTGCAGATGATTGCCCAAGGATATTCACTTCGATGCTAACTGTGACTGAGAAAGAACTGAAATGTCCACCAGAAGACAATAGACTAAAATCAACACTTCTTTATCTTTTCAGTGCAGGTTCCTGCTAAGAAATTTGAGGCAGGATTACTCTGTGGCATGCTAGCTGTCCTTGAAATATTCTTATAAGACATGAAAGTTTAGATATCATTTTGATTGTAAGTGTTGTTGTTGTTATTGTTATAATAATAATAATAATTATTATTATTATTATTATTATTATTATTATTATTATTTGGTACTAGGGATTTAACCCAGGACCACTTAACCCCTGAGCCCTGTCCCCAGCTCCTATTATATTTTATTTAGAGACAGGGCCTCACTAAGTTGCTGAGGCTGGCCTCCAGCTTGTGATCCTCCTGCCTCGGCCTCCTGAGCTGCTGGGATGACAGGCTTGAGCTTCTGCACTCAGCTATAATTTTAAACATTTGCACACTGAAAATTCAGAAGAAATGATTCTGAAACAGTTTTTTTCCCCCAGAGGAATACTCTGCATACATGAAAACTTCCTGCAGATGTGCCCAACGGGAGACAGGGTCCTTACCTTGGTCGGTGTTGATGGTGGTGGGGTTGAAGGCCTTCCCCAGGATGGTTTCACAAATGTTGCTTGAGATGGAGAGGGAAAAGCCAGAGCCCAGGCCGTTCCCTTTATAATGAAACTCATCCAAAAGGAGGACGATCAAGCCTGCCACAAAGAACTGCAGAATTAAAATAAATTAATTAATAAAAGTGAACTCTGTGTTACTGGCCCCAGTGCCCTGGTTCCTTCCATCTTCAATGACAGGGCTCTCTGCTATGAGGGCCAAATTAGAGACCCTTCTCAATCTGCCTCATGGGAATTCAGAAGCCAAAGCCAGGGTCTTTCAATTCTCTATTATTTTTTTTTAAATCTATTTTTTAGTTGGAGGTGGACACAACATCTTTTTTTTATTTTTATGGGGTGCTGAGGTTCGAGCCCAAGGCCTTGTACACACCAGGTGAACCTCTGCCACTGAGCCCCAGCCCCAATATTTTTTTTGTTTCTTAATTGTTTTGGGTTTGCAGGTGGACAGCAGGCCTTTATTGATTTCAATATTTCTCGTTGTAGATGGGCACAGTGTCTTTATTTGAATGATTTCTTTTTGGGCGGTGACCAGCCTCCAACCCGGGGCCTTACCCTGCTCAGGCCAGTGTTTAGCCTTGAGCCTAGCCCTGAGCCTGGCATGGCCCCAGGTCTGGCTGAGTACTGCTGGGGAGGAAGAGGGACAACAGGGTCACTCAGAAAGCGCGGTGAGAGTGGGGGTTCACCTGAGTGGTGATCAGAAGGCAGATCCCAGAATCCATCTTTGAGGGGGTCCCTGTCCATGCCTGTCATCACATCCATAATGGACTGGCCGATGGTGACAATAATGCCAAACACTAGGGTCCTAAGAAAATCTTGAGCAGAGTGTGGCAGGAATATAGATGACAAATACTGACACTGCCCATAGGCAAGTGCTTTACTAAACTTCAGACCAGTCATCCTAAATTCTTTTTTTAAAAAATGATCTTGAATTCTTAATATGGAAAAACATATTTAAAAAATTGTCAACGGTAAGGAGAAAACTTCTGAGGCTGTAGCTCAGTGGTAGAGGCACTGAGTTCCATTTTCAGGTTTGCAAAAATAAATATTAAAAACAAAGAGAGAAAGAGAAAAAAACACCCAATTTGGGCTTTAGAAAAATAATGCAAATTTTTTGTTTGTTTGTTTTGATTTTGGTACTAGGGATTGTACTCAGGGTCACTCAACCACAGAACCTCATCCCCAGCCCTATTTTGGTTTTATTTAGAGACAGAGTCTCACTGAGCTGCTTAGGGCATCGCTGTTGCTGAGGTTGGCTTTGACTCACAATCCTCCAGGATCAACCTTCCGAACTGCTGGAATTAGAGGTGCGCACCACTGCACTAAGCCAAGTATATTATAAAATGTCAAAAATAAAAATTAAAAAACAAAACCACTTATTAGTGCTTTAGAAGGATAATGCATTAATTTAAGGCATTGAATAATAAATGCATTACTTAATATTTAATAATGCATTACTTAATTCATTAATGATTAATGCATTAATACATAAATATATTCTACAATCTTGATTTGTGTCTGAAACTCACAATTTAAGTTAGATGGATTTCTCACTGAATTAGTTAACCTACTAACTTAAGATCTCAAAGACATGCTGTATGGAAGATGGCAGAGTAGAAAATTGTAAATATTGTTTTCTAAATAGCACATTCCAGTTAACAGAGGCTAGGCTTGGCTGACTCTGAGGCTGGACCCCATTATTGGGGCTGCCTATCATTTGATACAGCCAATACTCTTAACCTAGTTTAACAGCATGTAGAAACTGAGACTCCAGAACTATTATCTAAATTTCTTCCACATCAAAAAATCTAATCAACAGCAGAGCTGGACTGAGAGGATCACCTTTTTGCTCATTAAATCCTTTTAAATACAGAAGGAAAAATAGCACTTGCTAAATAACTACCATGTGTTAGGCACTGTGAGAGTGATTATTTAATTTAATCCTCTTTTTTTTTATATACTGAGGACTGAGCAGACGTGCTTCACCTCTGAGTCTCATCCCCAGCCATTTTTTATTTTATTTAGAAAAAGGGTCTCACTGAGGTGCTTAGGGCCTCACTAAGTTGCTGAGGTTGACCTCCAAATAGTGATCCTTCTGCCTCAGCCTCCAAAGCTGCTGTAATTAGAGGCATACTCCACAGCATCTGGCTTTGATTGAATACTTATGACAGCTCTGAAGTAGATGTCACCTCCTTCGTGAGGTATGGAAATCATGGCTGGTGAAGGGGTGACTTCCATGCACTGATCCTTCAAGTCCATGCTCTGGGGCATTCCTGCCCTCCCCTGCCCTGCCTGGCCTTCCCCCATTTCCAGCACCTCCCAGAAGTGCTCTCTCACTAACAGGCCATGGAGCACCTACAGGGTCGGCAGGCAAAGCACACAGGCCAAACTGGGCTGTTTTAATGCCCCCAATTTTAGAGCCAATTCAAATTCTCAACTAGACACCAGAAATTTACCCATGATCTTTCTTGAAGTTCTGGGCTCACGTTGAAGAGGGCTTGGTCTTTTGGGGTGTCACCCACTTCAATCATCTTGGTGCAAGCCAAGAGCTGCATGATGAGGCCCAAAGTGACCATTGCAGAGATACTGAGCTCCATGAGTGTGCCTAAGGAAACGGGCAGCCACAAAGCCCCTGTGAGCTCAAGAAAGCAAGACATTATTTAATAAAATGAACCTACAGAATTTAATGTGACCCCTTTTCCACATTGGATGGGCTTCAGGTTGCTGGCAGCAATTATAGCATAACACCCCAAAACCAAAGATAAGAACACAACTGAGTCCCTCTGTCGAGCCCACCAGAAACCATGTCATTCTGTTTGGAAACTCACGTACCCCTCAAGAGCCTGCTGCATTCCCATCCCCATGGACAGATCCATTCTGGATGGACAGAGGACAGAGAGGCCCGTCCTTCATCAGTTCATAAAACTGGAGAACATTCCAATCATTTCCTGACTCTGCAAATGGGGCTGGCACATTTGGATCTAGTTGGGAATCAACCTTCCCTTTCCATCATGTTCAGATGAGCTCTGATTCTGAGTGACTGGAACCTTTTTGGAACCCCATTTTTAAACCGTGTCCATCAAATGCACCATCAACATACACAAGAAAATCATTTCTAGACCCACAGGTGACTGGTTAGATTTGACCCTCCAATGTCACTCGTGGTTTTGATCCATATATTTCACCTGTAGATATAAAAAAGATGCAGCTGAGAAACCACTAGAGAGTTCTAGAGAGTGTTCTATGTCTACTCACCATCTCATTTCAGGGATTTCAAACACTCTAGTTTTTTTTAAGTTTTCAGAAATTCTCAAGCAGAGACTTATCTTGCTCTTCCAGGTTTTGTATTGCATTCAAACCCAACTCTAAAGAAGATGGTGTTTCCCAGGCTGAATGCACCGTTGATCAGGCTATTTGACATGGCACATGCAGACTTTCCAGGCCACAGAGCTGCCCATTCTCTTAGCTCCACAGAAAGGCTGTAGTTCAACTAAATGGTGCTGGTCCAGCAGAAAAGAGGCACATTTAGTCTGAGCCTCCCTCTGTTGGAGGCCAGAATCCCTCACATCAAGTAGAAAGGGTCCACAGAATCTGAGGCCATAATACCAAACAAAGGATCTGGAAACAAGTAGAAGCCAAAGGAGTGGCACATGGTTCTCCCCTCTCCCCCTTTCCCCAACAACAGCACAGGAGACCGGATTGACCTGACAGCAGACTAAGAAGATGAAAAGGGATGGCTCGCCACAGCACCTTTGCCTTCAACTGGATCTGCAGAAGAGGTAGAATCAGAGGACATGAAGTTTCCCAGTAAGTCATTAAAAATAGAGTCCAACAGACACTTTCTCTGATCACCAAGAAAGGCCAAGGTGGGCTGGGGGCACAGCTCCATGGGGAAGCACTTGCCGAGCATACATGATGTTCTGGGTTTAGTCTCCAACAGAAAACCTCCACCAAAAAAGCGAAGAAGCCAAACCATGCACCAAGCAGAGTCCTGAAAGGTGAGTCTCATGGTTTCTGTGAACAAAGCCAATGCGAAGATGTCCGTAGGTGTCACGTCTGGGAATGCTCATATTATACAGCATCATGATCTTCCCACTGCTTAAGTGAGTTCAATGGCAAAGCTGTACTCTTAACCATTGACATGAACAGTTTAGATCCTCAAGGAGGGGCAAGAGGAAGGCAAGTTCAAAGACAGCCTCAGCAAAAGTAAGGCAGTGAGCCACTCTATGGGACCCTGTCTCTCAATAAAAAAACAAACTAGGTCTGGAGACATCTCTCAGTGAGTGGTTGCTTCTGAGTTCAATCCTAGGCATAAGTAAGTAAGTAAGTAAGTAAGTAAGTAAATTCTTTCTGTTGTTGATATTTTTAAAATAATATTTAATCTTTATTTTATTTACCTCTTCTCTGATGTTTAGTATTTTTTCTTCTACTAGCTTTGGGTCAGGCATGTTCTTGATTTTCTACCTGCTTGAAGAGGAAGTCTTGGTTGTTTTCTTTTTTGATATAGATATGTACTGCTCTAATCTTAAAATTGCCTCTGCTCTATGATATAGGGTTTTTTATTTTGTGTTTCTATCATTTTTCTCAAGAATCTTTAAAAATTTCCATTCTGTTTGTCATTGACTCTGCTATTTGAGAGCTTTTTGTTATAATCGCAGACATGCAGGATGTTTCCGAAGTTCCGCCTGTTGTAGGTTTCCAGTTTTATTACATTGGGTTCAGAAAAAAAGTTATTTCAAATGATTTTTAGCTTTTAAAATTTGTTAAGGTTTTTTTATGACTTAATCTGTTGTCTATTCTGGAGAATGTTGTTGGTACTGTTGTGAAGAATTTGTCGTCTTTTGGTTTTTGTTGGAAAGTTCAGTTAAGCCTATCTGCTCTGCAGTGTACTTTAAATTCTGTGTAAAGCAAGAAGAGACAGAAGCAAGGTGTTGTGTATGTTGTATTTCTGATGAGAGGATAAAGTCTGTGAGATTTTCCAGAGTACTTATGGTTTTGTTTTTGTGACTTCTGGTAACAAATAGGGTTTATTGTGTGTGTGTGTGTGTGTGTGTGTGTGTGTGTGTAGGGGTGTTGTATGTTGTATTTCTGTGTGCATGCATACTCAGCGTTTGGTTATATCATGTGCATGCCTTCAGGAAGTGTAGAGTATATAGGAATGTATAAGCCTGCATTTGGAAAGTATACATTATAATTGCATGTCCGTCAGTACCTGGGTGATAACACGCAGGTGTATTTGTGGGTATGTATATATTTTTTTAGAAAGGAAGTGGTGGTGTGTGTATTTGGGGAAAGCATGGATAAAGGTGATTTATGCATCTGTGTTTTGGTTGGAATGGCAGTGAGTTGTGGGTCATGCACCTGTTTCTAAATGTGAGGTGTTTTAATGATATCTGTGGTGAAAGGGGTTTTAATGAGTGTGCATCTTAACATGTATGTGCCTCAGCAAGACGTGTTCACATGTCTCTGTGGCTGGGTGGCATGTGTGCATAAAAATCTCTTTGAACTTCCCTAAGATTAAGTGGAACCAGAAATACCCTGATTACAAAAATGTAACATTCTTAACCCTAAATGACACAGGTACAACCACCCACATACACACATAAACATGAGTCCATATTCCCAGAATCACTTGATACGCAAACACCAACTCCAAAAAACACATAAAGTTTCTCAACCCTCTCCAAATGTACACAACAATGATGTCACCTACAATCTACTCATTGTCATTTCCCAAATACATACATAACACATGTATTGCCTTAATACATATATTTTACCCTGCACTCTAATGTCACACCCTTCCCTAAACAAAAAAATGAAATTAAATTAAAAAATCAATATTTTGTGAATATCGAAAAGTATTCACCAAAATACTCCATTCAAACACTCTTCTTAATAATTATTCACAAGTCCCACCATGTCATAATAACCCATATACACTGTCAGTACCTAATCCTCTTAACTTGTATTCCCATATAAATATAACTTCTATATTATCTCAGTGGAAACACACTCTACCCATCTACTATTTGAGAATGAATACTCAGCCATCACACTTCCTAAATACTTTCACAGTCCTAGATTATACAAGTCTGGGAACACACATGTCCATCTGAATCTACAAACCCACAGTACTCCCACAGACCTAAAGTACATGCAGCCACTCTCTCACTATTAAAGGGCACAGAACTCATTATTAATGTACAAAACTGCTCATTCTTTCTGATATACTCAGCTAACAGCACACAACACTGTGGAGCTCTAAAATCCTCAATAGCATAAACTTCCTATCTTCCAGATGCCTGACTCTAAACCCAGAGTTCCTCATGCCCAAATTAATACAAATATACAGCAAAATCCAAACAATTCCAATCAATAACCTTCCTTACAAAGTCTCACACATATTCCAGTCGCCTCCATGAAACACTTAAAATATATATGAAGTAGGACTGAAGAGGCTGGATACCACAGGAATTTTCAGAAAGCAGGTTTATTGGATGTTGCCAATCAGTCCAGAGTGTGGCTCATGCCTGAAATATTCTAGGGACAGATAATTTCAAAATATTTTGACTTTTTTTTGTCCCATGGGGGAAAAGGGTTTGAAGATTCACTTGACAAGTGTTTTTCATTCCATTCTCTAGGCCAGACAGAGGTTTCACACGTATTTACCAAAAAAAAAAAAAAAAATATCTGGCATTTACAAGAAAGGGGAAGTTCCCAACAACAGTAACCTTTGCATTCTTGCTGCTGATCTGACAAGAGAAGAAGCTTAATTATGGCAAGGGTCTTTTGGTTGAGAGTATCTGGTGTGCTTCAGATACACTCATCTTCAGACCACACATCAATCAGTATCACCCATAAAGCAATCACACAAACACTCCCTCAGTAACTGAATGGAGCAAACAAATTACTTATTAACATGACAACAATTTGTATTCTCAAATGAAAACATTTACAATCACCTCTATTTTGCAAACATGCACATACACAGAATGCCTCAGAATATGAAGTTCAACAACAAATCTCAGATGTACAGACCCTGCTTACTCCTCCTACATACTCACAAAGGACACCCCTCCATTCCCAAAAATAACATGATCACCTCAAAGCCCTAAACAAGAAAATACACAGCAGTCCACTTGAGACATTATCAACAGAATCTATACACATCTATGTGCCACATATACATAATTCTAAACACCCCAACATACCCCATGATTCCATTCTCTCCAAATCTCTGAACACCAAAGATTATGTCCCTAAATTCTGACCTAGACATCAACATACACATACATTCTAAAATCTGAAAATGCACAGATCCAACACATAATAGTAAGACAACATCCTAACTCCTCTCAAATGCATTCACAATAGTCATGTTCACAATAGTCCACAATGCCAACAACACCTACAGACGCACCACTAAAACCCTAAACACATGTCCTGCCAGAAAGGTACTCAGCCAACAATGACCAAAGAAATCACTCAGAAAATATTTACACACGACAACCAAACAGTCCCACACAGGAGAATTTATGGTGTCTTGTTTCATATCCTTTCCATACCTATACACATGAAACACATAAAAGCACAAAGTCCTGGTGCTAGAGAAAAAAAGTTCATGTGTTTTCTCTCTCTCTCTCTGTCTCTCTCTCTCTCTGTCTCTCCTTCTCTCTCTTTCTCACACACACACACACACACACACACACACACACACACATAAACAAACACACACACACACACATACAGAACATTACATACATAATCTGAACACTGACACACCCAGTTCAAGGATATTATCTTGTGGGCCCTGCACACAGAGGTAGAGGGGTGAAGATGCAGATTTCAGGCACATACCTTGCTCTTGAAAATGTAAGAAAATATAAAAGTGAAAAGGAAAGAGCACATTCCCTCCCATAAAACTGAAAGGTACTTGCCAGCCACTCAATAACTCCTCAATATAGAGAAAACTCTTCAAATAATAAGAGAGTACTCTCAGATAATGCTTCTGGAGATGAAGGTACTCTGGGACATTTAAGGGGTTTCTAAAAGAGAGAATCACCCCAAATAGATTCTTTTGAGTATCCACCATCAGCCGAGATGGATATCTTCTAGCTAGAAAGCCAGACCATTGTGCAATGTGTGTTCCAATGCCAGGGCTTGACTTGTTCACCTGGGCTCCCCCCTAAGACACATCAGATCCAATTTATGAGTGGGGTCTGCAGTGTTCTCAAACAAGAGGCCTTTGGCATCCTTACATGTCCAAATTATAATCTGAAGATATTACTGGCATGTTTGTTGGTCAAAAAATTAGTGAGTAAATTGTCAGCTTTTCTGTGTTACCTTCAGACAGAAGAGGTGAATCTGGTTAGAGGAAGGTCTGGGGCCTCTTATATTTTGGACAGCAGCTGTCATAATCACTTTCCAAACCTGTGATAATATACCTGAGATCACCACATTCAAAGGAGCAGAGATTTATTTTGGCTCATGGTTTCAGAGATTAGAGTCCATGGTCACTTGGCCCTCTTACCTCTGGACCTATAGCAAAGCAGAACATCTGGCCAAGAGTGTATGGCATAGGAAAACTGACCACCTCATGGCTGCTGGGAGGCAGAGAGAGACAGAGACAGAAGTGCATTAGGGTCCCAGTACCCCATCAGTGGCACATTCTCAATGAGGTAATTTTAATCAAATGGGCCCCAGTTTCCACAAGCTTCCAACACCTCTCAATAATGACTTCAGCTGGGAACCAGATGTTTAAGAGGTGAGCCTTTGAGGAACACCAAATGTTAATGCCAGAATATCTATTCCTTGGCCCCAAAAGCTCATGTCTGTCTCACAGCAATAAATAATTAAAAATAAATAAATAAACAAGCATTTGGACTCCAAGAGTCCACAAATATCAACAGTGCATTCTCAATAGTTTTTGCCCAAAGTCTCTTCTGAGACTCAAGGGAACATAGTGACGCTGAACCCTGAATTGAACGTTTTTTTTTTTCTGCCATTCTCTTCTTTTTAATTTATGAGTATAGCTTTCTTTTCTCCCCACACCCTCAACCCTATCTTAAAGAATAACTATAGAGTCAGTAAAAAGCACGAAAGTCAGTTAAAAGGGCCCTTGCACTGGGCACTCCACCTTTCTATGTCACAGGAAATGTCCAAATTAAAAGGTATTGGCAGAAGTGTACAGAAGACACTGACTAGGAGGGAAGCCAGACACACACACCTTCAGAATTGCAAGCATATAAAAAATCACATTATCTTAGATTCGCAGGTCTGGGATGTGTCAGGGTCCACTGGACCCAGATATAACCCACAGAATCCCAACTACTTTAAATAACAGTTTTTTAAAAGAGAGAGAGAGAGAGAAAGAGAGAGAGAGAGAGAGAGAGAGAGAGAGAGAGAGAGAGAGAGAGAGAGAATTTTCTAATATTCATTTATTAGTGTTGGGCAGACACAACATCTTTATTTTTATGTGGTGCTGAGGATCAAACCTAGCACTGCACACATGCCAGGCGAGTGCGCTACCACTTGAGCCACATCCCCAGCTCCTTAGTGACATCTATTTTTAGTTGTCCATCAATATTTATTGATTTATATATGGTTCTAAGAATTGACCACTGTGCCTCACACATGCCAGGCACTCTCTCTACCACTGAGCCATGACTCCAGACCCCTCTAAAGGACAGTCTGTCAACACCAGTAAACTGTGCTTGTGTCCACCTGCCCAAGACTGCGAGAACAATTCCACATAACACACTGTATACACTTTCACTCAGCAGTACTAAGCAAGATAAAACCAGGAGCTAGCCATTCATCTCTGAAATGCTGAATTGTTGCCAATGAAGCCTTTTCCTCTCCCACCTCTCTGCCTCTTCAGTTACTGACTTTCATGCGTGGAAGCAAAGCAGAAGAATCAAACCTTTTGTAGCTGCATTGGCTGCAATCCTCATTAATAATCAAAAAAAATGTTAACACATTTCAAAGATACATCTACGCAGGGGAAACACAACTAACCCAAAGGGAAGAAGAGGACAGTAGTAAGGAGGAAACTGAAAAAGCACAGCAGGCACACGTTAAGTCTAGTGCTCCATTAAGTCTAGTGCTCCAGGTGTGAAACTAGGGCACCGGATGGTGTAATATGGGTGCCCTAGAACTTGAGCATCCTTAACCCTCCAGCTTGGTCTGATGTGGGACCACTCCCTAGAGCTTCTGTGCTCACTGACTTTCACTTACCTGAGCAGGTGTTCATAGGCCTGCCACTGCTAACCTCCACCACAACACTGGCTCCACTCTCATAGTTTGATAAATCACTGTTTCTGGGGTTACTGGGTTGCACTCTGAATGTGATATGCACATCCTGTTCACCAGCGTTTCCTCTGAAGTATGAATGCAAACCTTCACAACCCCTCAACTCTTCACTCTGTAAGCCTGATAACCAGCATCACATGGACAATAACAAGGTCAGCTTAGAATGAGGACAGTAGCCAGACCCACCTAGACCATGGCCTCTGTGAGCCCATATGATGTTAGTTACACAGCAAAATGAATCTGGACATAGGATTCTGAGGCTGCCTTTTGTACGCAGGGCACCCTGATAATCTCTCCACAAGTCATTGAGCCTGCTAAGGGTGGTGTCCTTCCCATTCCTGAGATGCCTAAAGGTGGCTTCTGTGTAATGGAACTGATCTCTTTACCAACCACACCATTTTTGGCCCCAACATTACAAAGTTTTCTTTTCTGGAAAACCTGCAAGTATTTTAAATCTTTCTACCCTGGCTTTTGCTCCTGATCCCCATGGTATATAAGGCTGAAAGCAGCTAGAAATACCCAGGTCATATCTCAAATGCTGTACTGCCTTTAATATTCCCTGCTGGATAAATTAGTCTGTGTTTTTAGTTGCCTTTTACATCACTGTGACCAAAAAAATCTAACAACAACAATTAGAGCAGGAGAAGTTTATGTAGCTCATAGTTTCAGGTCTCACTCCACTGACCACCAACTGCATAGCTCTGGGGCCAACGTGAGGCAGAACATAGTGGGGGAAGTGTAGGGAGTGGGAAAGCAGCTCAGCATATGGCAATGAGGAAGCGAGAGAGAGAAATCTGCTCACCAGGGACAAACTATGAACCCTAGATCCGTTTCCTCCACTTGATCCTCCTCTTTGTCCTCAGCCTGGGTGGGCTTATCTATCTGACTGTGGGTGACTGGGAAGGCGAGAATAGGCCGATGGCGTGGCTTAACCTTTTTATTAGACCACCTTGGGCCAGCTCGGGTTGACTCTGTTCCTAAGGCTAATAAGCGGAGCTCAGAGTCAAGAGATCTTGATTCTTTTAGAAGTTGGATGTGTTCCCGTCTCTGTTGGAGAGACTTGCGCAAGGGAGCCAGGTTAGGCAAGGTAAGTGGAGAAAAAATATCTGATGGGGCAGTTGGCCCCTAAAGGGCCAGAGCACAAAAGGCAGGAAGGATATAGGAGGGAGGTGGATGTGTAAGTCCTATAGGCTGTGGCAGGGTCCTGAGAGGTGGCGGGTCTTCTGAATGGTAGCGAGCTGCTTCCTTCTCCAAGGTAGCCTCCTCCCCAGGGGTCAATATGTCTCTGGGATTTAAAACTGGATAAAGGCGGTTGGTAGCTGTTGGAGCCTTATTCATTAGGGTGGGATTTTGAGGGGGTTCCGGAAGGTTCCCAGGGTCCTAGGGTGACTGAGAAGGATCTATGTCTATACTAACTGAAGGGCATGCTGAGGGGGGACGAGAGAGATGAGAGGTCTTTTGCATAGCCTCTTCCCCAATCCTGACAAGTTTTAAGGTACCATTGTCAAAGGGTAAACTTTTAAGAATTTCATTAATTAAGTTCCAGTAAGTAAAGGTGGCAACAGGCACCTTTTCTGGGCCAAAGGATTCATAATAATCTTTTAAACAGTCTCCTACTCTAAGCCATCTTTTACCATCAATGGTCGCTTCAAGGGAAAACCATGGACACAATTCTCCTATGTATGAAAAGAATAATTTTAAGTCCTTTTTCTTAACACATGCCACCCATGTCTTCAGGGCCTCCTTGAGGCCTGACAAAAACAAATCATGTGACAAAACTGCTTGTCCCATGGTGGGTCACTCACTGTGCGTCGTCCCCACTTTCCTCCTGGATCTGTCTCTCGGTCGTGTCTGCCAAGGCGATCGCAAGCTCCGCTTGGTCATGTGTCCCTGGAGGATGGTGTTCCTTCTCAGTCAAAGGCTCCAGCCCCAATCTTTGGGCGCCAAATGTTCTGACCCACAGGACACATCAATGTGGGTGGTGAACCTAGGTGGGGAGGAATGAAGGGACAAGAGACACGAAGGATGAAAGCAAGACAGGAGTTCTGATCAAGCTGCAAACTTTTATTGTTCACACAGGGGTATTTATATGCTGGGGATGGGGAAGCTCTCTAATCAGCAATTGCTGGATGTAGGTGGTAAAACTGGCAGCTGCAAGATGTCTGATGTTCCTGATAGCCACAGGATGTTTCAGGGAGATAAGTAGCTGCAGGATGTCTCCCAGGCAGGATGTCACCCAGGGGGCTGTTTCTTGTAAATGTCAGGCTATTCTTTGAAGGAGAATTTCCTTCTAGCCCCTGACACCGTACCTCCCAGAAAAAGAAAATGAATTAACAGAGAAGAGTTCACACTGATCCTCACTGAAGTTCCCCACCCCACTCCACCCACAACATCCAAAAATGGCCTTAATAGTCATTGCAGCCACGTTGATGCAGCACCTCCTATGTGCTAGGGACTGCTCTGCATTAAAAAACTCCAGGATACACACCAGTATCTCCATTTAAGAAAGAAACTGAGGCACAGAAAGATTTATTAACTTACCCATGATCACACAGCTCAAGAGAGGCCCAGAGGGGTTTTAAACCCGGGACATTTGGTTTTACTCCAGACCCCTCAAACCAAAGATGCAGTAAGTGGGAGGAGAACATCAGACATATGATCCACCTATGGCAGGAGGTGACTTGGGCGAGTGGAGCCTTCTGTGACACAGACAGTGTACCCCCTCGGGGGCTGCCTCACCTGGTCCTGAGAGGCCCACTCAGCCTGGGGGACAAGAGAGCCCCCTCCCAGCCTTTTTGTTTAAGAGAATGTTCACTTACCTGAGCTGCAACGTCCCCACTGCTCTGAGGAGGCGGGGCCACGTCATGTCAGAGATCCTTAGAGGTGACCTCATTTAAAGAAATAAGCCTGTGGCCAATTGTCTGAGATTGATTAAGTCAGGGGCCAGCACAGGGAGCCAGCAGAGGGGACACCATTGTAGAGATGACGCAGAGCAGGGTCCAAGGGCCTGGGGCATGGCCTGATCATGGCCCGGTGGCTCCCAGCTGACATGCTTCCTGCGCGGGAGATCCTGGAGACTGCCTTCATGGTGATTTTCAGGTGCATGCGTGGGAGGCCCTGCTTGCTCCAGCCTCAGGGTAGGACAGAAAAGATTTCAGGCCTAATCAGACTATGGGCATGAGCAGGATGGTGGCCAGCAGAAGAAGACATCAAGGGCCTCCGTCTCACAGCAGTTTATGCATTGTTTGTTGAGCCCCTACCATGCATCATATGGATGTAGCTGGAAAGTGGATTTTTAGCATGTGTAAAGGACCTGAGGCAGCAGTGGGCTTGGTACATTTGAGGCTGTGTGGGGAGTTGAGGCTGGCCTGAGCCAGGATATGCCTGGGGATAGCTGCACCAGATGAGGCAGTTTGGGAACTGATTGACTTCTTTCCCTTGTGCTCCACCTGTCGAACAAGCAAGGCATAGAGATGAAGATCTTTCACATGACAGATGAAGAGTCTGAAGGTCAGAGTGGTAAAGGCATTTCCAGGTCCCGAAGGTAATACATGGCAGAGTTGGAATTCTCACCGAGGTCTGCTTCTAGAGCAGTTTACGTGTCCCTTCTAGCATGACTTTCTGACAAGTCCAGACGCACCCAAACTCAACCTCCTGTATCTGGTTTGGAGAGTCTCAGGTACATGAGTCATATAAGGCCCTGATAAGTCCTTCTGCAAAAGAAGTTTCTAATATTTCTTTAACCCAGCACTTGCAACGTTCATTTGAACATAAGAGCCTTATAAGTGTGACTAGAATGAAGACATTTCAGAAGTGACCTTGGGAGACACTGGTCTTGGTAACCCACAGAAGTCTCAATTAGTCTTTCTGATCTTGGGGAAGAGAATTCTGGGTATATTTTCTAGACTCAGTAAGATGGTGAAGGGATGGAGAGAGATTCAAAGGACTAAGGGGGGTATTTCAGAGCGGGAAGGAATCCCTAGGAGGACCCTAAGGGGGACTCTGAAGAGATTTCCTCCCTCACTTCAGAGAACAGAACCAGGGCACATGAGGGTAGGAAAGGGGTTGGAGACTGTACCTGAGGTGGGCCATCTTGGTCGGAAGTGAGCTCCCCACCACCAGCAGTGTGCAATTAGAAACTGTTGCATTAACCTACCAGCAGAACAGGCCCAGTGGCCCGCCATCCCCCCAATTGGGGAAGGGGCAGAGTCGCCTCCAGCGCCTGCTAGGTAGACAGACCTGTAACCAACAGACAGAACAGGCCTAACGGCCCACGGAGGGACAGAGCCGCTGCTCGCGCCTGCAAGGTAGGAGGACCTGTGACCACCGAAAGAACAGGCCCACCGAAAGTACAGGCCCAGCGGCCTGCTGGTGTGGTAGGCATATTGCCCCAATTGGAGGAGGGGCAGAACAACCGCCAAAGCCTGCGAGGGAGACTTTGCAACTATACAGAGCAATATAAATATATAGGGGAAAAAATCAATAACACAACAGTTTCACCAAGCAGAAAGAAACGCGATCAGTAAGAAAAGACAAAGAAAGAAAGGACCACAAGCAATGCAGGTCAACTCAACTTTAGAAGAGGTAATATCTGCAGCAGATGGAATGTCAGATAAAGAATTCAGTATATACATGCTTCAGATGATCTGGAGTCTCAAGGAAGACATTAGACAGCAAAATCAGACAATGAAAGACCACTTCGACCACTTCGACGATGAATTACATAAACAAATCCAAGAAGCAAAAGATCAATTATACAGGGAGATAGAGGTTATAAAAAACAAACCAACAGAAATCTTAGAAATGCAGGAAGCAATAAACCAACTTAAGAACTCAATTGAGAATACTACCAGAAGAGTAGAACACTTAGAAGATAGAACATCAGACAATGAAGACAAAGTATTTCAATTGGAGAAGAACATTGACAGCTCAGCAAAACTGTTAAGAAACCATGAGCAGATCATTCAAGAAATATGGGATAACATAAAAAGACCAAACTTAAGAGTCATTGGGATACAGGAAGGTATAGAGGTCCAAACCAAAGGAATGTGCAATCTATTCAATGAAATAATATGAGAAAACTTCCCAGACTTGAAGAATGAGACAGAATCCCAAATCCTAGAAGCCTACAGGACGCCGAATGTGCAAAATCATGAGAGATCCACACTTAGACACATTATAATTAAGATGCCCAACATACAGAATGAGGAGAGAATTTCAAAAGCTACAAGAGAAAGGAAGCAGATTACATTTAGGGGTAAACCAATCAGGATAACAGCTGACCTTTCAACACAGACTCTGAAAGCTAGAAGATCCTGGAATAACATATTTCAAACACTGAAAGAAAATGGGTTCCAACCAAGAATTGTGCATCCAGCAAAATTAAGCTTCAGGAAGGAAGATGAAATTAAAACCTTCCATGATAAACAAAAGTTAAAAGAATTTGCAGCTAGAAAACCATCTCTTCAAAACATCCTCGGCAAAATATTACAGGAAGAGGAAATGGAAAATATCAATGAAAACCAACAGCGGGAGGTAGTACAGTAAAGGGGGGGGGGATAATCAAAGAGGAAAACAAACCATGTTTAGTAACATAAATAAACAAATATGGCTGGAAAAACAACTCATATCTCAAAAACAACCCTAAATGTTAATGGCTTAAACTCGCCAATAAAGAGACACAGGTTAGTCGAATGAATCACAAAACAAGACGCAACAATATGCTGCCTTCAGGAGACGCATTTGATAGGAAAAGACATAAATAGACTGAAGGTGAAAGGTTGGTAAAAATCATATCACTCACATGGACTTCGGAAACAAGCAGGAGTGTCCATACTCATATCAAATAAAATAGATTTCAAGCCAAAGTTAATCAAAAGGGATAAAGAGGGACACTACATACTGCTCAAGGGAACCATACACCAACAAGACATGACAATCATAAATATATATGCCCCAAACAATGGTGCAGCTATGTTCATCAAACAAACTCTTCTCAAGTTCAAGAGTCCAATAGACCACCATACAATAATCATGGGAGACTTCAACACACCTCTCTCACCACTGGACAGGTCTTCCAAACAACAGTTGAATAAGGAAACTATAGAACTCAATAATATAATTAATAACCTAAACTTAATTGACATATATAGAATATAGCACCCAACATCAAGCAGTTACACTTTTTTTCTCAGCAGCACATGGATCCTTCTCAAAAATAGATCATATATTATGTCACAGGGCAACTCTTAGACAATATAAAGGTGTAGAGATAATACCATGCATCTTATCTGATCATAATGGAATGAAATTGAAAATCAACGATAAAATAAGGAAGGAAAAATCATGCATCACTTGGAGAATGAACAATAGGTTACTGAATGATCAATAGGTTACAGAAGACATCAAGGAGGAAATTAAAAAATTCTTAGAGATAAATGAAAACACAGACACAACATAACGGAATCTATGGGACACATTGAAAGCAGTTCTAAGAGGAAAATTTATTGCTTGGAGTTCATTTCTTAAAAAAAGAAAAAACCAACAAATAAATGATCTAATACTTCATCTCAAAATCCTAGAAAAAGAAGAGCAAAACAACAGCAAAAGAAGTAGAAGGCAAGAAATAATTAAAATCAGAGCTGAAATTAATGAAATCAAAACAAAAGATACAATTGAAAAAATTGACAAAACTAAAAGTTGGTTCTTTGAAAAAATAAATAGAATCGACAGACCCTTAGCCACGCTAACGAAGAGCAGAAGAGAGAGAACTCAAATTACTAGCATACGGGATGAAAAAGGCAATATCACAACAGACACCTCAGAAATACAAACGATTATCAGAAATTATTTTGAATCCTTATACTCCAATAAAATAGAAGATAGTGAAGGCATCCATAAATTTCTTAAGTCATATGATCTGCCCAGATCGAGTCAGGAGGATATTGACAACCTAAACAGACCAATATCAATGGAGGAAATAGAAGAAACCATCAAAAGACTACCAACTAAAAAAAGCCCAGGACCGGATGGGTATACAGCAGAGTTTTACAAAACCTTTAAAGAGGAACTAATACCAATACTTTTCAAGCTATTTCAGGAAATAGAAAAAGAGGGAGAACTTCCAAATTCATTCTACGAGGCCAACATCACCCTGATTCCTAAACCAGACAAAGACACTTCAAAGAAAGAAAACTACTGACCAATATCTCTAATGAACCTAGATGCAAAAATCCTCAATAAAATTTTGGCGAATCGGATAAAAAAACATATCAAAAAAAATTGTGCACCCTGGTCAGGTAGGATTTATCCCTGGGATGCAAGGTTGGTTCAATATATGGAAATCAATAAATGTTATTCACCACATCAATAGGCTTAAAAATAAGAACCATATGATCATCTCGATAGATGCGGAAAAAGCATTCGACAAAGTACAGCATTCCTTTATGTTCAAAACTCTAGAAAAACTAGGGATAACAGGAACATACCTCAATATTGTAAAAGAAATATATGCTAAGCCTCAGGCTAGCATCATTCTGAATGGAGAAAAACTGAAGGCATTCCCTCTAAAATTTGGAACAAGACAGGGATGCCCTCTCTCACCACTTTTGTTCAACATATTTCTCGAATCACCAGCCATAGCAATTAGACAGACGAAAGAAATTAAAGGCATGAAAATAGGAAAAGAAGAACTTAAATTATCACTATTTGCAGATGACATGATTCTTTACCTAGCAGACCCAAAAGGGTCGAAAAAGAAACTATTAGAGCTAATCAATAAATTCAACAAAGTGGCAGGATATAAAATCAATACACATAAATCAAAGACATTCCTGTATATCAATGACAAATCATCTGAAATGGAAATGAGGACAACCACTCAATTCAGAATATCCTCAAAAAAAAAAAAATAAAATACTTGGGAATCAACCTAACAAAAGAGGTGAAAGACTTATACAATGAAAAACAGAACCCTAAAGAGAGAAATAGAAGAAGATCTTAGAAGATGGAAAAATATACCCTGTTCATGGATAGGTAAAACTAACATCATCAAAATGGTGATATTACCAAAAGTTCTCTATAGGTTTAATGCAATGCCAATCAAAATCCCAACGGCATTTCTGGTAGAAATAGAGAAACCAATCATGAAACTCATATGGAAAAATAAAACACCCAGAATAGCAAAAACAATGCTAAGCAGGAAGTGTGAATCAGGCAGTACAGCTATACCAGACTTCAAAGTATACTACGGAGCAAGAGTAACAAAAACAGCATGGTACTGGTACCAAAACAGGCGGGTGGACCAATGGTACAGAATAGAGGACACAGAAACCAATCCACAAAATTACAAAAGGGGCTAAAAGCATGCAATGGAGGAAGGCTAGCATCTTCAACAAATGGTGCTGGGAAAACTGGAAATCCATATACAACAAAATGAAACTGAATCCCTTTCTCTCACCATGCACAAAAGTTAACTTAAAGTGGATCAAGGAACTTGATATCAAATCAGAGACATGGCATCTGAAAGAAGAAAAAGTTGGCTATGATCTACATACTATGGGGTCCGGCTCCAAATTCCTCAATAGGACACCCATAGCACAAGAGTTAATAACTAGAATCAACAAATGGGACTTACTCAAACTAAAAAGTTTTTTCTCAGCAAAAGAAACAATAAGAGAGTTAAATAGGGAGCCTACGTCCTGGTAACAAATTTTTACTCCTCACACTTCAGACAGAGACCTAATATCCAGAATATACAAAGAACTTAAAAAATTAGACTATAAGATAACAAATAACCCAATCAACAAATGGGCCAAGGACCTGAACAGACATTTCTCAGATGAGGACATACAATCAATCAACAAGTACATGAAAAAATACTCACAATCTCTATCAGTCAGAGAAATGCGAATCAAAACCACCCTAAGATACCATCTCACTCCAGTAAGATTGGCAGTCATTAGGAAGTCAAACAACAACAAATGCTGGCGAGGATGTGGGGAAAAGGGTTCACTTGTACATTGCTGGTGGGACTGCAAATTGGTGCGGCCAATTTGGAAAGCAGTATGGAGATTTCTAGGAAAGCTCGGAATGGAACCACCATTTAACCCAGCTATTCCCCTACTCGGTCTATTCCCTAAAGACCTAAAAAGAGCACACTATAGGAACACTGCTACATCCATGTTCATAGCAGCACAATTCACAATAGAAAGACTGTGGAACCAACATATATGTCCTTCAATAGACGAATGGATAAAAAAAAAAATGTGGCATTTATACACAATGGAGTATTACTCTGCATTAAAAAATGACAAAATGATAGAATTTGCAGGGAAATGGATGGCATTAGAGCAGATTATGCTAAGTAAAGCTAGCCAATCCCTTAAAAACAAATGCCAAATGTCTTCTTTGATATAAGGAGAGTAACTAAGAACAGAGTAGAAACGAAGAGCATGAGAAGAAGATTAACATTAAAAAGGGATGAGAGGTGAGAGGGAAAGGGAGAGAGAAGGGTAATTGCATGGAAATGGAAGAAGACCCTCAGGGTTATACAAAATTACATACAAGAGGAAGTTAGGGGAAAGGGGACAAAACTATAAGGGGGAGAAATGAATTACACTAGAGGGGGTAGAGAGAGAAGAGGGGAGGGGAGGGGGGAGGGGGGATAGTAGAGGATAGGAAAGGCAGCAGAATAAAACAGACACTAGTATGGCAATATGTAAATCAATGGATGTGCAACTGATGTGATTCTGCAATCTGTATACAGGGTAAAAATGGGAGTTCATAACCTACTTGAATCAAACTGTGAAATATGATATATCAAGAACTATGTAATGTTTTGAACACCCAACAATAAAAATTAATTAAAAAAAAAAGAAACTGTTGCATTACACTGCTGAAGGTCACTTCCTCTAGGATTCTGGGCTTCAGGGTAAAGAAAGCCACCCCACCTGGGCCATGCTCAGTCCCCCCTTCTCTCCAGAGTGGGCACAAAGAAGCCAGGCATGGCACATTCATGACATTAGGAAAATCCTTATAAATAAAATAGTTCCTTTGAAAGCTGAGCTCTCCACAGTCCATCTCCTCTGGACAGGAATAAAGCCAAGCCCGTGACTCCAGTGTCACCTCCCTCCATCGACTAGAGGAAACGTTCATTTTAAGAAGTATAACAAGAAAAGTGAGTGACATATATTGACATTTTAAAAAGTGTGTGAGCAGTGGGGGCACGACTTGCTGGAGAGACCCAGAGAGAGGAGGAGAGAGAAGCCACACCAGTCCCTTAAATCTCCGCTCAACCTGGAGGGCTCAGGCTCCTCTGTCGCCCAAGGGCTGCAGCTCGGTGTCCCCTTCACCAAACAGGAGGTCGAGGTGGCAAGGGGCGGGTGGGGGGCAGGGCCATGAGCCTGGAGTTCCCTGACTCCTAAATCAGGTTCCCAACTGGCGGGGCTCTGGTGGCTCTGGGGGACTGTCCTGGGAGGGCAGGCATGATATCTGGCCAAAGGAGACCAGGGATCAGGTCCCCTCAGCTTTCCAGCCAAGCTGTGGCTCAGGGACACACACGGACCTGCCTCGTGCCAGCACCACTGCCACCTGCCCCCACCATCACCTGCACCTCTGGAGTGAGCGCAGCCCGGGGTGGGGTGCAGAGGCATGGGACGGATGTCCACGGAGACCATTCTAGGGAGGACCTGGGGCCACCTCTACGCCCTCTCCAAGGTGAGGGGCGAAGGTGCTGGGCCTGGGGACTTGCTGGGCACTGAAAGGGACAATGCCCTGGGGATTCGTGGGCTCCAGGACTGAAGCCAGCCTCAGGCCTCCACCGTGTCGGCCTCTCACACTGTCCTCCTAGTGCAGCATGCACACACACATGCATGTGTGTGGGACAGCGCACGCTCACTAGCGTGGATGTCACACCCCTGCACCAGCATTACTGCCCGAGCAGAAGGGACTGGCAGGGTCAGTTCACCTGCACATGCGCAGACCATGTGCACCCGCCCCATGATGCATGCACCGCCCCACCCACACCCGTTCTGTCTTACTCAGGAGCCCACTTACGTGCACACAGGTGGACAGACCCTCGTTCTGCCCCACGTCCCACACTCCCAGCAGGTGCCCATCCAGCACAGGCCAAACCCACGGGGCGTAGCGCACCCAGTGACGGTGGCCTCCCCACCTCCCAGCACCCCACCTCATGGAGCCCCACTCCCTGATCAGTGTTTGAACAGCTGTCCTTTGTCCCCTGAGCGCTGGGGGAGCAGGCCATGGGCGGCCTCGAGGGAGAATGTCACCCTCTCCAGTCCCTCCTGCCCCCAGCCTGCCTTTGTCAACCAGGACAGTGCTCGGGGGGAACCTGCTGTCCTGCCCTCCTAGCTGGTTTCCCCGCCAGGGCCCTGGGCAATGAGTGAGCCTCGGGCATTTTTCCTCACCCCGTCGCCCTTGCCCAGGACTTATCAGTGGGCGTGAGTAGAGAGGCCAGGGGCTGACACTCGGGGAGGCCTGTTCTAGAAGCATCCACCCGTCCCTCCCCTTCCTCTCCACCCGCCCAGCCCCTCACATCTGCTGGTGGCCCCACCTCTCAGCCTTTGTCCAGGCTGTTCCCCGCCCCCAACTCGCCCCTTGGCAAGGACCCCTAGCCTCCCTCTCCAGGAAGCCCTCTGGGTTCTCTTCCCTCTTGGCCTAGAGGTGCCTGCACCTCACCCCTACCACACCAAGATGTCCATTTCTTGCTCCCTGAACATGACCATGAGATGGGGAAGTGTGGAGTCGTGGGGAAGGTAGACAGCTGGGTTCCCATCATCCTGGCACCCCCAGAAGTGGGGGGGAAGCCCTGGCCAAGGGCAAGACCTCTGCAGGAGGAGGGTGGACGGGAGGGAGAGACCCAGGGAGTGCGGTGCCTCTATCCTCAGGCCTCCAGGAGTGAATCAGGTCCCTGGCCTTCATTCAAGAGTAAAGGATGCCACCACACACATGAGGAAGTTAGTAAATTCCCTCCCCTCCCCTTCTCACCCAGAAGGCTGCCAAATTCTAGATGGTAATGGTTTGCGCGATAGTGAAATCAGCATATCCATCAACACACTCCCTGCTCATCATGTACAGGGAAGGGCCAGTGGCTCCAGTTCCACATCATCATCCTCTGGAGGCTTCCTGGGCACCGGCTCCCAAATACCCAGAGGGAGGGACAGCCCCCCAGCCCCCTCCTAGGTGCCACCAGGCAGCCCCTGGGAGCTCTGAGGGACCATCATGAAGGGGACTCCTTTCTACACAGACTGCCTTTGCTTTGGAGGACAGTGAGTGGGACCTGTTGGTTGAACTTGGTGTGACAAGCGTGGGCATCCTGGGTCCATCACCATAGCCGGAGGCCTGCTTAGGAGCCTTCCCAGAGTTCCTCCCACTTTTCAAGTGAGCAATCCAGACATGGGGAAGTAGGATGTGCTCCTAAAAGCATGTCTGAGGAGGTGAGGCTGAAGTGCAGGGCCCTCTGCTCATAGGAAGGGACAGACAGCACATGGCTTAAGAACTGGGGATTAGACTCAGGGGCACTCAATTATTGAGCCACATTCCTAGCTCTTCTTATATTTTATTTAGAGATAGGGTCTTGCTAATTTGCTTAGCATCTTGCTAAGTTGCTGAGGCTGGCTTTGAACTTGCAATCGTGCTGCCTTAGCCTCCAAAGCTGCTGGGATTATAGGCCTGAAGGACATAGACTTTTTGTTGGGAAAACCTGGGTTCTATTCCCTGCCCTGCCACTTGCTACCTTGGAGATCCTGAACATGTGGCTTGGCTCTTCTGAGTCTCACTCTACCTATTTGCAAAATGGGGGTGATATCTGTAGCCCCTCTTGCAAGACTCTATAAAGATTCCCATGGATTGTATGTGGTGACTATATCTCACATAGCAAGCACTGGACTAATTCATGTCTTTTCATAAACGTATTTCATATTCAAAAAAACACATTCCTGGTAATCCCAGTGAATCAAGAGGCTGAGGTAGGAGGATCAAAAGCTTCAGGTGAGCTTGGGCAACTTACTGAGATCCTCAAAATAAAAAATAAAAATAAAAAATTATAAAGGGCCAGGGTTATAAGGCTCAGTGATAAAGGCACCTGTGGGTTTGATCCCCAATTCCACAAAATAACAAAAGAAAATGATTTCATGGAATGTCAGGCATATTGCAGAGATGCAGTAAATATTCTTTGGGTTGATTCTTGGCTTTCAGCAAGAGTCAAGTTGCAGCTGCCTTGAGTCTGAGTATTTTGTAGGTGCTCCGTAGTAGCCTAAGGTTTACCTTGTTTCCTGGGCCCTGGCAGACTGGACACCCTTTGCCTCTTCACTGAAGGGCCAACAGGGGTTTTTGAAATGACGCTATGGATGGGGTAAATGGAGCAGGTTCTGTCCAGGGTGAGGTCCCTGGGAAGCTTCTAGCACGGTGTGTTAATGCAGGCTGGGAGGTCAGGAGCCCCGTGTCAGCCAATGAGACCTGAAAGCTTAGTCCCAGCCTGGAAGAAGGTTAAGGGCAATGTGCCAACATGAGGCTGACCTGAGCTTAGTTCAGATGTTGCCATTTACTGGCTGTGTGACTACAGGCTCCTCTCTGGTCTGTGAAATCAGGCTCATGTTGTCTTCTGTGCTCATCAACAAGGTTGGGGTTGAGGATGCAATGATATAGAAAGAATGTATAGATACAATGGAGTGTGGGACACAAGTGTCCTGGGAAATTAAATGAGAACTTTTAACATCTTTTACAGAAGACAGCAGAGTAAAGAGAAAACCTTGAACCAGCGCTAATATCTTGGTTCTGTAACTTTGGGGCTGTGTGACCTTAGGTAAGTTAGTGAACATCTCTGAATCTCGTTCCTCATGTGAATGCATACTCTATTATCATGAAGGCATAATAGTCTTTCCCACCCTAGTGCCCACCTGGGACTCGCTGTGCTCCAAGAGAAAACTCCTCTGGCCAGAGCCTGCCACCACAGAACATGGTCTGTCCTTCTCTGACCCCAATCCACAATGTCACTTGAAGCAGATGGAATGAGAGGGGCAAGCTAGGGAAGAGCTGTGGAAGATTGGTTGGATGCCAGGGAGCAGTGACAGTAAAGTGAGGTCCTGCCTGCCCTCCTGGTGGTCGTGCTCCAGCAGAGGGGTGCATGTTGGAACATATGCTACAAAGGGCAAACAGGCACGGGAGGGGATAGGTGTGGCAGGAGGCTGTTCTGGTTTGGATGTGAGGGGTCCCCAAAAAACTTAGCTGTGAGACAATGCAAGAGGGTTCGGAGGACAAATGATGGGGTTGTGAGAGTCTTAACCCCTCAGTGAATTAATCCCCTGATAGTGATTGACTGAGTGGTGACTGAATTGGTGGGGTGTGGCTGGGGAGGAGGGTCATGGGCCAATTATTTGGGATATATATTTGTATTTTGCAAGTGTAGCCACCCTCTGCTTCCTGATCATCATGTGAGCCCCTTCCCTCCACCACACTCTTCCGCCATGAGGTTCAGCTCACCTCAAACCTTCAGGAATGGAGCCTGCTGTCTGTGCATTGAGACCTCTAAAACCCTGAGCCCCCAAGGCAACTTTTCTCTCTCTACAATTGTTCTGGTTGGGTCCTTCCATCGTGCAGCAAAAAAGCTGACTAAAACAGAGACTATTTTCAATCAGGTGGCAAGGAAATCTTCCCATATGGTGTCACAGGATACAGAGGAACAGACTGACCCAAGGTCAGCCAGCAGGGTTCTGGAACATTCCAGGGGTCTGCCCCTTCTCTCTGCACCACGCTGTGTCCAGGGTCCACTCACACTTTCTCCATGGCCTTGTCCTACTTGTGCCCACACCTCGGCACGGACAGCCCAGCTGGCTAGCCCTTTCTCCTCTCAGGCAGCTGAAGCTGCTGGGAGGATCTGAACTCCAGCCAGCCAGGGCACTCTCGGGTCCGTCCCTGCCCAGTCGTGGGGAGGAGGCTCAGGACCCTCTCCTCGGGGGGGGGGGCATGTTGGGGGCCAGGAACTTACAAAGGCAAATAATGTCTGGGTAAACATTGGCTGCTGATAGCTCCAGCTGTGAGGGCCAACGATGTCCCCTTGGTCCAGATGTTGGCCTCACCCACCTCCCTCCTGTGGCAGTACATTTGAAGAGGACCTTGGGGGCCAGCGGAGAGCAACACAGAATGCGGGGTGGGGAGGGGGCTGGTAGGCCACCCAGCACAATCTGTGCACAGCTAGCCAGCATGGTCCTCTG
Organism: Callospermophilus lateralis; assembly: GCF_048772815.1. Lineage (NCBI taxonomy): Eukaryota > Metazoa > Chordata > Mammalia > Rodentia > Sciuridae > Callospermophilus > Callospermophilus lateralis. The sequence goes on from NW_027517355.1 coordinate 411,164, forward strand.
CCTCCAGGGTTGTCCGGACAGCAGGGGTCACTCCTGGGCTGAGAGTGTACCAGGGAAGATGGGGCCACAGCCTCCCCTGTCCAATGTCTCAGATTTCCTGACAGGGAATGAAAACTGAATCCAGAGGTGGAATCAATGCCTGGACCCTACGCTCTCCCAGGATAGAGTGAGCTCCTTGTCCCCGGAGGTTTGTCAGCAGGGTCTGCACCTTCAGAGCTGGCGAGAAGCAGGCTACTCAGGGCATTGGAGAGGGTTGGGACCAGAGCCTTCTCTTGGATTCTCGCCAATTGCCCAACCCTTGATTCTGAAGCCCACAGGGTGCCCACTACACCCTCCCCTCCAGCACCAGGAGAGTCTAGAACTTCCTTCCTCAAATCTCCCTTCTCTGAGTGGGTCAACATCTTGATGGGACCCTCCCCCGCCCCAGGTGCACACCGACACTTCTCCTAATGCATCCTGGCTGGCCCACTGGGAGCCACAGACGACATGTCACATGAGGGGACATAAGGGGGCTCTCACATTTCCCACGCCTGGGCTCCTGGGCCCCCAGCATTCATGATGGCTGATTTCAACATGAAAGGGCCCCTTGAGAAGGAGAGCCCCCCTCCCTTTTCCCCTCGCCTCTGCTAAGCCCCACTCTGCAGCTAACCACTGTCTGAGCCTCCCTCCCTCTGGAGCACCCTCTCACTCACCTGCCAAGCCTTCCCCAGACTCCTGCAGCCTCACCTCGCAGCCTCCGCCAGCCAGAATGAGAATCCCAAGGTGGGGTGGGGGGCTCAGGGCTCCATACTGCAGAGGAGGTGGGGGGGCCTGTCTGTTTTAAAGGTATAAGCCATTTGGCCAACCATAGGCCAGAATGACTGAATAAATCTTTGTTGGTGCTTTAATGCTCTGAGGACAGGAGGTCTCCCAATCTCAAATCCAAAGACAGGCAGAGCAGTGAAATTTCCCATGAGGCCTTCCAGGCATCTGCCCTAAATTTTCAATGTGGCAACTTTTTAAAACTTTTATTTTGATCTAATTTTAGATTTACAGAAAAGTTGCCAAAAATAGAAAAGATAGCTTCAGTACACCCCTCACCTAGCCTTCCCTAATATTCAGATCTTACATAACCCTAGTAAATGATCAACCCTGAGAACTTATCCTTAGTTCAGTACTATCACCTGAACTTCACATCTTATTGGATGCTGGGTACAGTGGTGCATGTCCGTAATCCCAGCAGCTCAGGAGGCTGAGACAGGAGGATAGGGAATTTGAGGCCTGCCTCAGCAAATTACCAAGGCCCTAAGCAATTTAATGAGACGCAGTCTCAAAATTTAAAAAAAAATGAAAATAAAAAAGGGCTGGGGATGTAGCTCAATGGTAAAGCAGTCCTGAGTTAGATCCCCAGTACCTAAAACAAAGCTAAACAGCTCTTATTGGAATTTCCCATTTTTCTACCAAGATCCTTTCTTTATTCCATCACCCCATTCAGGACCCCACACTGCATTTAGTTGTTATTTCTCTTTTTTGTCCCTGATCGATTGGTTGCCACAGTCCAGCTGCAGCAAAATAACCAGGGGGTGACGAACAACTTGTGTAGATTGATACAGCAGGAGTCGGAGCCATTTATTGTAGCACAGAAGGGGTATATATACATTCCACACAGCTTATCTTAATTAACATAAACTAGATACAGCAGTCAACCAATAAGAAATCTCCACAGTTAATGCCTCACTGGCGCCACCTCACAAATCACTCCCTCTGGCAAAATGCCAGGCGCCATCCCGAGTTGTTTACAGACCTTAACATTGGTGACATTCCCTCAGCCTATACTCATCTTTCATGATCTTGACAGCACTGAGGAACAAGTGTTTTGTAGAACTGTGGGTTTCCTTGTTTTCTCTAGATCAGAGGGAGGCTCTGCAGTTTTGGCAATACCACAGAAATGGTGGTGGCTCCTTCTCAGCTCACCATATCAAGAGGCTCATGTCTTCAACATGTTTGATTACTGGTGGTGATGACCTTGATCACTTAGTTAAGTTGATGTCTAAAGGGTCTATCCACTATAAAGTTACTATATTTTTCTTTTGAATTAATACATATCTTGGGGAAAATACTTTGATATATATGTGCAACTATTCATAACTTTACAATTTAATTTACACATATATATTTTTTAATTTCTTTGTTTAGTTGTAGAAAATTGTTATATCCTTATTTATTTTATGTCATGTTGAGGATTGCACACAGTGCCTTACACATGCAAGGAAAGTGCTTATCACTGAGCCACCACTCCAGTCTGACACAAGTATATCTTTATCATACAATATAGTAATTTGACACATATATTGATAATAATGGTGTAATTATCATTTTGCCTTCTCAAATACTTATCATTTCTCATTTTGTTTATCACATTTACTTTCTTCTAGTAATTTTGAATCATATCATATATTGTTGTATATAGAGAATAGAACACAAGAACAAGTTAATCCTACCGGTGTTTGTGCCCATTTAAAAATGTGCCTACAACTAAAGATTCCAAATGTTCAGCACGTTTTTTTAAATATTCATAAAATGTCAAATTATTTAAACATAATGAAAATAATGCCTGTAATCCCAGAAGCTTGGGAAGCTCAGGCAGGAGGATCATAATTCAAATCCAGCCTCAGCCACTCAGAAATGTCCTAAGAAATTTAGGGAGATTCTGTCTCAAAATAAAAAAAAAAAAAAGATAAAAGGGCTAGGGATGTGGCTCAGTGATTAAGTGCCCCTGGGTTTCATTGCAGGTGCAAAGGAAATAAATAAATAGAATAAATAAAATAAGTAAACTGCTTATCCACAGAACAACATGGAAGAATCAAAACACTCTTTTAAACAAAAACGTAGACATCAAAGTGAATATCATGAGAGACTGGGATTTTTCCTCAGAGGTAGAGTGATCAACTAGCACATGTGAGGCACTGGGTTAAAACCTCAGTGTCACATATAAATTAAATAAAGATATTGTGTCCACCTACATCTAGAAAATAAACATTTAGAAAATAAATATTTTTAAAAGTGTATATCATGATTTTTTTCTAGTTAAAATGTTTCATTAGTGATTATATTAATACTTTGATCAAAATCAAAGCAAAGTTGCATATGGTCAATGCAGTTGAAAATTGTACTAGATTTTTTTTTCATTAGTGAATATGACTCTCATGATGAGGGTGTTGAATCCTGCAGAAGAGAAACAGTTACTGGTTTGGTTTGGTCCCAGATAAATTTTGGGATGATCCCCTGGTTTATGTTGTAGCTAGTGGATCCATGGTTACTTTGCAGAATCCTGTGGTAAATAGATGCCTTGGAGGACCTAAAATTCTCTGTGGAGATTGAATTTAGGCTAAAGTATTACAAGCTTAGTGAGTTTACACTGAATTTATTTTCTCCCAATAATCTGAGGCAACAACTCAGTTGTTACAACCTCCATAGAAGATGTAAGTAGGCCTACCTATCATCAATTTATTGGTATTTTTTTCTTACTCAGCATAGCTCCATCAGTTGACTTGTAGGTATGATGTGAAAAGCAGTGTGAAGAAAAGTAAAACCTTCTGCATAGATTAAAAGAAAAAAAGGAACTCATGTACAAGCTGAATCCTGCTTAAAATAGTATGAAGGAACTGTCATTCTTAGAAAATGGCAGGATACAGAAAGTTCTTTTCATTATCTCCACCCTAATAAATGCTTAAAGAAAAGCAAAAATTACCCAGTCATTTCTAATGGAAGAATAACCTTCTCTGGTACAAAGAGAAAGTGAGTAAATATCCAAATATTGAACCTGTGGTGATGGAAATGCTAAACATACTGACATTCATTAGAGGTCAGGAGAGTCACATTACAAGAATTTTTTTTGAACCTTCAAAAAAAAAAAAAAGACAAATGCTATGTACTGATGTTTATGTGGGCTCTTTCTGGTCCAGCAAGGGGTTTCACAAAAAATTGTAGAAGAGGCTGTGTCTGTGAAGTCACTAATCAAGACCTCTGGACATCAAGCAGGAAGCAGGTCTCATTTTATTGTGAAGTTACCATGTATATATACTCAGGCAGTAGCTTATCAGATTACAGGCAGCCACCAATGCAATTTCTGCAGTGACCAATCAAGGAGTGAGCAATGGAGTAAGAGCAGGGAATTAAACACATAGCCTCATGCCCAGGGTTGTGCCTAAGGGGTAAGTAGTTTGCTGTTCACACAACCTAGCATGGGATAGTGTGTTGCCACTCAGGCACTCTTAATGTATGCTATGAAGGCAGTATTCCATGAACTTGACTCTAAGACATTATTGTGGCCTTACCTCTCTAAGATTTCTTGAGGTTCAAGGTTGTGCCATACTTCTGGTCTCTTTCAGATGAGATCATTGTGGTCAGGTGATGCAGGGGTGCATCAACCTCATGACAGGAGTTTTGCTACCTTTACATAGGGACACAGCAGCAAGTCTGCTTATAAATAATTGATGCTTGAAGTCTCCTTGGACTTGCATTCTTTAACAGCGATCATTAAGTTATCACTTTCTGGTAGTAAAATCTCATCTATCAGCAATAAGATAAATATGGTGTATTAAAGATTAAACACTTTCATTCAAAATTAAATTTAATTAAACTATGTCAAAGATAGCATTTTGTAATTATTAGTTTTATTAGATGTATTATTTGGTAATTTATGATATATATTCCCCCCTTGTGACAGAACAGCTAGTTCAATGACCTTGTGGGCCTTCTTTGCCTCAGGAGAATCCAAGTTGGGTGCAGCTCTGACTTGAGACCATGTCAGCAGGAGGAAATCTCCTGTCTGTTCTTGAAGTCTGTGAAGGGTCTTCGTCTTTGCCACAGCTTCATTATAATCTAGCAAAAAAGTGCTCACATTCTGTACTGTTCCCAAGTGGGTTGCTCTTTACTTCCTCAAAAAATATTTCAGAAAATATTCTTTGAAAAAACTGTTTATCATTGAGGGGTTTATTGGGCAGAAGCTATATGGAGATGTGATAATTTTTAAAAATTCAAGGTCTTTTTTAGAGAAAAATTCCCATATAAATGTAGAGGGCTTTATGTTATTGTTATTGTTGTTGGTGGTGTTTGCTTTTGTCTTATTTCAGCAGCATTCCCAGCTTATAACTAAGTGGGCTTGAGTCATGTTCTACTAGGACCTGTTATAAAAACAGAAAATTACTAATTTTCTAAGTGTGGTACCAATGCCAGCAGCTTCATACTCCTAGGATGGCTATGAATTCCCATGCACAATAATTATCTGGAGTGGCGGGGGTAGTGGTTTATTGATTGGCTAGTTTCCTCATTAGCCTAGAAGGTAAGAGGGATTCTGTCAAAGGACACCATAAGAGTCAATGGCCTTTACCAGAATGGGAGGGGGCCTTCAAGAGAGGTGCTTGAAATCCTGTGATTGGAAGAGGCCAGGTAAAACCTGGTGGATGCTCGAGAACAGAATTCATAAATGTAGCTCCTGATAGCTGTATCCACACCATTCTATTTTATTTATTTATTTATTCTTTTTAACAAAAAATTTATATTGAAACACAGTTAGCAAGGTATTTGTTGAAAGGTACTAGATTTGAACTCCAAATAGGTCATATTATCCATAATATTTGCTCCTGGTGATTTATAGAGCATCATCATTCAATAATTTTTGCGATTATGGAAATGTTCCATGTCTATCCTGCCTAATTCAGTAGCTTCAAGCACATGATATTTTGGCATATAGATCCTGTGACAGAAAAAGCTGAGTTTGTCAATTTGATGAATTACATGGCCAATGGCCACAAGATTGGGGAGCACCATTCTAGGACACCAAGGCAGAAAATGGAAGCATTTCCTCTAAAAACTGAAAAAAGACAGGGGTGCCCGTTTCCACAACTTCTATTTAACATATTTCTTGAAACACTGGCCAGACCAATTAGACAAATAAAATAAATTAAAGGGATATGGATAAGTAAGGAAGAACTCAAATTAGCACTATTTGCAGACAATATAATTCTATACCTAAAAGACTCGACATATTCCATCAGGAAACTGCTAGAACTAGTAAATGAAGTCAGTAAAGTAGCAGGATACAAAATCAACACCCATAAATCAAAGGCATTTCTGAATATCAATAAAAAATCTTCTGCAAAGGAAATGAGAAAAACTACTAACTTTGAATAGTATAAAAATTATAAAATCCTGGGGAATCAACCTAACAATAGCTGAAAGATCTCTCCAATGAAATCTACAGAACCCTATGGAAAAAAGATAAAAGATGACATGAGAATATGGAAAGATCTATTTTTTTTCTTAAATAGGCAGAATTAATATTGTCAAAATGACCACACTACCAAAAGCACTATACAGATTTAATGTAATCTCAATCAAAATCCCAATGACATTTATCAGAGAAATAGAAAAAGCAGTCATGAAATTTATCTGACAAAATAAGAGACCCAGGATAGCTAAAGCAATTTTTAGCAAGAAGAGTGAATTAGGTGGCATCTCTATACTAGACCTTAAACTATGCTACAGATCAATAATAACAAAAAACAGTATGGTATTGGCAACAAAATAGACTTGTAGAGTAATGGTATAGAATAGATAACACAGAGAACAATGCCCATAATTAGAGCTCTCTTATATTTGACAAAAAGCATAAAAAATGTACATTGGAGAAAACGATATTCTCTTCAAAAAATAATGATGGGAAAATTGGAAATTTAAATACATTAAAATAAAATTAAACCCCTCTCTCTCACCATGCAAAAAACTCAACCCAAATTGAATCAAGGACCTAAAAATTGAACCAGAGACACTGTGTATATTAAAAGAAAAATAGGCCCAAATCTATCTGGTTAGTGCCTTACTTTCTTAATAAGACTTCAGAGCACTATGATTTATATTAAGCAACAATAAATACTATGGATCTAAATTAAAAAGGTTCTTTTCATCAAAAATCCTGGATTCTAAGGGTGGAGATTCTCCACCCCTTGGCCCAAGTGAATAGGTCAGAGGACATAACTTATTAAGGCTGTGTTAACCATGTTTATACTTACTGCATAGGTAAGTTTCTCCTCCCAGAATCTGGATGTCACACCAGCCTCAAGTCTAGTGAGGCAACTAGAGAAATTACACACTCATCACAGAGTGGACAAGACAAAGAAGTTGGCTATAGGTCTTCTTGTACACATCCTGGGGATGGCTCTAGAACTAGGACCAGGTCCCTGTAACATAAAACCATCTACTCATGACATAGGGACCCTCTTCTAGCCTATGCATATAATAAAAACATCACTGTTCATCTGAGTGTGTGCATATATGTATTTGTGTGCACCGTTATAAAGTGTGTGGCCAGCTGTGCCTCACATCCTGGCCTCATGCCCTCCCCCGACCTTAGATGACCTTTAAAAATCCTGCTACAACAAAAGCAATACCTATGTTTAGCATAATTTTCTTAGTTTGAAAGAAATGTTCTCAGTTATCCTGTCAATAGAGTATCCTTGGGCCTCAACTATATCTACATGTATGGCTTTCTAATTTTGTTTTCAAATTAAAAGATATAATAACAGAAAGGGCCTCATTAATTGAAAAAAGTTTCACCTAGATCTCAGTGAGTGAGATGATTCTTGGAGTCTTGACCTTCCTCTGGAGAAATGTGGAAAATTGGATCAACAAATGGTTGCTTTTATGTGTGGTGGGAGAACACTTCCCCCTTTGATATGGGAAGGAAGTCCCTAGTTTGAAGAAAGTACACACTGAGTTGATGGGGAAATTCTCCACTATGCACTGCAAATGTGCACGGTGGAGTAAAATAGTTGTAGCAGAGGTTATAATGAGGAGGAGGAAGAAGATGGTGATGGTGATGGTGATGGTGATATACACACAGTTGAACTGCTATGCCAGAGCAACAGCTGTTCTGATGACATTTCTACTATTGCTATTGGAGCAGAGGAAAGCATCAGTCTTGATTCCAGCATAAAATGTGAAGGTGGTAAATGCACCAAAATGTGTCACAAAAGTTTCTGTAGGCTGGACACATTAAAGAATAGCTATAGTTTATTCAATAGGCTCCACTTTCTATTAAAACACAAGGCTTAGAGACAGATTTTCATACTAAGACTCAGTTACAGGAAATACACCAGTGTCCCTCCATGCATGGGACAAAAGCTGCCTCTCTGTGCTGTGCAGGACAGGGTGCAGCTGGCACAGCGAGGCAGTACTCCTGTCCACATTATTTCAGGTGACAGAGGCTTTTGGTATCATCTAGAAGAAATGGCAAGCTCTTGGCCTCCTCTATCAACAAATAGCAGCAGAGGTACTACTCCAGGTCAGAGGATAGAGTTGCCCAGAAAAGACAAAGAAGAGGCTAGGGTGGGGGTTCAGGACAGAAGATTAAGAGTCAGGCATTGAACTGGAAGTCAGAAAGTTCATCCTATGCCCTGGACTGTAACCTGAGTCTGAGGGCTGAATCTTTGGGTCTCTCCAGGACATTCAAAGAAGCCCAGGACATAGAACAAGACTCACCTAAGAAAGGTCCTGGAGGAACCTGGCCTCAGGTATCAAACTGAGTAGATTTTGTAGGGCTGAAAATCACACAAGAAACAAAGCTGAGGTGCAAGTACCTTAGAAGGGATCTCTGGAAGGTAGGTGTATAAATATCCCTTAAGCAAAGAGGATCCTTTCACTTAAGCAAGTTCAGGCCCATGATCAAACCTTAGGCTCTGAGGCAAGTTAGATTGTAGATCACTCTGCAGAGTCTCCTCAAGGAGGCTGTGCATGCTCCATCCAGGGAAGGGGCCAAGTATCCCCTCCCCCACCTGTTACTGAACATGATCAAAGAGCCTTAAGGGATGATGTAAGTGGACATGGAAGGAGAGGCCAGGGAGGTGTGGGAAGGCATCTCTGCAAGTTCAGCAGCAGGCTTCCTGACTGTGTTTTCAGAGCCAAAAACACCTGGATCTTCTGTTCTATGCTGTCCTAATTATCCAAAGAGCTGCTGTTCCCATTAGAGTGGGAAGGCACACTGGAGGAGCAGAAGCGTGTGCTCACAGATGCAGGCCCATTGCTGCCTTCCAGGGTGGTCTTGGAAACACTCCGGATTGCTTCAGTGCACATCAACTCAACAGAAGTGTCTGCCCCGCCAAGGTCACTTCCATAGGCTCCCTCCTGGTGGTGGTGTTTCCTGGAGGTGCAGCAGCTGTGGCATCCTTTGGTGGCTTGGAGAGGTGGTAAGAGTCCAAGCCCCTTGGGATGAGGTCTGTGTCCCTAGAGACTGCTGAGTTCCTCTTGCTGGGTGTTCTCCTGGGGGCTTCAGGGAAGACACTTTTCAGTGAGCTACCCAGGCTGCTGGCAACTTTCAGCCCCTTCTTGATGAGCTGGCCTCTTGTTGCTGTACTCCTTCCTGGTTTTCTCCAACTGACACAGCTAGATGGCCTCTTGGATGCCATCATTGCTGCTGGAGTCAAGACCTTGTGCTGGGGCTCCAGGAACCTGGAGCTGCTGCCCCTCCCTTCAGCCCTGCAGTTCCTATTGCCCGCGCCCCTACACTGTGCTGCCTGGGGCTTGGGGACAGCAGACCTTGTGCCGCCCAGGTTCTCAGCTCTGTGGTAATCTTAGGCCTGAGGCTGCTGGGTGCTGTGCTAATCTTTTCTGATCTGAAAGTTCATGAAAGAAAAACTCCTAACAGGCTCCATCAGACTGTGGCTAGCAGCACCATGACAGGGGCCTTCTGGGTGGGTTTCAGTGTGGATTGGGGAGAATTTTCATTTGACTTTGTTTTCGTATCCACAGACCTGTCACACTTTTGGTTTTCATGTTGTCTTTTCTCATTCAGAAATAGTTCTATTTCTGCTTGGATGCTCTGCTGAAAGGAGTCATCGCTGCTCACCCTGACTGGGAAGTCTGAGCCCTGTTTCCCACCGGCCTCCAGGGGCTGCCAGGAATATTGCATGATGCCGGGGTAAGTTTTAGGGGAAACAGGTGGGCAGGGTGCCACTGTGTGGAGGGTCTGTTTTGCCTCTGCTATCCTCCCTGCAGCCCTGCCATGGTGAGCCCCATTGGGCATGGGCTATTGTTCTAAGGAGAGCAAGAACCAGAATCCTTGTACATAGCCCTGCCTAAATGCACACTAACATGATGTTTTTATTTAACAGACGTGTCCTGGTAAATATGATTTTTGTAGCTTTTTGTAAATTAGTTATGCTGCTGTAAAAAATATTTTGAAAAATGTTGTCTTTTGTTTTTGGACTGTGTTCCTAACTGCGTCTTTCTGTGGTCCACTCAGGAGACATTGCTGGACATGCAGTTTGATTCTTACCTTCACGGTGAGGGTCACCCTGGCTGGAACTCTGGTCAGTTGGTAGTTCAGATGCTCAAGTCTGAGGAGGCAGTGGCCGCCTTCTGGGAAGCACTAAAATGCCCTAGTGTCTGTCAGAAGCGCCCAGAACAATGCTTTTAATAAAAGACACAATGGTCCCTAACAGCCAGAGCAGTTACTCTTAAAATTGTAATCACAGCCTTTGATTAGTCAAATGTTTCTAAGCACAGTGACTAGGAAGCAAACTGACCAGCCAGTGTGTGCCTCTTGAGACCCCATTGAGACAGTGGCTCTCTCTGCAGCCTAGTCCTTCTGTGTCCTGTCTCCTGCAATCACTAGGTGATTCTAACATCTACAAAAACCTCTTTTTGTAGGAGACCTGCTGTTCTCCTCGTTTGATCATTATGCTAAGAGATCACACTGCATGTGCATTTTAACTGTCCTTTTCTTGATTTGTGCACACAAGTGAATAAGTATAGCAATTAGGTGGTTTGCTCCATAGACAAATTTGCCAGAGCTCAGTGCTGGGGACAAGCCTTGCATACCTACATATCTGCCATCCAGGAGCTGCAGCCCAGTCAGGGCTCTGAATATTGACAGAGCCACTGCTGTTAATGCCTCCTGCCACCCACCTCCTGGGTCAGAAGGGTGCTGATTGTAGGCCATGGCCTCTGGTCCCCTGAGTCAAGGCCAGGTGTTGCTGCCTTGGTTTTCTTACCTTCTGCCCGGTGGTACTAAGTTATCCATGGTCGCTGAGGGAACAGGTATGCTGGCCACTGATGTCCTCCAGTCACCCCATGTTCTGCAACTCTTATTCAGCTGTAAGGCAGAGTCTACCTTTTCGCCCGAGGATATTGTTGGTATTCTAATGTGGATATGAGTCTTGTACAACTCCTGCACCCCTGGGTTTAAACAGAAACCCAATTCTGCAGCCAAGTGCAGACCCCCACCCACAGTGAGCATCAGCTGGGTTAAGCTGCAGTCCTGAGTATCTCAATATGCCTGTGATAGCTACCATGTGGTGCATTCACTCACTTAAGTGCTTATGAGAAAAACAGTTCCATGTAATACATGTTCTTTTATTTAATTTACTTTTTTTATTAGTTGTTCAAAACATTACAAAGCTCTTGACATATCATATTTCACACATTTGATTCAAGCCGATTATGAACTCCCATTTTAACCCTATATACATATTATTGCAGATTCACACCGGTTACACAACCATTTTTTACCTACTGCCATACTAGTGTATGTTATATTCTGCTGCCTTCCCTATCCTCTACTATGCCCCCTCCCCTCCCCTTCCCTCCTCTCCCCTCCCCTCCCTTCTCTTCTTCTCTCCCTACCCCATCTACTGTAATTCATTTCTCTCTCTTGTTTATTTTTCCCTTTCCCCTCACTTCCTCTTATATGTAGTTTTGTATAACAATGAGGGTCTCCTTCCTTTATCATGCAATTTCCCTTCTCTCTCTCTTTTCCTCCCCCCTCTCGTCCCTGTTTAGTGGTGATCTTCTTCTCATGCTCTTCCTCTCTATTCTGTTCTTAGTTGCTCTCCTAATATCAATGAAGACATTTGGCATTTATTTTGAAGGGATTGGCTAGCTTCACTTAGCATAATCTGCCCTAGTGCCATCCATTTCCCTGCAAATTCCATGTCATTATTTAGTGCAGAGTATACTCCATTGTGTATAAATGCCACATGTTTTTATCCATTCATCTATTGAAGGGCATCTGGGTTGGTTCCACAGTCTAGCTAATGTGAATTGTGCTGCTATGAACATTGTTGTAACAGTGTCCCTATAGTACGCTCTTTTAAGGTCTTTAGGGAATTGTCCAAGAAGGGGAATAGCTGGATCAAATGGTGGTTCCATTCCCAGCTTTCCCAGGAATCTCCATACTGCTTTCCAAATTGGCTGCACAAATTTGCAGTCCCACCAGCAATGTACAAGTGTACCCTTTTCCCCACATCCTCGCCAGCACTTGTTGTTGTTTGACTTCATAATAGCTGCCAATCTTACTGGAGTGAGATGGTATCTTAGGGTGATTTTGATTTGCATTACTCGGACTGCTAGAGATGGTGAGCATTTTTTTATGTACTTGTTGATTGATTGTATGTCCTCATCTGAGAAGTGTTTGTTCAGGTCTTGGCCCATTTGTTGATTGGGTTATTTGTTATCTTATTGCTTAATTTTTTGAGTTCTTTTATACTCTGGATGTTAGGGCTCTATCTGAAGTGAGAGGAGTGAAAATTAGTTCCCAGGATGTAGGTTTCCTATTTACCTCTCTTATTGTTTCTCTTGCTGAGAAAAATCTTTTTAGTTTAAGTAAGTCCCATTTGTTGATTCTTGTTATTAACTCTTGTGCTATGGGTGTCCTCTTAAGAAATTTGGAGACCGACCCCACAATATGTGGATCAGAGCCAACATTTTCTTCTATCAGACACAGAGTCTCTGATTTGATATCAAGCTCCTTGATCCATTTTGAGTTAACTTTTGTGCATGGCGAGAGAAGGAGATTCAGTTTCATTTTGTTGCATATGGATTTTCAGTTTTCCCAGCACCATTTGTTGAAGATGCTATCCTTCCTCCACTGCATGCTTTTAGCCCCTTAATCAAATATAAGATAGTTGTAACTTTGTGGATTAGTCTCTGTGTCCTCTATTCTGTACCATTGGTCCACCCGCCTGTTTTGGTACCAGTACCATGCTGTTTTTGTTACTATTGCTCTGTAGTATAGTTTGAAATCTGGTATCGCTATACCGCCTGATTCACACTTCCTGCTTAGAGTTTCTTTTGCTATTCTGGGTCTTTTATTTTTCCATATGAATTTCATGATTGCTTTATCTATTTCTAGAAAAAATGCCATTGGGATTTTGATTGGCATTGCATTGAACCTATAGAGAACTTTGGGTAATATCGCCATTTTGATGATGTTAATTCTGCCTATCCATGAAGAAGTTATATTTTTCCACCTTCTAAGATCTTCTTCTATTTCTCTCTTTAGGGTTTTGTAGTTTTCATTGTATAAATCTTTCACCTCAATAAACAAAAAATGAGGACCATATGATCATCTAAATGTGGGTTCATCTTTGTGTCTTGTATTTTTGTGTTATTGTTCCACATGTGTCCTTTGGTACCAACACTATGCTGTTTTTGTTACTATTGATCCATAGTATAGTTTAAATTCTGGTATTGTGTTGCCTTCTGCTTCATTCTTCTTGCTGAGGATTGCTTTGTCTATTCTAGGCCTCTTATTTTTACAAATGAAATTTGTGGTTTCTTTTTCTAGTTATATGAAGACTATCATTCATTGGTAGAGATATAATGCTAATCAAAAGTACTCTAAGATTCTCACTCCCATCAGAATGACAGCCATCAAGATTACAAACAACACTAAGAGTTGTCCAGGATGTAGGGGAAAAGGCACACTCACACATTGCTTGTGGGACTGTAATTTGGTGTAGCCAATCTAGGAGTCAGTATGGAGAGTTCATGGAAACTTACAACAAAACCACCATTTGACCATGCTATCCCACTCCTTGGCCTAGATGTAAAGGACTGAAAAACAGCTTACTACAGGAACACAGACACATCAATGTTTATTGCAGCACAATTTATAATAGCTAAATTGTGGAACAAAACCAGATGCCCTTCAGTAGATGATTACACAGAGAAACTTTTATATATATACACAATGGAATATTACTCAGAACTAAAAGAGAATAAAATAATAGCATTTACAAGTAAATGGTTGGAGTAGGAGAATATAATTCTAACTGAAGTAAGCCAATCGAAAAATATCAAAGGCCAAAAGCTTTATTTGATATGAGGATGCTGATTCATAATGATGATAGCAGGGCATGGGAGAAATGGAAGAACTTTAGATAGGGCAAAGGGAAAGGAGGGGAATGGAGAGAGCATGGGGGTACAAATGATGGTGGAATGAGTTAGACATCATTACCCTAAGTACATATATGAAGACACGAATGGTGTGAAAATACTTTTTGTACAACCAGAGACTTGAAAAATGGTGCTCTCTACATCTAATATGAAATGAATTGCATTCTGCCATCACATATAACAAATTAAAATAAATAAATATTTTAATAGAAAAGTGAATAAATAAACAAGGGGAGGACATGAACCTTGTTTTCATGAAATTAAGAAATAAAGGCCGCAAGAGCCATGAGAGTGGAATTTGGCGAGCATGCCAGTGGCTTTCTCCACAAGGAGGTGGTCCGATTCATTAATAATGAAGCTCTCCTGAACAGTGGTGGCCCCGAGTTCTACAAGGCCTTTCGCTCTTGTCCCTGGAACAAGGTAGAGGAGTGGATTCGCACTGTGGTGGTGGACTTTCAGGTGCCTCGAGACCTCAAGAGGGAATGCACCTGAAGTGCCCTTGCCCTGGGCATGCGAGTGGTGGCAAGGCAGCGGGAGCAGCAGGGGCATCGTGCCTGTCTGCTGCAGGACCAACTGGAGGAGGGTGAGGCGGCTTGCTGGGCTTTGGCCTCTGAGCTGCAGTGGCTGTGTGAGGACCGTGATGATGCTACTACTCAGCTGCACTTCACTTAGATTGTCTTTCAACAGGCAATGGATGAGCGTGAAGTGCTACGTGAGAGGCTACCTCAGGCTGAGAGGTCAGCCTTCGCAGATCCATTGCCCCCAAAGGTTGTACCTGTTATGGGAGCCCAACAGCATGGTGCTGTGGCATGGTCCCTGGAAGGAGAGGAGCAGGCAGAGGTGGTAGCACCTGGAACACAGGGCATACCACATTTGGAGGCCCAGATGCCAGCCCCAGCACCTTTGCTTTATGTGCCAGGACACCCAGGTCCTTAGCTCCAGGCACTGCAACCCCATGTGAAAATGTCTGTGCCCCATTCAGTGCCAATCCCAGTCGGATTCCCATACTAAACATCTCTACAAGCCCCTGTAGTAATGAAATCAGAATCAGCAGGAACAGCAGCCACAGCAGTGACAGCAATTGCACCCCAGGTGTCTCCTCTTGTCAGCTATCCACCTGGCTTGTGGGCTCCAGTGGGGTGCCAGGAGGAAATGGCTCTTCAATGTGTCCAGAGTTACCTGTGTGTCCAGAGTTCCCAGAGTTGCCTTGTCCTGAGTTGCCTGAGTTGCTGGGGCCAGGATGAATATCCTGAGAACCTTCCATGCAGATGCAACCAGGGAGATAGAAAAAGCCCCAAGCAAAAAGAAGGTCCTGAAGGTCCACATGGAATGACTTCCCTGAGGGAAAGCATAAGCCAAAGCCAAAAAGAGGGTCAGGAGAGACCCAAAGGGAAAGACCCCATGTGGGAGAGCATTAGACTTTGCCTGGTGTTTTTAATTAAAAAACAAGAATGTCATTGGGATTTTAATAGGAATTGCATTAAATCTTTGTAAAAGTTTTGGTAGTATGGCCATTTTTGGCTCTATTGATTCTACCTACCCGAGACCATGAGAAATCTTTCCATCTTCTAAGATCTTTTTCAATTTTTTTTCTTAGTGTTCTATAGTTTTCATTGTAGAGGTCTTGCACCTCTTTTTTTAGATTGATTCCCAAGTGTTCTATTTATTTGAGGCTAGAGTCAATGGGGAGGTTTTCCTAGTTTCTCTTGCTGTGGATTAATCGCTTATATATAGAAATGCATTTGATTCATGGGTATTGATTTTATATCCTAATTTGCTGAATGTATTTATTGGTTCTAGAAGCTTTCTGGAGGAATTTTTTGGATCTTCTAAATATAGAACTATGTCCTCAGCAAGGGGTGATAATTTGAGTTCTTATTCTATGCAAATCACTTTAATTTCATTCATCTGTCTGATTACTCTGACTAGAGTTTCAAAGAGGGCATCCCTGTCTTCTTTCTGTCCTTAGAGGGAATGCTTTCTCCTTTTCTCATTTAGTTATAATGTTGGCCTTGGGTTTCGCATAGATAGCTTTTACAATGTTAAGACTTTGCATACATTGTTTGTATAGACCTCACCATGTGCATGTTCAAGCATGAGTGTTTGTGGTATGAGGTGACAGGTTAGGATGAGAGGCAAAAAAATGGATTCCACAGCAGGAGTCATGGAAGAGGAAGATTAATTCAAATGATTGGATTAAATTCTACTAAATAGAAAATAGTTTTGTTTTCAAATTTAAAATAAGGGGGATGTGATCTTAAAATTTCTCCTTCCTGAAAATTTCCTCAACTCTTAAAAGATAACACTTTGTATACATTTTCATTCTGAATCAAAAAGACATTTTAATTTTCTCTATCTACAAATGTTTGGAGGTTCAGAAAGATTGAGACATGTGTTGGTTTAGAATTACAAACCAGAAATGGAATCTTCTTTGATTCTCAAAACTATAGCTATGCATCCCTTTCATCCCATGATTTTTTGATCAATGAAATAATTTTTGAAGTAAATCCTTTTTTTCTAATTTAACTTATTTTTATTAACAACAAATATTAATATATAGTTCTAGGTTTCAGTTTTTGAAGCAATACACAAACTATTCAACAACACACTTGGACATGAAAATACACTTTCTAATAGTAGCAGCTCAGAATGTGGCATGTGCTCACAATGAAAGTTCCATGTTGACCAGTCACCATGGTAATGTGGAATGCACATCTTACCTTCCATTTCCACTCAGTTGGTGTAGTGAGTGAGTTGGTGTAAGTTAAAGTTGGAGAAGAGTAGGGAGGTTTTGAGTTCCTGGTTGGCCATGGGAAATCTTAACTGCTGTGGGAAAGGTACGTTGTCAGTGATATTTTTAAGTGTGTTTCTTCAAAGGGCAGTTAATGTTTACTGAATATATTTTCCTCTTGATGTTTTCATCTTCAACACTGAATCTTCTCTCCTGAGATTTAAATATTTGGTGATATTGTTTTATCACTCAATTCATATATTTGCTTGTTCTATTGACCTGGTTACTGAAAATGTTTTTCTAAATTTAGATAAATGAACCATTCCTAATGCCAATAACATGTGTGCCTTTAAAGTGAATTACAGGAGCAGGACAACCACCTTGCTTTCATGAGATGAAGAAATAAAGTGAGACATAGTATATGGATGCTAAGTAAGGCGATATATATACCATGAAAGGGCAATTAGAAACCAAACCCATCTCAATGTATATGAATATTTAAAAATAACGTTAGAGAAGTCTAAATCAAGACTTTGTAAAAGAAAAGAGGACTGAAATTTCAGAAAACGTTTCCAATTGGTTGATAACTAAAGGATCCCAGGTGTTTGGGGGCTACTGGGAAGAAGGCAAAAAGGACAGTGCCTTGAGGTCAGTGGAGTGGATGTCTGATAATGGAGGAAAGGAGGGCCTCAGTGGTTTCAGGGAGGATCCATTGGTTGAGGTTCACACGTTATAGTTAGTGGTGGTTCCATCTAGGCAGGTAAGTCTCTGGCCCCTGGCCATGCAGAGTCTAGGAAGAGGCTTGGAAAGCCAGGAGCAGGAATATGCCTGATCAGAGCTGGTGCATATGGAGAAATGATATTTCAACCAGGCCTTGTCTGACTGCTCAGATTATGGCTCAGAATATTAGACTGCAGACATGGGGCAGGCCAGCATCTGACATGGAAACATCAAACCATCAGCCCAGAGTATCTGTTTCCCTGATTAATCACCACTAACAGGCCATCCAGGAGGGAAAAGCTCAAGGAAACTTCATTCTTGGCACAGCCATCAAGTGGCAGTTGGTTTAGAATGTCCCAAGTTCTGAAACAGTTGGTGAGCCCCAGAGAACTCTGATGATTTAGATGGTCAACTGCTCGTCAGGAAGGATCACTTGGAGACAGCTGGAAGTGAGAAGACCCTGGGGGAGGATGGCTCCAAGTGTGGACTCTACCCTTTGTAAAGGTCTGGCGAGCGTCGGAGGAAGAGACCACCAAGATACTGTCTCATGCAACAGCAAAGTGTTTATTGGGGGGTCCAGCATGCTGGGGCTGAGAGCTCACTTGAATAGAGCAGAGAGCCCCGGGAACAGCTTAAGCAGAGCTTATATACATTCCTTGGAGAGGGCAGGGACTTCACATACAGCATAGCCAATCATTGCATGGATTCTGGGAGGGGGGTTGTTTTCGTAGAGCAACCAGATGATCAGGGGAGATTTCAACATACATTTAGTGGGCATTTCCGGGAGTTGTTTTCGACTTCTACATGAGTTTCAGGTTGCAGGAAAACAGAACTTAATTCTTACATTCTTAACCTTTTCACCTTGACCTTCAGATAGGCTTCATTTACATGAAATGATCATTTTTAAGTCACTAATTGCAATGAAGAGACAGGAGCCCGGGGTTATAACTTGAACATTTCTCATGGTGTCTGCTACTGAAACCTCATGCCAAAGAGGCCTGAAGGAAGGAGTATTCAAAAAGCACTGAGAAGAGTTCTGGTTTCCTGGTTCTAGGATATCCACTAGAGGACTCAAGTGCTCAGGGATTTCTGGTCCCAGGTAAATAGCTACATTCCTGTCCCATATCCACCGCTCATCATTCTTGTGAATCTGGGCAAGAAACATAAAATCTCCAAATTACAAACACCTAAACTCTAAATTGTGGTGGACAGACTCTGCTCCATCCATCCCTTTAGGCTGATATGGAGTCATAGGAGGCCACAGATATTCTCCATGAGCTTTACAAATATCCATCTGTAAAGAATGAGGAATAGACTTTCTTTACCCATTGCTCTGGAGGATGACCTCTGTTTGACACCTCTCTGTTCAAACACTGTCAACGATTGAGCTTATTTTTCCACACATTTAATGAAGTGTACTATTTAATGTCAGGACACATTAGCACCCATATGAAGCACCAGTCCGCTTAAGAATGCATGGATGTGATCATTGTCAGCCTTATACCATTACATGGATCAGATGCCACACTTTTTGCAACAATTGAGAAGGGGTTTATTTAACTGAACAGGTATTTAATTTTTGAGGTAGGATTTGATTTGTATAAATACATACTTGAATTCAAAGCTCAAATTATACCCCCAGATATTTACAATGATCACTTATCAATTAAAACTGGTTGAACTGTTATTTGAATTACTATTGATGACCTATGTTTTCTTGGTAGCACATTGTTAACAGCTAACTCTGTTTTATCACATTTCCCAGGCTGTTGCCTCTGGCCTTGGTCCAGAGGAGACCTCTGGCCATCAAACAGTCCTGTTCCAAATGAGAATTCCAACGAAGGTACTGTGGAAATCCTGTCATTGTGTCCATTCTGCAATAAGGATTCTAGTTGATTCAGATTTCCAATTCTTCTTTTATTTAACATGTACAAATTTACGTGCTTTGAGTCATTCAGCAGTGCTATAGCTCCAGAAGTAAAGATCCAGTTACCTTTTAATTCTGTGCACTTGATTATTTCAACTGCTGGTGGACATCTGGGTTGATCATACAATGTATTTATGGTGAATGCTAGAAACATTGAAGTGATTGTATCACTATAGTATGCTGACTTGTAGTTTAATAGAATAAGCAGGGAGGAACGTAATAGCTGAGTCCTATGAGTTCCACTCTCGGGCTTGTCAGGAATCTGCACATTGCTTTCCAGAGTTGTCATAATAATTTACAAACCCACCAACATTGTGTCAGTGTACCTTCTTTCTCTCATCCTTCCTGGTATTTCTATGCTTATCCTGTTTGCCCAGCACCATTTGTTTAAACCATAATGTCCTCTTTAACATGTATTTTGGTGCTGTTGTCCAGTATCAGGTGAATGTAAGTATCAGGTGGGTTGTCTCTGTGTGGTATATTCAATTCAAGAATCTTCATATCTATTTTCAGTTCAATAAGATACTGTTTTTGCTACTCATCTCTGTAGGAAAATATAAAATTGGTCATTGTGCTGCCTTTCACCTTACTTTTTCTTGCTCAGAATTGCTTTGCCAAATAATAATAATAATAATAATAATAATAATAATAATTATTATTATTATTATTTAATAAATATAATAATTAATATAATATTATATTATAATAATTATTATTATTACTATTATTATCATCATCATCATCTCAAATGAATTTCAGGGTTAGTTTTTCAATACTGTAAGAAATATCATTTGTAGTTTGAAGGGGATTGTATTGAATTCATTGAACCTGGATATTGTTGATGTTATGGCCACTTTGACAATATTAATTCTGCCTATCCAAGAACACAGAACTATTTTGCCTCTTCTTAGGTCTTCTTCCATTTCTTTTTCAGTGTTCTATAGTTTTTGTTGTAGAGATCTTACATCCTATTTGGTAGATTTATCCTCAGGGGCTTTTTTACATTATTATAAAAAAATTATTTTCTTGAATTCTAAATCAGTGCCATCAATGTTGGAGTATAGTGACAATATTGATTTATTTGTATTGATCTTTTATCCTGCTACATTGCTAAATTTATTACTTCTAGAATTCTTCTGGTGAAAATTTTTGGGCCTTCTAAATATAGAATCATGTCACCAGGTAATGTGGACAATTTGAATTTTTCTTATGGTATCCTTTTAATTTCCTACTTTTGCCTGATTGTTCTGACATTTTTTCAAACAAATATATTGAATAAAATTGGCAAAAGTAGAGATTCTTTTCTTGTTCTTGATATTTGAAGAAGACAGTTCATTTTTATCTCTGTTCAGTGTGATGTTGGCTTTGAATTTCTCATATTTCAATATATAATATTGAAACTCAGTTCCTTTTTTTCCAGGTTTCTCCTTTATTTTGGAAATGAATTGTTTCTCCTTTTTAATCAAGAGCTTTTCTACATCTATTGAGGTGATTTTCTGAATCTTGTCCTTAATTCCAACTATGGGTGTGCTAGTCAGCTTCTCCCCACCCACTCTGCTGCCTGTGGAGAGACCTTTACATGTTTCCTGGGCTTATGGTCTGGGCATCTATTCCCAGCAGCCCATTTTTACACCTGCTCCTTCAAATTCTCAATCCCTTTCAGCTGGTCCTGGGAGGCACCAGACTCAAGGAGGAAAGGACCAGAGCTTGCCTGCACATCTCTGACTTGAGTTCCCCTGGGGAGAATTCTCTCCATGCCTTTTGCTCTAGCTCAGCCAGGCAAAGCCTAGGTGCTGTGGCAGGTGCCTTTCAGGTCCATGTGTGCCTACCTGCTCAGATCTCCCAGCTCCTGGCTCCTGCAGTGGCAGCATTAGCTTGGCTGTGTCAAGGTGGCTCCTGCCTTGCTCTCTGGGGACAGCATGAATCACAGATCTTTCTTCATGTACAGTGTGCAGTGCAAAGAAGCCTCTTTTCAGCCAAGAAAACGTTGCCTCTCTGATCTCAGGATTTTCACACTGAATCTTTCTATTTTGTTTCTGTCCATTTCCTTCTTTAGGTGATCTAGCAGTGCCACTAATCCTGCTGCTGCTACTGCTGCTTCTGCCACCATCAGCTTGGATCTAATGTACTTTCATTTTTGTCTTTGTTTAATGTAGCCAAGTTTCTGATTCTCTAAGACTCCCTGAGTGTCCACTATTGAGTTTTCGTGAAACCCCTATTTGCACACCTGAGAGGAAGGACTATTCGCACTGTTTGCATTACAGGTTGTGGAGCTGCAAGAAATAAAGGTTCTCTCTATCTTAAATTTACTTCTGTCTTGTATCATTTCTTTTGCTTGAGTTTTTGACTTTATATTCCTCTATAATTTTTTCCATTCACTATTAAGTTTGGGTGACTTCCTTTAGTTCCCCTCTCACTGAGAAGCAGTCTTCTTGCCTTCTAAGTCTGGCACTGAAGAACTGTCGTGGGTGCATCCTTCCTCCATTTGCCAACTTCTCTTCTCCTGACAGCAAATTTGCACAATTTCTCAACATGCCAAGGAACGTTTTGGGCCAAAATATATCTTATCTTGATGAATACCTCATGTTAACTTGAAAAATTTTATTCTCTCACTGTCGTATGAAGTATTTGTACAAATGCCAAATAGATCTATGTGATTGATAATGGTTTTGGTAAATTCCTAGGGTTGCCATAACTAAGTACCAGCTTTCTTGGGTTGAAGTAATGTAAGTGTACTATCTTAGAGCTCTATTTCCTAGGAATCCCACATTGACCTGTTAGCAGAAACATGTTACTTCTGAAAACTTTAAGGAAGGATTTTTCCTGCCCATTCTTAACTGTTACTGGTTTGGTGGCCATCCTTGATCTGCTTGGTTTTCAACTGCAGCACTTTCCTCTCTGCTTGCATCATCACATGGCATTAGTCTCTCATGAATGTGCCCCATCTTCATGAGAACAGATGCCCTATTTGGAGAATGGGTCCACCCTGTTCAAAGAGGATACTTTTAATTGCTAAGATCACAATGACTCTCATTTAAAACCCAGTAAAATTTGGAGGTATGGTTTAAGTTCTAACTTAACCATGTTTAGAATTTAAACATGTATTTGTGTGGAAGTAATTTGACCCATAACAGAAATGATTGATTCAAAAGTATACTTTTTCTTTACTTCCTGATGGATCTGTCAAGTGTTATAAAGGAATGCTGAAACCTTCTAGTGTAACAGTAGAATATTTAATTTCTTATTGTAGTTCCTTCCATTTTTTTGTCTATTTTGAATTTTTGTTTCCTGATCTGCTCCTTCTCTTGCCATTCAGAAACAATCATGTTCCAGCACTAATTGAGCCTGTGTGTTTTAAACAACCGTCTCCATACACTCTAGACCCATGTCCACAGTTAGGAAGCCCCTGGAGTGTTTCTTCAGCAAACCAATATACTGACAGTTACTCTATATTTCCCTAGATTGCTATCAAGTCATAATAGAGGTGGTACCCATTGTGGCAGAAGACCAAAAAAATTACATTGTTAAGGTAATGTGACCCTTCTTTCTCTTAGATGTAAGTGTTGTTTTCTTCCTTTTAATTCAAATTCCTTCATGAAAATATGACAGTGTTCATTATAGGTGACTCATAGGTGATGGAATTACTACTGCACATCTATTCCCTGTGAGAATGATTCAAGATGACATTCACATATGAGAACAACCATTGTCAAATAATTGTAGTGAGCATTTTCTTCAGTGGCACTTTTCCTTGAGAGAAAAAGAATTTTATGCATGTCATCAAATTGTACCTGAGAAATCCCTCATGCAAAGCTCATGTATTTTCACAAGTGCCTTCTCTGCCTTACTTTGTGATCTTTGCCCCAACTGCTGTTTCCTATCTAGTTATCTAATGTCATCACAGCCAACAGTAGACTTGTGCAAATGATCTCCTGCTCACGCTGTCTTCCTTTCTGTAACTACAGGTAGCCTCTGCAACAAATGAGCAAAGTAAGTATTCTCAACTCCCTAACATGCTGAGCAAAACCTCTGTACTTAGATAGGTCACACATTCCTTCCGGTTTCTATATAAAAAGTTATCCTGGATTTAGATTTTGTTTGGAAATGAGGATAGGCATATGGTGACAAAGTGATAATCCAGTGAAGAATTGTGGCCCACTACCATGATCCTGAAATAGCTGTCTTTTGTGTGGTGTGCATTTATGTGAATGAGCATGGGGTGGTATCTCTGAGCATGTCCATGTGTAATAATTGTGTATGTGTTTGTGAGGCTATGGGAGCTTCTTCAGAAATTCTCTTCTAACATGCCCAGAACAAGCATCCATTTTCTAAAAATAAAAACCCACACTAATGCATGATTTGCTTGATATAATTTTTTCCCACTTCATGACACCCAAATGTAGTTTTGGTTAGTAGGCCCTCTCTGTAGACAGAGATGTTGCTGAGCCAAAAGATCCAGGTTATTCACTCTGTAAGTGAAAGAAGCATTAAGAGTTCAGGAAATTATCCTGGTGGTGATGCTTTGGGTTAGGGGACTGTGTACATCACTTAGTGATATAACACAGTCCAGGTTATTACAATATATTAGTAATAACTAATCTCCTACAGAGATGTGAAATATTTTGCATATCTTAAAGTGGCCTCAGTGGTCATCTCTAGAAAAAAACATACTCCTAAAGGTAAAAAATACAAAAAAAAAAATATATCACACCTGGTTCCAATCTACTGGAAACCCAAAGGCTGTGCTTCCCATTCATTCTTGTTCTTTTTTATTGGTTATTCAAAATATTACAAAGCTCTTGACATATCCTATTTCATGCGTTAGATTCAAGTGGGTTATGAACTCCCATTTTAACCCCAAATACAGATTGCAGAATCACATCAGTTACACATCCACATTTTTACATAATGCCATATTAGTAACTGTTGTATTCTGCTACCTTTCCTATCCTCTACTATCCTCCCTGCCCTCCCCTCTCATCTTCGCTCTCTACCCCATCTGTTGTAATTTAATTATTTCTCTGGATTTTATTCCCTTCCCCCTAAAATTATCTCTTTTTTTTATTGTTGGTTGTTCAAAACATTACATAGTTCTTGATATATCATATTCCACACTTTGATTCAAGTGGGATAGTAAGGATAGGAAAGGCAGCAGAATACAACAGACACCAGTATGGCAATATATAAATCAACGGAAGTGTAACTGATGTGATTCTGCAATCTGTATACAGGGTAAAAATGGGAGTTCATAACTTAAATTATCTTATATGTAATTTTGTATATCAATGAAGGTCTCTTTCCATTTCCATGCAATTTTCCTTTTCTCTCCCTTTCCCTCCCACCTCATGTCTCTGTATAAAGTTGATCTTTTCCTCCTGCTCTTCCTGCCTGCTCTGTTCATAGTTGTTCTCATTATAACAAAGAAGACATTTGGCCTTTGATTTTTTAGGGATTGGCTAGCTTCGCTTAGCATAATCTGCTCTAATGCCATCCATTTCCTGGCCAATTCCATGAATTTGTCATTTTTAGTGCTGCATAATACTCCATTGTGTATAAATGCCACTTTTTTAATCCCTTCATCTATTGAAGGGCACCTGGGTTGTTTCCAAGTCTAGCTATTGTGAATTGTGCTGCTATGAGCATCGTTGTGGCAGTATCCCTGTAGTATGCTCTTTTAAGGTCCTCAGGGAACAGTCCGAGAAGGGCAATAGCTGGGTCAAATGGTGGTTCCATTCCCAGCTTTCTCAGGAATCTCCATACTGCTTTCCAAATTGGCCGCACCAATTTGCAGTCCCACCAGCAATGTACAAGAGTACCCTTTTCCCCACAACCTCTCCAGCACTTGTTGTTGTTTGCCTTCAGAGTGGCTGCTAATCTTACTGGAGTGAGATGGTATCTTAGGGTGGTTTTGATTTGCATTTCTCTGAATGTTAGAGATGGTGAGCATTTTTTCATGTACATGTTGATTGATTGTATGTCCTCCTCTGAGAAGTGTCTGTTCAGGTCTTTGACCCATTTTATGATTGGGTTATTTGTTATCTTATTGTTTAATTTTTTGAGTTCTTTGTATACTCTGGATATTAGGGCTCTATCTGAAGTGTGAGGAGTAAAAATGTGTTACCAGGATGTAGGCTCCCTATTTACCTCTCTTATTGTTTCTCTTGCTGAGAAAAAACTTTTTAGTTTAAGTAAGTCCCATTTGTTGATCCTAGTTATTAACTCTGTGCTATGGGTGTCCTATTAAGGAATTTGGAGCCCGATCCCACAATATGTAGATTGTAACCAACTTTTTCACTTTAAGGCGCAGAGTCTCTGGTTTGATATCAAGGTCTTTGATCCATTTTGAGTTAACTTTTATGCATGGCGAGAGGAAGGGATTCAGTTTAATTTTTTTGCATATGGATTTCCAGTTTTCCCAGCACCACTTGTTGAAGATGCTATCCCTCCTCCATTGCATGCTTTTATCCCCTTTATCAAATATAAGATAGTTGTAATTTTGTAGATTCGTCTCTGTGTCCTCTAATCTGTACCATTGGTCCACCTGCCTGTTATGGTACCAGTAACATGCTGGTTTTGTTACTATTGATCTGCAGTACAGTTTGAAATCTGGTATCACTATACCTCCTGATTCACACTTCCTGCTTAGAATTGCTTTTGCTATTCTGGGTCTTTTATTTTTCCATATGAATTTCATGATTGCTTTATCTATTTCTACAAGAAATGCTGTTGGGATTTTGATTGGCATTGCATTAAACGTATAGAGAACTTTTTGTAGTATCGCCATTTTGATGATGTTAGTTCTTCCTATCCATGAACAGGGTATGTTTTTCCATTTTTTAATGTCTTCTTCTATTTCTCTCTTTGGGTTTCTGTTGTATTCATTGTATAAATCTTTCACCTCTTTTGTTAGATTGATTCCCAATATTTTATTTTTATTGAGGATATTGTGAATGCAGTGGTTGTCCTCATTTCCATTGCAGAAGATTTGTCACTGATATACAGGAATGCCTTTGATTTATGAGTGTTCATTTTATATTCTGCCAAATTGCTAAATTCACTTATTAGCTCTAGTAGTTTCTTTGTACAACCTTATCGGTCTGTTAGATATCTTATCATATCATCTGAATATGTGATAATTTAAGTTCTTCTTTTCCTATTTTTTAGCCATTAATTTCTTTTGTCTGTCTAATTGCTCTGGCTAGTATTTCGAGGACTAAATTGAAGAGAAGTGGTGAGGGAGGGCATCCCTGTCTTGTTCCAGATTTTAGTGGAAATGCCTTCAGTTTTTCTCCATTCAGAATGATGCTAGACTGAGGCTTAGCATATATAGCTTTTACAATGTTGAGGTAAGTTCCTGTTATCCCTAGTTTTTCTAGTGTTTTCAACATAAAGGGATGCTGAAGTTTGTCGAATGCTTTTTCTGCATCTATTGAGATGATCATTTGGTTCTTATGGTTGAATCTATTGATGTGGTGAATAACATTTATTGATTTCTGTATATTGAACCAGCCTTGCATCCCGGGGATGAATCCTACTTGATCATGGTGCAAGATTTTTTTGATATGCTTTTGTATTCAATTCACAAGATTTTTTTTGAGGATTTTTCCATCTGAGTTCATTAGAGATATTGATTTGTAGTTTTCTTTTATTGAAGTGTCTTTGTATTGTTTCGGGATCAGGGTGATGTTGGCCTCATAGAATGAATTTGGAAGAGCTCCTTCTTTTTCTATTAATTGAAATAACTTGAATAGTTTTGGTATTAATTCTTCTTTGAAGGTTTTGTAAAACTCTGCTGTATATCCATGTCGTCCAGGGCTTTTCGTGGTTGGTAGTCTTTTGATGGCTTCTTCAATTTCCTCTTTTGCTATTGGTCTGTTTGAATTGTGTGTATCTTCCTGACAATCTGGGCAATTCATATGACTTAAGAAATTTATCAATATCTTTGCTATCTTCTATTTTATTGGAATATAAGATTTCAAAATAATTTCTAATTATTTTCTGTATTTCTGTACTGTCCATTGTGATATTGCCTTTTTCATCCCGTATGTTAATAATTTGAGCTCTCTCTGTTCTTCTCTCCGTTAGCTTGGCTAAGGATCTGTCGATCTTATTTATTTTTTCAAAGAACCAACTTTTTGTTTTATCAATTTTTTAATGTTTTTTTTTGTTTCAATTTTATTGATTTCTGCTCTGATTTTAATTATTTCTTGCCTTCTACTACATTTGCTGTTGTTTTGCTCTTCCTTTTCTAGGGCTTTGAGATGAAGTGTGAGCTCATTTATTTGTTGGTTTTTTTCATTTTTTGAGGAATTACCTCCAGGAAATGAATTTTTCTCTTTAAACTGCTTTCATTTTGTCCCATAGATTCCAATATGTTGTGTCTGTATTTCCATACATCTTCAAGAATTTTTTGATTTACTCCTTTATATCTTTTGTAACCCATTGATCATTCAGTAACATATTGTTCATTTTTCATAAGATGTATGATTTTTCCATCCTTCTTTTATCATTGATATCCAGTTTCATTCCACTGCAATCAGATGAGTTACATGGTATAATCTTCACACCTTTATATTTACTAATAGTTGTCCTATGGCATAATATATGGTCTATCTTTGAGAAGGATCCCTGTGCTGTTGAGAAGAACGTGTATCCACTTGGTGATGGTTGATATATTCTATATATGTCGGTTAAGTCTAGGTTATTGATTGTGTTATTAAGTTCTATAGTTTCTTTATTCAGCTTTTGTCTGGAGGATCTGTCCAATGGAGAGAGCGGTGTGTTGAAGTCACCCACAATTATTGTGTTGTTGTCTATTTGTCTCTTGAACTTGAGGAGAGATTGTTTTATGAATGTTTCAGCATCATTGTTTCGTGCATATATATTGATAATTGTTATGTCTTGTTGGTGGATGGTACCTTTTAATAGTATGTAGTGTCCTTCTTTATCCCTTTTGATTAACTTAGGTTTGAAGTTGATTTCATTCGATATGACTATGGCCACTCCTGCTTGCTTCGGGGGACCATGTGAGTGGTATGATTTTTCCCAACCTTTCACCTTCATTCTGTGTATGTCTTTTCCTATCAGATGAGTCTCCTGAAGGCAGCATATTGTTGGATTTGTTTTTTTAATCCAGGTTATTACCCTATGTCTCTTAATTTGGGAATTTAAGCCATTAACGTTTAAGGTTACTATTGAAATATGGTTAGTACTACCGGTCATGCTTGTTTATTTATTTATTTTAATATGGATAGTTTTTCCTTTTTGGTTATTTTTTTTTCCTTCCCTTTACTGAGTTACCTCCCACTGTTAGTTTGGGGTGCTGTTTTTTAATTCCTCTTCTTGTAGTGTTTTGCTCAAGATGCCATGCAGTGCTGGTTTTCTGGATGTGAATTCTTTTAACATTTATTTATCATGAAATATTTTAATTTCATTGTCAAATCTGAAGCTTAATATTGCTGGATACAGTATTCTTGGTTGAAATCCAATATTTTTTATCGTTGGAAATACGTTGTTCCAGGATCTTCTCGCTTTCAACGTCTGTGATGAAAAATCAGCCGTTAACCTAATTGGTTTACCCCTGAGAGAAATCTTCCTCCTTTCTCTCGTAGCTTTTAATATTCCCTTTTTGTTCTGTATGTTGGATATCTTCATAATTATATGTCTTGGAGTTGGTCTAGTATGGTTTTGAATGTTTGGGGTCCTGTAGGCTTCCAGGACTTGGCAATCCATTCCACCTTTCATATTTGGGAAGTTTCCTAAGAGTATTTCATTCAATAAATTGTTCATTTCTTTGGTTTGATGCTCTATGCCTTCTTTTATTCCAATGACTCTCAGGGTTGGTTTTTTTATGACATCCCATGTCTCTTGAATAGATTGCTCGTGCCTTCTAAGCATCTTTTCTGTGTTGAGAATATTCTTTTCAAGTTGATAAACTTTGTCTTCATTATCTGATGTTCTGGCTTCTACTTGATCTAGTCTATTTGTAATATTCTCGTTTGTTATACTCTGGTTTCTCTTTAGATCATATAAATCTTTTGTCTTTTAATATTCTCGTTTCAGTTTTTAATTTGGTTTATGGTTTTCTGCATTTCTAATATTACTGTTTGTTTTATTTTCTAAATCTCTATTTCATGATACAGCTTGTTCTTTTACATTTGAATTTTCTTATTTACTTCGTTTTCAAAATATACGTTCATTGTTTGAACTTGCTGTCTAAAGTCTTCTCTAAGATTCCATTCCATCTGAGTTAGGTATGCTGTGACTTCTTTCTCTGTCCATTTTTCTGGTGCCTGTAGGTTCTCCTTTGTATTTAAGTTGTCCAGCATTGTTTGTGCTCCTTTTTCCCTTTGTTTTTTTCATGGTGCTCAAGTTACTTCCCAACTCTGTTTGACTGCTGTGTTTCTGTTTTCTCCTTTAAATTTGTTTTGGTTTTTATATTTCCACTATCTCTCCTTTGTGTTAGGAGACAATGTTTCGAGATGTTGGATTTAATTGTGATATAAGGTAAATTCATTGGTTTCATTAAAGGCCTTCAGATTTTGATGGCATATAGACAACTAAGGTTTGGACTTAAGATTTTATGTAAAGATCGGTTGATTTGATTGTATGGAGGTTCGGATACGTTAGCTTCTTTGGAGGGTTACTCAAATGCAGTCGGATATTAACAAGAGAATAGACAGGAATACTTGGGGGTAGTTAAGGGCTTGGGTGGACTATACACCTATTTGTAGTATTCATCTATTTGCATTTAGTAAGTTATATGTAGTCTGGTTGTTCATGCTGTTTTATTGTAGCAATCTGTCATAACCTGGCGATGGTGACGTCAGTTTTACAAGATGTTGCCCGCTGGCTTCATTGGTGGACTTTAAGTTGTGCGGGATAGAACTGGACCGCTTCCTTCCTTCATCTCAAACCCCGAACTCATCCCAGAGCTCAGAGAGTGCACAGCCAGCAGGACTCCACAGAATCTGTAGTGCCGTTTCTCTCTGCTTGCTGGTCGCTTCTCGGCGGCACCTCGCCGTCTGTAGCCACGGGGCGGGCCGCAGGGCGGGCGGCAGATCAGTCAGCCTGGATCTCTGGTCGCACCGTTGGCTCGCATTTGAGACTCAGTAACCGGTCCTCGGTGATGGAAATCCTTCCTCTAGGTTTCAGTGCACCCCAATTCAGCTGGAAATTTCTAACAAGATAGCTTTCTGTTGTTCTAACC
This sequence comes from Callospermophilus lateralis, assembly GCF_048772815.1. Lineage (NCBI taxonomy): Eukaryota > Metazoa > Chordata > Mammalia > Rodentia > Sciuridae > Callospermophilus > Callospermophilus lateralis. The sequence goes on from NW_027517355.1 coordinate 441,965, forward strand.
CTGTATTCACCTGTGCAGTGATGTGTTACACGGGGTGTGATGCACTCTATTTGCGGCCATCACTCATTCTTGTTCTTATATTTGCTGTATATTTTCACTGATGTCCATATCAAGAAATGCTCTGAACTATTCATAAGCCTTAAATCAGTATACTAATCATTATTCTGCATCCTCCTAGCTCACCCAAATGACATGGTGGAGTTCATTCCTGGAGAAAGCATGGATCAAGAGGCCCCATCAGAAGCCATGGTAAGGTTGCTTATCTTCCTCTGAAATTCAAGTGTTGATCTTTAGTATCTCTTTCTCTTGTAATATGATATGGTTTCCTGGAGATGACATACACAATTTCCTGAGTGTGCAGATTCTCATTAAGGTGTCTGTTGCCAAATGAGACCTCACTGAAGGCAATATAACAAGAAACAGTATAAACTACACACCGTATAATAACAAGCTTTGTGCCTGGATATGATTTTCCATCCTGGTCATCAAATTCCTTAATTATCACCTAATATAGACCTGTGACACAAATACCCTAGAAAAGCCTGTGTCATTTGGTGAGTGTATATCTGCTATCTCTTCCCTTGATTTGCACACATTCTCATTGAATATTTGAATGTAACCAATAAACAAAAGACTTGTGCACACAGGTCAAATCATGGCTTGATGTTCATAGTGACTCCTTTTCTGTATTCACAGGAGGAATCAAAAGGATCCATAATTGGTATGTATCCTGGGCTCACTCTCTTCCTGTTTGAAAATGTAGAAAATGCCAAGGGTCAGAGAGTCTTCCTTCATTTTGAGTGCAGAGTCTCAGTGATTCCACTACCTCCTTGAGAATGAGAAGTGAGGGGTTTGTGGTCTAAATTGATTTAAAAAATATCTATGGCCATTCTGCATATTTCCTTGAAGCACCTATGTGAGTGGAGCAAAGTTGCTAGGTCAATGAGAGTTTTATACATGTGTCTTTGTGTGCATTCATGCAACATGATTCTGAGTGTGAATTTGTGTTCGTTTTTGCACATTTGTTTGTTTCTCTAGATATATACATGCCATGAGGCCAACGTCCATATGTTTAAACAAAAAAAGCCATCTCCATTAGATCATGATTTTGTATATGTGTAAATAGATCAAACTGTAAACCTTCCATATGTGCAGTTTATTCCACACCAATACCTCAATTAACATGCAAAACTTATCCCATGAAAACCCAGAAAATTTTCATGACGCTCTATAAAGGAAAAACTCCATTTCAATCCTGTCACTGCACCAGTAGCAACTTTATTTAATAGCAAACTTTACCTGTCAGTATGTCCTATATTTAATCAGTGCATGTGATAGTTCACAACACTTTACTCATGAAAAATTTTCACGTTCATATACATTTTTTGTGAGAGGTGTCAGAATTCATCTTCCAATCCCCATTCTAGGCTCAAGTTTCTGGACAGGGTCAATCCTTAACAATGGCCCTCAGGTCCACCAATGCACTATGCTCACTTGTGGTGGGCATCTGAGACAGAGGAGATGCACAGGCCAGACATTACTATAGCTAAGGAAGGTCTTACTTTGCATGTTCCAACTGACACTGAAAGCTACCTTATTGGGTTTTTTTGTAGACACTACTTTGTAGAAACATGTTTTCACTCGATGGATTTTCATGGGGCCTGATCAGCACAATTGCAGCTCATCTAGTTACACAGCAAAAGGTGGGCTGTAGTGAAGATCCAGCTCAGCACAGCAGTGGTGTCCGATCACTAGTTTAGGTCTGTGCTGCCCCCTGTGTGGCCTGCAGGATATCACATTGACATTATATATGAATAGTCTTCATAATGTCAGTCCCAAATGCTCTCTGGTTCCTTCTATTTATACATACATGGATACTGACACTGACTGGTCACTGTGAGGGTAAAACCACTGTGGTCATCATTCCTTCTCATCTCTGAATTCCTTCCTTGGCAGAGTGTCTTCATCTTAGTCCATGACATCTTTTGATAATTGCAACTGTGTGCTAAGATCTCACTTGTTCAGCATTTGGGGCTCTACAATGAACCAGGTATCCACTTGGGATCTGACCAGGACCAGCCAGAATCAGTAGGGAAGTGAAGAAGATAGCATTGTGTCCAAGCTTTTCACACACATTTCTTATGAGCTCTGGGTGGGATGTGCTTGACTTTGAGGAGAGCCATCAGGATCCTTTTTTTTATTGGTTGTTCAAAACATTAAAATGCCCTTGACATATCCTATTTCATACATTAGATTCAAGTTGGTTATAAACTCCCAATTTTACCCCAAATACAGATTGCAGAATCACATTGGTTTCACATCCACATTTTTACATAATGCCTTATTAGTAACTGTTGTATTCTGCAACCTTTCCTATCCTCTACTATCCCCCCTCCCCTCCCCTCCCATATTCGCTCTCTACCCATCTCCTGCAATTCATTTCTCTCATTGTTTATTTTCCCATTCCCCTCACAACCTGTTATATGTAATTTTGTATAACAATGAGGGTCTCCCTCAATGACCATGCAATTTCTCTTTACTCTCCCTTTACCTCCCACCTCATGTATCTGTTTAATGTTAATCTTTTCTTCCTGCTCTTCATTCCTGCTCTGTTCTTAGTTGCTCTCATTATATCAAAGAAGACATTTGGTATTTTCTAAAGGGATTGGCTAGCTTCACTAAGCATAATCTGTTCTAGTGCCATCAATTTCCCTGCCAATTCCATGAATTTGTCATTTTTTAGTGCTGCATAATACTCCATGGTGTATAAATGCAACTTTTGTATCCATTCATCTATTGAAGGGCATCTGGGTTGGTTCCACAGTCTAGCTATTGTGAATTGTGCTGCTATGAACATCGTTGTGGCAGTATCCCTGTAGTATGCTCTTTTAAGGTCTTCAGGGAACAGTCCGAGAAGGGCAATAGCTGGGTCAAATGGTGGTTCCATTCCCAGCTTTCCCAAGAATCTCCATACTGCTTTCCAAATTGGCCGCACCAATTTGCAGTCCCACCAGCAATGTACAAGAGTACCCTTTTCCCCACAACCTCTCCAGCACTTGTTGTTGTTTGCCTTCATAATGGCTGCTAATCTTACTGGAGTGAGATGGTATCTAAGGGTGGTTTTGATTTGCATTTCTCTGACTGCTAGAAATGGTGAGCATTTTTTTCATATTCTTGTTGATTGATTGTAAGTCCTCCTCTGAGAAGTGTCTGTTCAGGTCTTTGGACCATTGGTTGATTGGGTTATTTGTTATCTTATTGTTTAATTTTTTGAGTTCTTTGTATACTCTGGATATTAGGGCTCTATCTGAAGTGTGAGGGGTAAAAATGTGTTACCAGGATGTAGGCTCCCTATTTACCTCTCTTATTGTTTCTCTTGCTGAGAAAAAACTTTTTAGTTTAAGTAAGTCCCATTTGTTGATCCTAGTTATTAACTCTGTGCTATGGGTGTCCTATTAAGGAATTTGGAGCCCGATCCCACAATATGTAGATTGTAACCAACTTTTTCTTCTATCAGGCGCAGAGTCTCTGATTTGATATGAAGCTCTTGGATCGATTTTGAGTTAACTTTTGTGCATGGTGAGAGAAAGGAATTCACTTTTATTTTTTTGCATATGGATTTTCAATTTTCCCAGCACCATTTGTTGAAGATGCTATCCTTCCTCCATTGCATGCTTTTATCCCATTTATCAAATATAAGAAAGTTGTAATTTTGTGGATTTGTCTCTGTGTCCTCTAAGTTGTACCATTGGTCCACCTGCCTGTTTTGGTACCAGTACCATTCTGTTTTTGTTACTATTGCTCTGTAGTACAGTTTGAAATCTGGTATCACTATACCTCCTGATTCACACTCCCTGCTTAGAATTGCTTTTGCTATTCTGGGTCTTTTATTTGTCCATATGAATTTCATGATTGTTTTATCTATTTCTCCTAGAAATGCTGTTGGGATTTTGATTGGCATTGCATTAAACCTACAGAGAACTTGGGGTAATATTGCCATTTTGATGATGTTAGTTCTTCCTATCCATGAATAGGGTATATTTTCCCATTTTCTAAGGTCTTCTTCTATTTCTCTCTTTAGGGTTCTGTAGTTTTCATTGTATTAATCTTTCACCTCTTTTATTAGATTCGTTCCCAAGTAATTTACTTTTTTTTTTTTTTTGAGGATATTGTGAATGGGGTTGTTGTCCTCATTTCCATTTCAGAATATTTGTCGCTGATATACAGGAATGCCTTTGATTTATGCGTGTTGATTTTATATCCTTCCACTTTGCTAAATTCACTTATAAGCTCTAGTTGTTTCTTTGTAGACCCTTTTTGGTCTGTTAGATATATTATCATATCATCCGCATATGGTGATAATTTAAGTTCTTCTTTTCCTATTTTTATGCCCTTAAGTTCTTTTGTTTGTCTAATTACTCTGGCTAGTATTTCGCGGACTAAATTGAATTGAAGTGGTGAGGGAGGGCATCCCTGTCTTGTTCCTGATTTTAGTGGGAATGCCTTCAGTTTTTCTCCATTCAGAATGATGCTAGACTGAGGCTTAGCATATATAGCTTTTACAATGTTGAGGTAAGTTCCTGTTATCCCTAGTTTTTCTATTGTTTTGAATATAAACGGATGCTGAACTTTGTCGAATGCTTTTTCTGCATCTATCGAGATGATCATGTGGTTTTTATGGTTAAATCTATTGATGTGGTGAATAACATTTATTGATTTCTCTATATTGAACCAGCCTTGCATCCTGGCGAGGAATCCTACTTGATCATGGTGCACAATTTTTTTGATATGCTTTTGTATTCGATTCAAAAGAATTTTTTTGAGGATTTTTTCATCTAAGTTCATTAGAGATATTGGTCTGTAGTTTTCTTTCTTTGAAGTGTCTTTATCTAGTTTTGGGATCAAAGTGATGTTGGCCTCATGCAATGAATTTGGAAGAGCTCCTTCTTTTTCTATTTCTTAAAATAACTGGAAAAGTATTGGTATTAATTCTTCTTTGAACGTTTTGTAAAACTCTGCTGTATATCCATGTCGTCCAGGGCATTTCTTGGTTGGCAGTATTTTCATGGCTTCTTCAATTTTCTGCTTTGTTATTGGTCTTTTTAAATTGTGTGTATCTTCCTGACTCAATCTGGGCAAATCATATGACTTAAGAAATTTATCGATATCTTTGCTATCTTCTATTTTATTGGAATATAGGGTTTCAAAATAATTTTGAATTATCCTCTGTATTTCTGTAGTGTCCGTTGTGATATTGCCTTTTTCATCCCGTGTGTTAGTAATTTGAGATCCCTCTCATCTTCTCTTCATTAGCATGGCTAAGGGTCTGTCGAACTTATTTATTTTTTCAAAGAACCAACTTTTTGTTTTATCAATTTTTAATGTTTTTTTTTTTGTATCAATTTCGATGATTTCCGCTCTGACTTTAAATATTTCTTGCCTTCTACTATATTTGCTTTTGTTTTGCTCTTCCTTTTCTAGGGCTTTGAGATGAAGTGTGAGCTCATTTATTTGTTGTTTTTTTTCATTTTTTGAGGAATGACCTCCAGGAAATGAATTTCCCTCTTAAAACTGCTTTCATTTTGTCCCATAGATTCCAATATGTTGTGTCTGTATTTCCATTCATCTCCAAGAATTTTTTGATTTACTCCTTTATGTCTTTTGTAACCCATTGATCATTCAGTAACATATTGTTCACTTTCCATAAGATGTATGATTTTTCCATCTTTCTTTTATAATTGATACCCAGTTTAATTCCATTGTAATCAGATAAGTTTCATGGTATTATCTCCACACCTTTATATTTACTATTAGTTGTCCTATGGCATAATATATGGTCTATCTTTGAGAAGGACCCATGTGCTGCTGAGAAGAATGTGTATCCACTTGATGATGGTTGATATATTCTATATATGTCGGTTAAGTCTAAGTTATTGATTGTCTTATTGAGTTCTATAGTTTCTTTATTCAGCTTTTGTCTGGAGGATCTGTCAAATGGAGAAAGCAGTGTGTTGAAGTCACCCATAATTATTGTGTTGTGGTCTATTTGACTCTTGAGCTTGAGGAGAGTTTGTTTTATGAATGTTGTAGCACCATTGTTTGGTGCATATATATTGATAATTGTTATGTCTGGTTGATGGATGGTTCCTTTTAATAGTATGTAGTGTCCTCCTTTATCTCTTTTGATTAACTTAGGTTTGAAGTTGATTTTATTCGATTTGAGTATGGCCACTCCTGCTTGCTTCGGGGGACTATGTGAGTAGTATGATTTTTCCCAACCTTTCACCTTCAGTCTGTGTATGTCTTTTCCTATCAGATGAGTCTCCTGAAGGCAGCATATTGTTGGATTTGGTTTTTTAATCCCGGTTATTAGCCTATGCCTCTTAATTGGGGAATTTAAGCCATTAACATTTAAGGTTACTATTGAAATATGGTTAGTACTACCCGTCGTGCTTGTTTATTTATTTATTTTTATATGGGTAGTATTTTCTTTTGGTTATTTTTTTTCCTTTCTTTTACTGAGTTATTTCTTACTGTTAGTTTGGCTAGCTGTTTTTCAATTCCTCTTCTTGTAGTGTTTTGCTCAAGATGCCATGCAGTGCTCGTTTTCTGTCTGCAAATTCTTTCAACTTTTACTTATCATGAAATATTTTAATTTCATTATCAATACTGGATACAGTATTCTTGGTTGGAATACATTATTTTTTATCATTGGAAATACGTTGTTCCAGGATCTTCTTGCTTTCAACATCTGTGATGAAAAATCAGCCATTAACCTAATTGGTTTACCCCTGAATGTAATCTGCCTCCTTTCTCTCATAGCTTTTAATATTCTCTCCTTGTTTTCTATGTTGGATATCTTCATAATTATGTGTCTTGGAGTTGGTCTATTATGGTTTTGAATGTCCAGGGTCCTGTAGGCTTCCAGGATTTGGCAATCCATTCCACCTTTAATATCTGGGAATTTTTCTTGGATTATTTCATTCAATAAATTGTTCATTCCATTGGTTTGATGCTTTATGCCTTCTTCTATTCCAATGACTCTCAGGTTTGGTTTTTTTATGACATCATATATATCTTGGATATATTGCTCATGTCTTTTAGGCATCCTTTCTGTGTTGACTATATTCTTTTCAAGTTGATAAACTTTGCCTTCATTATCTGATATTTTGGCTTCTACTTGATCTAGTCTATTTGTAATATTCTCGTTTGAGTTTTTAATTTGGTTTAGGGTTTCTTGCATTTTTAGGATTACTGTTTGTTTTTTTCTAAATCTCTATTTCATGATAGAGCGCGTTCTTTGACATTTGAATTTTCTTAATTAATTGGTTTTCAAAATATACGTTCATTGTTTGAACTTGCTGTCTAATGTCTTCTCTAAGATTACATTCCATCTGAATTAGGTATGCCTTGACTTCTTTCTCCATCCATTTTTCTGGTGCCTTTAGGTTCTCCTTTGTATTTAAGTTGTCGTGCATTGTTTGTGTTCCTTTTTCCACTTGTTTTTTCATGGTGCTCAAGGTACTTTCCAACTCTGCTTCACGGCTGTGTTTCTGTTTTCTCCTTTAATTTTTTTTTCTGGTTTTTATACTTCCACTATCTCTCCTTTGTGTTAGGAGAAACTGTTTCGAGATTTTGGATTTAATTGTGATTTAATGTAAATTCATTGGTTTCATTAGAGGCCTTCAGATTTTGATGGCATATAGAGAAGAGAGGTTTGGACTTAGAATTTTATGTTAAGGTCCGGTGATTTGATTGTTTGGAGGTTAGGATACGTTAGCTTCTTTGGGGGGGGGGTAACTCAAATGCAGCCAGATATTAACAAGAAAATAGACAGGAGTACTTGGGGGTAGTAAAGGGCTTAGGTGGACTATAGACCTATTCGTATTATTCATCTATTTGCATTTAGTAAGTTATAGGTAGTCTGGTTGTTCATGCTGTTTTATTTTTGCAATCTGTCGGAACCTGGCGATGGTGATGTCAGCTTTCCAAGATGTTGGCCTCTGGCTTCCTTGGTGGACTTTCCGTTGTGGGGGATACAACTTGACCGCTTCCTTAACCCATCTCAAACCCCGAACTCATCCCAGATCTCAGTGAGGGCACAGCCAGCAAGACTCCACAGAATCCGTAGTGCCATTTTCCTCTGCTTGCTGGTAGCTTCTCGGCGGCACCCCACCATCTGTAGATGCTGCGCGGGCCGCAGGGCCGGCGGTGGATCAGTCAGCCTGAATCTCTGGTGGCACAGTTGGCTTGCGTTTGAGACTCAGTAACCGGTCCTCGGTGATGGAAATATTTTCCCTAGGTTTCGGTGCACCGCAATTTTGCTGGAAATTCCTAACAAGATAGCTTTTTGTCGTTCTAACCCTTTATTCACCTGTGCAGTGATGCGGTAAACTGGGTGTGATACACTCTATTCGCAGCCATCTCTCATTCTTGTTCTTATCTTTGCTGTATATTTTCACTGATGTTCATATCAAGAAATGCCCTGAACTATTCATAAGCCTTAAATTAGTATACTAATCATTATTCTGCATCATCCTAGTTCACCCAAATGACATGGTGGAGTTCATTCCTGGAGAAAGCATGAGTCAAAGGACCCCATCAAAATCCATGGTAAGGTTGCTTATCTTCCTCTGAAATCCAGTGTTGCTCTTTAGTTTCTCTTTCTCTTGTAATATGATATTACAAGAGATGACATACACAATTTTCTGACTGTGCAGATTTTCATTGGGGTGTCTGTTGCCAAATGAGACCTCACTGAAGGCAACATTAACAAGAAACAGTATAAACTACACACTGTATGATAACAAGCTTTGTGCCTGGCTATGGTTTTCCCTCCTGGCCATTGAATTCCTTAATTATCACTTAATATAGACCTGTGACACAAATCCCCTAGAAAAAGCTTGTGTCATTTGGTGAGAGTACATTTGCTATCTGTTCCCTTGATTTGCCCACATTCTCATTGGATATTCGAATGTCACCAAGTAAACAAAAGACTTGTGCACACAGGTCAGAGCATGGCTTGATCTTCATAGTGACTCCTTTTCTCTATTCACAGGAGGATTCAAAAGGATCCATAATTGGTATGTATCCTGGGCTCACTCTCTTCCTGTGAAAATGTAGATGATGCCCAGGGTCAGAGAGTCTTCCTTCCTTTTGAGTGCAGAGTCTCAGTGATTCCACTACTTCTTTGAGAATGAGAAGTGAGGGGTTTGTTGTCTAAATTGATTTAAAAATATCTATGGTCATTCTGCATATTTCCTTGAAGCACCTGTGTGAGTTGAGCAACGTGGTTAGGTCAATGAAAGTTTTATACATGTGTCTCTGTGTGCATTCATGCAACATGATTCTGAGTGTGACTTTTTGTTCGTTTTTGCACATTTGTTTGTTTCTTTAGATATATACATGTCAAGATGCCAATGTCCAGATGTTTAAACAAAAAAGCCATCTCCATTAGATCATGATTTTGTATATGTGTAAATAGATCAAACTGTAAACTTTAAATGTGTGCAGTTCATTCCACACCAATACCTCAATTAACATGCAAAACATATCCCATCAAAACCCAGAAAATTTTCACGGCACTCTATAAAGAAAAAGCTCCACTTCATTCCTGTCACTGCACCAGTAGCAACTTCATTTAATAGCAAACCTCACCTGTCAGTAGGTCCTATATTTAATCAGTGCATGTGATTATTCACAACACTTCACTCATGAAAAATTTTCACTTTCATATACATTTTTTGTGAGAAGTGTCAGAATTCATCTTCCAATCCCCATTCTAGGCAAAAGTTTCTGGACAGGGCCAATCCTTAACAGTGACCCTCAGGTTCACCAATGCACTATGCTCACTTATGGTGGGCATCTGTGTCAGAGGAGATGCACAGGCCAGATATTACTGTAACTAAGGAAGGTCTTACTTTGCATGTTCCAACTGACCCTGAAAGCTACCTTTTTGTGTTTTTTTGTAGACACTACTTTGTAGAAACATGTTTTAACTGGATGGGTTTTCATGGGGCCAGATCAGCACAATTTCAATTCATCCAGTTACAGAGCAAAAGTTGGGCTCTAGTGAAGATCCAGCTCAGCACAGCAGTGGTATCTGATCCCTAGTTTAGGTCTGTGCTGCCCCTTTTGTGGTCTGCAGGATATCACATTGACAGTATATATGATAGGTCTTTATACTGTCAGTCTCATATGCTGTTTGGGTCCCTCTATTCATACATACATGGATAATGACACTCACTGGTCACTGTGAGGGTAGAAGAACTGTGGTCATCATTCCTTCTCATCCCTGAACTCCTCTCTGAGCAGAGTGTCTTCATCTTAGTCCACGACATCATTTGGTAAATACAACTATGTGCTAAGATCTCACTTGTTCAGCATGTGGGGCTCTACAATGAACCAGGTATCCACCTGGGATCTGACCAGGACCAGTCAGAATCAGTTGGGACGTTAAGAAGATAGCATTGTGTCCAAGCTTTTCACACACATTTCCCATGAGTTCTATGTGGGAAGTGCTTGACTTTGAGGGGAGCCATCAGGATCGTTTTTTTTTTTTTTATTGATTGTTCAAAATATTACAAAGATCTTGACATATCCTATTTCATACATGAGATTCAAGTTGGTTATGAACTCCCAATTTTACCCCAAATACAGATTGCAGAATCACATCAGTTACACATCCACATTTTTACATAATGCCCTATTAGTAACTGTTGTATTCTGCAACCTTTCTTATCTTCTACTATCCTCCCTCCCCTCTCCTCCCATCTTCGCTCTCTACCCCATCTACTATAATTCATTTCTCTCCTTGTTTATTTTTCCATTACCCTCACAACCTCTTATATGTAATTTTGAATAACAAGGAGGGTCTTCCTCCATTACCATGCAATTACTCTTTTCTCTCCCTTTCCCTCCCACTCATGTATATGTTTAATATTCTTCTTTACTTCCTGCTCTTCCTCCCTGCTGTATTTCTAGTTGCTCTCATTATTTCAAAGAAGACATTTGGTATTGGTTTTTAAGGGATTGGGTAGCTTCACTAAGCCTAATCTGCTCTAGTGCCATCCATTTCCCTGCAAATTCCATGATATTGTATTTTTTTGGGCTGTGTAATACTCCATGTTGTATAAATGCCACATTTTTTGTCCATTCATCTATTGAAGGGCATCTGGGTTGGTTCTACAGTCTAGCAATTCTGAATTGTGCTGCTATGAACATCAATGTTGTAGTATCCCTGTAGTACGCTCTTTTAAGGTCTTCAGGGAATTGTCGGAGAAGGGCAATAGTTGGGTCAAATGGTGGTTCCATTCCCGGCTTTCCCAGGAATCTCCATACTGCTTTCCAAATTGGCCGCACCAGATTGCAATGCCACCAGCAATTTTCAAGAGTACCCTTTTCCCCACATCCTCTCCAGCACTTGTTGTTGTTTGACTTCAGAATGGCTGCCAATCTTACAGGAGTGAGATGATATCTTAGGCTGGTTTTGATCTGAATTTCTCTGAATGTTAGAGATGATGAGCAATTTTTCATGTACTTGTTGATTGATTGTATGTCCTCCTCTGAGAAGTGTCTGTTCAGGTCTTTGGCCCATTTGTTGATTGGGTTATTTGTTTTCTTGTTGTTTAATTTTTTGAGTTCTTTGTATACTCTGTATATTAGGGCGCAATCTGAAGTGTGAGGAGTAAAAATTTGTTCCCATGATGTAGGCTCACTATTTACCACTCTTATTGTGTCTCTTGCTGAGAAAAAACTTTTCATTTTAAGTAAGTCCAATTTGTTGATTCTTGTTAATAACTTTTGTGCTATGGGTGTCCTATTAAGGAATTTGGAGCCCGACCCCACAATATGTAGATGGGACCCAATTTTTTTTCTATCAGACGCAGAGTCTCTGATTTGATATCTAGCTTCTTGATCCACTTTGAGTTAATTTTTGTGCATGGCGAGAGGAGGGTATTCAATTTCATTTTGTTGCATATGTATTTCCAGTTTTCCCAGCACCATTTGTTGAAGATGCTATTCTTCCTCCATTGCATGCTTTTTTCCCCTTTATCAAATATAAGATAGTTATAATTTTGTGGATTTGTCTCTGTGTCCTGTAATCTGGCTATTGGTCCACCCGCCCGATTTGAAACCAGTACCATGCTGTTTTTGTTACTATTGCTCTGTAGTACACTTTGGAATCTTGTATCACTATACCTCCTGATTCGCACTTCCTGCTTAGAAGTGCTTTTGCTATTCTGGGTCTTTTGTTTTTCCATATGAATTTCATGATTACTTTATCTGTTTCTACAAGAAATGCCATTGGGAGTTTGATTGGCATTGTTTTAAACCTATAGAGAACTTTTGGGTAATATCGCCATTTTGATGATGTTAGTTCTTCCTTTCCATGAACAGGGTATATTTTTCCACATTCTAAGGTCTTCTTCTATTTCTCTCTTTAGGGTTCTGTAGTTTTCATCGTATAAATCTTTCACCTCTTTTGTTACGTTGATTCTCAAGTATTTTATTTTATTTTATTTTATTTTATTTTATTTTTTGAAAAAATTGTGAATGGGGTGGTTGTCCTCATTTCCATTTCAGAAGATTTGTCACTGATATAAAGGAATGCCTTTTATTAATGCGTGTTGATTTTATATTCTGCCATTTTGCTCAATTCACTTATTAGCTCTAGTAGTTTCTTTGTACAACCTTTTTGGTCTGTTAGATATGTTATCATATCATCCGCATATGGTGATAATTTAAGTTCTTCTCTTTCTATTTTTGTGCCGTTAATTTCTTTTGTCTGTCTAATTTCTCTGGTTAGTATTTCGAGGACTAAATTGAATAGAAGTGTTGAAAGAGGGCATCCCTGTCATGTTCCAAATTTTAGAGGGAATGCCTTCAGTTTTCCTCCATTCAGAATGATGCTAGCCTGAGGCTTAGCATATACAGCTTTTACAATGTTGATGTAACTTCCTGTTATCCCTAGTTTTTCTAGTGTTTTGAACATAAAGGGATGCTGAACTTTGTTGAATGCTTTTTCTGCATCTATAGATATGATCATGTGGTTCTAATGGTTAAATCTATTGATGTGGTGAATAACATTTATTGATTTCTATATATTGAACCAGCTTTGCATCCCGGGGATCAATTCTACTTGATTATGGTGCACAATTTTTTTGATATGCTTTTGTATTTGATTCCCCAGAAATTTATTGAGGATTTTTGCATCTAAGTTCATTAGAGATATTGATCTGTAGATTTCTTTCTTTGATGTGTCTTTGTCTGGTTTTGGGATCAGGGTGATGTTGGCCTCATAAAATGAATTTGGAAGAGCTCCTTCTTTTTCTATTTCTTGAAATAACTTGAAAAGTATTGGTATTATTTTTTTTTGAAGGTTTTGTAAACCTCTGCTGTATATCCATCTGATCCAGGGCTTTTCTTGGTTGGTAGTCTTGTGATGGCTTCTTCAATTTCCTCCTTTGTTATTAGTCTATTTATATTGTTTGTATCTTCCTGACTCAATCTGGGCAAATCATATAACTTTTGAAATTTATCAGTAACTTCGCTATCTTCTATTTTATTGGAATATAGGGTTTCAAAATAATTTCTAATTATCTTCTGTGTTTTCTTCGTGTCTGTTGTGACATTGCCTTTTTCATCTCGTATGTTAGTAATTTGAGCTCTCTCTCTTCTTCTCTTCATTAGAATGGCTAAGGGTCTGTCAATCATATTTATTTTTTTAAAGAACCAACTTTTTGTTTTATCAATTTTTTAATGTTTTTTTTTTGTTTGTTTGTTTCAATTTGGTTGACTTCCGCTCCAATTTTAATTATTTCTTGCCTTCTACTATATTTGCTGTTGTTTTGCTCTTCCTTTTCTAGGGCTTTGAGATGAAGTTTGAGCTCATTTATTTGTTAGTTTTTTCATTTTTTGAGAAATGACCTCCAGGAAATGAATTTCCCTCTTAAAACTGCTTTCATTGTGTCCCATAGATTTCAATATGTTGTGTCTGTATTTCCATTCATCTCCAAGAATTTTTTGATTTCCTCCTTTATGTCTTTTGTAACCCATTTATCATTCAGTAACCTATTGTTCATTTCCCATGAGATGTATGGTTTTTCCTTCCTTCTTTTATCATTGATATCCAGTTTCATTCCACTGTAATCAGATAAGATGCATGGTATTATCTCCGCACCTTTATATTTTCTAAATGTTGTCCTATGGCATAATATATGGTCTATCTTTGAGAAGGATTCTTGTGCTGCTGAGAAGAACGTGTAACCACTTGATGATGGTTGATATATTCTATATATGTTGGTTAAGTCTATGTTATTGATTGGGTTATTGAGTTCTATAGTTTCTATTCAGCTTTTGTCTAGAGGATCTGTCCAATGGAGAGAGCCTTGTGTTTAAGTCACCCATAATTATTCTGTTGTGGTCTATTTGACTATTGAACTTGAGGAGAGTTTGATTTATGAATGTTACAGCACCATTGTTTGATGCATACATATTGATAATTGTTATGTCTTGTATGTGGGTGGTTCCTTTTAATAGTATGTAGTTTCCTTCTTTACCCTTTTTGATTAACTTAGGTTTGAATTTGATTTTATTCGATTTGACTATGGCCACTCCTGCTTGCTTCGGGGCACCATGTGAGTGGTATGATTTTTCCCAACCTTTCACCTTCAGTCTGTGTATGTCTTTTCCTATCAGATGAGTCTCCTGAAGGCAGCGTATTTTTGGATTTGTTTTTTTTCATCCAGGTTATTAGCCTATGTCTCTTAATTGGGGAATTTAAGCCATTAACGTTTAAGGTTACTATTGACATATGCTTAGTACTAACCTCATGCTTGTTTATTTATTTATTTTAATATGGCTAGTTTTTCCTTTTTGTTTATTTTTTCCCTTCCCTTTACTGAGTTACCTCCCACTGTTAGTTTGGGGTGCTGTTTTTCAATTCCTCTTCTTTTAGTGTTTTGCTAAGGATGCCATGCTGTACTGGTTTTATGGCTGTGAACTCTTTTATGTTTTTTTTTATCATGAAATATTTTAGTTTCATTGTCAAATCTGAAGCTAAATTTTGCTGGATACAGTATTCTTGGTTGGAATCCATTATTTTTTAGCAGTTGAAATACGTTGCTCCAGGATCTTCTCGCTTTCAACGTCTGTGATGAAATATCAGCCGTTAACCTAATTTGTTTACCCCTGAATGTAATATGCCTCCTTTCTCTCGTAGCTTTTAATATTCTCTCCTTCTTCTGTATGTTGAATATCTTCATAATTATGTGTCTTGGAGTTGGTCTATTACGGTTTTGATGGTTTGGGGTCCTGTAGGCTTCCCGGATTTGGCAATTCATTTCATCGTTCACATCTGGTTAATTTTCTAGGATTATTTCATTCAATAGATTGTTCATTCCTTTCATTTGAACCTCTATGCCTTCTTCTATCCCAATGACTCTCACGTTTGGTTTTTTTATGACATCCCATTTCTCTTGGATAGATTGCTCGTGTCTTTTAAGCATCATTTCTGTGTTGACTATATTCTTTTCAAGTTGATAAACTTTGTCTTCATTATCTGATGTTCTGGCTTCTGCTTGATCTAGTCTATTTGTAATATTCTCGTTTGAATTTTTAATTTGCTTTATGGTTTCCTGCATTTCTAGGATTACTGTTTTTTTTTTTTGAAATCTCTATTTCGTGATAGAGCTCGTTCTTTGACATTTGAATTTGCTTATTTAATTGATTTTCAAAATATACGTTCATTGTTTGAACTTGCTGTATAAACTCTTCTCTGAGATTCCATTCCATCTTAATTAGGTATGCCTTGACTTCCTTCTCCATCCAATTTTCTGGTGCCTCTAGCTTCTCTATTGTATTTAAGTTGTCCTGCATTGTTTGTACTCTTTTTTTTCCCTTGTTTTTTCATGGTGCTCATGTTACTTTCCAACTCTCTTTGCTGTGTTTCTGTTTTCTCCTTTAAATTTGTTTTGGTTTTTATAGTTCCACTATCTCTCCTTTGTGTTAGGAGATGATGTTTAGAGATGTTGGATTTAATTGTGATTTAAGGTAAATTCATTGGTTTTATTAAATCCTTCAGATTTTGATGGCGTATAGAGAACTGAGGTTTGGACTTAGAATTTTATGTTAAGGTCGGGTGATTTGCTTGTATGGAGGTTAGTATATGTTAGCTACTTTGGGGTGTTACGCAAATGCACGCGGATATTACCAAGAGAATAGACAGGAGTACTTGGGGGTAGTTAAGGGCTTAGGTGGAATATAGACCTGTTCGTAGAATTCATCTATTTGCATTTGATAAGTTATATGTAGTCTGGTTGTTCATGCTGTTTTATTGTTGCAATCTGTCGGAACCTGGCGATGGTGAAGTCAGCTGATCAAGATGGTGTCCGCTGGCTTCCTTGGTGGATTTTCCATTGTTGGGGATAGAACTGGACTGCTTCCTTCCCCAATCTCAAACCCCAAACTCAGCCCAGAGCTCAGTGAGGGCACAGCCGGGAGGACTCCACAGAATCCGTAGCGCCGTTTCTCTCTCCTTGCTGGTCGCTTCTCGGCAGCACCCCACTGTCTGTAGCCGCGGGGCAGGCCGCAGGGCGGGCGGCGGATCAGTCAGCCTGGATCTCTGGTCGCACTGTTGGCTCACGTTTGAGACTCAGTAACCGGTCCTCGATGATAGAATCCTTCCCCTAAGTTTCGGTGCACCCCAATCTTGCTAGAAATTTCTAACAAGATAGCTTTTTGTCATTCTAACCCTGTATTCATCTGTGCAGTGATGCGGTACACTGGGTGTGATACACTCTATTTGCAGGCATCTCTCATTCTTGTTCTTATCTTTGCTGTATATTTTCACTGATGTCCATATCAAGAAATGCCCTGAACTATTCATAAGCCTTAAATCAGTATACTAATCATTATTCTGCATCCTCCTAGTTCACCCAGGTGACATGGTGGAGTTTATTCCTGGAGAAAGCATGAGTCGAGAGACCCCATCAAAAGCCATGGTAAGGTTGCTTATCTTCCTCTGAAATCTAGTGTTGCTCTTTAGTTTCTCTTTCTCTTGTAATATGATATGGTTTCCTGGAGATGACCTACACAATTTCCTGACTGTGCAGATTCTCATTGGGGGTGTCTGTTGCCAAATGAGACCTCACTGAAAGCAACATTAACAAGAAACAGTATAAACTACACACTGTATGATAACAAGCTTTGTGCCTGGCTATGGTTTTCCCTCCTGGCCATCGAATTCCTTAATTATCACCTAATATAGACCTGTGACACAAATCCCCTAGAAAAGCTTGTGTCATTTGGTGAGAGTACATTTGCTATCTGTTCCCTTGATTTGCCCACATTATCATTGGATATTCGAATGTCACCAAGTAAACAAAAGACTTGTGCACACAGGTCAGAGCATGGCTTGATCTTCATAGTGACTCCTTTTCTCTATTCACAGGAGGATTCAAGAGGATCCATAATTGGTATGTATCCTGGCCTCACTCTCTTCCTGTTGCAAAATGTAGATGACGCCAAGGGTCAGAGAGTCTTCCTTCCTTTTGAGTGCAGAGACTCAGTGATTCCACTACCTCCTTGAGAATGAGAAGTGAGGGGTTTGTGGTCTAAATTGATTAAAATAAATCTATGGCCATTCTGCATATTTCCTTGAAGCGCCTGTGTGAGTTGAGCAACGTGGTTAGGTCAATGAGAGTTTTCTACATGTATCTCTGTGTGCATTCATGCAACATGATTCTGAGTGTGACTTTTTGTTCGTTTTTGCATATTTGTCTGTTTCTCTAGATATATACATGCCAAGATGCCAATGTCCACATGTTTAAACAAAAAAAGCCATCTCCATTAGATCATGATTTTGTATATGTGTAAATAGATCAAACTGTAAACTTTCCATGTGTGCAGTTCATTTCACACCAATACCTCAATTAACATGCAAAACATATCCCATCAAAACCCAGAAAATTTTTACGACACTCTATAATGAAAAAGCTCCACTTCATTTCTGTCACTGCAACAGTAGCAACTTCATTTAAAAGCAAACATCACGTGTCAGTAGGTCCTAGATTTAATCAGTGCATGTAATTGTTCAGAACACTTCATTCTTGAAAAATTTTCAAGTTCATATACATTTTTTTGTGCGAGGTGTCAGAATTCATCTTCCAATCCCCATTCTAGGCACAAGTTCCTGGACAGGGCCAATCCTTAACAGTGACTCTCAGGTCCACCAATGCACTATGCTTACTTATGGTGGACATCTGAGACAGAGGAGATTCAAAGACCAGAGATTACTTTAGCTAAGGAAGGGCTTACTTTGCATGTGCCAACTGACACTGAAAAATACCTTATTGGGTCTTTTTGTAGACACTACTTTGTAGAAACATGTTTTAACTGGATGGGTTTTCATGGGGCCTGATCAGCACAATTGCAGCTCATCTAGTTACAGAGCAAAAGGTGGGCTGTATTGAAGGTCCAGCTCAGCACAGCAGTGGTGTCTGATCCCTTGTTTGGGTCTGTGCTGCCCCATGTGTGGCCTGCAGAATATCACAATGACAGTATATATGAAACGTCTTTATACTGTCAGTCTCAAGTACTGTCTATGTCCTTCTATTCATACATACATGGATACTGACACTGACTGGTCACTGTGAGGGTAGAACCACTGTGGTCATCATTCCTTCTCATCCTAGAACTCCTCCCTGTGCAGAGTGTCTTAATCTTAGTCCACGACATCATTTGATAAATGCAACTCTGTGCTAAGATCCCACTTGTTCAGCATGTGGGGCTCTACAATGAACCATCTATCCACCAGAGATCTGACCAGGACCAGCCAGAATCAGTAGGGAAGTAAAGATAGCATTGTGTCCAAGCTTTTCACACACATTTCTTATGAGCTCTAGTTGGGATGTGCTTGAATTTGAGGGGAGCCATCTGGAACTTAATGTTGACTTTGTTTATGTCGATTCCTCAGGCCCTCAGATAGTTCCTGGCACTTTTCACTTTTGCATGACACTGCAGTCTACTTATAAATGAGGAGTATGAGTAGTGAGAACATGCTAGAAAACTGACTCCACAGTCTACTTATAAATGAGGAGTATGAGGAGTGATAACATTCTAGTAAACTGACTCCACAGTCTACTTATAAATGAGGTGTATGAGGAGTGAGAACATGCTAGCAAACTGCTGTCCACGGAAACCCGGGGGAAGGAAATTCTTGTCTGCTTCATCTTTGAACTCCTGGTCTTGGCCATCCAAAATAACAGTATTTTTAATTTAATTTTAATTTTTATACGAAACTTTCAAAGTGGCCAGTAGACCCATGTGGATAAAGCAGAGGACATTCCCATTCTCTTCTGGACCGCTGCTCTGATGATGGCACAGTGTATGTTCTGTGAGTTTATATTCCTGAAACTGTTGGCATCACAGTTTGCATGTCAGCTTGGTCTTTTTAAACGAGAAAGGGATAATGTCCCGATGGAAGAAAGTAGTTAAAATTTGACTCCTTACACCTCCACTCTCATTAGAATGTTTGCAATTGTTTGCAGCATCCTGTTTGAGGCCTCTGAATCCCCAGAACCCAGAGAGGGTCTGAGAACCCAGAACAGAGATGTAGATGATCCTGACTATTAATATTAGTATCACTATATTTTTCTTTCCAATAACGAAACCCAGAAACTGAATAAATTATACAGGTGGGTGTTTTTAGCTTACAGTTCTGCAGGTACAAGAGCATGGCACTAGCAAACACTTTTCTTTAGTGAATACCCTCTTAGCTGCATAGCGTGATTGGTGGTGTCTGCAGGGATGCAGGTGCAGTAGAGAGACATCACATGGCAAGACACGAAGCCAGCAGGGATCAGTTGATTCATTTGCTCTTCTTATATAACAGGATCTAACAAGGGTTTGAGAAATCTGTATTCTTACTTCTGACTCTCATACCGTCAAATGTCCTCACCACCTCCAAGCAGACCCTTCCTCACACAGATTTCACAAATCTCAATGTGGCCATACTGAGCACCAAGCCTCAATCACACAATCCAGTGTGGGATAAAAAATATCCAACCCTAGCAACCATCATAAGCTTAGTTGTGTAGAAGAAAGAATGAGTCAATCTTAAGTAACTCAGTTGATGATGTCTGTGTCTCTAAAGGTTGGACATGGAGCAAAGATTATGATTCAAGCTGTGACGAGGGAGAGCCTGCAGGTAGGAACAGCACTTGGGGTATGACAAAATGGGAAAGGTTTCATGGTAAGATTTGTGTTCACCTACTCACGTGGGAAATAAGGAATGGGAATAAAATTGAGAAAACAGAAATATGTATTATTTTCATAAAAAGTAGGGTTAGTAGACCTTCTGACATCCTGTTTATAAGAAGACAACTTTTGCTTTGAAAGGTAAACACAATCTTCCATTTTAAGTCCCATTCTGTCCTAAATTTGCCTCTAATAAACATCAAGTAGCCTGGCTTTCATTATTGATTATTTTTTGGCATTGTGCATGAAAGAAATAAGATCTGCACTTTAGGTTTGACCCACAAGGGAAAGAATCTAGTGGGACATACTTTCTTAGAGCACTTTGCAAACCTGTAATTGAAGCTCTCACTAGTGATAAGTAGTGAGTAAGAAGTCACAATTCCCCTCTTAATGTTATCTTTTTAGAGCAGCACTTTCTCTTCTGTGTTTTGTCTATTTCTGGTCGAAAATGAACTCCCAAATGGGGGCAACTTAAAGAAAATTGTTTCTGTGCACCCTGGACAGGCCACTGTGTTCTCCTGTAAAAGAGTGGGGAGAAGTTCCTCCGTGAACATGTTTCTAACCTCCAGTCTTTGTCTAATTCCCAAGCACTTGGACTAGGGAAAATCTGAATTTGCTTGTATTTAAGAGGCCTAAGTCCAGAAAATCAGGAAGACTGTGGCTGTCTCTTGGAAGAACAGGATGACACAGAATCCCTACCAAGTACAATGGCAGAATGTGAACTGGTGGAAAAGAGCTCTTGGGATGCTAGATCTATTTCTCATTGCAGAGGTGAGGTGATGGAGACCAGGAGACAGGAATGCAGACAAGAGGAAGAATGGAGAGCTTTGACTGTGCATTCTAGAACACCAGGAGCAGGAGCAACTTAAGTTCTCACCTTGAATTTAACTCTGCCTTTCCTTTTTTTAAGGCCACATCATGACCATCACGGCAATAGTCCACAAAGAAAACATAGAAAGCGATTCAGAGGATGAGGAGGAGGACAAAAGGACAAGAAATCTGCAAGTAATTGATTTTCTATTGGTTTCTCTTAATTATTCTTTCTTATGTAAAAACTCTGTAGATTTTCCATGTTTCATCTTTCCCACATTTTATGACTTTTCTAAAGGTGCTTTCCTCATCCAGATCTTTCAGGTCCTTGGACCTTCAATGTTTGTTAAATCTCTCTGCACTAACATTCTTAGTCTTTATCTGCTTTTTTTAACCACAAGCAACACCACTGAATCATGCTGAGTAATACTGCATACCCATATACTGAGTTTGAGTTGTAGGGAGCATCAGAAACACTGAGTTGTTGCCTGATACATGAGACACAAACAATCTGGTTCTGGTTTACTGACCACTGAATAGCTGGGTTCTGACTTTGCTAGCTCTGGGCATGCATGAATGTATCCTTCCTTTTCTAGGTCAAGATTATGCAATTGGAATGTAGGTCCCTTAACATGAATTGTTTCCAGGGGCCCTCTCCTGATTCAATATATGGGCTTAATGCAGCAAAGGCGATAAAGCAGTTTAGGAAGAGGAAATGTGAGTCTGGAAAGAATGGGAAGGAGAGCAGAGGTCATATCAGTCCACATATTCTCCTTTGCTTTCTCAAGTTTCTTTGTTGCACTTTTTTGCAATCCATCAGAATCAATTAGAGCACTGAAGATTCTATAGTTGCATGGGACCATGGCCATGCAAGAGAAGGTACAATTTGGTAAAAATCAGTGCAGGAAGCTCTCTGAGGAATGGCATTACAGAGGGTAGGGCTGGAGGAGCCAGGGACCTTGCTCCACCCTGTGTCATCACAGATGCTGCTCTTCAGGATTCCAGATGTATGCTACTCAGCCTTTACACCCAGATGTCTTAGAGAACTCTTCCCATTGCCTCATGTTCACTCTCTAGGAAAGCAGCGTCAGAAGGATCTGAAGGTGAATATCCATGAGAATTTCCTTCTGAGGACATTCATAGACACTCTTCCCACAGACAACACCCTCAGCTTAAGTCAGCATACCAGTCTCAGTGCTCCCTGCCCAGACCCCAGGAGAGATCAGGGTCCAAGTTCATCTTGCATTTCCTGAGGACAATTGTGGTCCTGGCCACTCTCTGTGGCCAGCAACTCATCCCAAGTGATTTTTTTACCTTGTTCTGTTTTATAGACCCCATAAGACACCAGGGAGAGCAGAGACTATGGCCCTGGAACACAGGAGAGATGATACCTGCAGTGCAGAGCAGCTGAAATTAACCTGTAAGACTCGGAGCACGAGCTTGTTTTTCATTTCCAATGACATAACTGTCTATATTATATGGAATTTTCAGACTTATATGTTCTTTGTTTAATAATTTTAATATTAGTATTTCATGTCAAATTTTTCTATTAAATTATATTTAATGGTAACAGTTGCTTTTAAAATTCATTATGTATAATAAAACACACTTGGGAAGAGAGGTGGGGGGGAAAGTGAGGGAGAAGTGGAATTGCACAGAAGATGGAAGGAGACCCTCATCGTTATACAGAATACATGTATGATGATGTGAGGGGAAAAAAAGAAGTGTGTCACACTAGATTGGGAAGAGAGAACTGATGGGAGGGGAAGGGAAGGTAAGGAGGGAAAGGAAGGTCAGCTGAATAAAACAGACATTAGTAATAGCTGTATGCATATTCATGACTGTATGACCAATGTGATTCTGCAACCTGTACACTCAGAAAAATGAGAAATTATACCCCATCTTATTCAAAAATATGATATGTCAATATCATTGTACTGTCATGTTTAACTAGTTAAAACAAATTTTAACAACACACACACTAAAAGAGGAATATGTTCCTGAGGCAGATCTTGATGAATTACAAAGATTTTACCTGGTAACTTCTATCACCATTACTCCTCTCCTCCCATACTCCTCAGTTTGCTTTTTTGGTTGTTTTTTTAGATTGGTATTATAACATTCACAAAATTATTGATGTGGGTGAATGGATGCAATAAAGAATCAAATAATTAAATTACAAGCTAAATTAAATCCCAACTAAATTTCATAAGTGTTTAATTAATTTATCCATTAATTAGCTAACTGAATCTCAAGTCAAAACACCCAACATAAGAAAGGGCTGGGAAACAATTGGCAATATTCATTTATGAAAAATTGTGGTTTTACATTTTATATCCTTTTTTCAATTAAGAACAATATTTTTTGTAATGTACCACATACATATAAAACAAGTTGGAAAACATACATTACAAACTTTTAACAATGGCTTTAAATACATTAACTGACATGTTTCTCATTGGAAATAGGTTGCTTGCTGTATATATATAGTGCATGAAAACTACTGATATAATAAAGTCTAGACAAAATATAATTGTCTGCTCTATGGTAACATATGAGCATCACTCTAATCTAACCATGCTAAAAGTTACATAATACTGTAAAAAATGTCTTAAAATCTATATACTTTAATAAGAAATAAATTCAATAAAGAATGATAATACAGGGACTGGGGATGTGGCTAAGTAGTAGAGTACTTACCTCACACATGTGAGGCCCTGGGTTTGATTCTAAGCACCACACACAATAAACCAAGTATATAAAGGCATTGAGTCCATTTACAATTAAAAGTTTTTTTTTTAAAAAAAAGAATGATGGTGTTGGGTTGTAGCTCAATGGTAGAGCACTCGCCTCGCATATGTGAGGCACTGGGTTTGATTCTCAGCACCTCATATAAATAAATAAAGATCTATTGATAATTAATAGATATATATATATATATATATATATATATATATATATATATATATATATATATACACATATATATATGAAAAAAATATGATAATACTGAGAACCAAGGCATTCAGATTTCAAAATTCATGCTTCTTTTCAGGTGATCCGATATTTTGCCAACTAAGTTTTCAAAATTTGATCTAAGCCAACATTACTCATATATGTTACACATCTATTATTTCATAAATTTACTTTCCTCATGAAAGACCTTTGATAAACATCCAAAATATTTAGGTTAATTATATTTGAAATGGAGCTGAAAGAAATACTGGTATCAAATAAATATATTTGAAATGGAGCTGAAAGAAATACTGGTATGGTTTTTCACTGTGACCTCAAGTATTTAAGTATTACAAGTTATTCAACCAACACAACAAAGTTAAAATCATAATGGCACAGCATGTATTGTAAATAAATCAAAACAAAAGAATGTGTAACACAAAGACAGAGCAGTGGCACATTAAAGGAGAACTAGCTGAATACAAAAAAATTGACTACTGCAGAGCATAAAATTAAAACGGTTCAAGTGAGACAAGGTGATGGAGAGGTCAAAATGAAGGTGACAACCGATGATTCTGCTGACCACTGTTGTCCAGAATGGAAATTAAAAAAACATATTTTTAAAAACTTTGATAGGTATACAATTATCTCCAGAATTAAAAAAATAAAGATTTCCAATGCATCTGCCTTCTCTGAATAGAATAAAGCTCTAAGTTTGTCTGTCAACTGATGTTTTGATCACACATAATTTTTACCTCTGAATTTTTTGGGTTGACAATGATGACTGTAACAACCAAAATTAGTCCATGATTTCATGTTGTTAAAAACTATTTAAAAACTTACTACTCAGATATTAGAACAGTTATCAATTTTTTTAGAATATCAAATTTGTCAAATTTTCATTGAGGTCATGTGGCACACATCATTTAATTCAAAGCCACAACTTATTTGTCCCCGTGATATCTTCTTCACACACACACACACACACACACACACACACACATTTCTTCATCAGCAGTCTTGTATAGTAAAAGTGTCTAGTTTTTGTTAATTTTTTAATGCAATACACTTCTATCTACAATTTCATTACATGCATACAACAAACAGGAAATTATGGGTTTTTACATCCTTCATGATAATTTTATATACAGGGAGATTTAAAAGAGTACTTCAACAGTTTGCCTAGTAATGTATTGTATCTTCTTCAATGATTGTATCTTCTTCTCAAATTTTAATAAGGAGGTATAAAATACAGGTTCAATAATTTAAAATCAAGTATCCATCTTTTAAAAAATAGTGTTGCAGCATTGTGTTTGCATTACTTTTAAAACTTTTTAAGTTTCTCTCTCATGGCACAATCTTCTAATACTTCGTATATGAAAGGAAATTTTTTAAAACATTGCAACTTCTGCCCCTGGAAGGGCTCTGTAGTGACTGAATGGCATATGAATTTTTATTGATTTTATATATTTACGTATACAACAGTGGAATGTATTCCAATTTTTATTACACATATAGAGCACAATTTTTCATACCTTTGTATATTAAGTATGTTCACACTAATTCATGCCTTAACACAAATACTTTCTGGGGTTTTTTTGCATTACAATTCTTATCCCACATATATACCACATTTTTTTCATATCTCAGGTTGCATATAAAGTATGTTGACCCCCAATTCAAGTCTTCATACATGTACTTTGAATAATGATGTCCATCACATTCCACCATCGTTTCTAATCCCCTGTCCCTCCCTTTACCTCCCACTCCTCTTTCCTATGTAGAATTCATCTAATCATCCCATGCTCCCCCTCCCTACCCCACTATGAATCAGCCTCCTTGTATCAGAGAAAACATTTGGCATTTTTTTGTGTGTGTGTGGATTGGCTAATTTCACTTAGCATTATCTTCTCCAACGCCATTCATTTACCTTCAAATGCCATGATTTTATTCTCTCTTATTGCTGAATAAAATTCTATTGTGTATATGTGCCACATTTTTAAATCCTTTCATCCACTGAAGGGCATCTAGGTTGGCTCCACTGTTTAGCTATTGTGAATTGTGTTGCTATAAACATTGATGTGGCTGTGTCCCTGTTGTATGCTGTTTTTAATTCCTTTGGGTATAGTCCAAGGAGAAGGGATACCTGAGTCAAATGGTGGTTCCATTCCCAGATTTCCAAATAATCTCCATACTGCTTTCCATATTGGCTGCACCAATTTGCAGTACAACCAGGTATGTACGAGTGTAGATTTTTCTCCACATCCTCGCCAACATTTTTGTTGTTTGTCTTCATAATAGCTGTCATTCTGACTGGAGTGAGATAATAACTTAGATTTGTTTTTTTTAGAGAGAGGGAGAAAGAGAGAGAGAGAGAGAGAGAGAGAGAGAGAGAGAGAGAGAGAGAGAGAGAATGAGTATATATATATATATATTAGTTTTCAGTGGACACAACATCTTTTTTTGTTTGTGGTGCTGAGGATCGAATCCAGGCAGCACGCATGCCAGGCGAGCGTGCTACCGCTTGAGCCACATCCCCAGCCCAAACTTAAAGTAGTTTTGATTTGCATTTCTCTAATTGCTATAGATGTTGAGCATTTTTAAAACATATTTGTTAATTGATTGTATATCCTCTTCTGAGAAGTGTTTTTTCAATTCCTTGGCCCATGTGTGGATTGAGTTTTTTGAGGTTTTTTTGTTGTTGTTGTTTTGTTTTTTGTACTTAGGTTTTTGAGTTCTTTATATATCCTAGAGATTAGTGCTCCATCTGATGTGTGAGGGGTAATAATTTGGTCCCAGGATGTAAGCTCTCTGTTCACCTCACAGATTGTTTCTTTTGCTTCAAGAAACTTTTTGGTTTGATTCTATCCTATATATTGATTCTTGCTTTTAATTTTTGTGCTATAGGAGTCTTGTTAAGGAAATTGGGCCTAATCCCACATGATGAAGGTTAGGGCCTACCTTTTTATTCTATTAGGCACAGAGTTTCAGGTTTCATTCCTAGGTTCTTGATCCGTTTTGAGTTTAGTCTTGTGCAGGTAAAAGATAAGGGTTTAATTTCATATTTTTGCATATGGGTTTCCAGTTTTCCTAGTACCATTTTTGAAGATGCTCTCTTTTCTCCAGTGCATGTTATTGGAACCTTTTTTAATATAAGATAATTGTAATTTGGGGGGTTACTCTCTGTGTCCTCTATTCTCTATCATTGGTCTACAAGTCTGATTTGGTGTGAATAGCATGCTGTTTTTGATACTATTGCTCTGTAGTATAGTTTAAGGTCTGGTATAGTGATGCCACCTGCTTCACTTATCCTGCTAAGGATTACTTTAGCTATTCTGAGTATCTTATTTTTCCATAGGAATTTCATGATTGCTTTTTCTATTTCTATGAGGAATGCCATTGGAATTTTGATGAAAAATGCATTAAACATGTATAGTGCTTTGGGTAGTATAGTCATTTTGATAATATTAATTCTGCCTAACCAAGAACAAGGTAGATCTTTCCATCTTCTAAGGTCTTCTTTGATTTCTCTCTTTAGGCTTCTGTAGTTTTTATTATACAGATCTTTCACCTCTTTTGTTAAGTTGATTCCCAATTATCTTATTTTTTAAGTTATTGTGAATGGGGTAGTTTTCCTCATTTCTTTCTCAGAGGATTTGTCACTGATATACAGAAATGCCTTTGATTTATGGGTTTTGATTTTATATACTGCTATTTGAGGAATTCAATTACTAGTTCTAGAAATTTTCTGGTGGAGGTTTGGGGGTCTTCTAGGTATAGAATCATATTGTCAGCAAATAGTGCTAATTTAAGTTCTTCTTTTTCTATGTGTATTCCTTTAATTTCTTTCATCTGTCTAATTGCTCTGGCCAATGTTTCAAGAACTATGTTGAATAGAAATGGTGAGAGAGGGCATTCCTGTCTTGTTCCAGATTTTAGAGGGAATGCATTCAATTTTTGTCTGTTTAGAATGATGTTGGCCTGAAGTTTAGCATAGATAGCCTTTAAAACGTTGAGATATGTTCCTGTTATCCCTAGTTTTTCTAGTGTTTTGAACTTAACTGGATGTTGCATTTTGTCAAATGCTTTTTCTGTGTCTATTGCAGTGACCATATGATTTTTACCTTTAAGTCTATTGATGTGGTGAGTTATATTTTTTTGATTTCTGTATGTTGAACCAAACGTGCATCCCTGGGATGAATCCCACATGATCATGGTGCACAAATTTTTTGATATGTTTTTGCATTAGATTTGCCAGAATTTTATTGAGAAATCTGCATCTATGTTCATTAGACATATTGGTCTAAAGTTTTCTTTTTTGAAGTGTCTTTGCCTGGTTTGGGGATCAGGGTGATATTGGCGTCATAAAATGAGTTTGGAATGACTGCCTATTTTACTATATCCTGAAATACATTGAAGAGTGTTGGTATTAGTTCTTCTTTAAAGGACTTGTAGAACTCACCTGTGTAAACATCCGGTCCTGGGCTTTTTGTGGTTGGTAAGCCTCTGATGGCGTCTTTTATTTTCTCACTTGATATTGGTCTGCTTAAATTGTTTATATCTTCCTGACTCAATCTGGGCAGATCATATGACTTAAGAAATCTGTTAATGCCTTCAATGTCTTCGATTTTATTGCAGTTTAAGATTTCAAAATAATTTCTAATATTCCTCTGTATTTCTGTAGTGTCAGTTGTGATATTACCTTTTTCATCACTTATGCTGGTAATTTGAGCTCTCTCTTCTCTTCATTAGCGTGGCTAAGAGTCTATCAATTTTATTTATTTTTTCATAGAACCAACTTTTTGTTTTGTCAATTTTTCAATTGTTCCTTTAATTTTGATTTCATTGATTCCAGCTCTAATTTTAATTATTTCTTGTCTTCTTTTGCTTTTGCTACTGATTTGTTCTTCTTTTCCTAGGGCTGTGAGATGTAGGGTGAGGTCATATATATTTTGACTTTTTTTTTTTGAAGAAATAAAGTCCATGCAATAAACTTTCCTTTTAGTATTGCTTTCATAGTGTCCCAGAGATTTTGATATGTTGTGTCTATGTTCTCATTTACTTCTAAGAATTTTTTAATCTCCTTCTTGATTTTTTCTGGAAGTAGCATATTGTTTAGGCTCCAAGTGATGGAGAAAATTTTGTTTTTTATTTTGCTGTTGATTTCCATTTTCACACCTTTATGATCCAATAAAATGCATGCTAGTATCTCTAACATTTTGTATTTGCTAAGAGTTGCTTTGTGGCACATTGTATGGTCTATTTTAGAGAAGGATCCATGTGCTGCTAGAGGAAAGTGTATGCACTTGGGGCAGGTTGAAATATTCTGTATATGTCAGATAAGTCTAAGTTATTGATTGTGTGATTGAGTTCTATAGTTTCTTTATTCAACTTATGTTTGGAAGATCTATCCAGTGATGAGAGAGGTCTTTTAAAGTCAACCAAGATTATTGTGTTGTGGTCAATTTGACTCTTGAACTTGAAAAGAGTTTGTTCGATGATTATAGCTGCACCAAGTTTGGGGGCATATATATTTATGATTGCTATGGAATATTGGTGTAGGATTTTTTGAGCAGTATATAATGTCAATCTTTATCCATTTTGATTAACTTTGACTTGAAGTCTACTTTATTTGATATGAGTATTGAAACCCCTGCTTCCTTACACAGTCCATGTGAGTGGTATGGTTTTTCCAAACCTATTACTTTCAGTTTGTATATGTCTTTTCATATCAGATGAGTTACCTTTAGGCAGCATATTGTTGGGTCTTTTATTTTATCAAATCTGCAGCCCATAACTTTTTTGTTGTTGTTGTTGTTGTTGAGTATGAGCCATTAACATTTAGGGTTACTATTGAGACATGGTTTGTATTTCCAGCCATATTTGCTTATTTTTGTTATTTAACTTGACTTGATTTTCCTTTTTGATTAGTTTTTTCCTTTACTGCATACCTCCCTCTGTTGATTTTCATTGCTGTTTTTCTTTTCCTGTTCATGAAATATTTTGCCAAGGATGTTTTGTAGCACCAGTTGTCTAGTTATAAATACTTTCAACTTTTGTTTATCATGGAAGGTTTCTATTTCATTTTCAAATCTAAAGCTTAATTTTGCTGGATACAAGATTCTTGATTGGCACCAATTATCTTACAGAGCTTGATATATGTTATTCCAGGATATTCTAGCTTTCAGGGTCTGGGTTAAAAAATCTGCAAATATCCCAATTGGTTTTCCCCTATATGTAATCTTATTCCTTTTTCTCGTGGCTTTTAAAATTCTCTCCTTATTCTGTATGTTGGGATTTTCATTATACTGTGCCTGTATATGGATCTGTTGTGATTTTGTAGATTTGGCATCCTGTAGGCTTCTTGAATTTGGATTTCCAATTTATTCCTCGTGTTTGGAAAGATTTCTGGTATTATTTCATTGAATAGATGGTATATTCTTGTGATTTGTTCCTCTATTCCTTCTTCTATCCCAATGACTCTTAAATTTTAGCTCTTAAATAACTCTGAAATTTTAAAAAATCATTTTTTGGACTTTTGTTCTTTGCATTATTTTAAAAACATCTTCTTAAGTTTTTCTCTCATGGCATAATCTCCGTATACTTCAGATATGAGAGGAAATGTATTTTTAAAAATGCACCTTCTGCCTTTGGAGGGCACTATAGTGACTCAACAGTACATGAAATTTGAATACTTTTCAAATCACTTCACCAATGACTTGCCTGACCCAGTTCATGAATGTTGCGTCAGCACACAGTTAATTCAGAGAGAATGTGCCTTTGCTATGAGAAGAAAAGTTTCCTAGAAATCTTTCACTGTTATTCCCTCTGTCACTGTGTAGTCAAGGGCCATATGTCTCCCATGGAGGCCTTCTTACCAGTCTCTTGGGGTAGACATTGAAAGATCATCAGTGCTTTGAATTATTTGGTCCCTAATACCTTACTATTATTCAGTACAGGTTCTAGAACCACTTTCATCTACACAGGGGTGGAGTTGGTGGACAAAAAGCTGAGCTGGAAGACAATGTTTTCTTTTATTTTGTTTGTCTAGATGGTAAGACAAATGAACAAACAAGTCCCTCATCTTGCTGCACTGAGCACAGGAAAGCAAAGGCAATGATCACTTAAGTGATCATCAGGCAGGCTGGTCAGGTCATTTTTGGGCAAAGAGTTCAGAGATAGAAGTTCATAGGTTAGTTGACAGTGTCAGCTCCACCTTCAGTCACAATTCTTTGGAAAGGATGGATACACATATTGTGCCTTCAAACTTTAGTAGACACTGCACCTCATACACCATTGGGTTCAAAGGGTACTCAAGGACTGAAGTGGCTGATGCCAATGTATAAGGTATTTGTAGGGTGTGTAGATCAACGCAGCCTCTGGCCCTGGAGGGACAATCACAGCAGTAGTGTGAGGAGTTCCTTTTGGCATGACAGAGGTCTGTATTTGTCTGATCAAAGGCATTATGGTAGGGTCACCTAGAGAGGAGTACTCAGGGTCACTGGTATGTGCAGCCCCACTTTACTGAGGGTAATTCTGGCTATTAGGGATTTGGTGCCAAATGAGGTACTTTGCTCAAGACAGAGCTAACGCTCAGTGTACTCCAGCATTTCCTGCTGACTGAAGGTAGATATTTTCTAGATTGTCCAATGTATCTTAATCCGTCTACTGATTTGTGACTTTAAAAAGAGAAACTTATAACATGAGTAGCTTTTTATTAAGTGTGTATATAGGTAGAAGAATGATACATAATTTTAACATTTTGCTTTATTTTTAATATCATTTCCCCCCTTAACATCTGCATTTTTTGTGTGTGTTGCTAAGGTTGTAACCCAGTACCGTGCACACTATGCACACATGCTTTACCATTGAATTGTACCACCAGTCCAAAATTTTAACTTTAGATTGATCAGTTTTATGCCCTCATGTCCAATGTTATTTTTCCCATGGTTGAATTTAGGTAGTCCTTTCTGTTGCTCTTAACAATACTAAAAGTGGACACAAATATTGATTCTTTGAAGATTGCTTTAGCAAAGTAATTGGTTATTCAAATCCACAGTTTTATCAAGTTAACAAATAAATAAATAAACCCTCAATTGAAGACCCATTACAGTTTTAAAAAATCTTTATTTGGGACACATAAACCTTACTTAGGAGATATTCATTCTTTTCAATATCATCTAATTTTATTTTGCTTTCTTCTCATGTGAAAATCTCAGAATAATAAATTAAAATCTTTTAAAAAATTCCCTCCAGTTCTTGAAGAAAAACATTATAAACCATGCATACATCTGAAATAAAACATGAGAAAATAATGATTGATAATGCTGAAAATGGAGTTTTGAGATGAACCAAAATTTCTCAGTATGCTGATTGCATCTGTGTGCTTGTCTCATAAATTTTGAAGACAATCATCTGTTTAAGGAAGAAGAAATAGAACTCCCATCATTTGGTATGAGGAATGATACCAGAAAAAAAACTCATTTTAGTGTGCCAACTTAGAATTTTCCTGATGGTTTTGGGCAGAACATGGAGCAAAATGCATTTAGAATAGGCTTTGGAAAAGGCATCCTGACTACCATATGGTTTCACTTTCATCCTTTCAGTGACCCATCCTTTTTTCTTCAAAAAGGAATTTGTTGAAGGTGTTCCCACAAGTGGGTTTCAAGGTCTTTTACATTTGAAATAGGCCTTGATGGTGCCAATTAATATATCTTCCAGTTAGACTCCAGGTGTTGTTGAGTGAGGCCCATTATCCTGATTACATGGTCATTATAATATCTATTCTATTTTATACTTATTCACTGTGAACAGAGAATCCTAGATTTGGATATGTGAACAGAGAGTTAGAAAACTAGGGGTTTATTCTGAGTCCTATGGAGAGCTCAGCTGAAGTTGTGCATTTCAGAAATTTGTTCTGGATTTGAGATACTGCTTCCACTACATTTAAAAATCTCAGGACTCATGAAGAGAATGAGTTAAAAGCCAGCATCATCAAATTAATGAGACCCTAAGAAACTTAAAGGGACCCTGTCTCTAAATAAAAATATAAAAAATGGGTGGGGATGGGAATCAGTGGATGAATGCCTCCGGGTTGAATTTCTGGTACAAAAAAGAAATCAACACACACAGACACACACACACACACAAAAAAAACACACTCACTTACACACACAAAAATAAATTAAATAAATAAACAAACAAACCCTCGTGAGTAACAAGCCCTAAATCAGCAGCCTCTCTCATTCAGGAGTACAACAAATGGATTTGGGGTTCTCTCCTGATAATTATTCCAGTCTTCTCCACACAATCTGGGACATGCTGGACTCATGGCACATGGATGCTCACATAAGGCTTCAGAAAGTAGCTGAAAACACCATACAATGATGGAACAAAATGCCAAGGTTTTCAACTGCCAATCTAAGCCTCACTAGACTTGTCAGAGGGAGGTGAAGGCTAAGCTTCCACAGAGTGACCCTGTGGTCACAAGACTCTCGAGAGGACTATGAGGAGTCACTAGCCACAACTCCCAGTTTCCACCATTGCCACTCCTGTCAGCTCTAAGCCACCTTCCTACCCAGTCTCAAGGTAGCAAGGCACACTTATCATTTCCTGGCTTTCAGGGTCCTCATCGTTCTCCCTGTGGTTTGTTTTCAGATTCTGCATAGAACAGACACCTGGGCTCCAGATCCAGAACAGAAGAAGCCTACAAAAAGATTGAAAAATTGACGAGCTCCAGACACCAAGGGAACAGAAGATTGTGGAAGCCCTTCCCCTCATCACCGGCTGCGTGAGGATTGGACAGTTCTCACCTGCCGCAGTCTCTGGCTGGGCACAAATCACGAGTCTCCACACAGCTTGTAGATTCAAACAGCAATTCTTTATTCCCGAACTCACACCAGCCGTCTACAAACACGCTCTGGGGGAATCCACGTTCTCTCCCCAAATCCACTCCGCATGGGCTTCTGTCTCCCAAAATATACTGTCTGACCCTAAGCACTCAAGAGGAACTCAGCACCAGGATATGCCCTATTCTAAAGGGGGAACACCCTAATCTTCTATTATGCTAAACTGCCCTATTCTAAAGGGGGAACACCCTAATCATGGATCCTGCCCTGGTCCTTGAGCAAGGTCACCTTTCAGAAGTCCTTCCACTAGACAGCATGGGAGTAAGCTGGCAAGGAATTTGTCATACCTACTTGGCTGATGGCTCCCAGCACTCACCTAAGAGACTGATTGGTCAAGGCTTCAGGCACTGCCTCCAACCTGAGCCAAGTGGGCACAAAATCAAAGTCTGAATGACAGGCTGCTCCATTGTCATTGTTTACCAACTACAGATCAGGGGTGAGAATATAGCTTAGTCAGTAGAGTGCTTGTTTTGCTGATATAAGGCCATGGATTCAATCCCTTGTACTACACGCATACTCTCCCCCCCCAAAAAAAAAATTGAGTAAAAGACTTTGGAAACTAGGGTTATGGATCAGTGGTAGAGAACTTCCCTAGCATGTGTGAGGTACTGGGTTGAACACCCAGCACCGCATTAAAAAGCCAACCTAGAGGGGATGTGGCTCAAGCGGTAGTGCACTCGCCTGGCATGTGGGCAGCCCAGGTTGGATCCTCAGCACCACATACAAACAAAAATGTTGTGTCCGCCCAAAACTAAAAATATTTTTAAAAAGCCAACAAACTACTAATGGTACTGTGTCCATCTACAACAAAAAATATTCAAGAAAATAAAAAGACTGTGTATTGGACTTGTGCACCCTCACTACATAACTCATAAACACATTTTAGAAATAATATGTACATGTATGTCTTCAGACAGTTTTTAAAATTCTCCTGTGATTTTTTTTCAATTAACTTATATTACAGGTATGCTTCACAACCCTGAAATCCTCCCCAACTCAATTCTTCTTCTTCTTCTTCTTCTTCTTCTTCTTCTTCTTCTTCTTCTTCTTCTTATTATTATTATTATTATTATTGTTATTATTATTATTATTATTATTATAGGCCTGTTAATTGCATTAAATGCCTCTGTATGGGGTTATTTTAAGGCAAAATTTTCTTCCAATAATAGGACCTAGTCTAGAGAGAAATGTATTGACACTTATAACTGTTTATAAGGTTAAAGCAATTTGTGAATAAATATGTATATCTTTTTATGAAAATTATATCACAATTATTTTAATATTTCTTAAATCTTTCTATTCTTTGTCTAATGAAAACACAGTTTGAGCTTTAAACTCATTAGCAATGTCCTTA
Organism: Callospermophilus lateralis; assembly: GCF_048772815.1. NCBI lineage: Eukaryota > Metazoa > Chordata > Mammalia > Rodentia > Sciuridae > Callospermophilus > Callospermophilus lateralis. The sequence continues at coordinate 477,251 of NW_027517355.1, forward strand.
TATTCCTTCCTCCAAAAAAGTGACTCACAAGTATAATTCAAATTATTGAGACTCATAAATTTTTGATCCTTTATTTGAACTAGTGAAGTCTAAAGATTTTCTTTTTATTTTCAACCTTAAATGAAGCCCACTTTTTATAGCTTTCTTGTTGTATAACTGACCTTTAATATTCTTCAATTTTTACCCCCATTCTGATCACTTTGGACTATTGATGTTTTGATGGAGGGGATCTCAAAGTGGTCATGCACAAGGTAGGAAATGGATATAGTAAGATATAAGACTGGTGATTCGTGAGTATGTAGATTTTGCAATACAAAATAAGTATTGGTGGATGATATGGGGTAGGGAGAAAAAGAGCAATGAAAAAAAAAAGAAGAAAATCTTGAACAGTAGAGGGGTTCACAGGTTCCAAGTCTACAATGACAGTGTGAATATAGAGGGTAGTGTTCTTGGAAGCAGCAATAAAATTTGAGAGAAAGAAAAAGGTAATTTTTTGCACAGTTCCCAAGTGAGAGAGCCAGGTGAATGGTTCTTTGTTCAACTCTTCCCACCTAGGAGTGGAATTTATAGTTCATAGATTATGTCTCAGTAAGTAGTAAAACACCATTTCTATGTACCTGTACACTTTTTTCATGGCTACAAGCTGACTTTGACAATTTCAATCACATTACATGTGATTAATTCATTCATTACATTATTTATTTGTTTTTTTATTAATTCACTTATTCTTTAGTTGTCATTGTTTTTACATTACTCGTGATTACATAATTGCATAAATATTCTGAATGTTGAAGTTTTGTTAAATATTGTTTTATGTTTTTATTCATACATTTAATTTTCATTGAAATGTTTTTTCTTTGCCAAGCCTGATTTATATTACACGTCAATCTTCATTTATGAAGAGTAGATAAAATCACATTATTCCAAATTACTCAAGGATTTATCATCTTGGCAGAACCCTAATCACCCACTAAAATTGACGCAGTCTTTGTCAACTAAGAACTGTGTAAAAAGTCCTCTATTTTCTTATATACAGTTTAATAAAGAATTCCTCTCTCACTTTTATATTTTGGAGAGTAGACTAACTTCCTAAGCAGTAGTTAATAACCTAGGTGAGATTTCCAACTAGCTCTTTATTACTTTTAAATTATTTACATCCTTGACACTAAGAGTGTCACTGATTACGTTTTTTTTTTTAATTTTTGCAAGATCTCTCTCTCTCTCTCTCTCTCTCTCTCTCTCTCTCTCTCTCTCTGTCTCTCTCATATGACAAATTGAAATCAGATATGCTTTTTCACAGAGAAACACTCTCAGCCTTTAATAAATTATTCTATAAAGAAAAAGGGTTTTGCTGTTTTTCTTAGAGCCTCACTAAGTTGCTGAGGCTGGCTGACTTTAATCTAATGTTATAGAAGTTTGATATATATATAGTGAATACAGAGGGTAGTGTTCATTTGACTCTTTCTTTTGGGGTTCGTGCCAGAGTTACCTTCTTCTTTTATTTCTACCTTATTTCTGCCTCCAAAGAAACTACCCTTTACCCTCAAACTACCATTGATCCACCATTAGACTTTTTGAATCTGAACTCTTGAGCTGGTCATTCTTTCCCTCTTTCCTTCAGAGCACTTTTTTTCTCTACCCGTACCTGTTCCACCAATACTTTTTTATGAATACTCCCTACTATATACTAAATATCCACCAATTTCACATCCTGTCCCATCCCTGTTCTGATTTTCCATGGATCACTTTCAGATCCCCTCCACCCAGATATCAATAGTCCAGAGTAAGGTCAGGCCAGAGTGTTATATATGCAAGTTTTTCAAGTCATTTACATAGCAATAAGCCTATTATTTGGGATGTATTATGTCTTAGGTTAAAAATGAAAATCTACAGACTTCACTGTTAAACTGAATTGTTTAAAATTCATTAATCTCAATAATTGGAAGAAGAAATTTTATAAAAAGTAGAATAAAGAAAAGAACATAATACATAAAAGTGACAAGTTTGAAGACACACCAAGTGTATATATCAAAGAGTGTCATATATGGGTGCTTTCAAAAGACAAATTAATTTGAAATAAATGTAGTTAATGTGAGATGTAGTAATCATTTATTAATTATATATAATGGTAGTATATATGTATATGTACAATATGCATCTCATATAATTATGAGTATACATTGCAAAAAATGAACTCTACAGTATTTTTTTTTAATTTTGCTGAAAACACTACAAATAGCTAAATCTAGGTTTATGTATTACCAAATGTTCAGGATACATTTTGTACTTTCTGAAGTTTACAACTGACCAACAGACCCTTTAGTTCAATTTTTAAAAGGAGTAGTATTTATTTTCAGGTAGAACATATGCCATCATTTATCTTTAAATTTTAAATACTTTTAAAATTATATATGACAACAGAATGCATTACACTTTTTATTACACATATAGAGCAAATTTTTTTATTTCTCTGGTTTTATACAAAATATATTTACATGAATTCACTTCCTTGTACATGTACTTTATATAACAAAATACATCATATTCCACCATCATTTCTAACCCTATGATCCCTCCCCTCACCTCCCAACCCCCCCCAAAGGTCATTTTGATACATACTGATGTATGCTATAAAGTTATAGAAAAGAGTATATAACTTATAATAATATGAAGAGATAAAGTTTTGTAACTAATACATAGAATAATAATAAAAATATTAATAATAATGGACTTGCCATTTAGACATTAATAAATTATACATTTGGCACTACTGACATCTTTTCCAAAAAAAAATTGACATCTTTTCCAAAAAAGGGGGGGTTTATTTGTGGGGAAAATGGTATTCTATGCTTTCTTAATATCAAGAATATATTATTTTCAGAAGTAATATATATTTCAATATAATAGTAAAATAGAACCAGTTCTCATGGCACATACCTCTAATCCCATTGGATTGTGAGGCTAAGGCAAAATAATCCTGAGTTTAAGGCCAGCCTCAGAAACTTAGCAAGGCCCCAAGCAACTATGTGTGACTCAGTCTCTGTGTGCCCCTAATTTAAATTTACAGTAAGAAACAACAACAACAAAAAGAATACACAGTATTGATGAGGACACAAAACAAATTCTCATGAACTAAAGATGGAGTAAAAATTGCTGTTATTTCATCATGAAATATATATACACACACACACACACACACACACACACACACACACACACACACATACATGAAATGCTCCTCACCAAGCTGCTTAGACCTGTGGAAATTATAGTATGTGTGTACCATTACAGTGTACAAGTATGTGATTGCATAAGACTAGACCTCTACTTGTTAATGCAGTGGAAATCTGGGGCCTAGGAGGAAAGAGGAGGTGATTCAGAAAAATAAAAAAAAAATAATACAGTTTGAGAAAAAATGGTTTCTGGAGCCCAGAAACATTTTTGGTTTAATTAGAGTACAAAATACCACATAAGTATTATATTGAAGTTACATCTGTTAAATACATCACGTGTATAATGGATTTCAAGGAAAATACGTGGAACTTATCACAAACGAAATAAAAATTTACAAAAGCCCATAAAATAGCATATGCATAAATAAAACTAATCATTACAAAGACAACTATTTTAACTCAATTTAATATAAAATATTTTACTATCAAAATTTTAGCATGTTTTTCTCTAAATACAAGAAGACAGCTGGACCTGTTGGTGCACAGTTGTAATCCCAGTACCTTGGTAGGCTAAGACAGGTGTATTGTGAGCTCAAAGCCAGCATCAGCAAAAGTGAGGCCCTAAGCAACTCAGTGAGACACCGTCTCTAAATGTCATACAAAATAGGCTTGGGGATGTGGAAAAATTCCCCTGAGTTTAATTCCAAGTACCAAATTAAAGAAAAGAAGGGACCAAAAAAAAATAAATTTATCGTAGAAAAAAAATAAATATGTAAAATACCCCAAAACCTTTTTGAAAAACCAAATAATATAGTTATTGTACTGAGACATTCTTAATGTATATTATGAAACTATATTGCAATAATACAGACCAATAAATCATAATATTAATCAAATCTGAAACCATATGTAGATCAATAGTATTGTTAAGAGCAATAGAAAGGTGTATGTAAAACTAACCATATGAAAACTAACATTAAACATTAATGAATGAATCTATCCAACCTAAAGTTAGAAATGGGACATAGTGGCAAAGTTCACTGTTAGAGTGTGTGTGCAGAATGTGCAAGATAGTCAGTTCCAATCTTAGCAACACTATAAAAAGCAAATATTAAGAGGGATTGATGTTGAAAATAAAGCAGAATATTAAATGAGACACTCTCCCTCCATCTATAGATACATTTAAGGAAAAAAACTACTGTGAGTGTCTCTTTGGCAAAATCATGAGTGAGTAGAGAGATTTAGATACACTAGATATTAGTCCAGTCTTAAGAAATGTACCACATTTGGGACAAAATCCCCAAATACCATCATCAGCTCTAGTGAACAGAAATGTGAGAGAGGGGCTGAGGATGTAGCTCAGTTTTCAAAGGGCTTGCCTTGAATGCACAAGGCCCTGGGTTTAATCTCTAGCAACCCCCTACCAAAAAAAAAAAAAAAAAGAAAAGAAAAAGAAAGAAGGAAATATGAAAGAAATGATACAAAAAATGGTGATATCTAGGAGCCATAAACGCCTTCACAAGTGTTTCATCAGCTGTGACCAAGACACAAAAATACCCAAATATCAAAGCTGTCAATTTATCTCAAAACAACATCGGCCAGCATATTTTCCCAATTACTGTTGCTGACAGATGAAGTTCACTCTAGCTTTAATTGTAGGTGAAGTAAGGAAGAATCCCACTTCAGGAAGTGAGATTTTAGCACTTCCTGAATCCTGCCCCAACCCTGATACACTAGTAATGAGGCCAGAACTACCAATTCCTTCTAGAAAAAATTTTTGGTTTTTTTTGGTGGGTGTGTGTATGTGTGTATTGAATGTTTCAAATTTAACATATTTTGTTTATGTTACTATGTCCCTGATAAACTAGTAGTAATGCCAGAACCAACAATTGCTCCTAGAAAGTTTTTTTGTGTGTGTTTGGATGTGTGTGTGTGTGGATGTGTGTACTGAATGTCTCAACTTTAACATATTTTATTTATGTTACTATGTCCTGAAGTACCAATCTCCAGAACAAAAGGTGACTGAGCTTATGTAAATCTCTCTAGATTTCAAACAAATGAATTTACATTCTTTTCCCAGCGCTTTTATGGAATATGATACCAAATAGTAGTTCAGAAAGGAGGTTAAAAAACAATGATTCCTGTTTATTCCAATAAATCTTTACATAATAGTTCTAAATTGGCTACTTCATATAAACTTTCCACAGGGATAAAATGCATCAGTCAAAGAGATTTTCTGTAGCCTGGGCAGTGTTGTTGAAAAGGTTATTGTAATAATCTGAAGGAGCTAGGTGTGGTGACAAATACGCTGGAGGCTAGACAGGCGAGTCAGGAGGATTGTGATTTGAAAGACAACCTTAACAACATAGCAAGGCTATAAGCAACTTAGTGATATATTAGTGATATATCACCTGTCTCAAAAAGAAAAAGAAGGACTGGGGACATAACTCAGTGGAAAGCACCGCCCGAGCACCAAAGCACACCAAACCAAACAAATATCTGAAAGACAGTAGGGACTCCAGAGTATATGTATGTATAGATAAAAATTTTGGTTAAAATATAAAGTTAATAGAGATAGTTTTGAAAAAACTAACATGGTTCTTTTTTTAAAGACAGAGAGAGGGAGAGAGAGAGAGAGAGAGAGAGAGAGAGAGAGAGAATTTTAATATTTATTTATTCATTTTAGTTTTCAGAAGACACAACATCTTTGTTTGTATTTGGTGCTGGAGATCGAACCCAGCACCACACGCATGCCAGGCAAGCACACTACAGCTTGAGCCACATTCCCAGGTCCTACCAGAGTTCTTAAGAGCTCAAAATAAAAATGCCATATAATCCACTAATAATAATTTTTTTGAAGCAGGGTATTATTGTGAATATATGTACTCTCAGTAGCTCGGGAGGATGAACAGGAGGAACATAAATGCAAGACCAGCCTCAGAAACTTGGCAATAGCTTAAGTGACTCAGTGATATCCTGTATTATTTAAAAAATAGGGATGTAATGATAGACCCAACCTGATCTTTTCTTAAAATTGGGAGCCATCTTGCCACAAATCCATGAAAAGATAATTTAGGCTTTTCTATAAATTACTGCAAATTCTGAATCTGCTTGGAATGCCTGCCCGTGCCTTGAACCCACCCATGCCTGGCTCTCAGACAAGAGAGCAGCCCTCTCTAAAACTTTAATGACACCTCATAAATATTGGCCTTCCCTGGCCAGACAATGACCCTCTCAGAGGTTCAAATGGTCCTAATAAATTCTTATGTTGTGTCCAGCAATAAATGTAAACTACCATTAGTGTGATCCTTGTCAGAGTTCTGTTATCTGTAACCCCCCTTTGTGTAACTTTCTGGCCTATAAAGCTGGGCTGCAGAAAAGCTGGGGTTTCTGTCTTGTTCCCACAGTTTTGGGAGGGAGAGGCAGCCAAGCCAGTCAAAATAATAAGCTTGCTTTAAATTGATTTTAATTGGAGTCAGTAGTCTTTTCTTGTGTCCTGGTCTAACATTTTGGAGGCCCCAGCGAAATGACCCTGCCAGACCAGATCACAAGACCAGACTGCTGGGAATTCTGAAGCCAGCATTTGCTCCAGGGCTCTGGGCTGGAGAGCCACTCTAGGGGGTGCGCACCTTGAGATGTTCCAAGGCCTTGGAGTGAGCCTCAGCCTCTGGAGCACTGCAGTGAACTGCCGCACTAAAAATATTAGCAAGCACCTGGTGGAGGAGGCCTCCATAGGTAAATGGTGCCATTATAACATCTATTATCCAGTTAAGGGAGATCTCTTCTGAAGACCGAGAGGTGGCCTGAAAAGGCTCACATATACTCCTCTTCAGGACAGTAATGAGAAATTGTTCTGTCCTCTGTTCTGTTCTGTAGGGAATTCCTCTGGAAGGATAGAGAGGTGCCGACGGGCATGCACGCGCTCCTGCCCTGGAGCATTAGCAAGACGATGCATTGCTCCTCTGTTTTTCTGTTTTGGCACCGGGTTTCTGTTTTCTTGTGTTTTGTTCTGTGTTCTATATGTTTTTTGTTTGTTTGTTTTTGTGCCTTTTGTTGTGTGATTTCTGTGGTAAAAACTTAAGGATATTGGATGTGAAAATGGGTAATAAAGCAAGTAAGTCTGAAACCCCTTTGGACTGTGTTTTAAGGAACTGTGATGAACTTTATCCCCCTTTGTTAAGCAGGATGAGAGAACCCCTAGCTGGCTGCTGGAGCACACCCACTGCAGAGGGCAATGCCTGCTGGGGATCTAAGAACTGAGTATCTCCTAGGTTAACAAGTGAACCTCCTTTAAAACCCCTTGTCCCTCCAAATCAAGAGAGTCACAACCTTTGGGCAGAGTCCCTGTGTTTCTTCTTTGTTAGAAAAGCAATAAACCTCCCTTTTTCTTTTTCTCAAAACCCTGTTCTCATTTTTAAATTGCCATTAATTGGTTTCAAGGTCAGGAACCAAACTTTCAGTTACAAATGTTGATACTACACCCCCCTGGAAATTTTTCAGAGCTGACTACTGAAGTGTTAGGAGATGGAGCATGCCTGGGGTGGAGTGGAACCAGAGGATCTAATCCTGTAAGTAAAAGGAGGGACTGAGGGACTCCCAGCAGCTACTGAAGCCCTGTTTCTTTGGGGAATTCCCTCCTTTTTTTGTTGCACTGTAAGGATTATGCCACCTCTGTCTTCTTAAAAAAATAAAAAAGAAAAAGGGGACACTAAATGCAGTAAAGTCGCCATGGAGACCCTTGATTTTACATTTCTGGTTGCTCCTCTGTGAAAACATCTGGTCCCCTAGCAGGGGCATCTATAGTGCCACTGGTGAAGGAGATTTTTTTCTTATCTGCTCTGTTTTAAAGGTTTCTGTTTGTCAGCCACAGTCTGGAGCTCCTTTCTGTCTGTCTGACCTGTGTCTTTGTTTCTGGCCCTTTAAGACATGTGCAATAGTGTATTGATATCATAAATTGTTTCTTGGGAATGATCTTTGCTGAATGTGTGTCTAAAAGATGATGTTTAATTGTAACAGTCTGGTATCTGAATGGGTTTTTGAAGCATTGCACAATCTTGCAGTTAAAAGTTGGGATTAGGTAATTGTTTAGTTTATGATTTCAGATAATTTATGCCAGAGAACTTAAATACTTAGAATGGAAAACTAACTCTACTTCCAAGTTGGCAAGTTACTTCCAATCATTCAGTTGTTTTCACCAATTTTGAATTGAATAGCCTGGGAAAATGTCACTGTGTACCAGTGCATTAATTTGGAAAAGGATAGTAAATCATAGTATGGAATCTGTTGACAAAACGAGATGTAAAGATATAAAATTTTGTGAATTGTATCTTAAACTTGTATCATTATTTTCAACATCCGAACCTGAAAATTATGACTTATGGTTAAAATGCCTTAGGCCTGAGGTGTCTCCTCGGAATAGCAGTTTTTCTTTCCAGACCTCAGCCAGGACTTATGTTGAAATGCAAATGAAAGAAGCCTGCAAGCTCAGTATGAGACTGATCTGAGGCCTTAACAAAAAAGGTAAATTGTATGGTATTTACTAAATAGTGGCCAGTCATTTTCTCTAGGATTCTTTTTTTTTCTTCTTAGATTCTGTATTTTTTTGAGCTCATGATTTTGATCCTACAGACATAGGTTAATGTTTTTCTGATCATTTCTATCTTTGACCAACCTTGGAGTTTTTGAAATGTTGCAATGGAGATTTCACCTGTGAAAAGCTACAAGGCCTTTACTATTGTTATGTGTGCACATTTGTGTTAAGTGTTGTATGTCTATATATATACATATGTCTGTATATCATATATATGATATACAAATTAACATATATAAGAAGCGCTCATAAAAACAAAGTTTAAAAAGTGGATCCAAAGATTTAAATCATGTGATTTAAATGGTTCAATTTAAATTGAATAAACAGATAAAATAAATGTCTTTAAATTTAAGCTTACATGTTTTTCTAGGTGTTCAAAAAACTCATAAAATATTAATGTCTATAAAATGTCTAATATGCCTTCGTTCTAGGATTTTTCCTTCAACAACAACAACAAAAAATGGCTAGCACTGTTCAACTCACTTGTCTAATATTTTGGTAAAATTTAGCTTACATGTTTTTCTAGGTGTTCAAAAAACTCATAAAATATTAATGTCTATAAAATGTCTAATATGCCTTCGTTCTAGGATTTTTCCTTCAACAACAACAACAACAAAAAATGGCTAGCACTGTTCAACTCACTTGTCTAATATTTTGGTAAAATAAGTAAAGTAAATTTCATATGGGTTTACTCATTCAAAAGTACTTTTTTTACATATCTGATTAATTTACTATAGTCTGTATGAGTTTGTTTTTACAATCAGTCATGTGTGAAAGAGACAAAAATTTCTTAAAACATAAGTTTACCCATTACATTGTGTTTATTAAGATTTTTTTATTTTCTAAAGCAAGCAACCATAAAAATTAAACAACTGGTTAAATTAAAACTGTTATTTTAGAGCATCGTACTGTCATTTTTTAAAAGCTAAACTTGGTTAATATAAAAACATCAAAGTAATTGTGATGCTATTAATGTGCTCATATCTTCCAGGTATACAAGTCTGTAAGGGAGAAACTTTAAAAGAGCATATATCAAGCTAGTGTTCTGAAGTTGTATGGTAAAAAAATATATTGGGGATTTATTTACTTGTTATCAACAAGATATGTAAAGTTTTATGTTACTTTTTACATTGGGGAACAATTTACATGTATTTTTAAGTTAATGAGAGCCTAAACTATGTAAAGGTTAAAAACTTTTTTAACCTTTCTTTAAGCCTTTCTTTAATTCATGTTTTAAATGTGATATCATATGGTGTTAGCTAATGTTCATGTGACCTCAAACAATTTATGTAAACTTTGTAAAGTGATATTTAAAAAGCAAATATCAGCTTTAGAACTGGAACACTTACGATTTATAAAGAGCCAGGCCTTACCTGAGTTAAGGTTCTGTGTTCCATCTTACTATATGTGAGAATGACTACAAAAGCAGTAGGCCAGATTTTAGTTCCTTTAAAGTTATGTTCAAAAGTTTTTTTTTATCTGTCAAGACTACTAGGATCTCAAACAGGGGATATAATGTATTCCTCAGCCAAAATTCAGGGTAGCTATTAAATGAACTAAATATTTTCACTCTAGTTAATTTTATTTTGTAATTTCCTTATAAGTGATCTAAAGATTCCCTGTTATTATTTTACAGAAATTTTGCATTAAGAACACAACATGGATTAATTTAAGATAATAAGCCATCACCTAAAAGACAGATAGGATAATACAGATCCCATTTAATAAAAAAGATAAATAATTGTAAAGTTATACACATTAAAGCCCAGTACTCTTAATATAAGGGTGTTAAGATTTATTTGTTGGATGTTTAAGATTAAGCTTTAAAATGTTGAAGCCTTGTGAGGGAATTTCTGTACAGTGACATGCGCCAGTTGCTGCAACATTTATTCAGTACTCATGGTCTTTTTTTCTCTCATCGAAGCACCCATCCCCAGATGACTTTACAACCTGTTCTTCCCCAACCAGACTTCAAACCGAACTGACTTCTAAAAGGAAACTCATGTCCCTCACGGCGTGTCTCCTCACATCACCCCCTCTCAGCTCAGAAGAAGCCAAGACAAGTGATGCCCCTTTCTTACAACAATGGAGCCAAAAATAAATAGACTGTCAATATAAGTAATTAATTAAGTCAGATCAAATCAGGGAGACCAGTTTTGGGTGAGTTCAAAAAATGTTGGAGACTGTTACCTGAGGAATTAAAATTCTCTCAGTGCTCTTTCCCTACCTTATCAAATATTTGAAGGAATACATAAAAAGGGGGGGGGAGTGATAGACCCAACCTGATTTTTTCTTAAAATTGGGAGCCATCTCGCCACAAAGCCATGAAAAGATAATTTCAGCTTTACAATAAGTTACTGCAAATTCTGAACCTGCTTGGAATGCCTGCCTGTGCCTTGAACTCACCCATGCCTGGCTCTCTGACCAGATTGCAGCCCTCTCTGAAACTTTATTGATGCCTCACAAATCCTGGCCTTCCCTGGCCAGATAACGACCTCCTCTGAGGCTCTAATGACCTTCCTAAATTCTGATGTTGGGGTCAGCAATAATGTAAACTACCATTAGTGTTATGCTCCTCAGAGTTTTGTTATCTGTAACCTCCCTTTTTGTAACTTTCTGGGCTATAATGCTGGGATGCAGGAAAGCTTCGGGTCTGTCTTGTTCCTGCAATTTTGGGTGGGAGAGGCAGCCGTAAGTGGTCTTTTCTTGTGTCCTGGTCTAACACCACCAGACACTGAAAACAATTATGATGAGTTCCTGGCCACAAATTTCAGTTCCTGACATTGCCAGTCTCAGTGGCTTCAAACAGCCTCCCTACCCAGTCTCAAAATAAGAACACACACTTGCCATTTTCTGGCTTTCAGTATGCTTAGTGTCCCTGCTGTAGTTTTTTCAGCTCCTGTGTAGCACAGAAGCCTGGAGCTCCAGATCTACAACAGAAAACATAGAAATGGATTAAAAGAATGGCAGGCTCCAGAAACACAAGGACAGGAGAATGTGAAAGCCCACCCATCATCACTGGCTCTGTGTTGATTGGACTGTTCTCACATAAGAGAGAGATTAGAAAGGGCTTCAGGCACTTCCTCCAAACTGAGGCTAGTAGGTTTACTGTTTGAGTGACAGTAAATTGCATTCAGACCAGAAACAAAGTCACAAAGACTGGTTCTTGGTTGCTTTTTTTGTTGATAAAGGACTGGGGATCAGCCATGTGCTGCGGTGCATGACTGTAATCCCAGCAGCTTGACAGGCTGAGGAAGGAGGATTGTGAATTCAAAGCCAGCCTAAGCAATAATAAAGCATTAAGAAACTCAGTGAGACACTGTCTCTAAATATAATACAAATAGGCCTGGGGATGTGGCTCAGAGGTCATGTGCCCCTGAGTTCAATTCCCAGTAGGAAAAAAAAAAAACAATGGGGATCAGATCAAGAGGTACTCACTACAGAGCCCCATGACAACAGATGAATGCATTCATGGATGGATAGACACAGAGATAGAGTGTTGGGACATCCTGTGATGGCTTTATTTTTTTAATTTGCTGTGAATTGCACTAAGTGCTCAGGACCATATTATTTCATGGCAGAGTTTCCTCCAAATACATGGATCCAGCACTGAGAGAAGTGCATTTGTCATGTATATAAGGATAAATCAATTCATGAATACATATGTGTATATTTTTATAAAAAAGAAATATTACAATTACTTTAAATTTTCTTTAATATTCATGTTCTCTGGTCTTATGAGAAAACAGCTTGAGATTTCAACTCATTATTAATTCCCTGAGGCAGTAATATTCCCACTCCTTTATAAATTAGGAGACACAGTAAAATGCTAAAGTTTCTAGTATTAACATTAATAAAGAAAAAGATGTGGAGTGGGCCAGGTCTCTAGATCTGTCAGTATCCCAGACCCTAGAGTATAAGTAACTAAATAATAATTATGATTGGAGACTATCATAGGATTTTGTCTTTTTTTTCTTTTGGTATGGGGTACTATGAGAATATTAGCACAAATCACAGGCATTTATGTCTCTGTGTGTGTATATGTATATATATATATATATATATATATATATATATATATATATATATATATATATATATAATTTTCATAACTTAATACATCCCATCAACAGAGTCAACTTTAGATTTAAATGAAAAAAAAAGTAAATCACTATTGCCAAGGTCAAGCCCCAGTACGGATCAAGGGATCCTGAGGGACAAGTGGTGTCTGGTGCTGAAGGATAAGTAGCGTCCATGAAAGAAAAGGAGACAGGATGATGGTTTCAAGTTATGAGCAGCCTTCAGAAGGATCTGCTGCCCCTAGAGGGCCTTTATTATTTTTTTGTTTGTTTGTTTTACAGGTTTTTTTTCCTTTTGGTAGTTAATGGATAACATCAAAACTTCTTTGGTTTACATAACTTTCAAGAGTTACAATCTTGTCAAACATATGTTAATTATCAAAGACATTAAGCACATTATATAGAATTTTTCGTGTAACTTTGCCAATCATGATTAGTCTTTTACATTTTCACCTCAGTCTCTAGGGGCTCGAATACAAAACTTGACTACCTGTCTCTTGACCTATTATTATCTTTTAACTTTAAATCATACCTATAATTATTCCATTGACCTTTAAATTTAAAATATACTTATAATTATTTGTAAGCTTTCTTACTCCTAAAGTTCCCATAAATAACACTAAAACAGTGAAAGCCTATTTTTTTAGAAGCCTACTACTCTGAACTGTCTCAAAAATATATCTATATTAATTTTACATTATTTTGTTTTTAATTTCCAACTAATTTCCTTTGTTCATTTGACCTATTTAACCACTTTCTTAAAAGAGTTTCTTTGATCATTGTTCAAAGTATACCAATCCTCATGTCTTTGTGATCTTTAATTAAAAGGCAGGCTCTGCACCTCAAACCATTTGTCATTTTTATTAACTATTTTTTTCCTATTTTCTTTTTTTTAATTTATTTTTTAGTTTTCAGTGGACACAACATCTTTATTTGTATGTGGTGGTGCTGTGAATCGAACCCAGGCCACACGCATGCCAGGTGAGCGCGCCACCACTTGAACCACAACTCCAGCCCTTGTTTCCTATTTTCATCATGAATTCCTGTGTAAAGTAAGAGAGTATGTTAGTTGGAGGAATATATGTCACAAAAGTGTGACCTTAGGATTGGGGGCTTAGAGTAAATTGTTAATTTTTTCTCAGGAAACTTGATTTGAAATCTTTTCCCCATAAACTTCTTGAGAAATAAAACTATTTTGTGTCCTCAGAGATATTGAAACACATCTCAGGGCATGTCTTAATTGTACCCTTAGTCTCATTCTGGGAGTTTTCCTGCAATCTCAAGTAACACATACTTTTATTATTGATTGATGTAAACCCTTTTATTTATATCATGAGTATCATAAACAAAGCACTTAACATTCCTTATGGTTCCAGATTCCATATGGTTCTGCTCTGCCCCAGCATCCCGCAGTGTGACTGTGTCAGTGGGTCCAGGAACACTTCACCACAAACACTATCTATAAGTCACCATATGACTTCATATGACTTCTGTGAACCTTGTGATTGAATCTTGGCACCCAGTCTATAGTATTGGAATAGTTATGTATCACTGGATATTAAGTCATTGTATAACTTATCGGCACATTTGAACCCTGAGCCAAATCCCCATCCCTATTTTATATTTTATTTAAAGAAAGAGTCTCACTAAGTTTCTTAGCACCTGATGTTCACTGAAGCTGGAATTGAACTCATGATCCTCCTGCTTCAGCCTGACAAAATACTGGGATTGATTTCAGTGTGCACCACTGCACTCGGTTCTGTTCACATATTTAATGCCAGCATTCCCTCTCTGCATTGTCAACTATTTTATTTTTTCTATTCAACATTCCAAATGAATACAGTATTTTTAATTTTTTTGAAAAGAACTTCATTGCAGTTTAAAGATTTTGCTTTCTCTTTGTGAGCATTTTACATGAGAGAAAAGAAGACAAGTAACTTGAAAATTTAAAAAATAAAAACAATGTCTGTCTCCTCCCTCTGTCTTCCCAGGCACATTCACCTTATCAAAATGTCTGATTTAAAATTTTTCTTTTATTACGTTCCTGTGTGATGCATCCTCATTCTAACCTCCCATATTGTGTTAAATGGGGGTTTCATAACTGCCTGATAAAATTGTGAAGATATATCATATCTAAAGTCTGTTGAAGTTTCTAGTGAATATCGTTCTTTTTTTTTCTTCCAGAGAGCAGTATAAAGTATGAAGTTAAGGCACTTAAGGAAGTCTCTGAGAGCCGTTCAGATGTCAATGATCTTTTAGTTATACAGGGCTGGGACCCTCTGGGAAACTGAGGTACTGTGAAGACCATGCCCCTTAAAATGCAGTTTTTTTCCAATGAAGACATAAAGTTCTCAAACTTATCGATCAGAGTAGCAACCAATTAGTTTATTAGAAGTGAAGTGAAAGAGGAAAAAGATGACACTCTGAAGAGAGAGAATTTTCTGTCTGAAAAGAGAACATATCTCTCTTGCAGGCTCTCTTGCATTCCAGTTTTCTTCGAGATCTAAACAGAGATTCCAAAGGGTCCTTCCCAGGTACAGTTCTTGATTTTGTACTGATAGTTAGAATAACATAAAACTCTCAAGTATTCACTGCCCTGACAACTTTAGGTTAATTAGATTCATGCTCACCATTTCTAAATTAACTCATAAGCAAAATTGTTGCAGATTTTTTGGTTATTAAGAATTACCCTTGTTTCTCTGTTTTTCAGAATTTGGTCTTTAGCACAGTCAAAAAAATTCTCCTGTTTAGAGTAACATAGGTTGCTTTTATAAACATTATTTTGAAACTGCATTTCTCTTGCAGATAACACTTTGTTAAGGAATGTGACATATCCTGTCCAGCTAAGCCAGAAAGGATGCAAGTAAATTGCTTCATAGAAAGTAAAGAATGGGGTCAGTATGTTGGTCCTATTCATTTCTTTCTTTCTTTGTTTGTTTGATTATGGTATTGTGTGTTGAATCCAGAGCTAGCCTACCACTGAGCTACATCGCCAGCCCTATATTTATATTTTATTTAGAGACAAGGTCTCACTGATTTTGTTAGTGTCTCTTGGAGAAGTTACTAAGACTCGCTCTAAGTTCATAATCTTCCTGCCTCACCCTCCCAAGCTACTAAAAATACAGGCATGTGGCACCATTACCAACCTAACATTTATCTAAAAAAAGTACTTCATTTTTTTTACCAGGTTCTGTAAATAATACTATAATGAAAATAGACATGCAGTGGTTCTATGATGTAATAACTCCAGTATTTTTTTAGATTCATACCCAGAATAACATCTAGTGGAACATAAGCCTTTTTTATTTTAACTTTCTGAAGAACCTTAATACCATTTTCAAAAATAGCTTTATTCAATTGATATTCTCACCAATATTTTTTTCAACTGAGTCTTTTTATATGATGCTTGCATGCTCTGGAGTACCTATTATCTTTCAGATTTTTATATTTTAGTTCTTAATATTTTATTTACGTTTTGTTAGTCATAGATAGACAAATTACTTTTATTTTATTTATTCATTTTTATGTGGTACTGATTCTTAAATATAGTGCCGCTGATGTGCGGTGCAAGCACTCTACAACTAAGCCAGAACTCTATCCTCAGTCTTTGAGATTTTAAGCATAGGCATTCTGACAACACTGCACAAAGTGCAGGATATTTTTTATTTTATTGATACTTTAAATTACTGATGCAAGTGTGTTATATTCCAGGATTTCAAGTAGCCAGAGGAAGAGTGTCCTGTAAACATTTTCTGTGATGAAATGAAACAAGAATCTGCGATTTGTAAACTTTGTTAACACTACTGCTGAAAATTTTTGTCTTTGGAAGTGTTACAAACAATGCAAATCCAACGGCTTGAAATACATCAAGATTTGCCCATGCTCGTCTCTATTGCTTTTAGCAATTGAAAGTTTAAGATATTCTCCCTTGAACAGAAGTTGCTAATGTTAGACATTCAGTGCATGGAGAAACTTATTCTGAAAACCTACTGGTAGGCCTGGAATTATTACTGGTGTAAACAAGGGTAGGTCAGGTCTCAGAAAGTGCTCAAATCTTACTGAGTCTATCAGGAGATTGATTAATTTTCCCCTTTTGTACCCTTTATTGATTCAAGAGTGAAGTAATTCTTCCAACAAGAGAAGTTAGTAAACACTGGTAAATCTCTTTTTGGGACAAACTGACACCTTTGAAATGTAATTTTTCTGCCTTGACTTCAGGTTGTGAAACAAATCAAAAGACTTACTTGGTCATAGAAGAAAACCACTTTGTAATTTTCACATTTACATTTCACTCCTTCTTTAACCAGTGGATAAGTTAAGATAAAAATTACAGAAAATTTTAAAGTCAGTTTATATATTATCTCAATCTCCCCTTATTTAAGGTGCCTTCAAACTTGTAGGAATATTTCTCAAATATGTGGCACTTCAGTAAACAACTCAAATGCCCACGTGTACCCTAGCTTTTTCTACTCATTTGATTGTACATATTCTTTCACTTGTCCAATGTATGTAAATCTCATAATTCATTTATGACTTTGTCAAAGTAACACACATAACATGAGTAAATGTGTATTAATATATTAGTAAAGAAAGGGTGGGTTAAAAGCCTTCTATTTTGCTCTATTTCTGTTATAGTCCAGCTGTGACGTGTTCCCCAAAAGCTCATATGTGAAACAATGCAGGAAGGTTTGGAGGAGAAATGATTGGGTCATAGCTTTAAAGTCCTCAGTGAATTAATCCCTGAATGAATTAACTATGTGGTAACTGAATTAATAGTGTGTGGCTAAAAAAAGTGAGAATTGGGGATAGAGCTTTGGAATCTAAATTTTTATATTCTCCCCAAAATGAATCTGTCTCTTTACTGTTATCACTATGTCAGTTGATTCCCTCTACCACACCCTTTAGCCATAATGTTCTGCCTCACCTTGAGCCCTGAGAAATGGAGCAGTATTCTATAGGCTAAGACTTTTGAAACCCTAAGCCTGTAAATAAACTTTTATTCCTCTACAATTTCTCTGGTCAATTTGTTAGTCACATTGTTGAAAAAGGCAACTAAAACAACTTCTAACTTGATCTCTCCTTAATATCTGCTCTTTGTGATGATTTTGAACCCAGTACCTTACATATTCTGCAAACAAACGCTCAGGAAAATGTGACCCATCTAACTTTAGATTGTATTGTATTATCCATTTACTTCTAGCCTTATTTTTGATACGGATAGGCTTAGACCATTTTATTTATCTTAAAAATACAAGAAATTACATGCATATGGATTCATCTTTGTGTTTGGTTCATACTATGACTCCTTGGATTTCAGTATTGTATTATACATTCATTACATACATCAGTTTCTCTTAATGATACTAATAGTTCATTTGATTCTCTGAAGCATAGGTTTTGGAGGTATTTCATAAATACTTTTCATTCCATGTAATTTTTTTTCAGTCTCTTTCTTTTAATAGAGAAGCATGCTGAAATTTCTTTGTTAATGTTTTTTTTTTTCTTAGTTGTAATCATAATAACTTTATTTTATCTATTTGCTTTTAGGTGATGCTGATGATTGAACCCAGTGCCTCATATGTGCTAGGTAAGCACTCTACCATAACCCCAGTCCTACATGCTAAAATATTGATGAAAATGTTACAGATTTCATTCAAGGAAAATTGTTTTCTTTGTAGTGATGTATAGTATCTAAACACATGTGTGTAATTGGTTTTTTTAATGTCCTAATTCAAGTTTTATTTACCAATAAATTCTATATATTTCCCTTTAAAATGTATATGCAATGTGTGAAGTAGTATCAAAAAGTTACCTTTATATAATACTGATGTGGTGTTTTTTACTGTTTGTTAGGCTGAATGTAGTGTGGCAAAAAATGTGTCTTGACAGTAGAAACCACTTTACTCACACTTTATTATTTTTACGTTTCTTATGTGCACATTATATTTTCTTTCACCTTACAGATTTCAACTCTATGAACCATGCAGCTCTTCTTTTATATATTATTATGGTTTTTAAGAGCAGTCATATTTATAAGTTAATGTTACCGGTGGGGAAGTGTCATGTCCTTCAATAGGCACACATTTTTTTACAAAAAGATAGCCACTTATAATTAATCTGTAGTTCATGAGAACTTTTCACTCCACATCTTCATGAATACTGTTTAATTTTATGTATTTGGTTATATTTTATTTTTCATGAGTACTGAACCCTTAGATATCACCTGTATAAAGAGAATATTCAAGTTATTTGACTGTTCTTCTCATGATGTCCTTGTCTTTTTCTTCCTGAATGTATTTATTCATACATCAGGCAATTTATCTTACCTGTTACTTTGTGCCATTTAATGGTATAACTTCATTTATTGATTATTTTAATGCCCAATTTATTAATTTGTTTAACATTTTGTTTTGTGCAACTTTGAAAAGAAATGTTTCCCATTGCTGTGTGCTTCTTATGACTGAAATAAAGGGTGCCTTTCCATTCAAAACTAGACTCTAGTCTTAATATTATATGAGACAGAGTCTCAATAAGTTGTTAATCATCTCTGTGAAATTTCTTTTATTATTATTATTGTTGTTATTATTTATATGAGGCAGTGGAATGCATTATAATTTTTATTACACATGTAGGGCACATGCTTTATGTCTCTTGCTGTATACAAAATATATTCACATCAATTTGTGTCTTCATAAATGTACTTTAGAGAATGGTTTTCATCAGATTCCACCATAATTGCAAACCCTCTGCCACCTCTCTTCTCCCCTACCCTGCTACCCTATCTAAAATTTGTCTATTCCTCTCGTGTCCCTCCCTACACCACTATGAATCAGTCTCTTTGTATTAAAGAAAACATTCAGCATTTGTTTTTGGGGGATTGGTTTTGTCATAACTTCTTAAGCAGTTGATACTATGAGCAATACCAACACATTCACAATAAAACTTACTTTTTCTTATAGTAACTATTGAATGTTTTATAATTACATATTGACTATCTTTGAAAGACTTATTATGTTGCACTAAGCAAGATTAAAATCACTTTGTGTGTGTTTGTGTGTGTGTGTGTGTGTGTGTGTGTGTGTGTGACACAGATACCCCATAGATATAAAACTTTATTTAGAAAGGATGGCAATTTTGTACTCCTCAGCAGTGGAAACTTTCATTTTTCATTGTCTAATTGTAAAGATTTTTTTTAAAGATTCTGTTTTAGGGATAGTATTATGGCTCAATAGTAGGGTGCTCACCTAGTACATGAGAGGCATTGGGTTTGATCCTCAGCACCACATTAAAATAAAATAATAATAATAATAAATGATATTGTGTCCACTAACAACTAAAAAAATTTAAAATTCTCTTTTTGGTACACTGATCTCTCTAAGTTTATAACATACAATAATGTGTTGCATAGTGATCTTTTAGTCAGTGATGGAATTTATATACAACAACACCTACAATATATAGCCTAAGATTGTAGTAGTATACAATCTAAATGTCAGTATACAGTATGATATTTGCAACAATGGAAAAGTCATTTTGAGTGCATTTCTTAGAGTGTATGCCTGTCTTTTAATGAGGCATTTTTATACACATACTATACATTATAAGAACTGATATAATTTTTGTATGACTGTTATATCTCAGATTTACCAAAGCATGCATGAAATTTTATTTGTCTATCAAAGATCAAGAATTTGACACCACTGACACATTAATGGCCATTACTGGAGATTAGTTTATTTTGAATATTATATTATTGTTGTTGTTGTTATTATTATTATTATTATATGGTATTGAACTCAAGGGCACTGAACTCCTGAGCAACATTGCCGCCTTCATTTGCATTTTATTTAGATATAGGCTTTCAGTGAGTTGCTTAGTGCCTCCCTTTCGCTGAGGCTGAGTTTCAAATTATGATCCTTCTGCCTCTCCTACCTTGTTAGTTTCACAAGATTCTTACCTGCTTTTTTCTTTGACATCACATGCCTGCTATCCTCTCATGCTGTTCATTGCTGGACTCAGCAGTTTTAGATATTCTCCTTTTCACATTTTGACACCATTGTTGGCAGATTCAAGATCTTTAATTAGATAGTCCTTAATACACAGTTTCTCATTTTGACTCCTTGGTGTTCATGCTCATGAAGAACTTGAAAAGTGTTCAACAGATATCTATAAATGGTATAAAATGTGAAGAAAAAAAATCTATAAAAAAAGTTAAAACATACTAACATTTATCTTTGGATAAATAATAAATTGTGAATTAAGGTAGCACCAGCACTATCTTATGGAGAAAAGTAAGCATATTCCAAGAAAGATAAGAAAAAAATAATGAGAGAAACAATAGAATAAAAATACATTTTTACTTTGAGAAATTGATTTTTGAGAACTTTCCAGCTAAATCTGGCACATAATTTTATAGGGGTAAGAGACACCCATGAAATTGATGCCTCACAAGTATCTAAACAAACTCATGGTAAGGAAACCTTTGACAGTAATACCTATAAAGCATGAGAATGAATCAAAGAAGGGTGATGAATACTCCTCTGTGAAAGTGCTTATAAAACATAATTTTTCATTGAATCCTAATGTAAAAGATTATTTGTGTGCATAGTGACTAGATAGTACTTTTTTCAGATGTACAAAAAGGGTAAGATGCTGATTAAAGTCACATCTTCTAGCTAGAATCATATGGAAGAGAACATAATTAATATATAGAAAGAATGCTGTTTTATTTTTGGTCCTATTATTTATTTGTATTTGAACTTAATCTTCAACTAATGTGATATGCAACTCAAAATAATACAGTTATTTCTCTGAGTCCCTCATTTCTTGACTATAGAATGACAAAATTTAGATTTTGCCATTTCTTATATTCTTTATACCAGAAATCAGAGGGCTAAAGGTTACTTTAACTATACTTGGAGTTGGGGTTTTGGCTCAGAGAAAGAGCACTCACCTAGCATGTATGAGGAATGCAGTTTAATGTTCAGCTCCATACAAAAATAAAAAAATAAATAAATAAATAAATAAATAAATAAATAAATAAATGTATTTTGTCCACCTACAACTAAATAATAAATGTTAAAAATTACTGACTGATCTTTACTCAGACAATAATATTTTAACTTTACGTCTTTTATAAACAGTTCCATGATGGGGCTGGGGTTGTGGCTTAGAGGAATATCACTCACGTAGCATATGTGAGGAAATGGGTTTGATTTTTTGCACTACATATAAATAAATAAAATTCTCTATAAAAAACACCATGACACAAATAAAAAGAAAATGAGACTATTTATTTATTAATGAATATTTAATAACACTGACTTCTCAGGAGAGTTTTGGTTTACACTTAGACCAGCACAAAAAAAATTCGAGAGTTCTGTCAGAATTATGATTCTTTGTCTTACAAAAGTAGAGGATATATTTCAATCAGTGTATATACTTTTTGTTAGCTTAAAAAATAACTTTTTACTATGTAATTATATACTATTCTTAAGAGTCATGAATTTTTGGTGGTTGTGCCAAGATTAATATATAAATAATAAATTCTACATTGGAAAACACTTTAAGGTAGTATTTGTTTTAAAAAATTGGTAAACTGGGTAGTCATGGTGGTGCATGACTGAAATCTCAGTGGCTTTGGAGCTAAAACAGGAGGATCACAAGTTCAAAGCAAGCATCAGCAATGGCAAGACACTGTGCAACTCATTGAAACTGTCATAAATGGAATACAAAATAGTGCTCAGAATGTGACTCTGAGTTTAATCTGTATGACCCCCCCCCAAAAAAAAAATTGCTAAAATCCCAGGAGCATGCCTGTCATACCACCGGCTTGAGAGGCAAAGGGAAGAGGAGAATTAAAAAAAAAAAAAAAAAAAAAAAAAAAACAGGCTTAGAAACATAGCAAAACCCCACGCAACTTTGTGATAACCCTTTCTGAAAATTAAAATAAATAAATAAATAAAATTTTGGGGATGTGACCCGGTGGTAAAGTTTCCCTGTGTTCAATCCATAAATTCTCCAAATGGTAAACTAACTATCATGCAAATGAAAACAACAAAATATATTTATATTTTTAAAAATCATTTAGTTAATACATACATTCCATTTTCAGATGCCACACACAAGCAACCAGATATCTAAAAACAGGTTTTATATTAAAGTTATGAAACTTGCAAATGTCTCTCAAAACTAGATCAAGACTTCTCAGCAGACTAGACACTTTCTATTGAGCTGCTTGTGCTATCACTTGGATGCTTCTTAACTAAACTTTTCCTAGATAAAAAAAAAACTGCAAAAAAAATTTAAAACTAACAGGGATATCCTCCATGCAAGCCTCATAGATATACACATATATATGTCTTGATATTATATACCTCTTTTTGCCACTTCATAAATTATAACATTTTAGTGACAAATTGAATGGAAGAAACACTTTATAATCGTATGTCATGGGTGAGCTGTATTTGGTCCTGTAAGGAACAAGATTTATCTGTTAAAAAATTAGGGTTACTACTCTCTGAACAGAAGGATAAGAACTGTCATGAAATTCAGACATTTCAATGATTCACTGAAGACAATTTATTTATTCATTTATTTTAGGTACCAAGTTTTTTCATTTCTAACCAATAATCTGGACATGTCTCCACTTTTTTAAATCTCTTTTTGTTAGACTTTTAATCATGTAATGACATGAGACAGCGATTATGTCACAAAGAATGATAAATATATCATGGCAATCCCCATTTCAAAACCGTACAATGATATCACCATTCAGATATCTGTGACTTGTGAATTTTTACTGTGGAAATTATAATTGTTTTACTGTAGGTGACTGAGCATTCAAAACTAATAGTCACATTTTAAACAAATCCATAAAATTAATTATTATTATTAAATTTTATTAGGAATTTTGATTTGATATGCTCTAATATTATTATTAGAGCATAGTGATTAATTTTATTGATAGTTGAATAATAATAATTAATTTTATTGTTTTAAAATTTTAATGCATTTACCAAGTTAAAATACATTATTTCATTCACATTTTAACATATTAAGTATGAGCAACTATGGTTGCAAGAGTTTTTTGTTTGTTTGTTTGTTAGTTAGTTTTTGTGTTGTTCTTATTGTTGTTTTTCAGAAAAGCCTTTAAATGAAAAAAAAAATAACTGAATTGGCAATTTCAGGTGGATTTCCCAATTTTTCACAGAAGAATTAATTAAGGCACTGGGTGATGGTCACTGCAATATAGACCTAGAACATTATCAGGAGAGCATGTCAAGATTTACAACATCAAACAAGGGTTAGATATAAACATACATATTAGGCCAGGGTAAAGAGCTCATGAATTACATCTTGGAGCATTTCAAGTAAAACATCTGAACATATACTTTAAAATTTAAATGAATACATAAATTAAGACTGAAATATTTCACAATAATTTTATAACTGAAATATTAGATCATTATTTCATGCAGAGCAACTTGTAAATTACAGAGCAGACATCAATTGTAAATGATCCAAATGCTAATGAAAGTTAAATGATAAACCTTGTTCTAAAAGATAAGCATTGCAAATCTAAAAATAAAAAATTCTCAGAAATTTGAATTATTATGAGAGGTATGAGAGGTGACATGATGCTGCATGTGGAAAATTCTACAACAGACCTATGTGACGTGGTCACAGTCAAAACACAGGTGCATTAAATTATTTTATGAAATTACCTTCACACCATGTATAAAAACTATCGGAAAATTACAAATTTTTGAAAATTACAATGCCATCCACAAGATATTTCTGTCTCTCTGACTCTTAAAATAAAGTTATTATATCTAAATCTCTTTGAATATTCTCATTTGAAGCATTTGGATAAAAAATATTGAATTCTAACAAGTGAGGACTTAACGACACTAATGAAACACTCAGAACATGGGTAAGTATCAAAATAATTACACTAAATGAAATAAATTAGAAAAAAAAACGGTATTGAGTAGTTTGATTTATTTAAATTCTTGATGATATGAGTTTAAGGTACAAAAACAGCAGCAGAAGAAATATTCCTGAGAATGTGGAAATTGATCCATAGGGTATACTTATATCAAAACATACTCATACGTAGGATAAATGTGTGTGCATAATTCTAAGTGTACCTAAATGAAGCTATTAGAACATTTTAGCTATTAAAGCAAACTTTCACTTCGTTGACAACTACTCATTACAAATGTAAGAGTTACCCTTTAACATTTTCTTACGTTGCAAAGCAATCCACATTAGATTTAACTAAAAAAAAAATAAAAGACAAAAACTCTGTTAAAATAAATTGGACACTCCAAACCTTGTGTTTATGAGAAACCAATGGCCACACTGAGCTTCTCAGTTATGGACCTTTGCTCTCTGCAGAGCTACAAACACCATCTTCACCATTACTTCAAAACCTTAGAATGTTTTCTCTTGAAAGCAGTTGTGGTGAGCAGTAAACTGGTAGCATGTCATACTGTTTTTTCTAATTTATTCATTTCCTTATTATTTTTGATAGAAAGCCTATTTAGCGTCCTCTATGTCTTGAGATTTGTAGGCCTTGGTTTTATTTGGAGGGGATGAGGGTATAGAGATAATACAATGCTCTTTGGATTTGACAGGAGGAAGAATGAAAAGAGTCTCTACACCCTGTGTTTTCAGGGATGTGCTATAGGAGAACCATCAAATTTCTGTTTGCCATTGTGAAGTTGAGTTGATTTCCCACTTTGTTATAATTTAGAAGATGCAGAAAATAAAGGGGATAATGAGAGGTGCTTGGGTCCATGTTGACTAGGTGGCAGATGAGGTAATGGGTAGAGTTTGCTATAGAGTTCAACTTATTGAAATAAGTATATGTGGGTGCTGAGAGACTGGCTTAGTATCACTCTGAGAATATGTGCTTTGCTAGTTTGCAGAAATGGAAAAAAAAAGAGGCTATATATAGCACAAGGCAAGTATATGTGTTAGGTTTCTCAGAGCAGGAAACAAACCAGACCTCTGTGTAGGGAACTAGGCAAAGGGAATTGGCCTATGTTCCTGTGTGGAGGGGAGGTTTTTCTGTAGAAGACCAAGCCACCTAAAAATTGCTAGCCTCGGTACCTGTACTTTTCCATATTGCCCTTAGTTAACTGGCTCTCTCTTGACTCCACCTGCAAACCAATACTACACCTTCTATGGTATAAATGCCAGTGCATTTTCCTACACTAATCACACCTCCCTTTATGAATCTTCCATCATTCTTTAATTACAGTCTGCCCTGAGATAGTAGGGGTGCCATCCATCAAGGCCAGTTCACTGCAAACACCATAGTTTCTACCTATCCCCCACTCACTATCAATAACTTCTTAACAAACAGAAAGTACCTGTAAAGGCTCAGTGCTATCACTATACAACACTTGAATGTTCAAAGTCAGTCATATTATCAATGCAAAACAAAAGGTCAACCACCAAAATCTACTTCTGTCAAATGTTATTATCTTTGAAGGTAGTGTTTTAATTTTCTTTTAAAATGAATTATTAAATTTTTCAGTATACCTTTATGTATGAATAAGATGTTGGGGATTGCTTAATTTATGACACCACTTAATGACCTAATATTTATATTATTATTTTTTTATGTACTCATTTCTTGAATTATTTTTTAAATATGATAACATAATGCTTTACAATTCATGTTACATGTATTTATGCTTGCCTTATGCTCTATATAACCTCTTTTTCCCCTTTTTTCCAAACTAGCAAAACACATATTCTCAGAATGATACTGTGCCAGCCTCTCAGCATGCATACATTCTTATTGCAATAAGCTGAACTCTAAAGCAAAACAAACCCATTACCTCATCTGTCACCCAGTCAACATGGACTAAGCACCTATCATTATCCTCTTCATGTTCTGCATCTTCTAAATTTTAGCAAAAGTAGAATATCAACTCAACTTCCTTCATTTATTACATGTATTGAACACAATTTTTCATATCTCTGGTTCTACACATAGTAGATTTATATCTTGTGTGGCTTCATACATGTACTTAGGGTATTGATAACAATTACATTCCACTGTCCTTTTTACCTCCATGCCCCCTTCCTTCCCTTCTCTCCCCTTTTATCCTTTTCCTTATCTGAAGTTAATGTAATCTTTCCATTCTGTTCCCTAACACATAATGCTATGAATTAGCATCCTTACTGAGAAATCATTTGGTGTTTGTTTTAGGGTGATTTGTAAATTTTACTTAGCATTATATTCTTCAGCTCCATCAATTTTTTCTGCAAAAGCCATAATTTTTTTCCCTTTAATGGCGAGTAATATTCCATTGTGTACATATACTACATCTTTTTCCATTTATCTACTGAAGGGCATCTATTATGGCTACACAGTTTAGCTATTGTGAAATGTGCTGCTATAAGTATTGATGTGACAGTGTCCCTGTAGTATGCTGTTTTTAAGTCTTTTGTGTAAGAACAAGGAGTGGGATTGCTCTGTCAAATGGTTCCATTCCAGTTTTTTCAAGGAATCTCCATACTGCTTTCCAGATTGGCTGCACCAATTTGAAGTCCCACCAGCATTGTATGAGTGTGCCTTTTACCACACCCTCACCAACAATTATTGTTGTTTTTTTTTCTTAAATGACTAGAGTAAGATGAAATCAGAGTAGTTTTGATTTGCATTTATCAAATTGCTAGACATGTTGAGCAATTTTTTATATGTGTGTCAATTGATTGCATATCATCTTTTGAGAATTGTCTGTTCAGTTATTTGGCTCATATATTGATTGGGTTATTGTTGTTTTGGTCAGCAAATAGTGCTAATTTGAGTTCTTCCTTACTTATCCATATGGCTTTAATTAATTGTCAGCAAATAGTGCTAATTTGAGTTCTTCCTTACTTATCCATATGCCTTTAATTAATTTTATTTGTCTAATTGGTCTGGCCAGTGTTTCAAGAATTATGTTAAATAGAAGTGGTGGAAACGGGCATCCCTGTATTTTTCCAGTTTTTAGAGGAAATGCTTCCATTTTCTGCCTTGGTGTCCTAGAATGGTGCTCCCCAATCTTGTGGCCATTGTCCATGTAATCCATCAAATTGACAAACTCAGCTTTTTTGTCACAGGATCTATATGCCAAAATATCATGTGCTTGAAGCTACTGAATTAGGCAGGATAGACATGGAACATTTCCATTATCGTGAAAGTTATTGAATGATGATGTTCTATAAATCACCAGGAGCAAATATTATGGATAATATGACCTATTGAGAGTTCAAATCTAGTACCTTTCAACAAATACCTTGCTAACTGTGTTCCAATATAAATTTTTTGTTAAAAAAGAATAAATAAATAAAATAGAGTGGTGTGGATACAGCTATCAGGTGCTACATTAATGAATTCTGTTTTAGAGCATCCACCAGGTTTTACCTGGCCTCTTCCAATCACAGGATTTCAAGCACCTCCCTGGAAGGCCCCCTCCCATTCTGGTAAAGGCCAGTGACTCTTATGGTGTCCTTTGTCGAAATCCCTCTTACCTTCTAGGCTAATGAGGAAACTAGCCAATCAGGAAACCACTACCCGCGCCACTCCAGATAATTCTTGTGCATGGGAATTCATAGCCATCCTATGAGTATGAAGCTGATGGCATTGGTACCACACTTAGAAAACCACTGCTCCAGCAGAC
This sequence comes from Callospermophilus lateralis, assembly GCF_048772815.1. Taxonomy (NCBI): domain Eukaryota; kingdom Metazoa; phylum Chordata; class Mammalia; order Rodentia; family Sciuridae; genus Callospermophilus; species Callospermophilus lateralis. The sequence continues at coordinate 505,779 of NW_027517355.1, forward strand.
TCCAACATCTAGGACATTGGGGTGTTTTCATAAAAGGTCCTAGTAGAACATGACTCAAGCCCACTTAGTTATAAGCTGGGAATGCTGCTGAAATAAGACACAAACCACCACCACCAACAACAATAACAATAACATAAAGCCCTCTACATTTATGTGGGGATTTTTCTCTAAAAAAGACATTGAATTTTTAAAAATTATCACATCTCCATATGGCTTCTGCCAATAAACCCCTCAATGATAAACAGTTTTTTAAAAGAATATTTTCAGAAATATTTTTTGAGGAAGTGAAGAACAACCTACTTGGGAACAGTACAGAATGTGAGCACTTTTTTGCTCAATTATAACATAAAATTCTACTGAAGCTGTGGCAAAGACCCTTCACAGACTCAAGAACAGACAGGAGATTTCCTCCTGCTGACATGCTCTCAAGTCAGAGCTGCACCCAACTTGGATTCTCTTGAGGCAAAGAATGCCCAAAAGGTCACTGAACTAGCTGTTCTGTCACAAGGGGGGAATATATACCATAAATTACCAAATAATACATCTAATAAAACTAATAATTACAAAATGCTATCTTTAACATTGTTTGATTAAATTTAATTTTGAATGAAAGTGTTTAATCTTTAGTACACCATATTTATCTTGTTGCTGATAGATGAGATTTTACTGCAAGAAAGTGATAACTTAATGATCTCTGTTAAAGAATGCAAGTCCAAGGAGACTTCAAGAATCAATTATTTATAAGCAGACGTGGTGCTGTGTCCCCATGTAAAGGTAGCAAAACTCCTGTAATGAGGTGGATGCACCCCTGCATCACCTGACCACATTGATCTCATCTGAAAGAGATCAGAAGTATGGCACAACCTTGAACCTAAAAAACCTTAGAGAGGCGAGGCCACAATGATGTCTTAGAGTCAAGTTCATGGAATACTGCCTTCATGGCATACATTAAGAGTGCCTGAGTGGCAACACACTACCCCATGCTAGGTTGTGTGAAGAGCAAAATACTTACCCCTTAGGCACAGCCCTGGGCATGAGGCTATGTGTTGAATTCCTTGCTCTTGCTCCATTGCTCACACCTTGATTGGTCACTGCAGAAATTGCATTGGTGGCTGCCTGTAATCTGCTAAGCTACTGCCTGAGTATATATACATGGTAACTTCACAATAAAATGGGACCTGTTTCCTGCTTGATGTCCAGAGGTCTTGATTAGTGACTTCACAGACACAGTCTCTTCTACAATTTTCCGTGAAACCCCTTGCTGGACGAGAAAGAGCACACATAAACATCAGTACATAGCATTTGTCTTTTTTTGAAGGATCAAAAAAAATCCTTGTAATGTGACTCTCCTGACCTCTAATGAATGTCAGTATGTTTGCATTTCCATCACCACATCTTCGATATTTGGATATTTACTCACTTAGTCTTTGTACCAGAGAAGGTTTTTCTTCCATTAGAAATGACAGGGTGATCTTTTCTTTTTTTAAGCATTTATTAGGGTGGAGATAATGAAAAGAACTTTCTGTATCCTGCCATTTTCTACGAATGACAGTTCCTTCATACTATTTTAAGCAGGATTCAGCTTGTCCATGAGTCCCTTTTTTTTTCTTTTAATCTATGCAGAAGGTTTTACTTTTCTTCATGCTGCTTTTCACATCATACCTACAAGTCAACTGATGGAGCTATGCTGAGTGAGAAAAAAATACCAATAAATTGATATTAGGTAGGCCTACCTACATCTTCTATGGAGGTTGTAACAACTGAGTTGTTGCCTCAGATTATTGGGAGAAAATAAATTCAGTTTAAACTCACTAAGCTTGTAATATTGTAACCTAAATTCACTCTCCACAGAGAATTTTAGGTCCTCCAAGGCATCTATTCACCACAGGATTCTTCAAAGTAACCATGGATCCACTAGCTACAACATAAACCAGGGGATCATCGCATAATTTATTTGAGACCAAACCAAACCAGTAACTGTTCCTCTTCTGCAGGATTCAACACCCTCACCATGAGAGTCATATTCACTAATGAAAAAAAACCTAGTACAATTTTCAACTGCATTGACCATATGCATTTTGATTTTGATCAAAGTATTAATTTAATCACTAATGAAATATTTTAACTGAAAAAAATCATGATACACACTTTTAAAAGTATTTATTTTATAAATGTTTATTTTCTAGATGTAGGTGGACACAATATCTTTATTTAATTTATATGTGACACTGAGGTTTTAACCCAGTGCCTCACATGTGCTAGTTGCTCACTCTACCTCTGAGGAAAAATCCCAGTCTCTCATGATATACACTTTGATGTCTATGTTTTTGTTTAAAAGAGTGTTTTGATTCTTCCATGTTTTTCTGTGGATAAGCAGTTTACTTATTTTATTTATTCTATTTATTTATTTTCTTTGCACCTGTAATGAAACCCAGGGGCTCTTAATCACTGAGCCACATCCCTAGCCCTTTTATCTTTTTTATATTGAGACAGAATCTTCCTAATTTTCTTAGGACATTTCTGAGTGGCTGAGGCTGGATTTGAATTATGATCCTCCTGCCTCAGCCTCCCAAGCTTCTGGGATTACAGGCATCATTTTCAGTATGTTTAAATAATTTGACATTTTATGAATATTTAAAAAAACGTGCCGAACATTTGGAATCTTTAGTTGTAGGCAAATTTTGAAATGGGCACAAACACTGGTAGGATTAACTAGTTCTTGTGTTCTATTCTATATATATAACAATATATGATATGATTCAAAATTACTAGAAGAAAGTAAATGTGATAAACAAAATGAGAAATGATAAGTATTTTAGGAGGCAAAATAATAATTACACCATTATTATCAATCTATGTGTCAAATTACTATATTGTATGATAAAGATATACTTGTGTCAGACTGGAGTGGTGACTCAGTGATAAGCACTTTCCTTGCATGTGTAAGGCACTGTGTGCAATCCTCAGCACCACATAAAATAAATAAAGATATAACAATTATCTACAACTAAACAAAGAAATTAAAAAAGATATATGTGTAAATCAAATACAAAGTTATGAATAGTTGCACATATATATCAAAGTATTTTCCCCAAGATATGTATTAATTCAAAACAAAAATATAGTAACTTTATAGTGGATAGACCCTTTAGACATCAACTTAACTAAGTGATCAAGGTCATCACCACCAGTAATCAAACATGTTGGAGACATGAGCCTCTTGATATGGTGAGCTGAGAAGGAGCCAGCACCATTTCTGTGGTATATCCAAAACTGCAGAGCCTCCCTCTGATCTTGAGAAAACACAAGGTAACCCACAGTTCTACAAAACACTTGTTCCTCAGTGCTGTCAAGATCATGAAAGATGAGTATAGACTGAGGGAATGTCACCAATGGTAAGGTCTGTAAACAAGTCAGGATGGCGCCTGGCATTTTGCCAGAGGGAGTGGTTTGTGAGGTGGTGTCAGCAAGCCATTAACTGTGATTCGTTGACTGCTGTATCTAGTTTATGTTAATTAAGATAAGCTGTGTGGAATGTATATATACCCCTCCTGTCCTACAATAAATGGCTCCGACTCCTGCTGTATCAATCTACACAAGTTGTTTGTCACCCCCTGGTTATTTTGCTGCAGCCGGACTGTGGCAACCAATTGATCAGGGACACAAAAGAAAAATAACAACTAAATGCAGTGTGGTGTCCAGAATGGGGTGATGGAAGCAGGAAAAGATCTTAGTAGAAAAATGGGAAATTCAAATAAGAGCTGTTTTGTTTTGTTTTAGGTACTGGGGATCTAACTCAGGACTGCTTTACCATTGAGCTACATCCCCAGCCCTTTTTTATTTTCATTTTTTTTTAAATTTTGAGACTGGGTCTCATTAAATTGCTTAGGGCCTTGTTAATTTGCTGAGGCAGGCCTCGAATTCCCTATCCTCCTGTCTCAGCCTTCTGAGCTGCTGGGATTACAGACATGCACCACTGTACCCAGCATCCAATAAGATGTGAAGTTCAGGTGATTGTACTGAACTAAGGATAAGTTCTCAGGCTTGATCATTTACTAGGGTTATGTAAGATGTGAATATTAGAGAAGGCTAGGTGAGGGGTGTACTGAAGCTATCTGTTCTATTTTTGGCAACTTTTCTGTAAATCTAAAATTAGGTCAAAATAAAAGGTTTAAAAAAATGCCACTTCGAAAATTTAGGGCAGATGCCTGGAAGGCCTCATAGTAAATTTTACTGCTCTGGCTGTCTTTGTATTTGAGATTGGGAGACCTCCTGTCCTCAGAGCATTAAAGCACCCACGAAGATTTATTCAGTCATTCTGGCCTATGGTTGGCCAAATGGCTTATACCTTTAGGACAGACTGAACCCCCTTTCTCCTCTGCAGTATGGAGCCCTGAGCCCCCCACCCCACCTTGGGATTCTCATCCTGGCTGGCAGAGGCTGCGAGGTGAGGCTGCAGCAGTCTGGGGAAGGTTTGGCAGGTGAGTGAGAGGGTGCTCCAGAGGGAGGGAGGCTCAGACAGTGTTTAGCTGCAGAGTGGGGCTTAGCAGAGGCGAGGGGGAAAGGGAGGGGGACTCTCCTTCTCAAGGGGCCCTTTCATGTTGAAATCAGCCATCATGAATGCTGGGGGCCCAGGAGCCCAGGCGTGGGAAATGTGAGAGCCCCCTTATGTCCCCTCATGTGACATGTCGTCTGTGGCTCCCAGTGGGCCAGCCAGGATGCATTAGAAGTGTCGGTGTGCACCTGGGGCAGGGGAGGGTCCCATCAAGACATTGACCCACTCAGGGAAGGGAGATTTGAAGAAGCAAGTTCTAGACTCTCCTGGTGCTGAAGGGGAGGGTGGACTGGGCACCCTGTGGGCTTCAGGATCAGGGGTGGGGCAATTGGCAAGAATCCAAGAGAAGGCTCTTGTCCCAACCCTCTCCAATGCCCTGAGTAGCCTGCTTCTCGCCAGCTCTGAAGGTGCAGACCCTGCTGACATACCTCCAGGGACAAGGAGCTCACTCTATCCTGGGAGAGCATAGGGTCCTGGCATTGGTTCCACCTCTGGATTCAGTTTTCATTCTCAGCCAGAAAATCTGGGACATTGGACAGGGGAGGCTGTGGCCCCATCTTCCCTGGTACACTCTCAGCCCAGCAGTGACCCCTGCTGTCCGGACAACCCTGGAGGCGGAGGACTATGCTGGCTAGCTGTGCATGTATTGTGCTGGGTGGCCCTGCCAGCCCCCTCCCCACCCCGCATTCTGTGTTGCTCTCGGCTGGCCTACAATGTTCTCCTCAAATGTACTGCCACAGGAGGGAGGTGGGTGAGGCCAACATCTGGACCAAGGGGACATCATTGGCCCCCACAGCTGGAGCTATCAGCAGCCAATGTTTACCCAGACATTATTTGCCTTTGTAAGTTCCTGGCCCCCAGCATGCCCCCCCTGAGGAGAGGGTCCTGAGCCTTCTCCCCACGACTGGGCAGGGACGGACCCGAGAGCGCCGTGGCTGGCTGGAGTTCAGATCCTCCCAGCAGCTTCAGCTGCCTGAGAGAAGAAAGGGCTAGCCAGCTGGGCTGTCCCTGCAGAGGTGTGGGCACGAGTAGGACAAGGCCATGCAGAAAGTGTGAGTGGACCCTGGACACAGCGTGGTGCAGAGAGGAGGGCCAGACCTCTGGAATATTTCAGAACCTTGCTGGCTGACCTTGGGTCAGTCTGTTCCTCTGTATCCTGTGCCACCAAATGGGAAGATTTCCTTGCCACCTGATTGAAAATAGTCTCTGTTTTAGTCAGCTTTTTTGCTGCACTATGGAAGGACCCAACCAGAACAATTGTAGAGAGGGAAAAGTTGCCTTGGGGGCTCAGGGTTTTAGAGGTCTCAATGCACAGACAGCAGGCTCCATTCCTCAACGTTTGAGGTGAGCTGAAACTCATGGCAGAAGAGTGTGGTAGAGGGAAGGGGCTCACATGATGATCAGGAAGCAGAGGGAGGCTCCACTTGCCAAATACAAATATATATCCCAAATAATTGGCCCATGACCCTCCTCTCCAGCCACACCCCACCAATTCAGTCACCACTCAGTCAATCACTATCAGGGGATTAATTCACTGAGGGGTTAAGACTCTTACAACCCCATCACTTGTCCTTCGAACCCTCTTGCATTGTCTCACAGCTAAGTTTTTTGGGGACCCCTCACATCCAAACCAGAACAGCCTCCTGCCACACCTATCCCCTCCCGTGCCTTATTGCTCTTTGTAGCGTATGTTCCAACATGCACCCCTCTGCCGGAGCACGACCACCAGGAGGCCAGGCAGGACCTCACTTTACTGTCACTGCTCCCTGGCATCCAACCAAGCTTCCACAGCTCTTCCCTAGCTTGCCCCTCTCATTCCATCTGCTTCAAGTGGCATTGTGGATTGGGGTCAGAGAAGGACAGACCATGTTCTGTGGTGGCAGGCTCTGGCCAGAGATGTTTTCTCCTGGAGCACAGCGAGTGCCAGGTGGGCAATATCGTGGGAAAGAGTATTATGCCTTCATGATAATAGAGTAGGCATTTACATGAGGAACCAGATTCAGAGATGTTCTGTAACTTACCTAAGGTCACACAGCCCCAAAGTTACAGAACCAAGATTTGAGCCCCTGTTCAAGGTTTCCTCTTTACTCTGCTGACTTCTGTAAAAGATGTTCAAAGTTCTCATTTGATTTCCCAGGACACTTGTGTCCCACACTCCATTGTATCTATGCATTCTTTCTATATCATTGCATCCTCAACCCCAACCTGGTTGATGAGCACAGAAGACAACATGAGCCTGATTTCACAGACCAGAGAGAAGCCTGTAGCCACGCAGCCAGTAAATGGCAACATCTGAACTAAGCTCAGGTCAGCCTCATGTTGGCACATTGCCCTTAACCTTCTTCCAGGCTGGGACTAAGCTTTCAGGTCTCATTGGCTGACACGGGGCTCCTGACCTCCCAGCCTGCATTAACACACCCGTGCTAAAAGCTTCCCAGGGACCTCACCCTGGACAGAACCTGCTCCCTTTACCCCATCCACAGGGTCATTTCAAAAACCCCTGTTGGCCCTCCAGTGAAGAGGCAAAGGGTGTCCAGGCTGCCAGGGCCCAGGAAACAAGGTAAACCTTAGTCTACCATGGAGCACCTACAAAATACTCAGACTAAAGGCAGCTGCAACTTGACTCTTGCTGAAAGCCAAGCATCAATCTAAAGAATATTTACTGCATCTCTACAATATGCCTGGCATTTCATGAAATCATTTTTTTTTATTTTGTGGAATTGGGGATCAAACCCACAGGTGTCTTTATCACTGAGCCTTATAACCCTGGCCCTTTTTACTTTTTTATTTTTATTTTTTATTTTGAGGATCTTACTAAGTTGCCCAAGCTCACCTGAATCTTTTGATCCTCCTACCTCAGCCTCCTGATTCACTGGGATTACCAGGAATGTGTTTTTTTGAATCAGAAATACTATTATGAAAAGGCCTGCATTAGTCCAGTGCTTGCTATGTGGGATATAGTCACCACATAAAATCCATATGAATCTTTACAGAGTCTTGAAAGAGAGGCTACAGATATCACCCCCATTTTGCAGATAGGTAGAGTGAGACTCAGAAGAGTCAAGCCACATGTCCAGGATCTCCAAGGTAGCAAGTGGCAGGGCAGGGAATAGAACCCAGGTTTTCCCAACAAAAAGGCTATGTCCTTCAGGCGTATAATCCCAGCAGCTTTGGAGGCTAAGGCAGCACGATTGCAAGTTCAAAGCCAGCCTCAGCAACTTAGCAAGATGCTAAGCAACTTAGCCAGACCCTATCTCTAAATAAAATATAAGAAGAGCTAGGAATGTGGCTCAATGATTGAGTGCCCCTGAGTCTAATCCCCAGTTCTTAAGCCATGTGCTGTCTGTCCCTTCCTATGAGCAGAGGGCCCTGCAATTTAGCCTCACCTCCTCAGACATGCTTTTAGGAGCACATCCTACTTCCCCATGTCTGGACATGCTCACTTGACAAGTGGGAGGAACACTGGGGAGGCTCCTAAGCAGGCCTCCGGCTATGGGGGTGGACGCAGGATGCCCACCATTGTCACACCAAGTTCAACCAACAGGTCCCACTCACTGTCCCCCAAATCAAATGCAGTCTGTGTAGTAAGGAGTCCCCTTCATGATGGTCCCTCAGAGCTCCTGGGGGCTGCCGGGTGGCGGCTAGGAGGGGACTGGGGGGATGTCCCTCCCTCTGGGTATTTGGGAGCCGGTGCCCAGGGAGCCTCCAGATAATGATGATGTGGAACTGGAGCCACTGGCCCTTCCCTGTACATGATGAGCAGGGAGTGTGTTGATGGATATGCTGATTTCACTATCCCACACACCATTAACATCTAGAAGTTGGCAGCCTTCTGGTTGGGGAGAGCAGGGGAGGGAATTTACTAACTTCCTCATGTGTGTGGTGGCATCCTTTACTCTTGAATAAAGGCCAGGGACCTGATTCACTCCTGGAGGCCCGAGAATAGAGGCACCGCACTCCCTGGGTCTCTCCCTCTCGTCCACCCTCCTACTGCAGAGGTCTTGCCCTTGGCCAGGGCTCCCCCCGCACTTCTGGGGGTGCCAGGATGATGGGAACCCACCTTCCCCACAACTCCACGCTTCCCCATTCCATGGTCATGTACAGGGAGCAAGAAATGGACATCTTGGTGTGGGAGGGGTGAGGTGCAGGCGCCTCGAGGCCAAGAGGGAAGGGAACCCAGAGGGCTTCCTGGAGAGGGAGGTTAGGGGTCCTTGCTAAGGGGCGAGTTGGGGGCGGGGAACAGCCTGGACAATGGCTGAGAGGTGGGGCCACCAGCAGATGTGAGGGGCTGGGCGGGTGGAGAGGAAGGGGAGGGATGGGTGGATGCTTCTAGAACAGGCCTCCCCGAGTGGCAGCCCCTGTCCTCTCTACCTGTGCCCACTGATAAGGCATGGGCAAGGACAATGGGGTCAGGAGGGATGCCCGAGGCTCATTCATTGCCCAGGGCTCTGGCGGGGAAGCCAGCTAAGAGGGCAGCACAGCAGGGTCCCCCCGAGCGCTGTCCTCGTGGACAAAGGCGGGCTGGGGGCAGGAGGGGCTGGAGAGGGTGACATTCTCCCTCGAGGCCATCCGTGGCCTGCTCCCCCAGCACTCAGGAGACACAGGAAAGCTGTTCAAACACTGATCAGGGAGTGGGGCACCACGAGGTTGGGTGCTGGGAGGTAGGAGGGCACCGTGCCTGGGTGCGCTATGCCCCGTGTGTTTGGCCTGTGCTGGACGGGCACCTGCTGGGAGTGTGGGATGCAGGGCAGAACGAGGGTCTGTCCCCCTGTGTGCACGTAAGTGGGCTCATGAGTAAGACAGAAGGGGCGTGGGGGGTCGGTGCATGCATCGTGGGGTGGGTGCGCATGGTCTGCGCATGTGCAGGTGGACCGACCCTGCCAGTCTCTTCTGCTCGGGCAGTGATGCTGGTGCAGGGGTGTGACATCCATGCTAGTGAGCGTGCGCTGGCCCACACGCATGCATGTGTGTATGCGTGCTGCACTAGGAGCGCAGTGTGAAAGGCCGACACGGTGTAGGCCCGAGGCTGGCTTTAGTCCTGGAGCCCACGAATCCCCAGGGCATTGTCCCTGTCGGTGCCCAGCGAGTCCCCAGGCCCATCACCTTCGCCCCTCACCTTGGAAAGGGTGTAGAGGTGGCCCCATGTCCTCCCTAGAATGGTCTCCGTGGACATCCGTCCCGTGCCTCTGCAACCCACCCCGGGCTGCGCTCACTCCAGAGGTGCAGGTGTCGGTGGGGGCAGGTGGCAGTGGTGCCGGCACAAGGCAGGTCCGTGTGTGTCCCTGAGCCGCAGCCTGCCTGGAAAGCTGAGGGGACCTGATTCCTGGTCTCCATTGGCCAGATTCCCTGCCTGCCCTTCCAGGACAGTCCCCCAGAGCCACCAGAGCCCCTCCAGGGGGGACCCTGACCTAGGAGTTGGGGCACAGCAGGCTCATGGCCCTGGCCTGCACCCACCCCTTCCCACCTCGACCTCCTTCTTGGTGAAGAAAACACCGAGCTTCAGCCCTTGGGCGACAGAGGTGCCTGAGCCCTCCAGGTTGAGCGGAGATGGAAGGGACTGGTGTGGCTCCTCTCTCCTCCTGTCTCTGCGTCTCTCCAGCCAGTCATGCCCCCACTGCTCACACACTTTTTAAAATGTCAATAGACTGTCACTCACTTTTCTTGTTATACTTCTTAAAATGAGGGTTTCCTCTAGTCGATGGCGGGAGGTGACACTGGAGTCACGGGCTTGGCATTATTCCTGTTGAGAGAAGATGGACTGTGGAGAGCTCATCAGCTTTCATAGTAACTATTTTATTTATAAGGATTTTTCTAATGTCATGAATGTGCCATGTCTGGCTTGTTTGTGCCCACTCTGGAGAGAAGGGGGGACTGAGCATGGCCCAGGTGGGGTGGCTTTCTTTACCCCGAAGCCCAGAATCCTAGAGGAAGTGACCTTCAGCAGTGTAATGCAACAGTTTCTAATTGCACACTGCTGGTGGTGGGGAGCTCACTCCCGACCAAGATGGCCCACCTCAGGTACAGTCTCCAACTCCTATCCTACCCTCACGGGCCCTGGTACTGTTCTCTGAAGCGAGGGAGGAAATCTCTCGAGAGTCCCACTTAGGGTCCTTCTAGGGATCCCTTCCCGCTCTGAAATACCCCCATTAGTCCTTTAAATCTCTCTCCATCCCTTCACCATCTTATTGAGTCTCCAAAATATACCCAGAATTCTCTTCCCCAAGATCAGGAAGACCACTTGAGACTTCTGTGGGTTACCAAGACCAGTGTATCCCAAGGTCACTTCTGAAATGTCTTCATTCTAGTCACATTTATAAGGATCTTATGTTCAAATGAACGTTGCAAGTGCTGGGTTAAAGAAATATTAGAAACTTTCTTTGCAGAAGGACTTATCAAGGCCTTATATGACTCATGTACCTGAGACTCTTCAAACCAGATACAGGAGGTTGAGTTTGGGTGCATCTGGACTTGTCAGAAAGTCATGCTAGAAGGGACACAAAAACTGCTCTAGAGGCAGATCTGGGTGAGAATTCCAACTCCGCCATGTGTAACCTTCGGGACCTGAAAATGCCTTTACCACTCTGACCTTCAGACTCTTCATATGTCATGTGAAAGATCTTCATCTCTGTGCCTTGCTTGTTCGACAGGTGGAGCACAAGGGAAAGAAGTCAATCAGTTCCCAAACTGCCTCATCTGGTTCAGCTATCCCCAGGCACATCCTGGCTCAGGCCATCCTCAACTCCCCACACAGCCTCAAATGTACCAAGCCCACTGCTGCCTCAGGTCCTTTACACATGCTAAAAATCCACTTTCCAGCTACATCCATATGATGCATGGTAGTGGCTCAACAAACAATGCACAAACTGCTGTGAGATGGAGGCCCTTGATGTCTTCCCCTGCTGGCCACCATCCTGCTCATGCCCATAATCTGATGAGGCCTGAAATCTTCCCTGTCCTACCCTCAAGCTGGAGCAAGTAGGGCCTCCCATGCATGCACCTGAAAATCACCATGAAGGCAGTTTCCAGGATCTCCCGGACAGGGAGGATGTCAGCTGGGAGCCACTGGGCCGTGCCCAGGCCGTGCTCCAGGCCCCTGGACCCTGCTCCGGCTCATCTCTTCAATGGTGTCCCCTCTGCTGGCTGCCTGTGCTGGCCCCTGACTTAGTCAATCTTGGACAATTGGCCACAGGCTTGTTTCCTTAAAATGAGGTCACCTTTAAGGATCTCTGACAGGACGTGGCCCCAACTCCTCAGAGCAGTGGAGACATTGCAGCTCAGGTAAGTGAACATTCTCTTAAACCAAAAGGCTTGCAGGGAGCTCTCTTCTCCCTCAGGCTGAGTGGGCCTCTCAGGACCAGGTGAGGCATCCCCCGAGAGGGGACACTGTCTGTGTCACAGAAGGCTCCACTCACCCAAGTCTCCTCCTGCCATAGGTGGATCATATGTCTGATGTTCTCCTCCCACTTACTGCATCTTTGGTCTGAGGGGTCTGGAGTAAAACCAAATGGCCCGGGTTTAAAACCCCTATGGGCCTCTTTTGAGCTGTGTGATCATTGGTAAGTTAATAAATCTCTCTTTGCCTCAGTTTCTTTCTTAAATGGAGACACTGGTGTGTCTCCTGGGGTTTATTTATGCAGAGCAGTCCCTAGCACATAGGAGGTGCTGCATCAACGTGGCTGCAATGACTATTAAGGCCATTTTTGGATGTTGTGGGTGGAGTGGGGTGGGGAATTCAGGAAGGATCAGTGTGAACTCTTTTCTGTTAATGCATTTTCTTTTTTGTGGGAGGTATGGTGTCAGGGGCTAGAAGGAAATTCTCCTTCAAAGAATAGAATGACATTTACAAGAAACAGCCTCCTGGGAGACATCCTGCCTGGGAGACATCCTGCAGCTACCTATCTCCCTGGAACATCCTGTGGTTATCAGGATCATCAGAAATCTTTCAGCTGGCAGTTTTACCACCCACATCCAGCAATTGCTGTTTAGAGAGCTTCCCCATCCCCAGCATATAAACACCCCTGTGTGAAAAATAAAAGTTTGCAGCTTGATCAGAACTCCTGTCTTGCTGTCATCCTTCATGTCTCTTGTCCCTTCATTCCTCCCCACCTAGGTTCACCGCCCACGTTGATGTGTCCTGCGGGTCAGAACATTTGGCGCCCAAAAATTGGGGCTCGAGGCTTTGACTGAGAAGGAACGCCGTCCTCCGGGGAGACTTGGCCAAGCGGAGCTCGCGATCGCCTTGGAAGACATGACGGAGAAACAGATCCAGGAGGAGAGTGGGGACGACGCACAGTGAATGACCCACCATGGGACAAGCAGTTTCGTCACATGATTTGTTTTTGTCAGGCCTCAAGGAGGCCCTCAAGACACGAGTGGCACGTGTTAAGAAAAAGGACTTAAAATTATTCTTTTCATACATAGGAGAATTGTGTCCGTGGTTTCCCCTTGAAGGGACCATTGATGGTAAAAGATGGCTTAGAGTAGGAGACTGTTTAAAAGATTATTATGAATCCTTTGGCCAAGAAAAGGTGCCTGTTCCCACCTTTTCTTACTGGAACAAAATGAAATTCTTAAAAATTCACCCTTTGACAATGGTACCTTAAAACTTGTCAGGATTGGGGAAGAGGCTATGCAAAAGACCTCTCATCCCTCTCGTCCCCCCTAGGCATGCCCTTCAGTTAGTATAGACATAGATCCTTCTCAATTTCCCCAGGACCCTGGGAACCTTCCTGGATGCACTCAAAATCCCACCCTAATGAATAAGGCTCCAACAGCTACCAACCGCCTTTATCCAGTTTTAAATCCCAGAGACACATTGACACCTGGGGAAGAGGCTACCTTGGAGAAGGAAGCAGCTCGCTACCATTCAGAAGACCCGCCACCCTCAGGACCCTGCCACAGCCTATAGGACTTACCCATCCACCTCCCTCCTATATCCCTCCTGCCTTTTGTGCTCTGGCCCTTCAGGGGCCAACTGCCCCATCAGATATTTTTTCTCCACTTACCTTGCCTAACCTGGCTCCCTTGCGCAAGTCTCTCCAACATAGAGGGGAACAGATCCAACTTTTAAAAGAATTAAGATGCCTTGACTCTGAGCTCCGCTCATTAGCCTTAGGCACAGAGTCAACCCAAGCTGGCCCAAGGCGGTCTAATACAAAGGTTAAGCCACACCATGGGCCTGTTCTCGCCTTCCCAGTCAACCACAGGCAGATAGATAAGCCCGCCCAGGCTGAGGACAAAGAGGAGGATCAAGTGGAGGAAACGGATCCAGGGTTCATAGTTTGTCCCTGGTGAGCAGAGTTCTCTCTCTGCTTCTTCATTGCCATATGCTGAGCTGCTTTCCCACTCCCTACACTTCCCCCACTATGTTCTGCCTCAACATGGCCCCAGAGCTATGCAGTTGGTGGTCAGTGGAGTGAGACCTGAAACTATGAGCTACATAAACTTGTCCTGCTCTAATTGTTGTTGTTAGATTTTTTTTGGTCACAGTGATGTAAAAGGCAACTAAAACACAGACTAATTTATCCAGCAGGGAATATTAAAGGCAGTACAGCATTTGAGATATGGCCTGGGTATATTTTTCTGCTTTCAGCCTGATATACCATGGGGATCAGGAGCAAAAGCCAGGGTAGAAAGATTTAAAATACTTGCAGGTTTTCCAGAAATGAAAACTTTGTAATGTTGGGGCCAAAGATGGTGTGGTTGGTAAAGAGATTAGTTCCATTACACAGAAGCCACCTTTAGGCATCTCAGGAATGGGAAGGACACCACCCTTAGCAGGCTCAATGACTTGTGGAGAGATTATCAGGGTGCCCTGCGTGCAAAAGGCAGCCTCAGAATCCTATGTCCAGATTCATTTTGCTGTGTAACTAACATCATATGGGCTAACAGAGGCCATGGTGTAGGTGGGTCTGGCTACTGTCCTCATTCTCAGCTGACCTTGTTATTGTCCATGTGATGCTGGTTATCAGGCTTACAGAGTGAAGAGTTGAGGGGTTGTGAAGGTTTGCATTCATACTTCAGAGGAAACGCTGGTGAACAGGATGTGCATATCACATTCAGAGTGCAACCCAGTAACCCCAAAAACAGTGATTTATCAAACTATGAGAGTGGAGCCAGTGTTGTGGTGGAAGTTAGCAGTGGCAGGCCTATGAACCCCTGCTCAGGTAAGTGAAAGTCAGTGAGCACAGAAGCTCTAGGGAGTGGTCCCACATCAGACCAAGCTGGAGGGGTAAGGATGCTCAAGCTCTAGGGCACCCATATTACACCATCAGGTGCCCTAGTTTCACACCTGGAGCACTAGACTTAATGGAGCATTAGACTTAACGTGTGCCCTGCTGTGCTTTTTCAGTCTTCTCCTTACTGCTGTCCTCTTCTTCCCTTTGGGGTTAGTTGTGTTTCCCCTGCGTAGATGTATCTTTGAAATGTGTTAACTTTTTTTTTGATTATTAATGAGGATTGCAGCCAATGCAGCTACAAAAGGTTTGATTCTGCTGCTTTGCTTCCACTCATGAAAGTCAGTAACTGAAGAGGCAGAGAGGTGGGAGAGGAAAAGGCTTCATTGGCAACAATTCAGCATTTCAGAGATGAATGGCTAGCTCCTGGTTTCATCTTGCTTAGTACTGCTGAGTGAAAGTGTATACAGTGTGTAATGTGGAATTGTTCTCGCAGTCTTGGGCAGGTGGACACAAGCACAGGTTACTAGTGTTGACAGACTGTCCTTCAGAGGGGTCTGGAGTCATGGCTCAGTGGTAGAGAGCTTGCCTGGCATGTGTGAGGCACAGGGGTCAATTCTTAGAACCATATATAAATCAATAAATATTGATAGACAACTAAAAATAGATGTCACTAAGGAGCTGGGGATGTGGCTCAAGTGGTAGCGCACTCGCCTGGCATGTGTGCAGTGCTAGGTTTGATCCTCAGCACCACATAAAAATAAAGATGTTTTGTCTGCCCAACACTAATAAATAAATATTAGAAAATTCTCTCTCTCTCTCTCTCTCTCTCACTCTCTCTCTCTCTTAAAAAACTGTTATTTAAAGAAGGTGGGATTCTGTGGGTTATATCTGGGTCCAGTGGACCCTGACACATCCCAGACCTGTGAATCTAAGATAATGTGATTTTTTATATGCTTGCAATTCTGAAGGTGTGTGTGTGTCTGGTTTCCCTCCTAGTCAGTGTCTTCTGTACACTTCTGCCAATACCTTTTAATTTGGACATTTCCTGTGACATAGTAAGGTGCCCAGTGCAAGGGCCCTTTTAACTGACTTTCGTGCTTTTAACTGACTCTATGGTTAGTCATTAAGATAGGGTTGAGGGTGTGGGGAGAAAAGAAAGCTATACTCATGAATTAGAAAGAAGAGAATGGCAGAAAAAAAAAAACGTTCAATTCAGGGTTCAGCGTCACTGTGTTCCCTTGAGTCTCAGAAGAGACTTTGGGCAAAAACTATTGAGAATGCACTGTTGATATTTGTGGACTCTTGGAGTCCAAATGCTTGTTTATTTATTTATTTCTAATTATTTATTGCTGTGAGACAGACATGAGCTTTTGGGGACAAGGGGTAGATGTTGTAGCATTAACATTTGGTGTTTCTCAAAAGCTCACTCTTAAATATATGGTTCCAAGCTGAAGTCATTATTGGGAGGTGTTGGAAGCTTGTGGAAACTGGTGCCCATTTGATGAAAATTACCTCATTGAGGATGTGCCACTGATGGGGTACTGGGACCCTAATGCACTTCTGTCTCTGTCTCTCTCTGCCTCCCAGCAGCCATGAGGTGGTCAGTTTTCCTATGCCATACACTCTTGGCCAGATGTTCTGCTTTGCTACAGGTCCAGAGGTAAGAGGGCCAAGTGACCATGGACTCTAATCTCTGAAACCATGAGCCAAAATAAATCTCTGCACCTTTGAATGTGGTGATCTCAGGTATATTATCACTGGTTTGGAAAGTGATTAGGAGAGCTGCTGTCCAAAATATAAGAGGCCCCAGACCTTCCTCTAACCAGATTCACCTCTTCTGTCTGAAGGTAACACAGAAAAGCTGACAATTTACTCACTAATTTTTTGACCAACAAACATGCCAGTAATATCTTCAGGTTAGAATTTGGGCATGTAATGATGCCAAAGGTCTCTTGTGTGAGAACACTGCAGACCCCATTCAGAAATTGGAGCTGATGTGGCTTAGGGGGGAGCCCAGGTGAACAAGCCTAGCCCTGGAATTGGAACACACATTGCACAATGGTCTTGCTCTCTAGCTAGAAGACATCCATCTGGGCTGATGGTAGATACTCAAAAGAATCTATTTGGGGTGATTCTCTCTTTTAGAAACCCCTTAAATGTCCCAGAGTACCTTCATCTCCAGAAGCATTATCTGAGAGTACTCTCTTATTATTTGAAGAGTTTTCTCTATATTGAGGAGTTATTGAGTGGCTGGCAAGTACCTTTCAGTTTTATAGGAGAGAATGTGCTCTCTCCATTGCACTTTTATATTTTCTTACATTTTCAACAGCAAGGTATGTGCCTGAAATCTGCATCTTCACCCCTCTACCTCTGTGTGCAGGGCCCACAAGATAAATCCTTGAACTGGGTGTTTCAGTGTTCAGATTATGTATGTAATGTTCTGTATATGTGTGTGCGTGTTTGTTTGTGTGTGTGTGTGTGTGTGTGTGTGTGACAGAGAGAGAGAGAGAGAGAGACAGACAGAGAGACAGACAGAGAGAGAGAGAACACAAGAACTTGTCCCTCTAGCACCAGGACTTTGTGCTTTCATGTGTTTCATGTGTATAAGTATGGAAAGCACATGAAACAAGACACAATAATTTCTCCTCTGTGGGACTGTTTGGTTGTCGTGTGTAAATATTTTCTGAGTGATTTCTTTGGTTATTGTTGGCTGAGTACCTTTCTGGCAGGACATGTGTTTAGGGTTTTAGTGGTGCATCTGTAGGTGTTGTTTGCATTGTGGACTATTGTGAATGCATTTGAGAGGAGTTAGGATGTTGTCTTACTATTATGTGTTGGATCTGTGCATTTTCAGATTTTTGAATGTATGTGTATGTTCATGATGTCTAGGTCAGAATTTAGGGACATAATCTTTGGTGTTCAGAGATTTGGAGAGAATGGAATCATGGGGTATGTTGGGGTGTTTGGAATTATGTATATGTGGCACATAGATGTGTATAGATTCTGTTGATAATGTCTCAAGAGGACTGCTGTGTATTTTCTTGTTTAGGGCTTTGAGATGATCATGTTATTCTTGGGAATGAAGGGGTGTCTTTTATGAGTATGTAGGAGGAGTTAGCAGTGTCTGTACATCTGAGATTTGTTGTTGAACTTCATATTCTGAGGCATTCTGTGTATGTGAATGTTTGCAACATAGAGGTGATTGTAAATGTTTTCTTTTGAGAATACAAATTGTTGTCATGTTAATAAGTAATTTGTTTGCTCCATTCAGTTACTTAGGGAGTGTTTGTGTGATTGCTTTTTGGGTGATACTGATTGATGTGTGGTCTGAAGATATGTGTATCTGAAGCACACCAGATACTCTCAACCAAAAGACCCTTACCATAATTAAGCTTCTTCTCTTGTCAAAACAGCAGCAAGTATGCAAAGATTACTGTGGTTGGTAGCTTCCTATTTCTTGTAAATGCCAATTTTTTTTTTTTTTTTTTTTTTTGGTAAATACGTGTGAAACCTCTGTCTGGCCTAGAGAATGGAATGAAAAACACTTGTCAAGTGAATCTTCAAGCCCTTTTCCCCCATGGGACATAAATTCTAAATATTTTGAAATTATCTGTCCCTAGAATGTTTCAGGCATGAGCCACACTCTGGACTGGTTGGCAACAGCCAATAAACCTGCTTTCTGAAAATTTCTGTGGTATCCAGCCTCTTCAGTCCTACTTCATGTCTATTTTAAGTGTTTCATGGAGGCGACTGGAATATGTGTGAGAGTTTGTAAGTAAGGTTTTTGATTGGAATTGTTTGGGTTTTGCTGTGCATTTGTTTTAATTTGGGCATGAGGAACTCTGGGTTTACACTCAGGCAGCTGGAAGATAGGAAGTTTATGCTATTGAGGATTTTCAGAGCTCCACAGTGTTGTGTGCTGTTAACTGAGTATATCAGAAAGAATGAGCAGTTTTGTATATTAATAGTGAGTTCTGTGCCCTTTAATAGTGAGAGACTGACTGCATGTACTTTGGGTCTTTGGGAGTACTGTGGATTTGTAGATTCAGATGGACACGTGTGTTCCCAGACTTGTATAATCTAGGACTGTGAATGTATTTAGGAAGTGTGATGGCTGAGTATTCATTCTCAAAAAGTAGATGGGTAGTGTGTGTTTCCACTGAGATAATATAGAAGTTATATTTATATGGGAATACAAGTTAGGAGGATTGGGTACTGACAGTGTATATGGGTTATTATGTCATGGTGGGACTTGTGAATAATTATTAAGAAGAGTGTTTGAATGGAGTATTTTGGTGAATACTTTTTGATATTCACAAAATATTGATTTTTTAATTTAATTTAATTTTTTATTTAGGGAAGGGTGTGAGATTAGAGTGCAGGGTAAAATATGTGTATTAAGGCCACACATGTGTTATGTATGTATTTGGGAAATGACAATGAGTAGATTGTAGGTGACATCATTGTTGTGTACATTTGGAGAGGGTTGGGAAAATTTATGTGTTTTTCAGAGTTGGTGTTTGCGTATCAAGTGATTCTGGGAATATGGACTCATGTTTATGTGTGTATGTGGGTGGTTTTACCTGTGTCATTTAGGGTTAAGAATGTTACATTTTTGTAATCAGGGTATTACTGGTTCCACTCAATCTTGGGGAAGTTCAAAGAGATTTTTATGTATATTGTATTTCTGATGAGAGGATCAAGTCTGTGAGATTTTCCAGAGTACTTAGGGTTTTGTTTATGTGACTTCTGGTAACAAATAGGGTTTATTGTGTGTGTGTGTGTGTGTGTGTGTGTGTGTGTGTGTGTGTGTAGGGGGGTTGTATGTTGTATTTCTGGGTGCATGAATACTCAGTGTTTGGTTATATCATGTGCATGCCTTCAGGAAGTGTAGAGTATATAGGAATGTATAAGCCTGCATTGGAAAAGTATACATTATAATTGCATGTCCGTCAGTACCTGGGTGATAACAGGCATGTGTATTTGTGGGTATGAGTATAGTTTTTTAGAAAGGAAGTGGTGGTGTGTGTATTCGGGGAAAGCAGGGATAAAGGTGATTTATGCATCTGAGTTTTTGTTGGGATGGCAGTGAGTTGTGGGTCATGCACCTGTTTCTAAATGTGAGGTGTTTTAATGATATCTGTGGTGGAAGGGGTTTTAATGAGTGTGCATCTTTCCATGTATGTGCCTCAGCAAGAGGTGTTCACAGGTCTCTGTGACTGGGTGGCATGTGTGCATCTGTGGCCGTAAGGGATGGCAGAAACACATTGGTTATGGCAAGCCTTTCCCAAGAGCACTAATGCTTGTTCCTGTTGATCTGGAGCTCCAACAGTGATTTCTGCATTCTCATTCTTATCTGACATCTGTCTACATTACTTGTGGTGGTGAGTGGATGTGCCTCTTGGATCCTGGGCTGGTGGATGGGAGCTGATCAGGGATGGTCCCTCAGGAGTGGTGGGGGGACCTTTTTCTCCAAGATGTAAGGTATGGCCATTGTGATTCAAAGGGACTGACTCTGGAAGAAAACTGCCAGGAGTTTCACAGATTCAAGGACAATTGTTGAGAGAGTTGTTTGTTTGCCCACATGTTGCATCCTCCCTTGCATTTCTCCCTCTGCCAAGACAAAGACAGAGACCCTAAGACCAAGTCTCCACTGGCCCTCCCAGCTTGGTGGTGTCCTAGGCCCATATGTGCACATGACTGGCCTCATGGTGTGCATCTCTGGCAACATCACAAGCTCTATAATTATTACACCACTGCACCTCAGTCAGATTAGGAAAGGAGTTAAGAATTGATTGTACAATAATACTTATTTTAAATTTTCCTGTGGAGCTAAATCTCTCTCTCCCTCTCTTCCCCCCTCTGTCTCTCTCTCTCTCTCTCTCTCTCTCTCTCTCTCTCTCTCTCTCTCAATCTCTGTACTGAGGATTGACCCCAGGGCCTCATACTTAGAAGGCAAGCACTCTACATGCTGAGCTATTTACTCAGTCCCATTTTTTGGGGGGAGAGAGACCAGGGATTGAAGTCAGGGGCACTCTAACACTGAGCCACATTCCTACCCCTATTTTGTATGAGTCAAATGAATATTTTTGTGATCTTTGAATGATATATGTTCCATTTAGAATTTGGATTTGCATATCTATTGCTACTTTTACATGTATTTAATATATATATATATATATATATATATATATATATATATATATATATATATATTTCTCTTTCTCTCTCTCTCTCTCTCTCTCTCTCTCTCTCTCTCTCATATATATTATTCTTTGAATGGAGTTTTCTCACCCCTTAATTTTTCCTGAAACAATCAAGACCCACAGTGCCACCTACTTCATCCTTGAATGATGTCTACACCAATACAGTGAAATATTTGAAAATCTCATGACCAGGAATTTCTGAACTGGAGATCCATCTGATCACCTGTTGCTCATCATTACTGAACCAGATAGTTCCTTTACTGACTGGAATTCATAAAAATGGTGTAGAACGGAGATGCAATTGAGTTGGAGCCTCCTGGGAACTGGCCTTGGAGCAGTGGAGTCCAGGTGTCTGATAAAACATTTGTGGTGGAGCCATGTGGATCTGTCATTGGCTTCCAAATAACATGTGACTGACATGGGGCAGTCAGCAGACCCTTATATGTAAAGGCCTCTTGTTGTGGGAAGAGGTTTGGGGGTGATAATCAGAGTCAGATTGCTACTCTAAGTGGGAAAGGTGTTTGGGATAGCAGCCCAGTTGGTGTTTTCTCTTGCAAAACCTGACTCATCACATGTGACAGTACTCCCTCCAGTGCTGTGTCCCAGTTTGTTGTAGGGACAAATGAAGCAAGGCACTGAAGATAGAAAGAAACAGTTTCATTTGGCTACATCCAGGTTCAGAGAGCACAGCTTTTGCTGTTATCAATCAATCCCTCCAAGTTCAGGGAATTTCAGAGTTTTATACCCAGCATGTAAGTAGAGGGGCTCAGAAGTTTACAGTATGCACAAGTACACATAAAAGCACCTTTTTCTTTCACTGTCTGGGCAAGTTAATCCTTCAAGGACAACAATTGAGAAGAGGAGAACTTCTTCTACCCTTTCTTCCTCCCTCTGCCAGCTGTTACCATGGAGCCAATTTGTAACTTATCTTAAAAATGTAGACATCTCTGTGAAGCCTAGCTCAAGGCCAGAGGCCTTGTTTGCAATTTCTTCAAAGTACTATACTGGATATATTTGTGAAAATACTAAGGGGGTGTCCAGCACTTCTCCAGTGGCCAAGTAAACAGGGCAACACAAAAATAGAAAGTTTATCTACATTGAACTATTTTGCAGAGACTCTTTGGCTGACAGTTCCCAAATCAGCCATGGTAAAGTGAACTTTTCTGTGGAGAAAGGCGGTACCACTACATTGGGTCCCCCTCTTCCTCCAGGGAGAAGTCTTTTCTGCTGTCCTTTAATAAAGCTTCAACTTTCCACTCTAAACTTGTCTTGATGTGCTTCTCTGGTGTTGTACTTCAGCATTGGAAAAGCAAGGCCTCATTACCAGTAAATAGCCATAACAATAACAGTCAAAGGACAGAGATAATGCCAAAAGTAAATTCAACATTTAGAATTGAAGATAATAATAATCTTTAGTGATAAGAATTCCTTAATTTAATACTTTAAAAATAATAACAACATTTTGCTAGGGATCAAATTTGTGACATTGCAGTCAAGGGGAGAAATAAAGAATATCCATGCATTTCTGCCCCTTTCAATTCTTTATTCACTCAAATTCTTAATACAACTTTACTCTATAGGTTCCTAATGAAGAAAACAACAATCCTTAATGATAGGCCCTGCAGTGGAGATAATCAAATAACACCAAGCAATTCTAGATTAATTAATTCCAAGAAAACAATTTTAGATTAATTCTGAACATTGCAAAACAGATTTAATCATGACAGGCTAGTGACAGACATTTCCTCTGAATGCTAAGTTCAAAACTCTCAAGCCTTAGGCTTTATGTCCTGCAGATGCACACTCACTCAAACAGCAGTAATCAGGTCCCAAACCCAAACAGTCTTTTTCCGGTGGGGAGTGGATGACCTGTTGAGGAGAGGGTCACAGGGAGAAGTTGCAGCTCTCACAAAGGTCCAGACAAGGCGGTAGAGTTTGAGAGCAGTGAGGATCACACAGCGAATAGGAAAATGATGGCAAGTGATGGGATGTCAGTGTAGGTCCACATCAGGCTCTCCTGCTGGAGTACATACTTTTTTAGGCTGGCTAAATCACTGTTTATTAGCTCTATTTTTAATACTAATTTTGTTTTTATTTTTTATTTTTTACCACACTTTGTTATTATCAGGTGCCACCAGATTTCTCATTTACCCTGAGGTCAGAAATATCTGGTCTGGTGGTCTCCATCCTGATATTATCACCTTTCACTCTTATCAGGAGAGGAAAGCCTGCCCGTGGCTTTATTCAGTTTATCAGGGTGAGGGCAAGTAATTTGTCTGAGGCCATATTAGAGGGCTCTGTGGGTGTGCCTGGTGAAAATTGACCTCTAATAATGACCTCAGGTTTCAAAATGGAGTTATTTAAATGGAGTGAGAAACTGATGTGACTCCCTTTTTGAGAAACCAGCCACCTCAGAGCAAAGCCTGTCTAAAGGGGGGAGTTACCTTTGTCCATGGAAAAACTCATAGTGCTCCTAGGCATATACTAACCCTGCTGAGTTGTTCGTCTGTAAATAACTGGAGAGATCTTCCATGCCAAGTGATCCTGACTCAGTTACACTAGGTTAGGACCCATAGCAACCCCCTAGCTACCACAGAAAGCATGAGACACAGAAAATACCTGAAACACCAGGTGACCTTCCCAGTAGTTTTGTTGATTGTTAACATGATTAGGCAAGTTTATCATATACACTCTTGCAACCTCTCATGGCCTAAACCAATCGGTTCAAATGTATCCACAACTTGAACTAACCAATCACCCTTACAGAACTTGTTCCTGCCAATTAATGTGCTAATCAATGTTAAGAGTTGTTGTTTGTCTTTTCTGTGATGTGAAATGATTGGCTATGTGATGTTGTGATGCATACAATATCCCCCAAAATCTATTAATCCTCAATGAATTAAAGGTCAAGACTCACTCTTTGGGACCACTGTATCTGAAATTGTTGTGAGTCCAGGCTTGAGCTTACAATAAACACTCTTGTGTGACTGCATCATATTCAGCTCCTGGAGGTCTATTGGGGTCCCATGAATCTGGCATTAGAGGAGTTGCTTAGGCTCAGCCCTAAGGCCATTCTCACACAACCCCTTTCACCTTGACAGCTCTTCTGCAGATAAACAGAAGCCATAACACATAACTCCTGTCTTCATAAACTCTGTCTCTTGAGTCAAGTGTCATTTCAAGTTCTGGGTTTAAAAAGACATATTCATTTTCCTTGATGTTTTCAATAAGTCACACAGAATTCCTAGAAATGGGTTGGAAGGATAACAATGTTATTTTGCAAAACTTCATGAACTTTCAAATTGCTTGCTGTGTGTGACTGACCAGTATGTGAAAGGCCTTGGGAAACTGTGAATATATTATGAATATAATAGAACTCTGAGACTTTTTTTCTTACTGTACACACATCCTGAGGCCAAAAGAGGCTGTTTACTAGAGGTCATTTCTCAAAGAAGAGATAGTGATCAAAAAAGAATAAATTAACCTATATATTATAAATAAATCTAATATATATTTGATTAAAATTGATGACATATATGGCCATGCCAAATAGTTTGCTGAATCATTTTAATTACAGTTATCTAGTTATTTTAATGTTTTGCTTACTGTCTGCATTAGAGACATTGTTGACCTGCAAATCAGGAAAACTGTTAATTCTAGCACTGAATTTATCAGGTTTTGACACTTTGATATATTACTTATTGCCATAGGATCTCTTGTTTCTCAATGTGTATATTTATAAATTTACACATTCTAGAAGGTTTTTGAAAGATAAAAGAAAATATGTATTAAAAGAGTAGTTTAAAAAGCTCTTTAATATATCATTGCTATGGTTACTAAGTAGCATTTTTTTTTTACGAATGTATTAACCTGGGGCTGGGGATGTGGCTCAAGCAGTAGCGCACTTGCCTGGCATGCATGCAGCCCAGGTTCGATCCTCAGCACCACATACAAACAAAGATGTTGTGTCCGCCGAAAACTAAAAAATAAATATTAAAATTCTCTCTCTCTCTCTTTAAAAAAACAGAATGTATTAACCAGCAATATGTATACAACAATAACATAATAAGTAAATCTGGTACAAACAAATAAACATAAATTAATAAATGTTATATGATTTATTTTATAATAATATTGGTAAAATATACCCAGAGGTGAAAATAAACATTTAAATAATGATACATATACATGTCCATTTTTATTAAGGTATAGTGAAATACATCTATTTTTGTAATATACTTTTGTTCATGAAAGCATCATAAATATTATTATCAAATATAATTGTAGCTGCACAAAATTAAATATTCAAATTGTACATATATCAGTAAATAAGTGGCGTTTAGTGACTGAAATTTCTGAGTCTGTTATTGTGAAACACAAATATTCAGTAAAATATGCTCTGAAGAAAACCTCAATTTGAAAATGTAAAAACATAGAAAGAAGTATTTAGAGTTGTTTTACCATGAGATTAATTTAAAATACGTTTGATACCCAAACAAATACTCTGAAGTTTTTGCTCTTAAGAAATACATATGAAAGAATACAGCAATTCTGTCTCTGAGTAATGCAAGCATAAGAGAAAGATGATAAGAATATTAAGTAAGCCTCAAAAATCTGAGGATCATGAAATAAATAAATTCTTGGCAAGAAAATATCAATCAATTTTGATGTAAAGTCAAAACTAATAAGCATTCTAATTTACCAAATCTTAATGATTTTATATATTAGAGAAAAGAAGTCAGAATTTTAAACAAATACATGAGAAATGGGTGTGCACAACAAGGTTTAACCTCAGAAAATTTTATACATCCCCTGTGTCTGTCCATGTGTCTCTCTCATGTCTTTCCAGTGTGACATCAAAAAAAAA
Organism: Callospermophilus lateralis; assembly: GCF_048772815.1. Classification (NCBI taxonomy): domain Eukaryota; kingdom Metazoa; phylum Chordata; class Mammalia; order Rodentia; family Sciuridae; genus Callospermophilus; species Callospermophilus lateralis. Next base: position 531,585 of record NW_027517355.1, read on the forward strand.
AAAAAAAAGAACAAGTTTTTGAGTAATTATATTTAGGTCTTAAAAAAGTTAAAGAAAATAATTAGCTCTCTTTATCTATTTTTAGAAGTAATTTGCCTTCGTATTTCTTCAATAATTAATAATTACCCTGTGCTTGTTGCTGATAATACAGAATGTGTAGAACCACCCAGAATGAGAGCACTATTTAAATAATGTCAGAACAAAAAGTGCTACAGAAGAGTAGGAACTGAAAAACAAGGCCAAAGCCAGTGCAGGACCACACAGCATTTAGGGGTATATCAAAGAGGAATGTAGTTGGTCTTAAGACGTCTGACTTCCCTTAGCCAAGACAAATAACTAGTACAAACTGTCTTAAAATATTTTTCTTCAAATCTTATAATTTAATGGATACATGGTAAGAATCCAGAAGTTAAATGTAAACTAGCAAATTTACATTCATTTCTGGGACACTTTTACTTCTAGTTCTATAGATTAATTAATTTTAATGCCTTTCTAGATATGGTAGATAACTTTTTCTTATTAAACATTTATCAGGTAATTTACAAAGGACTCCATTACAGAATACAGTCATTTTTAAAAATTCATAAAGCAACAGATAAAATTGTTTAAAACACAGACACAGTAATATCACAGGATATAAAGTCTGTGTGGACACCATGGTCTTTATGTTTAGCTCCTAGTTTAAAGAAAGCTTAACTGGCTTGTGTGTTTAGTTTTAAACCAAATTTTATTTTTTCATGTTGTATCTCCTCTGTTCCATGTCTCATTTCTCTCATTTTAGAATCATGTTAGGAAAATTTAATGTCCTTGTCTAATCTTCTGTTTTCATTCTGAAGGATCTTTTCAACATTATCTTTCAGGTTTTATAATAGCCATTTATTTAAAAAAAAAATTAAACTTGTTCTTAATATACAAATTGTCTACCTTCATTTTGGAGTTTTTCACCTGGTGAGGTGTGATTCATTCAGTTCAGGTTTGAAAAAATAATCTTTAAGTTATAAAGTTGCAATTATATATTTTAAGGTAAAGAAACAGTTTTAAAGTTACCGTATTTGCTATAATATTTTAAGTACAATAATTTTAAATTACAAATATTTAAACTACATTAAATTTCTTTCTCATTTGGCAATCCTAATAAAGGCATAATGGCTCATTCTATTTTTACTTATAATTTTATTCTATTAAATATGCCTTTTCATTTATTATTCATGTAAAATTATTAATTGAAATTCATCACTTGTTAAGAGACATGAGTCAGCCAAGAGGCAAGTTAAATAAAAATTTAAGTTTATCTCCATACACAAAATAACTCTCAAAGCATACTTTTTGTTGGAAAAAATACTTCAAGATGGCAAGTAGCACAAAGAACTGTGCTGAAGGCTGAAACTGATTCTGAAAGCTAATGCCTCTCCCACAGCACACCATCACAAAGTGAAGATTTCTAAAGTCTGGGAGACTAAGGTGGATATTTTTGATGGAAACACATACTCTTGTGATACTAACAAATTGTAGAGAAAAAATGATTCATAAAACCCATGAAATGCAGGAACCCCAGAGTTCTGAAAACTATCTCAGATTTAAGCCACACAGTATACCTGCCTGACCATTAGATTTTGTTCACTTTAGACCTTTTAGAGTGGGAAATAAACATTGATTAAATAAATCACTGAGATGTGGGGTTCTAAACAACATTTATTTTTTCAACTATACATTCTAAAACATTAGTTCTAATAGATTAAAGCACAAGTATCTGGGACATATTTTTCAAGGCTTTTTAATTTTATTAGAATATACATTTAATGTGCCACATTCTTTTCCAAATTTCTTATGGAACAATATCAAAGATTTGACATTTTGCTTGATGATACTTAGGGAGTCACTTAAAGAACTGTAGAGTCATTCCACTCACGCCAAGATGATATCAAATTTACATAAAGAGTGAGTTTTTAGGTTATTTGTGGCCTAAGGCACAGATTCTATTCAAAACATTAGCAAAAGAAAATACAATCATTGTCAGATGAAGTCCTGATATATAAAAATAAAATAACATAAAAAAAATTCCAAGCTGGGCATGGTGGTGAATGCCTGTAATCTTGGTTGGCTGTAGAGACTAAGGCATGAGAATTGCAAGCTCAAAGCCAGTCTCAGAAATTCTGCAAGATTAAGTCTCAAAAAAAAAAAAAAAGAAAGAAAGAAAAAAGAAAGAAAGAGCTGGGGTTTGGCTCAGTAGTTTAGCACCTGTGGGTTCAATTCCTGATTTAAATAATAATACTAATAATAGTTCTAAATGACATCATGATGAACACAATAAAAATTTGTAACTGAACTTTTTTTTTTTGTGGTACTGGGGATTAAACCCAGGGCCTTGTGAATGTGAGGCCAGCACTCTACCAACTGAGTTATATCCCCAACCCTATAACTGAACATCTTACTAGACTCTAGCTTCCTTCTGTGACTTTTGTGTTTTTGCTATTCCTTCTATTATTTTATACTTTCTGCCAAAATTTTCTTCAGAAATGAAAAACCCACTCCTTCCACAAATTACCTTCATGAAGGAAAATTTCTGGACATCTTCACCACTTTGGTAAGGATTGTCAAGTCTTCTGTTATGAGTTAAAAACCCTATCCTGTTCTTTAATTTGATACTTCTGCCTGTTTTCTGTCCTTTTGTTTAAAATTGTGATTTATAAGTGTATAGTTACAATTATGGTTTACATTGCTTCCTTGCCTTAGAACAAATATGCCTTTTGCACACTTATCTCTAAACCCCAAAACTCATGCTTTGATTTTTCTTTGTGTTCAGCTACATCACCAAGGTGGCTACAGGTCTTAATGCAAGCAGTTTCTGTTTGATCTGGTCCTGGCTTCCTCCCTCCGATGTATGGTGTCCAAATTTTTTTGAGCTTGGTGAAACTTTTAGTGAGGTTACATCTCATATACCAGTTTTGATGTAATGAGATGTTTTTTTGAAAATGTTGTGCACGTGATAAGTGGATGTGATATTGGGACTTCATGGGGATAAGTGACTGCAGTGTCTACCTGTCCTGCTATGAGGTCTTCTTCAAGGTACAAAATCATTGTCTTTTCCCTTGTTTACAATACTTGAATTGAAGGGGTATTCGAAACCAAGGATCATGTAGTTCTGATCTCAAAAGTTATGACCACTGCATGTCTACATTTTATAGAGTGCTTGCTTTTTTTCAGGGCTACTTTAGAGAACTCTGAAAATTTCTTTTATAACATATAAGTAAAGAAAACAGGGCTGGTGATGTGGCTCAAGACGTAGTGAGCTTGCCTGGAGTGTGTGTGGCCTGGGTTTGATCCTCAGCACGACATACAAACAAAGATGTTGTGTCCGCCAAAAACTTAAAAAAAAAAAATAATTAAAATTAAAATTCTCTCTCTTTCTCTCTCTCTCTCTTTAAAAAATAAATAAATAAATAAATATTTTTTAAAAAGAAAAAGAAAACAATGTTGGGCATGTTCAAATTTTCCAGAAAAATCTGAGAGCAATTATTAATGATTGACAGATAAGCAAACTGAGAATCCCCGAGTTAAGTGATATATCATAGTTTATAAAGTTACTAAATGAGAAAAGCTAAGATTCTAATGAAATCTAGTTAAGGTTTTACACCAAAAAAAATACTATAATATTCACAAAGTCTTACACCTAATACATTATGAGGCAAGGCTATTACTTAATTGGCTTCTCCATTTAATATTTTCATTTTAGAAACATTTTATTATTAGAAATAATAGTATTTCTGATGATACATATATAAGAAAATATTCAACACCTTCAACATCCACAATGTTCAATAGAAACCATGTAGAGTTATTATAACTTTATATCAGATTTTTAGAAAAAGCATTTATAATCTGATAGTTAAAATCATTTTTTAAATTGTGGTAGTATAAACATTGTTGTAGCTGCATTCATGTAGTGTGCTGTGATGCCCTTCAGTATATGAATTGATAAAGAAAATGTTCTTTTTATACAAAATGGGATAATTCTCATCATTTAAGAGAATGAAATCATGGCATATGCAAGTAAATGGATGGAGTTGAAGAATATTATGCTAAGTGAAGTAATCCAATCCCCCAAACCAAATGCTGAATGTTTTCTCTGACATAAAATTTCTGATACATAATGGAAATGAGGGAGAAGCATGGGAGGAACAGAAAAAAACTATAGATAAGGCAGCGTGGAGGAAGGGAAAGAAAGGGAGCATGGGGATAGGAAAGTGATGAAATGAGATGGCTGTCATTATCCTAAGTACATGTATGAAGACATGAATGGTGTGACTCTGTTGTGTACAAGAGATATGAAAAATTGTACTCTATTTGGGTAATATGAATTACAATGCATTCTACTGTCTTTTATAATAAATTAGAATAAAATCTAAAAATAATGTCATAAAAGATTGTGAGCAAATTCAGAGGAAATAAAATATTTAAATACAAAAATAAAAAAGCATGTTTATATATGTTGAAATGTTGTATATATTCCATTGTGGAGTTTGTAATACTCAATAATAATTATAACATATTATGAAAAAAAAGCAAATACTTTTGAAGCAATTAAAATATATTCATTTATTAAAAAATAATATATTGTCTCATTTAAATCTATTCTTTGAGTGAGATGCAGAAAGAGAGAATACAAAGAGTGATTAAGAAAGTAAAACAAAATAGGTAGAAGTGAAAAACTAAATATACAAATGAAGAAAGAAGTCTTAATGTACTAGAGAACCCATGCTAAAAATAAGAAAAGAAGTGAATGCATGATAAGACAGTGAGGAATGACAGATAATGTATCCTCTGATAAATCTATGAAAACTTATTTTTTTTGGGGATAAAGATAACATATGAAACTATTTCTCACAAGTTTAGACACGATTTTGTAATTACTTATTCATGAAAGTGTATTAAATAATATCAATAGTAGATACTTCCTGAAATTTTTCTCCAAGTCGATGAAATCTTATATATATTTTAGAATATGTATGTGCATGTGCACTCTAGAACACTATGTATAAATGTATATATGTTTTATCTAAGGTTAACTTTTATATGTATGTGAAATAATTTGATTCTTTTGTATTTTTCTAAATATAATGGTAAATAAAATATTTTTATAGAAAATATAATGTGAGTGATCTGTTTATTTTAAAGTGTCTGAATTTTTTTTACATAACTGGCTTTGTAAAGCCAGTCATTTCTATATTTTAAATAAAAGGTGTGTTTGAGGGGGCTGGGGATATGTCTCAAGCAGTAGTGTGCTCACCTGGCATGCTCACACCTCTGAGTTCGATCCTCAGCACCACGTACAAATAAAGATGTTGTATCCGCCAAAAACTAAAAAAATAAATATTAAAAATCTCTCTCTCCTTCTCTCTCTCTCTCTCACTCTCTCTCTCTCTCTCTCTCTCTCTCTTTCAAAAAAAATATGTGTTTGAATAAAAATATTTTAAGAAAGCCTCCACTCAATGATGAATAAAATTCCCTATTAAAGAGTATTGGCCATTTTAATTTTTTTTAGTAGAAAATGTTTCCCATAAAAAGAAGAAATGGATGTTAGCCCACAACAGTACGCTAAATCACCTTTCATAAAAACCTAGGGCAGGGATGCTAAGAAGATTATATTTCAAAGCACAATGGATCTCAAACATCAAATAAAACTTTTGGCTTAATGAAACCAAAAGAAAAGATTTGATCAGCATTTTATATTTACCACAGAGCCTTCTCTCAAAGAAGTAGGCAGTCCTATGCTAAGTATTTGATAGCATACCCTTGGTGTCAACATTTCCTATTCTTCTATAACAATCACTGGATGTCCAGATTTCCCCTCACAGTAAGAATTCTATTTTCTTCTATAGGGTATGCTCACAAAGCAAAACAAATAGTATTTCATGGAAAAGGAGTTTTTAACTCATATTTTTCTTACTCTTTTTTTCTGGAAACAAACAGAATGCATCTGTCTTCAAAATTACTTTCACCATAGTTTACTACAATTTTCTAATCCCAATATTGGACTGCAGGAATATTTTTTGTGGGAGCCAGTGTTGAGGGTCTTCTGCTGCCAAACAGAGGCCTCACAAGCCATATGGAATTTGGATGATCCATGTCATGTCTTGTGAACTGCATGGCTTACACATTTGCTTTCCAAAAGAGTCAACCTGATGTGATCTAAAAGGTCCTGTATTATATAAAATATGATTTTCTTTGAAATTGGCTATCTTTATTCAGCTCAGCTAATGTGCTGCTCCTAATGGTCTCTGGATTAATATTAGTGAAACACAAAAGAGCAGTGGACCTCAACCATTATTTTTCACCTGTTTCAATCCAAATATTCTTCAGGACTACTTCAGGATTTTTTGTATAAAAAGCCCAACCATCTTAAATAGTTTAATATACCAGTGGATTAAAAGGCCCTATTCTTATAGCTTTATGACTCTAATTAGCTAGAATGCTTAAAATTGATGTAAGTTGTAAACCATGCTGTTTTGTTGCAGTAAATGGTATTCTGTATGTGCATTAAATCACTGTATCAGTGTGAAGTAAATGTATGGATACTTAGATCAATACAGCAGAGGCATGGGTGAGAAATTCTACACATCAAGAAAGAGCTGAAAGACCTGTGTCTGTGCCTGGATCTGGGATTGTGACTCAATGGTAGAACACTTGCTTAGCATGTTTTAGGCACAGGGTTTCATCTAAGCACTGCATATAAACAAAATAAACAAAATAAAGACCCATCAACATCCAAAAATATATATAAATAAATAAAGTGCTTAAGTACATTCTCAGAATTAGTCTATGTCATTTTAAGAAAATAAAAACAAAATAAAATGTTTCACCCCTTGCAGAAAAGCTATTACCTTCAATAAAGTGCAGGTTATAAATTTATTTCTTCTTTGTTATCCTGTGAGGAAATTACAACATGTTAAAAATTCAGTTGTATGTTATCACCCAAAAGAATGATTGAATATCAGAGTTTTTCTTCCTATGCAATAATCACCACCCTTACTGTTATTGTAGGTGAAATTAATAAACACACAAATCTTGGCTATTCTCACAAAGTTTATGTAAACATGTTACTCTAAATTAAATTTATATAATCAATTATGATTTGCTACCAATGCAGATATCTTGTTACCATTTGGAACACATGAAGAGGTGATGAATTGATTGCTATTTCAGTTTCAAGAGAACATTTCCTATAAGCGCATTTGTATTTTGTCAAGAAGATAAAACAAGAATAGTAAGGACTTATTGATTCCTGATCCATGCAAAAATAACTGAGAAAGAAGGGTGATATCACTTAGAACATGTACACAAGTGTCGCGACCCCTTGCCCGCAAGGAAGACGCAACTCAGGAATCTTCTTTCAGCAGTTTATTCAGGCCTTGATTTAAGTATCTTATAGTGACTCCCTTTCTTTCTTCTTCTTCACCCTCTCGAGGGCCCAAGCACAGCCTAATAAAGCCTCCCACGTACCAATCTTAAACCGCCGCGTGGGTCTATCTTATAGGGTGGCAAGAGATAGCGTGCCAACTCTCCACAAAGGAATTTGATTTATCACAGGCCACAGTGGAAGCCGGCGCCATCTTCTAATGGCGGCCACAATTTACAACAATGGCTTACTACACACAAGTCTATAAACCAGTTTTTAAAAATCATATTAAAAATACATACAAAGAACTACAGATCCAGTTAAGAAATAATCAGCTACTCCATGCAATAAAACTACAGGAGATATCACAATATCAATACTTGACAGAATAGAAGATGGCGGTGAAGGGAGTGCATTACCCCCGTGTACCGCATCTTTGTGCCTGGAGAATGACGAGTTAGAAAGGCTAAAAGCTATCTTGTTAGGAATTTCCAGCAAAATTGGGGTGCTCCAAAAGCTAGAGGAAGGATTTCCATCGCAGAAGACGGGGCTTGTGAGGACTGGTCTGGACTCACCCGTTGCTTTGGTCAGCCGGCAAAGGAGATGAAATGCTGCCATTTGCGTGGGATACCAACACGGCAGAGATCTGATGTCATCAGAAAGCGGCGGAGGAGAGAACTTCATCGATACCAGCAGCGACACAAACAGTTGGTCTCCTGGTAAAGAAAGTGAGTCACAAACACCCGAGTCTCTCTCACTTTGTCATCAAGCCAGAGGGGCAGAGCAGAGCTGCTGCCCGCTCCTGGAACAGGCCCAGCGGCCTGCCGGCATGACCCCAATTGGAGTAGGGACAGAGCAGAGCCTCCACCCGCGCCCGCAAAGTAGGCAGGCCTGCGACAGACCAGCGGATCAGGTCCAGAGGTCTGCCAGCATGGTACACACGTCACCCCAACTGGAGTAGAGGTAGAGCAGAGCCTTCGTGCCCAGATCTGTCCCAGCGGCCCGCTGGTGTGGTAGTCACATAACCCCAATTGGAGTAGGGTCAGAGCAGAGCCGCCACAAGCTCCCACAAGGTAGGCAGACCTGCGACAGATGGGCAGATCAGGCCCAGCGGCCTACCAGTGTGATACACACGTCACCCCAATTGGAGTAGGGGCAGAGCAGAGCCGCTGCCCGCTCTTGGAACAGGCCCAGTGACCTGCCGGCGTGGTATTCACGACATCCCAATTGGAGTAGGGGCAGAGCAGAGCCACCTCCCGGGCCCAAAAGTAGGCAGACCAGTGACCGACCAGAGGAACAGGCCCAGTGGCCTGCCGGCATGACAGACAGACACGTCACCCCACTTGGAGTAGGGGCAGAGCAGAGTCACCGCCCGTTCCCGCAAGGTAAGCAGACCAGCGACTGACCAGTGGAACAGGCCCAGCGGCCGGCCGGGGTGGTAGGCACGTCACCGCAATTGGAGTAGGAGCAGAGCAGAGCCTTTGCCCGCACCTTGAACAGGCCCAGGGGTCTGTGGGTGTGGTAGACAAATCACACCAATTGGAGGAGGGGCAGAGCAGAGCCGCCACCCGCGCCCGCAATGGAGGCAGACCTGCGATCGTCTGGCAAAACAGGACCAGTGGTCCGTGGGCGTGTTAGGAATGGCAGGGCAGAGCCGCCGCCCGCACCTGCAAGGTAGGCAGGTCTGCGACAGACTGGCAGATCAGGCCCAGCGGCCTGCCAGCGTGGTACACACGTCACCCCAACGGGAGTAGGGGTAGAGCAGAGCCTTCGCCCACGCCCGGATCAGGCCCAGCGGCCCGGTGGTGTGGTAGTCACGAAATCCCAATTGGAGTAGGGACAGAGCAGAGCCACCGCCCATTCCCGCAAGGTAGGCAGACCTGTGAGCGACCGGCAGAAAATGCCCAGCGGTCCTCGGGTGTGGTACGAGGGGCAGGGCAGAGCTGCCGCCTATGCCTGCATGGTAGGCAGACCTGCGACAGACCAGCAGATCAGGCCCAACGGCCTGCCGGAGTGGTACACACGTCACCCCAATTGGAGTAGGGGCAGAGCAGAGCCGCCGCCCGTTTCCGCCAGGTAGGCAGACCTGCGACCGACCGGTGGAACAGGCCCAGAGACCGGCCGGGGTGGTAGGCACATAATCCCAATTGAAGTAGGAGCAGAGCAGAGCCTTCGCCCGCGCCCGGAACAGGCCCAGCGGTCCTTGGGTGTGGTAGACAAGTCACACCAATTGGAGGAGGGGCAGAGCAGAGCAGCCGCCCGCATCTCCAAGGTAGGCAGACCTGCAACCAACCAGCGTATCAGGCCCGGTGGCCTGCCAGCGTGATACACACGTCACCCCAATTGTAGTAGGGGCAGAGCAGAGCTTTCGACCGCGCCCGAGACAGGCTCAGCAGCCCGGCGGAGCGGTAGTCACATCACCCCAATTGGAGTAGGGGCAGAGCAGAGCCACTGCCCGCGCCTGCAAGGTAGGCAGACCGCCGCCCAACCCTGCAAGGGAGACTTTTCAACTATACAAGAGCAATATAAATATATAGGGGGAAAAATTTTTTAAAAACTCAACAGTTTCACCAAGCAAAAAGAAAGGCAAGCAATATGAAAAGACAAGGAAAGAAAGGACCACAAGCAATGCAGGTCAACTCAACTTTAGAAGAGGTAACAGCTGCAGCAGATGGAATGTCAGATAAAGAATTCAGGATATACATGCTTCAGATGATCTGGAGTCTCAAGGAAGACATTAGACAGCAAAATCAGAAAATGAAAGATTACTTCGACAATGAATTACACAAACAAATCCAGGCAGCAAAAGATCAACTATACAGGGAGATAGAGGTTATAAAAAACAAACAAACAGAAATCGTAGAAATGCAGGAAGCAATAAACCAACTTAAAAACTCAATTGAGAATACTACCAGCAGAGTAGAATACTTAGAATATAGGACATCAGACAATGAAGACAAAGTATTTCACCTCGAAAAGAACAAAGACAGCTCAGCAAGACTGTTAAGAAACCATGAGCAGAACATCCAAGAAATATGGGATAACATTAAGAGACCAAACTTAAGAGTCATTGGGATACAGGAAGGTATAGAGCTCCAAACCAAAGGAATGAGCAATCTATTCAATGAAATAATACGAGAAAACTTCCCAGACTTAAAGAATGAGACAGAATCCCAAATCCTAGAAGCCTACAGGACGCTGAATGTGCATTTTGATCCTAAAGTAGTAGTTTACTTGAAATTTAAAAATTATGTGTCACTGAAAAGGTAGAAGATATATTAGACCTTATTGTTTAAAAGATAGAAATATGCCAATGGAATTCTTTCCAGGTATTTGGTCATTTTTGATGTACTGATCTGTGTATGATAAATAAAATTTAATTGTATTTGTAGATTTAAGGAAATATGCTTCAAAATAAATGTGCCTTGAGAAAGAATATTAATGTATTTAGCTTCTACATCTATGTCTAGAAAATTTAGATAATATCACAAATATTACATGATTTGTGAAGAAATGCTATTCACTATATCTTTATAGTATTTTGAGGAGATTCATGGATTTTGAATTTTTGCTTCAAATATATTTTGTCAAAAATAAACAGAATTGGTCATAAAGGTTTTTCTTTTTATTATATCATCAATTTATGGTGACATTATTATTCTCTTTCAAGCACAACTATATATAAAAAAATAGTGATTCTTTTTCTTGGTGCTATGTTATCTTCCAAAATTCTTATCCTTTGTGAAAAACAATGATAACTTTGTAGTGCAGAATTACATCCTTATAAAGTATTTTATTTCCTCCAATTTTAATCATGGATCTAAATTCATAATAAAATGTATTAAATATTTTTGACTATAAGCCTATAAACTCAGCTAACTATTTTACCTAGAGATCTGGATTTTCAAATATACAAGTCTATTTTACCCACAATGAATTAAAGTAACAGTCAAAGAGAAACATAAAATGAGATAAACACCACATCAACAGAGGAGGTGATCTTCAGTGACAAAAGACTTCAAAGAACTTTTGGAAAACAGAAAGTCTGGAAGCAGATGAAGGATGCATTTGAGTTCTAATTAGGTCTCCCCAGGAGGGAGATTAAGACCATGACTAGGCATCTTGGAAGTCCATAAGTGAGTGTGCTTCAGATCAGCACAATGGAAATAAAGAGAAGGAAGCATCACAGAATCTGGGTTTGCAGTCTTATCTCAAAGGAGGCTTCTGCTTACTCAAAGTGAAATTTTGGGGCTGTCTTGCACTCTCATTTTTATTTCTACATGAGACATGGACTGTGATTTACACGAGTCTCAAACAGTCTTTAGTGTAGAAAGCCTTGAATGGTCATCGCCAGAAAAACTCTCTTCTACTGATGAAAGTATTTTGAAAAGACCACTTTCAACAATTGTCTGGGAAATGAATCCTTCAGTCCTAATGGTGCCATAAAAAAAACAGTTCCCTTTAGTGACAGCACAAAAATTCACTTTTCAGTCTAAGTTCTGTACTTAGTTTATGGTACTAGTGAGACTGTATTCCTTATAAAAAGGGAAGACAGTGCAATTAATTACAGTTTTGACACCTGTGTAAACTGAATATCAAATTAATGGTCATCTTATGTCTTTTCTGTTCATTTTAAATCCCTTAAAAATACTTCTTTTGATCTTTATAACTTAGCTGAGTGAGTGAAACTCATACTCTTCCCCAAATCATTTGAGTCTCCTCACCATAATTTTCTCAAGAAACAACTACAACACTGTTTTTTTTTTTTTAACCATTCCTGTAGGGCAAGTGAGTACTAAAAAGTAGAAAATAGGATCATCTGTTTTCAGATTGAATCATCTGATTTTTGTCTTCATTGCAACATGGAATAAATATCCTTCTGGTAAGGAGAGTAAAGTGACCTAGCTAGGATAGTAATTTCTTCTGTTCCTTTGTGTTTTCTTAGTACATAGAATTTAAAGTTCTCAGGTGCAGTTTAAATTTTATTTGGAATCTTGTTCAACATCCTGTTGGAAAAGTGTCCTCTTAAATAATTAGAATTTCTAAAACTGCAGGATGCAGAGGAATGGTGTAAGAAAATATAATTGCCAATTTATCGAAGTGATCATGAGTGAAGACTCTTCAACTTTGACACACTGGTTCCTGGATCTATGTAGTCTATCTCTTGGTAGCACAACCTGATATAATGATGTGAAATTTAACAAGTGTTAGAAACACCATCACCTTTTCCAATATCCTACCATGCCAGTAGATTTTTGTTTCTTTTGTAGATGACAATACAGTGGATACCATGGTCATAGACCAATAGTAATATCTTTATTTTTGTTAAATGTGGTCTGATTCAATTTTAGCATAATCTATTGATACTTTATTAGTGATGCTTGCTTAGCATTTATTATCTGTAAAAGCAAAATGTAAAAAAAAAAATGTTTGGGTTTTTCTGGTTAAAATTATTTCTGAGGTCCACTTGTTAATTTATTATGAGAGAATGATGAAAAGAATTATGCTCTAACAATAACCTAGAGATATACCTTTCCTCCTAGCTGGTGGATATTTGGAAGAGGAATTTGATAGATAAAATGTGGTGATGGAAACCATTATGGTACTCAGTCCTCATTCATCCTGTGCAGCATCCGAGGCTGGATAAAAACAACTAGGCAAGTCCAGTTGTCAACTGGTTGTCTTGTACAATGTCCATGATGTATGTGCTTTGGTATGTGATAGCATGAAATCCCATGATATTTACAATGCATTGACTCTCTCAGAGATGCATCCTTATTACTGTACCCCCCAAATTTTATAGTCATCAAAAGTTCCTTCTAGACCCTTGACAAAGTCTTGATTTCTTCCTATTAGTTTATGTACCTTCTTTCCTGAGGTAACTTCTTTTTCTACATGAAAGTGTGGATGAAGTGTGCTGCCAAGTATTGTGCTCTTTAGAAAGAGGTTTTCTTTTCCACTTTTTTAAAGGCTAACCCTGAAAGATGCTGTGCAATGGTGTTATTTTATTTCAGTTTACTTCTAAATGAAGATAACTCATATTTATTTCTAGTAATATTTTGATAGAGGTTGGCGAATTTACTTTTCTATCTGATTTGCCAAAGGGACCTTTTCCCAAAGAAGGAAATGAAAAGGTGTTGTATCACACCTTTGCTCTGAAATTGATTGGGGTTTTCTGAGAAAGAGTGTAGGTTCAGTGACTAACTTCTTGGTTAGTTTTTCGCTTAGTGATTGGTCACACTCTACAAGTGTGACCTCAGGGGAAATGCCAAGGAAGATAGAGAGTAAAATAAGTAGAAGCTATCAATTGATTATGCTTTTGTAACTTAAGTAGGGTTTTCGAACTACTATATGACTTACATATCTCTCTGCCATCCATTTAAAGTGAAAATATAAAATTCATCTTTATTTTTTATGTATCATCAATAAATTTCTAAAAATAAACTTTACACCTATTTTTTCTAATCCTGTTAATGATTTCTCTATTTTCTTGATTATATGAATTTTTTTATAACTGATACTAACTTGATAATCTGTATCAATTCCTGGTTTACACACACTTATTGATATTTGTCTCTTTTTGGTTATAGTTGGCCTCCAGTAACAAAGGGAAAGATCCCTTTCTGTCTGCTCCTCCCAGCCCTGATCCAGCCTGTCAGCTTCCCAGACCCTTATGCAGTTGGTTGTAAATTCTGCCAGAATTTTTCACTATTTTTCAAGATTAAAAAAAATCAAAAACTTTAAAAAATACTTTAAAAAGAAAAATGTGCAGGGAGAAAGCAGCAATATATTTTTTCATAATTAGGCGTTTTAAATTTTTTAAATATTTGTCTGTATTTAATTTAGGTCAGCCACTGATACTTCATCAAAAAAAACAGTTTCTTTGCTGAGTTCAGGTGACCAAGGAATAGCCACACCCTCAGAAATAAACAGAACACACACACACAAAAAAAAAAATAAAACACAGAATCATCTTTAACCTAACATTTTATATGATGTTTCAGATCTCCATAACTTTGCACACAAGATTCTGTGTTCAGTTGAATTTTAACTTCTTTTTGTATTTGTATAGAGTGTGACTATTGAATTGAAACATTTTATTCTAGGCGTCTTTGTGGTTTCTTGTGAGGTTAAGTGGGTTAGAGGGAGAAGGGAAAGTGGGGGATTCTTTTGTATCATAACTTGAAATTTCCCACACAGTCTGCTCCCAGGTGCCAGACTTCAAGTTTTTCTTTCACTGGTATACTTTGATTATTCTTACTTCCCCTTTACCCATAGGTTAAAACTTATGGTAACAGCACTTTATCAAACTGCACTTATTAAGAACAATTTAAAAAATATAGTTATAGTTCACTTCACCAGTCTGCACTTATTGCTTATGGTTTCACTCATCTGCTATGTCTGTTTTTGGTGTCTAAAAAACCAACATTGTATTTTCAATATTTTACCCAGTTTCCTACATGTATATACTGGAAAGAAAATCTGGTCTGGAAATATTCCATTTTGATTGAATGCTATAATCAAGAAAATAAAATTTAAATATGCTAAATATATCTCCAGAATTTCTCAAGTAGCTATGCTTAAAACAAAGAGAATATCCTGAAAAGAAAAACCATGGTCAGCTTCAAGAAAGCATGAATAGACCCCAAGTACTTATCACTAATGATGGATTATAGATGATAAATACAGAATAACCTCAAGATTTAAAGGAAAACTAGTATTCAACCTGGTATTCTTAACTGAAGCAGACTGTCCATTAATAATAAATAATAATAGATTTTCATTAATGATAAAATTCTAAAAAGCTGTATTCTGTGCCTCATTTCAAAGAGAGTTACTCAATATAGAAGAAAAATCAAACAAAGGAAGCAGAGTTTGTGGATGAAACAGTGGCTCTAACTACAGAGCTGAAGAAAGTTATGCTGATTCTGCAGTAGACCTTGAAAATAGTTTTGTTAGCATACCTCAGTCTTACCTTTAAAATGATGCTTTAATAGAAATATTAGCTAGTGAGTAGTCAAGTGATTGAATGTAGCAAAAGTTAGAAGATTCTAGTGGTCTATTTTCTTCACCACACACACACAGAATATTGAATATTACAAAATATATAGAAAAACAAAGTGATGAAAAAGAAAGTTAAAACCCACTAAACACAGATAATGGAAAGTCAAGTTTTTCGTATGAAACACAGTAAAATGTGCACTTTTTGTAGCATTTGATGTGATAGAAGAAAGTAGTATTGATTGTTCTTGATGGTAAGAACATCCCTCCATGAGCAGCATTCATGTCCTGATATTGGATGTCAGAAAGGCTAATAAATTAGGGAAAGAAATCATTCTTACTTCTGGTGTGTGTTTTGCAATGAAAACTAGTTTAGAATCAAATTTGTGAAAATAATTACTGATTTTTAACCTTCATAAATTTTCTGTAGACAAAGATTGCAACACATAATTATTTTTAAAATAGAATAACTAACTGATGATGAATGAACACAAGGACTTGTAACTATTAAATAATAGACTGGGGTGCAGTGGTCTGTACAGATGCTCATACTCAGAAATAATAAAGTGCCCAATGCAGATTAAGCAGAAAATCACATAATAATGATTACATAAATGATAATCAATTAAACACCAAAGCCTTTTAATATTTGACTCATTGGCCTTAAGAGAAAGAAGTGGCCCCATAAGCCAAATTGGTTTTCTTCCCTCTCTCATTGCCATTCGAAAAAATAATGGGAACCCCTAATACTTTTTGAAGGGTCTTCCATGTATTTATTTCAAAATTATGGTAAATATCGGACAACTAATAGTAGGTATGGCTAAATTTAGTTTCCTTTTAGAAATTTACATAGTTGCAGATAGAGTGAAGGCTGCTGATTTGGGTGTAAATTTTGGAAACTACAGTTTTATATAGTCCTGGGGTTTGAACCCAGGGGTGCTTTATTACTCATATATATTCACAATTCTTCAATATTTTATTTTGAGACCTGGTCTCTGTTACCAAGCCTCGCCTTGAAGTTGTGATCATTCAGCCTCATACTCTATGATTTTTGAGATTACAGGTATGTACCACCACATCAACCTGGACACTTCCTTTTATTTTTTACACGAATCTAATAATCAAAAGTATTTTAAATATTTCTGCTAATTCTTTGATATAAAATATTCAATACTACCTTTCCAAATTGGTTTTCACCATCACATTCTTTTTTTTCAAAAGGCCAATATTCATGTTGTGTAGTTGTACATTTTTTTTACCCCAAAAGGTATACTCAATGGATTGTATTCTGAGTTAGCAAGTCAATTTTATATGTTTCAGAAAAACAAATTGCCATAAATTGTTCTGGTTATGCTCTTAATAGAAGTACCTTACTCTTAGTCATTATCAAAAAAAAAAAAAAGAAGGGAATTTAGTAAAGTCAAAAGGTAATATCCAACAGTTGGCTAGTAGTTTCAACCAGATGTTTATGATTTGATTGTTTCCTTTTTAAATTTCTTATTCTGATTGCTCTGATGGCTTTTCCTATGATATATAGTAGTCAGCTCAATTTAAAAGAACTAGTTTATGTGAAATCTGGATACTAAGGGAAATAAATATCTGGAAAAAATTAATAGTACTCAATATGTTTCTGATGATTATATACAGCTTCCTCCTACCATTCTGAGATTGCAATTCATAGAGCTTTAAATGACTTTCATTCCTCACTATATTTCACTAATTAGCACATGCAGAAATAATTTTTCAACAAATTTATATTAAAGAAGTAGCAATTTAAAGAAAAACAGATATAATTCACACCTGTGAAATTAAAACATGACATTTTGCCAAAGAATATTTGGCATATTCAAAGAATAAAATGAAGAATTGTTTCTTTCCTTTATGTGGAAGGACACAGTTTATTGTCATGTTGTTTCAAAAAAAAAAAAAAAACATTGACAATTTCCTTATGAAAAAACAGTTGTTATTTTTTAACATGGATTTTACTTGAATTTTTTTTTTATTTTTACCCATTTGAACACTGAGAAGCTATTTGTTGTGGTCAAACACAGTGAGATACTGTTGTAAGATGTATCTCTGAAACATCTGCAGTTCTTTTCATTTTATATAACAGCATCATGCACACCCAGCATGAGAAGAGGTTGCTCATTAATTTTGGTATCAATACTGGCTTAGGTACATTGAAAAGATGTTGAGAAAATTACATCTATAATGGTGGAATCTCCCATTTCTTTGTTTTCATTTTTCCTGTGGTGCTTCTGCTCTTGATATTAGTTATGTTAACTTTAATTTGAATTGTCCATACAGTTTCTTAAAACATAAGACACTTAGAATTGAGGAAATCACTTATAGCATATTTATTTCATAAACTGATGTAAGATTCAATGAAAGACTTCAGCATTATTAATGCACATTTTATCAAAATTCCATTAAGTCACAATTTGAGATACAGTATTAAAATCTTACATAGCTAAAGGTTTTTTAACAATGAATTATAGGCACCCAAAGCAAGTATGTAGTTCCAATTATTCATTTACTTTACTTCATTCATTCATAATATCAAAGCTGATAAATACCACACATCAGAGTGTCTGTTTTTGAAAAAAATTGCTTGGTAAATTACTAACAATGCAGCATGCAATTTTTATTTATTATTGGTTCATCATACCCATATCTTACCCACATAGTAAGATTGCAATAGTATTCAATAAGTTGTAGTTAAAAACATGAAATACCACATAACCTATTGTACAGATTATATAAATGCTCTTATTATTTCTTCAACCTTTTCACAAATATTTATCAGGAATTTACTATATGATAATTAGAATTAAGATCATCCTAATTATTTCAGATATTTGAAAAAAATGCAAGACCTCATTTAAAAAGGGCAATATAGATTTCAGAAGTAACTACTGTTTCTCTAGTGAATAATGTGTATAGAAATCTGTTAAGGTCTTGGGGTATGCAAATATATTTGAGATGCATCAGAGAGTGCATATGGAAAAACCATAGTATTTATCATGTTACATAAATGAAGTGAAATATCATATCAAAATGTTAAAAAAATTAACTTTTGGGAAAAAAGCAAAAGTGTGCACTAGTATTTGAAATAAGGTAATAATAATTTTTACCATAATTAGTTGTTTCTGGGTCTTATTTCACTCTTTACTTTAATTATCGATCCATTTTGTTAAGTACGCCTATAGGTGTTATTGGAAAATATTGGCATTTAGTGAATAATGCCACCAATTTTCTGTTCTGCAATATTAGAGAACTATTTCAGATTTATTGCAATTAATAGTTTTGCTTAAATGTAACAGTAGTTTTTCAATGTAGAAATTACTATGTTAACTCTGGGTGTTCTCAAAGACTATAACAACCATATTTGATGAAATTTGTGGCATAGTGTATAAGAAAAGATGCTTCTCTACCACAAAGCAGACATCATTGAAATAACCTTGTGTAGTATCAGCATATACAAGTTTGGATGAGGACTTTTGCATCTTTTCTCCTTTTACTTCCCACCTACAACATGGCTTATTTTTCATAAGCAAATTTCTATACTTGTTAAACCTCTCATATATCTCAGAATTTACTAGGAGGGATCCATGACAACCTAGAAACAAACATGTGAGAAAGTGTGTAGATTAATATATGAAGATGTTCAAGAAAATATTGGTCTGGTCAGGAAATGGTGCAGCAACTATATGGAAAGCTTAAAATTGAAATTGAAAGAAAGATAATACTCCAAAGATTTACTAAGAATCATGTAGTCTTTGGAAGCAGATTTTTTAATACGAAGCTCTTGAGACTGATGTCCACTGCATCTTTCTTATGAATATTTGCTCTGGTTTTGAGGGCCACCACATCTAGCCAGTACACATTTGGCTTGATATAGCATATTCAGAAAGCCCACCATTTTCTTTATAATCCTAGGCATGGTTTACTATACATCCACTGAGTTTTTGCACAGACTTTTCCCTTCTTTTAATATACCTAGCCCATTAGTCTTGTCATATTTAAATTTATTCATTCTTCAAGAAGTAGTTTAATTGAATTCCCTATTGTCTTTAAAATAAATTCTCCACCTAAAATAATTTCTATATTTTAAAGCATTTTATTGTAGTATCTAGAATCTTTATAAGTACAAAGAAATGACATTCTATGTCTCATCTTTACCATTGTCTTTCTCATATAACTTTCATTATGAATTGAGTATGTCCCTCAAGTACTCATGTGTTGGGAACTTGGTTTCAAAGGGGAGAGACTTGGAAAATAGTAGAATGTGTAAAAAGTGAGATCTAGTAGATTGTGGTTAGATCATTGGTGGAGATGCCCTTGAAAGAGTTAATGAAATTTTCATGGGACACAAGATAGTTCCTATTAAAGCAGATTGTTACAAAAAGAGCAAGTCTTCTTACTGGATTTCTCTGACTTCCTGTGTCCTTATGTTCTCTCTACCTCTCAAATAAGCCCTAACCATAATTCCATCTCATGTGTAATGCTGGTGAAGGGGCTGTAACAGGAGCTGCGAAGATTCTGGTACAGAGCACTTAAATCTTCAGAAGTATGTACTCAAAAAGTATTTATTTATTTATCTATTTATTTGTTGTAGTTGGACAGAATACCTTTATTTTATTTATTTATTTATTTTTATGTGGTGCTGAGGATTGAACCCAGATTCTTGCATGTGCTAGGTAAGCACTCTACCACTGAGCTGAAACACCAGCCCCTCAGAAAATATTTTTATGCATTTATATCTCTTTTTATACATTGGCCTGGTTCTGGTATTTTTCTATAGCATTATAAAATAGACTCTAACAACAACAAAAAAAATGACTTTGAGTCTAAGGCTTCTTACTATAAGAGTGAGTAGAACATCTAAGATTACATTTTATAAGCCCTGCTATAGTTTAGATGATAATGGCTTAGCATTTGTGATTCTTATTATTTTTTATATTTCAAAGGTGATATCTTGTATTTCTTATATTCCTCACGGTGCTTAGGTTAATGTATTGCCATTTACTTTGGGACTCAACAGTGTGGAATTGATTCTGTTTTGCTAAACAAAAGCAAGAGTGGCTCCTTAAAATATAGTAAAGACTCTATGAAAATGTTTTGAGTTTTAATGGGAAGAATTGCTATTGATCATAGAGGGAATTTGAATACATGGCTCCATCTTGATGATACTCATTAATCAGAAATGGTCTGAAATGACTAGATTAAAATCATTAGAATACCATGAATAAAGAGGCAGATTAAAAAAATAGGTTTGTCTAGTACCATTTTGAGTCTCCTATTACAGTACAAATTATAGTATTTTTTTACCAGTGAAACGACTCAAACTCATGTAGCTGCATTTTAAGCCTCTTGTATTCACCCAAGTCATATAGGTAAAAAATGCACTATAAGTTGGGCAGGATGGTCCATGCTTGTAATCCAA
Organism: Callospermophilus lateralis; assembly: GCF_048772815.1. Taxonomy (NCBI): domain Eukaryota; kingdom Metazoa; phylum Chordata; class Mammalia; order Rodentia; family Sciuridae; genus Callospermophilus; species Callospermophilus lateralis. Next base: position 552,428 of record NW_027517355.1, read on the forward strand.
GAAAATTGGGAAACTGAGTACTTTCAGAAGTTTAAATTCAGCCTCAGCAACTTAGTGTGGTTTCAAGCAACTTAGCAAGACAGTCTCAAAATTTGAAAAAGTGGGGAGAGGGCTTAGGAATGTGGCTCAGTGTTTAAAAATCCTTAAATATAAACTGAAATACAAAAAAGAAATACAGTTTAAAATGCTACAATTTAGTGTTAAAACTAATAAAAAAAGATTTCATATAATTCTTTTCTCCATTATTCAAAAATGAAAATAGTAATTTTTTATTTAGAAAACAAAAATTATATGCTTTCAAAGATGAGGTTTCTGTATTAGGCATGTATGATATTTATGACTGATATTTCTACCAAATAACTTGATAATGCTTAAAAAATTTAAGCAAAAGTTAAAGACACCTACTTATTTTCTATATTTAAATAGGTAATGTCTTTTACTGATCCTCATATACATCAAGGTGTAATGTAGAGATAATGACTTTACTATACTCTCATATTTGTCAAAGTGTTTATTATAAATGATTCATTTTTATATAAGTTATACATTTTGGACAAAATCTGTTCAATGTTCACTACTGGTATGAGTTTTCAGATGTTCAATGAATTTAAAATTTGAATAAGTTTTCAAAATAATATTTAACTTTTTAGGGTTTCTGGGCACAATGAATCCTCCAAAAATAAGTAGTGTTAAAGAAACATGTGGTTATGAAATGTTTTTTTCCATTTGTATTCTCTCTAACTAGTATGTATCCACAGGTGCTGAGTATTGGTGAATAAATTTTGGAAGCATTGTCAATTGTCAATTTTCACATTTCACAACTTTGTCTCTTCTATGGTTGTTGTGGTGAGGATTAAATGTTGACTCTTTCTTAGAGAAATGGTATGATGGTCTCATTTTTAAAGCTTCTCTCCAGTGAGTTTTCTCTGATGTCTAATAATATATGATATATAATTTAAAACATTTCTCTATTATCTACGTTTATGTCTTCTTTCCAGAGTTTAGTGGTGAAAATGAATTGATTTCTTATTAAAAATTTGCTAATTTGTTTTCATTTGTAGGGGTTCTTTTCTGTATAATTTCTGTTGTTAATGAAGTTTAGTTTTTCTTTAAAAGTATTATCACTTTATTTACATTTCACATTCACCAGGGTGTCTTCTGCTGTGGTGAATAAATTTTTATTTTTTATTAAAAGTTTTGCCACTCATTCACATTCGTAGGGCTATTCTCCAGTGTGAATTCTGTTCTGGCAAATAAGGGTTGATATTTGAGTAAAAACTTTGTTACATACTTTGCATTTGTTAGGTTTCACTCCAGTGTGAGTTCAGCTGTGGAAAATAAGGTGTGATTTTTGACTGTAAGCTTTTCCACATTCATCACATTTGTAGGGCTTCTCTCCAGTGTGAGTTCTGCTGTGCCTAAAAAGGTCTGATTTTTTACTAAAAGCTTTGCCACATTCTTTACATTTGTAGGGCTTCTCTCCAGTGTGTGTTCTCCTGTGGCAAATAAGGTGTGATTTTTGACTGAAAGCTTTGCCACATTCTTTACATTTGTAAGGCTTCTCTCCAGTGTGAGTTCTCCTGTGCCTAAAAAGGTCTCCTTTTTGACTAAAAGCTTTGCCACATTCTTTACATTTGTAGGGCTTCTCTCCAGTGTGAGTCCTGCTGTGGCCAATAAGGTGTGATTTTTCACTATAAGATTTTCCACATTCTTTACATTTGTCAGGCTTCTCTCCAGTGTGAGTTCTGCTGAGGCCGATAAGGTGTGATTTTCAACTGAAAGCTTTGCCACATTCTTTACATTTGTAGGGCTTCTCTCCAGTGTGAGTCTGCTATGGCCAATAAGGTTTGTTTTTTGACTGAAAGCTTTGCCACAATCTTCACATTTGTAGGGCTTCTCTCCAGTATGTGATCTGCTGTGGTGAATAAGGTGTGATTTTTACTGTAAGCTGTGCCACATTCTTTACATTTGTAGGGCTTCTCTCTATTGTGAGTTCTTCTGTGGCAAGTAAGGCCTACTTTTTGACTGAAAGCTTTTCCACACTCTTTACCTTTGTAGGGCATCTCTCTAATGCGGGTTTTTCTGTGGTAAATAAGACCTATATTTTACTAAAAGTTTTGCCACATTGTTTATATTTGTAGGGCTTCTCTCCAGTATAAATTCTCTGGTAGTGAACAAGGTCTGAATTTTTATATGATTTCTGGTATTCACTCTCACTAGTAGTTTTCCATATTTTCTCTTGTTGTAAACAGTCAAGATTACAACTTCTATATTTTCCACTTATCACACTGTGAAACATATGTTTTATGCCCTTTTCTGTTGAATATTCTTGAATATCTTGAGGAGTCATGGCTGAAATAAACAAAAAATAAAAATAACAATACCTATTAGAGTAGGATGAATATACTTTGCATACATAACTAGAAATTAAGGTAAAATAAGTACATCAGGAGTGTAACAGATTAGTACATTCAAAGTCATCATAAACTCAAAAATATATCAGTTCATTAAAAATGTACAGACACAATTAATTTGAGAATATTACCAAAATTCTTTTAGAGACCATAGTATCCAAGAGGAGTACATTATTAAGAAGAGTATTATAATAAAGACAAGGAAAGTATGTTACTCTTATCATCCACAGCTTTTTGTTCTTCATAATATAGCATTACATATTTAGGAAATATCTACCAGCTACCTTTACTCTCAGTAGAATAAGAGAAATGTAAAACATATACAAACATTTGTGGCTTTTTCAAAGAGTGTCCAAAAACTGGGTTTTTTTCTACCATGACATAGAGATGTGAAAATAACTGGCAGATTTTGTGTGATAATGCCACAAATAGTCAACAAGGGTTAAGAGGCTATGGACTCTTAACAAGAAACATGAACAAAAAATTTACTAAGAAATATACACATATATGTCTCTAAAATTTTCCATAAAAACATTTTAAAAGACTATAAAAACCTTGCATAGCCTATGCCATAATACTTGGCTGAAGTCAAGAGTTGACAATCAAGTATAATAAATTGATTTTCATATTTTTAAATTAATTTGATATGATGATTTCTTTCACTGACAAATACTACTTTATTTACTAAATGTATCATGGTATTTCATACTATAAATAAAAGGTAAAATGACTAAACAGAACTGGTTAACAAAATCATTATTTAATATAAATATCAGTTTTGTTCTTACAAGGTATTGTATTGCTTGTACTAGTAGTATTAATGAAGAACATAATACACTCAACATTTGGTAAAAAAACAAAAACAAAAAGAAAAACAAAAACAAAAACAAAAAAAAACTCTTGACCCTCTTATGCTCAATAAAATTAAAATACGGAGACTTTGACTATAATATCAACCATATAAAAAACACAGTACCTGGTGAGCACAATTTTTCTCACTTAAATTTTGACTTCCACATGCGAATCAAATGTTCTTGCAACTTAATCCCTGCCTGTCACATTTCACTTAATGCAAAGTCCTGCATGTATTTCTAAAAAACTTTATGAGAAAAAATATTTTCATAACTAAATAATAATAGTATATAAGTGCAATATTTTTACTCATTTGATCATTGATGGGCACAAACATTGAGCCCCTAGCTTTAATACTTAGAACAATGTTTGCACTAATCACAAAAGCAGAGGTATCACTTCAATTTGCTAATTTAATTGTTCATAGATACATATTTAGTACTGGCATTTCTGAATCTTTAGGTCATCCAACTGTTAATTTCTCATGTGTGTTGCTTGAGATTAACCCCCAAAATTCTATATCCCTGAACTACAACACAATTTTTTAAAATTTGTTTGAGTCATGCTGTTTCTTAATTTCTGCGACTTCCCTCAAAAATGAAGTAATTTTGGATGGCCTCTCAATTCTCACATATTACAAGGATACAGCACTGTTCTTGTGTATTTTTATTTATTTAACTATTTTTATACTTTTTTCCCCAAAATGGACTATATAATCTACTGCTGACTCCTTTAATGACAAATAAAAAAATAGTACAGCAATATAAAGAAAGAAAAGCATGGCTTAATCCAATTAACAAAAGAAGAAGAAGAAAACTTTAAGAACTGAATATTAGGATATTGACAGTTATTAATTACTCAATAAACTCTAAATAACTATTTAAAGAAAGTTCAGAGAGTAAAATTGAGACAAAAAATATTAATATAATTAGGCACAAATTGTGTATGTGAATAATTCCTTAAGAATAAATGAGAGGGGGATTCCTAGTGTGCAAAGCTGAAATTCTACCAATATGGGAGAGGCTTATCAAACAGGACCAAGGTTAAGACAAGTTTAAGCAACTTGTGAAATACTGTAAAAATTAAAAACCTGTAGGATATATAAAGGGAAGATATCTATATCTATATCTATATCTATATCTATCTATCTATGTAAAGAGAAGTGTGAAAAGAATCCAAGCATGATCCAGAAATTAAATCATTAATAAAAATAAAAAAATAAGAAATATAGAAAACAACTTACAAATTAAAAGTATAATGAGGTATTCACTTCAAAATATTTATGATTATTAATGCATTATTGCAAGCCACAAAACAAAAGAAAAAATTGACTAATAGAATTGAATCTAAAAAAAAAAAATCTGCCAAGTCAATTCCAACAGAGAGCATGGAGAGAAACCAAGCATGATCTGCTCCTTGAAACCCTATTTGTTTAAAGATGGGTAATGACCCTGCCTTTGCATCTCATCATTTTGCACAATTTTTAATCAATGAGATATAGTTTTAAATAATAAAATTTCTCATAATCTTCTTGGACAAGCTTTTTTGAGTGAGCAAATTGTATCCTAATACTTGCCTTTTAAAACAGAGACAAACAAACAAAGATATAGCCTCTCTCATTTTAATATGCATTAAATATTGTTTTATTTACTGTTACTATGCTCAATATACAACATAAAGTTTATACTCAAAGTTGGTCAACTGCATTGAATAGACATTCTATTCTGAAAAAGTCATTACCAAAATAAAGTATGCAATATATAAGATTCCACCTGACCAGCATGACAAGATCCTATGCCTTTGATCACCTGGGGAAAAGCATAGACTGCTACACTTATGTCAACATGTCCTGTTTGGACTCTAGCTTGATGTATAAAATATAGCAATTATAAATGTAAATCAAGGACTTCTAAGCTGATTCATAAGTTTCATTTAACCCTGGAAGAGAAGAGTACCTTCAAAGAGGAGAATAATCATTCTCCTCAAATGAGGAAAAACATTATAAGAGGAACCCATGATACTATAATTAACTCCAGGTACTTGGGGAGATATAAAACCATTACCAGCCTCAGCTCAAAAGATGTTGGCTCAAATAGGTTAGAATGTACTTTGGATAAATTAGTTACTGCTTTGGTTGCTAAACTCACACAAAACTCTGTAAATGTTTTGGTCTTAATAATAATGTTGCTCTGTTTTTTTACACCAGCTATGGGAAATTCAGTACTGACAGATCCTGGACTTCTATAACCCAGTACAATATCTTGTCTCACTTGAATGGAATTGTTATATACCTGAAAAAATGTCTCATGATATTTTTTGTTGTCTTAGCAGAATAACTGTTTCCTTATCATAGTATTTAATAGGTCACCATCCTGTGAAATTTATTTATAGAAGAGCTATTCTTCTTGATAAAAACTGTGATAATTCAGTGAAACTTCTCTCTAAGGCAAAATTTGATGTTTTGCATTCTCTTTATAGGGTTTATCTGGACTAGCTCTATGGGCTTAGAAAACTATTATGAAACTCACTTATGCTATCATAAAAAGTATTAGCCATGCCTCCATGGCCGTTAATATGCTTAATAAAGAACAAAAACAACCTTGTCAAGCCATACTTGACATTCATGCTGCAATTGATTGTCTGGTATTGTTACACCATAATGGATATTCAAAGCTAATAACATGTGTTCCTTCAATTTAAGTGATAATAGTAATTTTATTTGAAAAGGGTTCAATTACCTTAAAGATATCATTAATAAGGTCCAACAAGATGATTGATGTTTAGACTTCATGGATTGGATAATTTCATGTTTATTCAATTTCATCTGTGTCAAAAAATATTCATAGGTGGATATTTACTGATGTTGGCACTTGCTATTGTCTATAGCTGCCTTATTTTTTGCACCTACCAGCATTAAGAAGATAAGTAATATTATTTATTCAAAAGGCCTTTAAAAAGGAGGGAAGACTGTAGGTATTCTGACCTTGGAAATAGACAGGAAAGTGCGGGGGTGATGATAACTGGCACCGTGATATCCACAATTAGTTGATAGTTTCTCCCTGAAGCTATTGAGACAACTCTACAGGTGCACTATCTAGTTTCTCTGGTAATGTCGTTAGGGAGAAGGGGCTCTATGTTTGTAGTAACTGTACCTTATCATGGTTAGCTAGCACTTGGGGTTAAAATAACACTAGGTTAGAATGTAGTCATGGTAACAGAAGCTATGTAATTCTGGAGTATACTATGTGCAGCCATGAAGAGGAGTGGCCAGTATTTTTTTCCTTATTTCTTTTCACTGTGAGTGTGTCTCTCTCTTCTGTTAGCTTCTTTACAGGTTTCCTCACAAGATTTGTAACTGATTATGCTGGCCCTCACAACAAAAGGTAAATTTTGATGGTTAATCTGAATGAACTGGGACATCAGTAAAGAAGAAAACCGAAGAGTGCAAAGAATTTGAAAATGTAATAAATGTAGGGCAGTATGTGTTCAATGATTAAAATCAAAAGAAATAAAGCTAAGCTTCTGAAAATTGTTTTCTGCTGAATAACTAGTCTTTCAACATTTTTTAGTTTGGTTTTCTCCATTTGAACTTCTCAACTCTGTCCCCTGCTATGTGTAGGCTACAATAGTTTACATCACTAAATCATGCTAGGTACTATTTATCTAAAGTGAAGGATGTATAACACACAGAGAAAGAGAAAGATTAAAGTGCAAAATAATATATATTAAAGAGTAAAATATCTATACTAAAAATGCCCTTTTTCTTTGAAACACAAAACTGAAACTCATTCTTATTGAGAAGTTCCCAGAAGATACAAGATAAGTAAATTAAATAATAATTATTAATTAAAAATTTTAAAAGAAAATTAAACTTACCAAGGAAGGCAAAGTTTCTATAGTTCTTTAACATCACATCTTTTTATAAGTTTTTCTGAGCAGGCTGAAGGCATTCCCACTCCTCTTCAGTAAAATCAATGGCTGTATCCCTGAATGTTAACTGTACCTGAAATACGAATATGTAAATAAATAACACATTGACCACATGAACTTTTGCACAGTCTGTAAGGTATTCGAAGTTGAAATGAGAGTTAGTAGACTATCATGTAGGTGGTTTTGGAACACAATGATACTATTATCTACTTCTGCAGATATAGTGATTTAAGTTCAAAAAAAGATATAAAATCCGCATTTATGAAACACAATATGAAACTCAGACATTACTACAAAAATACATATTTTGTAATTTTTAAATATTATGATCTAAAATGCACATATTTTTCAGATGAGAAAATTATGGTAATTAAAAAAGGGAATCCTCAAATTTTAATTGTACAACCACTAATCAGAGATTTACTAAAGTGTAGAATCTTATTTGTAATTTCTCTGATGGAGTTGGCTCTTCTGAATATGTAGTGAGATCTCTAACAATGGTATAAGAGAAATTTTGAAATTTAACAAGGTAGACAGACCACTTAATGAAAATATTTAACAGTGAATTTAAGTTCAAACATTTTATGGTACTTATGTATGTTATTAATATAAAAAATAGCAAAAGCAATCCTGTTTGAATTTTCCTTTTTTATAATTTTAAAAATTTATAACATACAAAATAATGTATACATATGCATTAAAACTTTGTTTGATGTATATATTGTATGATGTTTATAATAGAACATACATATAGCTTTTGAAACAAATATAATTTGTTTTTTATTTTATTGGTTCTTTCTAATTCTACCTGATTGTAAAATCAATTTTTATGACATTATGCAAGCATAGGATATATCTTATTCTAAATAAAATCCTGTTCTTGTTGGTGGCTATCATGGTAGGATATATATATATATATATATATATATATATATATATATATATATATATATATCTTTAATATTTTCATCCCCTTCCCTTTTATTTGTTTATTCATTGTTTACCATTGTGAAATCTACTGATTTCTTTTCTTACCCTTTTCCGCTTTATGAGCATTAGATTTCACATATCAGCAAAAACTTTCAACCTTTGGTTTTAAAGAAATGGTTTGTTTTACTTAGCAATAAAATCTCCAGATTCATCCATTTACTGAAAAATGTCATAAAGTCATTCTTCTTCATGGCTGATTCATAGTTTATTGTGTACATAGGATAAAGCAACAATTTTTTATCCTGTCATCACTGAATGGACCCATTTATCATGGAATGGTTGGCTTTATAGCTTAGCTATTGTGAATTGTGCTGCTATAAATATTAATGTGACAGTTTCAATGCAGTATGCTGATTTTATGTTCTTTGGGTATATACTGTACAGTCAAAAAATGGCCAAAATTGTGGTTCCATTTATTTAACAATATCCATACAGGTTATTATGTTTCACTTAGACCTCCATACAGCTAAAAAAATGAAATTCATCTAAACCTGAGTTTGAAATAAAACATTCAAAAAAAATATTAAGCCGTAAAATGACTAGAATTTATTCTCAAATCGTCCGTCCCAATAAAAAGTAAATTTTATAAACTAAAAGTAAGAAAATCTTAAAAAAACGAGCAAAATTAGAAGCTATTAAAGATGAACATACCAGAGAGAGAGTTAGCAATATCCATGTTGGTGCTTTTAAAAAGCAAATGAGACAGGTCTAGTGATAGATAATTTTAGTTCCAGTGACTGAGGAGGATAAAAAAAGATCATAAGTTCTAAGACAATACTATATTATATATATATATTATATATATATATATATATATATATATATATATATATATATATATATATATATATAGTATTGAGCAACTTAGTGAGCAACTTAGTGAGCACTTAGCAACTCAGCAAGACTCTGTCTCTAAATAAAATATAAAAAAGGACTGAGGATGTGGCTTCATGGTTAAGCACTTCTGAGTTCAATCTTCAGTATAAATAAATAAAAAGCAGATACAATTTAAAAAGCACTAGCAAATTTGAAAATTCAACAAATAAAAGTTATATCAATTATACAGTTTATAATTGCAAAAATATGCCTATATACTAATTTCTCACTTGATGGAAATGCACTCTGGAAAATTTCTCCTAAGAATCTTCTGCAATTTTCCAATTCTCTGAGTGTCATGACAAGAATCTAGATGGTGTAGACTAGTACATGGCTAAGATATTTGCTATATCCACTGTTGTAGATAAAGTCTCCTCCTGACCAAACTACCATGATGCCACATGATTGATGTTATGAAATTAAATCAATCAGAGTAAACCTCATAATAAAATAAATGGTGGAACTACAGAAAACCAGAACAACAAAACTCTTTATAAGTCTCTTGTTATTTAGGCAGTGATACATAATGAAGATTACAGTGCAGGGAAGAGAAAAAAATGATATTCATTTCAAAGAATGATGCTCGGATATTGGGAAAAACAGTGTGATAATAAAAAGCTATTTTATGCCTTCACTCATTAAATATTACAACATATTTTGACTTTAAATTCTGAATATAAGTTATTAATAAATAGTACTGAAATATATAAGAAGTACAAAGCTCAGAAGTTTTTATACAAAAGATAGGGTGCATATGGTGGTGCACACCTGAAATATCTTCTATTCTGGAATCTAAGAAATGAAGTTGAAAATTTAAGGCCAACTGAAGAAATTGAGCAAACCTCATCTGAAAATAAAATTTAAAACAGAATTGAGAATATGCTCAGAAATACGACACTTTGGTTGATCCCTAATATCACAAAAGAAAAACAATAGTTTTTGTTTTCAAAATTATACAATATAATATGTGTAAATTTATGAATTACAAAATATTAATAAAAAATCTATTCATCAAATTATTACATTAAAGTACAAAATTGACAAGGTAAAAAAAATCTAATTTGCTCATATAATCAAGAAACAAAATATAAAACAGATTGCAAAAGAAAAGCAGAATAAATTCTTGAAGAGACACTTTTAAAAGGATATATCTAATTGTTCAATAACCATAAAAACTCAAAATCTTTAGAAATTTGGTAACATTGAATAAAATCACATCATATAGATGAATTAAATAGTATTGATGAATATGTGGAATGAATGCATTCACAAAAGTGGGAAATAATAATTTAAGCTTTTATTATCCATTTGTACAAACTGTTTTGTAATCAAATGTATATGATGTACCCACACAAGAAACAGAGACTAAAATTACAACTACTGTACATATGAGAATACAGCCATATTCCTCCAGTGTTGAAACCAACGGACATGGTTACAGAGAAAGAAATAATTATTAAATTTTATAAATAGTAAATTCAAAGAACTAGAATTATTGTTGATGTATTATATTCAGTTTGACAAAACTACAAAATACCATGTATGTTTTATGCCAATGTCACATGAATATTGCATTTCATATGCAAGTATATTTAGAAAATGAATATGCAATATTTGAGAAAATAAAAATATAGATAAGCATATAAAAGACTCAAATATTTAACATATTTACAAAGGATAAATCTATTGTAGAAATGACCATTTTCCCAAGTTAACCTATAATAATATCTGGTCAAAATTTTACCATGCTTTAGTTTTTGTTAAAGAAGAAATCAAAGCAAAAACTTCTAAGATTTTCCTAAAAATTTAAATGTATACAAAATTAGCCAAGAAATCTCTCATATATAAGAGCAAATGTACTAGTGATTATTACCTGACACTAATACATGTTATAATATTGCAACAGTGTAGTAATTTTAAGATAAAAAAATCACAATACGAAAAACTACATAGGGAAATTCATATGTAGGCAAATATTTTTTTATTGTTAATTATAATAAGTATATAAATCAAAACATATCAATAAAATGTTTAATATGAGTGAAAAAATGGTATTCATTTCAACCTCAATCCAACCTCAATGTAGATGTTAGAACCATAGGCACAAATCACAAGTAGGGACTTGTGTGCAGAATGTGTGTGACACTGGAATTATACACAAGCATCCACCAAACAGTAGATATAAAGAGATAATTTTAAAAATAAAATAAAAATAAAAGCAAAATATAAGCCTCCCTCTGTTTATGAATACGCCAAATAAATATTTACTCCTGTTTTGAGGCCTTCTTAAAACTGTAAAGGAATTAGGGGCACACACATTGGAAAACTGAAAAAAAAAAATATATCGACCAAGAGATAAGTAGAATGCACTTGAAGATTTTCCTGATTTGAGCAATATGCAAAATTACTGGAACAAAATGCCCAAATCCAGTGTTAATATAAATAAAGGAAGATTGATTTGGTTTTGAAATATATTATTTAACTCTAAATTGCCTGTAGTTTAAATGGTAATTTATCTGTACACAGAGAGGAAGAAATAAGATATACATGAGTATCAACTCCAGAGGGGAAAATAAGTGGTTTTCTATGGTCATGCAAGATCCATGGGCTTTATTCCATTAGACTAGAATGAAAAATGTGTTAAATCTTAAGGAAACCCCTTAATCCCTTAGAGGGATTTGCCAGCATTCTCTAAAAATGCAAAGAGCTGTTGTTGACAGTTCAACTTTTATCTAGACAGTACCAAAAAATTAACAGGGAAATACAGACCACCACTGAAAACCGAAGTGTCAGTTTAGCACTTCCTCAGCTCTCTCACCTAGCTCACTTTACTAATAACACCAGAACTAACCAATTATTTCTGTAAGTAATTTTTCCCGATATTAACTTTTTCCATTCAATAGACTATATCTGAAACCTCAGAGCATTGAAAGCTCTGGTAACTGTGCAGGTGCAAATCTCCCTAGATCAAAAAGGAGTGGTTTCACATTGGTGTGCAAACATTCTAATGGGCTAAAATCTCAAATATTATGGAAAAAATATGGTTACAATCACAGATACCTCTTTATTTCTAATATAGGTGTATATCTTTTTTTTTCCAGTGAGCATAAGGCACCCTGGAATCTAAAAAGCTTACATCAGAATTTTAGTGCACAGGCCAACTATAAGATCTTCTGCATTAGCACATCTGTTAGAATGGCAACTCTCAAAAAGTTGAATAATACATAGTACTCCAAGTGTATTGATCTGGTAGAAAGAAACACTGTGCTAGACAATAAAAAGAGTGGACATTAAAAAAAAAGGAAGTTGAGAGTTCTCTCAGTTACTTCCTTGAGAAACTATGCTATCTACATTTATACTGCTTTTGAATAAAATAAGCCCCTAATACTGGTCTGGACTTATGAGAGGCATTAGATTTGACAGGTGTGGGATCCTCATATTACATACGTTCTGAAACACAGTTCCAGGAAAATACCAGAGTAGGGATTGAGAATGCTCTCATATACATTTCACAAAAGAAAATCTGAGCATAAAGACACTCTGACAGGTTGACTGCCCTTGGAGACATAAAGAAAGAATAGAAACACATGATTTTTCCAAGATCAAAGGATTCTTCTTTACTTTTCAATCATGTAAAATGCTCATAAACAACAACAACAAAATTTTTGCTTTTGATTTTTGTCTATGGTACTGGGGATTTGAAACAGGAGCATGTTAATTCTGGGCAACATACCCAGCCATGTTTCAAAATTTTGAGACAAGTTTTTCTAATTGTCTAATTGGTTTACCTAAGTTCCTGATGCTTACCATGAAATTGCAATCTTTCTTACTTCGCCACTTGACTCTCTGGAATTAATATGCATGTATCATTGCACCCAGAGGGGAAAAAAAAAGATTATTTTAAAAGTCTCATCCAGTTTTTGGTATAACAATTGAAAATACCATGTTCATTTGAAATATAATATGGGTAAAGTAACTGATAATACTGCAAAAATGTAACTGATAATACTGGGAAAGGGGGAAGTTGTCATTGAACAGTAAGCTAAAATTTTATATATAAATACAGTGAAGAGTCCTTGCTTCCCAAATGCTGAAGTATAACACCAGAGAACTGTGCCAAGGCAGGTTCAGAGCGAAAAGTAGAAGCTTTATTAAAGGACAGTAGAAAAGACTTCTCCCAAGAAGAAAAAGGGGGGCCAAAGAGGTAGAATCCATGAAAGGTATTTTTTTTAAAACTAAGGTCTTTTTAGCTTTTTTATAGCTAAGGTCTTCCTTCAGCTATCCCTCATTCCTATCACATTCCTGTCCTTTGTTCTGTTATCTTGCAGTGTTGGAATGTAGGTGGGAAGACCCAAAGTGTGGAGGACAGGTGGGCTGAAGGAGTAATCTGGTCAGGAAGGGCTTTTGGATTAGCATCCTCATGTTTGCTGTGAGCTGCTTCATTAAAATTTCCTTGCGATGGGCTCAGGGCCTTGGGGACATTTTTAATTCCCCTTATTCTTGACTCCATCCTCAATATGGTGTTCATTCTTGATCTTACTGGCTATTAGACCCAATTTACCTACATACACTAACTACCTATCTGTAAATCTGGCTCCACTTCCAAGGATATGGCTAAGTAGTAAAGTATCCCTGAGTTCACCTAACTTTTACAAAATAATAATAATGAAGAAAGTAAAAATAAGAGAATGTCAAAATGAAAATTAGCTAGCCCAAAAGGAAATTAGGTACCATAATGACAAAATGACAGCCCCTCTCCTGCAGGAAAATTGCCCTTGGAGATTTGATTTTGATACTTATTTCACCTGTCAATCTCCAGCATCTGGTAAGACACTGGGCTGCAGGAACACACCTGCCACATAGTATTTTATGCAGATTCTGAGGATGCCCTCTGAGCTTAAGGAAGGCAGCAAAGAGTCTCTGCCAGTGACATGTTCCCAACCTGGTTGGCCAGTAGGACTTAGGACATAGTGGCCCAGTGGAGGACTTAAGCCTGCAGACTCCAGAGACTGCCCAGGGTCCCAATCTGCTAGCTCCTGTTTTCAACACAGCCAGTCTTGTGGTTCCAATAGTCTTCCTCCCCCAGCCTCCCTTGCTAGGCCAATGCACACTCACCATTTCCTGGTTCTCAGAAGTAGGGCTACTTGGGATCCTCAGTTCCTGAATAGCAGAACAACCTGTGACTCTGAAGTATGAGACTACAGATGGCAAAAATGGAGGACTCAGGAGATAAGAAGTGAAAGCCCACCCTCCTACTCCTTGATGACACACAGGATTGGACAGTTCCCACAAAATTCTCTTGATTGGAAGGGACTTCAGATCATGAACATTGGATCTGAGAGAAGTGAGCCCTTTTTTGAGTGACAGGGAATATTATCCAATCCAGGCAAGAATGAGGGCTAGAATCTCAGGTCATTGAGTGCTGTTTTTTTTTTAAATCTGAGAAATGTACCCCAGTATCTCAGGCTGCTGTTATTTTAAGACAAGATTGTTTTCCCATAAGTGGGAACTAATTTAAATTTAAACTTATATATAAAGTCATTTCAGTTTATGAATTACATATGCTTGTATATTATTCAGGAATTAATATAAAATGATGACAATAATTATAAAATTTTATTGATTGATTGATTGATCTCTGTTCTTTTTAGGTGACAGATTGAAGTTTGAACTGGGAAGAAACCCCCTAAAGTAAAAATGCCCAATAAAAACAAGACATAAGGGGCTGGGATTGTGGCTCAGCAGTAGAGTGCTCACCTCCCATGTGCAAGACCCTGGGTTCAATACTCAGTACCACATAAAAATAAATAAGTGAAATAAAGGTATTGTGTCCAGCTACAGCTAAAAAAAATACATAAAAAAAACCATAAGGTATAAGGTGAGAAACCAGCCTCTACCTCAGAGCAAAGACTGTTGAAGGAAGGGGGCTTGACTCTTGTCCTTGGAAAGACACACAGAGCACTCCTAGGCTCATAACCAACCTGCTGAGTTGTTTATCTACAAATAACAGACGACATCTGCTGGGCCTGGTGTCTGTGACTCAGTCAGGCTAGGTGGGGATCCATAGCCACCCCTTAGCAGCCACCAATCAGCATGAAGCAGGGAAAATTCCTGGGATTCCAAATGACCCTTACAGTAGTTTATGGTGGTTGATAACATTTTGGGAAACCATACAATTCAGCATACACTCCACTTTTGGCCTAAGCCAGTCTGTTCAAATGAATACCCATTTTGTACTAATTAATCACGCTTACCCAACTTGTTCCCACCAGTGAATGTGCTAATCATGTTTTACAATTGTTTATGATTTTCCCAAGGTGTGTGATGATTTGCTAAGAGATGCTATGATGTATGTGGGGTTCCTGCCTTCCAAAAGAGTTATAAAACTGCTAACCCTGGGCTCAGGGCCTCTAAGCCACCAGTTGCTGTATGTGTGGAGGACTGAGCTAGATTGCAATAAACATCTCTTTGGTGCTTACATCGATCTTGGTCTCTGGTGGTCTTTTGGGGGTCCCATATTTGAACATAACAGTCTCTCCTGGAACCCATGGGAAAAGAAGATATCATTCCAGTTCTCTAGGACTGTAGTTTTATAGCACAAAAGGTTGCAAAAGGGGGGTGTCTTGAGAACTTACACGAATAACAGGATTTTCATAAGCATAATACAAATGCAGGTAGTAGGTTAATGGTCTAAATGGTTCAGCACTTAGGGAGTAAATTTATATATCAACATCAGAATTTATGATGCAGCACTAAAGTTTCAGAGTGAGTTGTTATTTGGTCAGGGAAAGCCAGAATTTATGAGTCATCACTAAAGTTTCAGCAAGGTTTGTTATCTCATCAGGGAAAACCAGACATGGATGAGTTCAAGGCACTGGAAGGCATTTCAAGCAAGGTTACAAATCAAGGTAATTTATAATGAAGCAGAAATTAACTTTTCATGCCTTTGTGATGAGATGGCTTCCAGTCTTAAATGAAAATTAGGCTGGATTTTTCACTTGCTATAGCAATAGCTTTTAAAGTATATGTTTCATACTTTAAAAGTATGAGCATTAAATTATTAATATTGATTACTACTAATTTTTAAAAGACAGAATAAAATAGGAAATTAGATATTTGTTATTAAATGCATAAAAATTCTGATTAATATATTGAAAATATGAACATGGAAAATTTTGACAATGATAAGAAGACATTTAATATAAGGGCTTCAATATTATAAATCCTCATGTTCAATGGGTAATCCTTCAATGATTTTGTTATTTTTTAGGTCATTTTGAATTACACTTCTTCAAATGTTTGTGAAGTTTATAAATTTAAGATTTAGTATTCTGTAAAGTAGAAAAATGGCAGATTTGAGCTTCTGTCAGGATTTTAAACTTCTAAGCCATGTGGGGCATCTTAGCACTTATTTTTCATATTTGCACACAGTCCAATTCTATAGAGGAATGAGTTGGAGACATAGTATACTGTCCTGAGAAAAGAGAAACATAATCTACTATCCTGAGAAAAGAGAAATTGCCTTAGGCTATTTCTAAAGCTTTCAACTTTTCTAACTTTTCAGAATTTCTGGTGATTTAAAAAAATTATTTATTTTAACAAATGAATAGTTTGAAATTAATTATCTATCTTTCCTGCATTATTTTTCACTTTCATTGATTTTTTTAAAAGAAGTAACAGTACAGAATTCCAAAAGTCTTCCATGTATATTTAAAGTTATGATTCCAATGATCAAGATAGAAAGCAGGAGCAAAACATCATCTAGTTTGGTGGTTCTGTCTCAAACTAGAGAGTTACTTATTTCTGCCATTATTCACTAGGTTCCTGAGGTTCCAGAAATCACCAACCAACACAGAGAAATGTCTTTTTAGTTTGTTTCTCACAACGAATTCAAGCTAATGTACACTAGTAGCACTATAGTTTCAGTTCAAAGTGTGTTTCTAAATAATAAAATATGTATACATAAACATATAAATAAATATAAAATAAAATATAATACTAAATAGATTTTTTTCCTCGATAATCATTTTGTAAATATTTCCCTTTAGACACAGTTCTGGAAACAATGTGTCACAAATAAGACATAAATCCTACATTGCTACACAGAGTAATTAAGGCACATACTAAGAGCTTGGTATAAAACATAGAGACAAAAATAACTAGAGAACACCATAGAGAATTATACCTAAGTGCTAAGCAGAAAATTCATAGTCTTTAAGTACATGAAGAGGCAAGTTATCATAGCAAATTTTATAACTCAGTTGCTGCTAATATACAGAGATAGAGATATTTATTAAGAGATGGTTTTATGCAGATTTTTGGTTTAAAAAGGGAAAGATCGAATAATGTAGGTGATTCAAACATGAGCAATAATATTTTTCTGCATTCAGTACCTTTTTTGAAGATATATGAATTATAATTAGTTCCAACCAGTAAAATGCAGAAAAAGTGTAAAGATAATTCACTGTGAGTAAAACTACTTAAAAAGAGAACCAAACTTCCATTCTTATCCAAATGTTTATTACTGACAAAAAGACAGCTTCTTTGAACCATTTCTGTAGATATGATTTTTTGTAATAAATATTTTGGTGACTTTTTTTGCATATTACTTAATATATTCATGCTTCACATTTTCTCTTTTGTACTATTTTACTACCTATATTCTGAAAGAAATAAAATTTCTACCTCCTAAACTCTCTTGATATTTGAGAGATCTTTTATATCATTTCTATAATGAATACTGTGCTTTCAGTAAGGAATGACTATTCTTATGCACCTGGCTCATTTACAGGAGTTTTGTTGTGTTCTTTGGTTTTATTTACAGTAAAGTTTAAAAAAAGGTTAATGTTAAACCATAACACAAAGTAAAGACCACCAACTCCAATTTTAAATCAAATTAAATCAAGATTGTATTCTGTAGACAAAAGCTGGCCAGGACTGTCTCTTACAAGACCCCATGCTAGAGATCATCCCCCTGATCTTCAGGAAAATATTTTTACAGCACAAAAAGTTACAAAGGAGGTGGGTGGTAAGGTACTTACAGCTAACAAGATTTTGAAAGTCATAATATAAAGGCAGATAGCAGGTTAAGGATCTACATGGCTAACATTTCAAGGGAGGGAATAAATTCAGCTCCAGATTTAGAATTTCTGAGCTGCCACTGAGATTTAGAGAGAATTGTTATTGGGTGAGTGGGAGCCAGAATTTATGAGGCACCAGTAAGGTTTTAGAGAGGGTTGCTATCTGGTAAGGGATAGCCAGGCATAGGTGAATTCAAAACACAGGTAGAAATTGCAAGCAAGTTTAAAACATCAAATATGCTTGTTCTTCCAACCATTGTTGGCAAAGACTTACAAAAGTCAATTCATTGCACAGAATGAGTGAGGTGGATCTCTGCTCTGCAGTCCAGAACAGGAGGTAAAAGATCCCCCAAAGGGAGTTTAGACAGGGCTTTACATGACATAGCTGACAAAATCCTAAAAACAAGAGAAAACATAAATTCAGAGAGAACCATACCCACAGAATCTCATTTGACAGAATCAAATTCATTAGAGGAACCGATGACCGAGGCAAATCTAAAGGGATTTAACTATATTTTCTTTTTCTAAATTGCTATTAATGTCTCCCACAATTATAGAGTTCTGGATCTCCTCAGTTATTACTTTATCATTACCTTCAACCTACAATGCATGAGGCATACTGAATTTACCCTACTCATGTACTTATCACTTATTTTTTTCTATAGAAATGCATATGAATATGAATATATTTTTCCCACATTTCCAAGATTCTACCCTGAAAATTTCTGTGACATCACTTTCCTGAAATGCATTTTCATTATTTCATGTCAGTTCATCTAAGTATTCCATATCATGTGTTGGAAAAGATGAGACCACCCTAAGGCCCTTCTTATTTGACTATTTATAAACTATAATTAAAGGTCAACCTCAGTACCTCCACAGAACTTATGTCTCATTCACCGTTCTCATTCATAGTGCTTTATTTTTAAGTAGGTAGCAGAAATTTTATTTTGAACAAGAGTAATCATTTAAAGCCATTCAGTGTACTTTAGAGGATCCCAAAAACCTATGTTTGTGGTTCTTAAACAACCTTACCACTGAAAGACCTGGATTATACTCCAGGTTGGACACTGATACTATGCTTCCAATGGAAATGGTTTCTTGGTTATGAATATTGTCTTTCCCTTTCTTCTATAGTCTTGGAAATGTGTAGATTGTGTGAAGTTTTAGAATCACTATTTTCAACACACTTAGCATGGACTCATTTGATAATAGAAGACATCTATATTCTGAAAAAAAAAGGCCCTTCACCAAGGCCAAAAGAAGTGATAAAATAGTCTCTGGAAAGAAATAACAGTCATCCATTAGATTATTTTTAAAAAATAGTAAGAATAAGTTTAGTTAGTAATGCATTACTGTACTAGGAAAAGTGATATAAATGCAATTTCAATTTTTAAAGTTGTTTCTGACTACTACAAAGAGAGTATAAAAAGCTGGTTACATGGGCTGGAGTTGTGTCTCAGTGGTAGACTACTTTGCTAGCATGTGCAAAAGCACTGAGTTTGATTCTCAGCAATACATATAAATATTATTTGTTTTATTTTTTAAATACATGACAGCAGAATGCATCGTAATTCTTATTACGCATATATAACAACTTTTCATACCTCTGTTTGTATATAAAGTATGTTCACATCAATTCCTGATTTCATATTTGTATTTTATTTTTTTAAAGAGAGAGAGAGAGAGAGAGAGAGAGAGAGAGAGAGAGAGAGAGAGAGAGAGAGAATTTTAATAATTTTATTTTTTAGTGCTCGGCGGACACAACTTTGTTTGTATGTGGTGCTGAGCATCAAACCCTGGCCGCACGCATTCCAGGTGAGCGCACTACCACTTGAGCCACATCCCCAGCCCCATACATGTACTTTAGATAATAATGTCTATCACATTCCACAATCCTTGCTAATCTTTACTCAACACTCCTACACTGGCTACTTCACATAAACTGCCTCAGGGATTTAATGCAGTAATCAAAAAATTTTCTGCAGCCTGTGCAGTTCTGTTGGAATGGCTATTATAAAAAACTAAAATTGTCATGCATGGTGGCATATGCCTGAAATTCTAGAAGCTATGGAAAATGAAACAGGTGAATTTTTAGTTCAGAGACAGTCTCATTAACATAACAAGGCTACAATCAACTTAATGAGAGCCTGTCTCAAAATATAACATAAAAAAGAATGTGGATGTATCTCAGTGATATGCAACTCTGGGTTCAATATTCAGCACCAAACCATACAAAACCAAGCAAATATCTCATAATTAATAGGGATTCCACAGTACACAAATATGTAAAAATGTTGGTGACATTTTTAAATACATTTAATAAATATATTTTAAATAAATTTAATAAATGTCTTTTATAAAATTGTTAAGATTCTTTAAAAGCCCTAAACAAAAATGCACATAATCCAATAGTAATAACTTGGGGTAAAGTGCAAGGTCGTACATGCCTGTACTCCCAGTGGCTTAGGAGAATAAGAGGTAGAAAACTAGGGGTTTATTCTCAAGTTAAAGACCAGCCTCAAGAACTTGGCAACGTCCTAAGAAACCCAGTGAAACCCTCTCTCAAAAATCAATCAATAAATAAAAGTGTTGGAATTTGGGTATATAGCACACTGATAAAATTCCCTGGGGTTAATCTCCATTATTTAAATAAATAAAGAAAATAAATAATAATTCTTGGTAAAAAAAATGCCATACAATCTGCTAATAATAACTCTGGGTATATATGTAAAAAATTTGGAATCCTTTTGCTAAATATATTGCCACACATCTATTTTTATTGTAACTTTATTCACAGTATCTAATAAAAGGTAACAAATGAAGTACCTTTTAGATAGAAAGTATATCAGAAAATGCCTTCCAGTTGCAACACATCCAATTAGTCCATCCCTTCAGAAGCTACATACTTAAAATTCAAACTGGTCCCTAGAATGCAAGAATCAGATAGTGGTGTTTTCTAAATACTCCAAAAAATTTGGAATCTCTGAGAACCTTGTTTCAGATATCCTAAAACTCAGAACTAGGTCATATGGGAAGTCAGAATGAGAACACAACACACAGTAAATTCTTTAATGGGGAATATTAACTCAGACACTGTCATAACCAAAAGCAGTGTTGGAGATAAAAAATAGAATCTGTTTCACTATTATGTATTCAAATCAAATATATATTAGAAAAAAGTTAAGGCTACTGGTTAAAATCTACCTATAACAGGTATTAAAAATGTAGCAGGAGCTGGGTGTGTGGGTGCAAGCCTGTAATCCCAGTTGCTGAAGAGGCTGAGGAAGAGTTATCAAAAGTTCAAAACCAGCCTTAGCAGAATCGAGGTGCTAAAAAACTCAGTGAGGGCTGGGGATGTGGCTCAAGCAGTAGCATGCTTGCCTGGCATGCGTGCGGCCCGGGTTCGATCCTCAGCACCACATACAAACAAAGATGTTGTGTCCGCCAAAAACTAAGAAATAAATATTAAATATTCTCTCTGTCTCTCTCTCTCACCTCTCTCTTTAAAAAAAAAACTCAGTGAGATCCTCTCACAAAATAAAGTAAAAAACAAAACAAAACAAAAATCCTGGGGATTTGTCTTAGTAGTGAAGTGTTCGTGAGTTCAATCTCCAATATCCCCAATAAAAAATGTTCCAGGGGGCTAGGGCTGGAGCTCAGTGGAGCTCTTGTCTGACACATCTGAGACACTGGAATCAATTCTCAGCTCCACATATAAGTAAATAAAACATAAGGTCTATCAACACCTTTATATATATAGTACCAAGATATTGACATGGACTTTGATCTAATTTGCCTGTACTTTAGCCCTTAAGATTGAAGTTGGCAAGGCATAATGGTGCATGCCTGTAATATCAGCTGTTTACAAGACTGAGAAATAAAATTAATGAATTCAAAACCAGTCTCATCAATGGTGAGGCACTAAGCAACTCAGTGCAACCCTGTCTCTAAGTAAAATACAAAATAGTGGTAGGAATGTGGCTCAGTGGTAGAGTGCTCCTGACTTCAATCCCTGGTCTCTCCCCCTCAAAAAATGGGACTGAGTAAATAGTTCAGCTTGTAGAGTGCTTGCCTTCTAAGTATGAGCCCCTGGGGTCAATCCTCAGTACAGAGAGTGAGTGAGAGAGAGAGAAAGAGAGAGAGAGAGAGAGAGAGAGAGAGAGAGAGAGAGAGAGAGAGAGAGAGAGAGAGAGAGAGAGGGAGAGAGAGATTGAACTTGCATGTAATTTAAATTCAAGTTAGTCCCACTTGTATTTTTTCCTGCCACACCAGAATAAAAGCATTTCTTTAAATGTTTGGAATGTTTCTGTGGGTTATTTATTTATTTATTTATTTATTTATTTATTATTTACTTATTTTTATTTGGTGCTGAGGATCGAACCCAGGACCTTGCATGTAATAGGTGAGTGCTCTATCACTGAGCTGCAACCCCAGCCTTTTTTGTGGGTTATTTTAATGAAATGGTCTGACAATAAATAAGTAAATAAACATATTAATTAATAAATAAATACACCCTCAATTGATGACCCATTACAGTTTTTAAAAAAATTTTATATGGGTCACATAAACCGCATTTAGGAGAGATTCATTCTTTTTAATGTCACCTGATAATATTCTGCTTTTTTCTCATGTGAAAATCTCAGAATGATAAATGAAAATCTTTTAAAAATGCCCTCCAGTTCTTGAAGAAAAACATTATAAATGATGCATAGATTTGAAATAAAACATGGGGAAATAATGAATAATAATGCTGAAAGCGGAGTTTTTAGGTAAATCAAAATTTCTCATTTTTTCATGAATCTGGGTGCTTGTTTCATAAATTTTGAAGAAAAAAAATTATTTAAGCAAGAAGAAATAGAACGCCCACCATGTTGTATGAGGATTGATATCAGAAAAAAAATCATTTTTGTGTGCCATCTTAGAAGTTTACTGATGGTTTTGGGCAGAACATGGAGCATAATGCATTTAGAATAGGTTTTGGAAAAGGCATCCTGACTTCCATATGGGTTCACTTTTATTCTTTCTGTGACCCATCCTTTTTCCTTCAAATTCAATAAGAAATCACTCCTGGGACAAAGGACTTTGTAGAAGGTGTTCCCACAAGTGGGATTTAAGGTCTTTTACTTTTGAAATAGGCCTTAATGTTGCTCATTAACATCTTTCAGTTAGCCACCAGGTGTCTTTGAGTGAGGCCCATTATCTGCATTACATGGTCATTATTAAACTTATTCTCTGTGAACAGAGAACCCTAGTTTTGGATATGTGAACAGAGAGCTAGAAAACTAGGGGTTTATTCTGAGACCTATGGAGAGATAAGCTGAAGTTCTGGATTTCAGGTTTTTGTTCTGGATTTGAGATACTGCTTCTGCTACATGTAAAAATCTCAGGACTCATGAAGAGAATGAGTTAAAAGCCAGCATCATCAAATGTGTGAGGCCCTAAGAACTTCAAAGTGACCCTGTTTCTAAATAAAAATATTAAAAATGGGTGGGAATGTGAATCAGTGGCATTACTTGTGATTACATAATTGCATAAATATTCTGAATGTTGAAGTTTTATTAAATATTGTTTTATGTTTTTATTCATACATTTAATTTTCATTGAAATGTTTTTTCTTTGCCAAGC
Source organism: Callospermophilus lateralis (assembly GCF_048772815.1). Classification (NCBI taxonomy): domain Eukaryota; kingdom Metazoa; phylum Chordata; class Mammalia; order Rodentia; family Sciuridae; genus Callospermophilus; species Callospermophilus lateralis. The sequence goes on from NW_027517355.1 coordinate 576,198, forward strand.
CTGATTTATATTACACGTCAATCTTCATTTATGAAGAGTAGATAAAATCACATGATTCCAAATAACTCAAGGATTTATCATCTTGGCAGAACCCTAATCACCCACTAAAATTGACGCAGTCTTTGTCAACTAAAAACTGTGTAAAAAGTCCTCTATTTTCTTATATACAGTTTAATAAAGAATTCCTCTCTCACTTTTATATTTTGGAGAGTAGACTAACTTCCTAAGCAGTAGTTAATAACCTAGGTGAGCTTTCCAACTAGTTCATTATTACTTTTAAATTATTTACATCCTTGACACTATGAGTGTCACTGATTACTTTTTTTTAATTTTTGCAAGATCTCTCTCTCTCTCTCTCTCTCTCTCTCTCTCTCTCTCTCTCTCTCTCTCTCTGTCTCTCTCATATGACAAATTGAAATCAGATATGCTTTTTCACAAAGAAACACTCTCAGCCTTTCATAAATTATTCTATAAAGAAAAAGGGTTTTGCTGTTTTTCTTAGAGCCTCACTAAGTTACTGAGGCTGGCTGACTTTAATCTAATGTTATAGAAGTTTGATATATATATATAGTGAATATAGAGGGTAGTGTTCATTTGACTCTTTCTCTTGGGGTTCGTGCCAGAGTTACCTTCTTCTTTTATTACTACCTTATTTCTGCCTCCAAAGAAACTACCCTTTACCCTCATACTACCATTGATCCACCATTAGACTTTTTAAATCTGAACTCTTCAGCTGGTCATTCTTTCCCCTCTTTCCTTCAGAGCACTTTTTTTCTCTACCCGTACCTGTTCCACCAATACTTTTTCATGAATACTCCCTACTACATACTAAATATCCACCAATTTCACATCCTGTCCCATCCCTGTTCTGATTTTCCATGGATCACTTTCAGATCCCCTCCACCCAGATATCAATAGTCCAGAGTAAGGTCAGGCCAGGGTGTTATATATGCAGGTTTTTCAAGTCATTTACATAAAAATAAGCCTATTATTTGGGATGTATTCTGTCTTAGGTTAAAAAAGAAAATCTACAGACTGCACTGTTAAACTGAATTGTTTAAAATTCATTAATCTCAATAATTGGAAAAAGAAATTCTATAAAAAGGAGAATAAAGAAAAGAACATAATACATAAAAGCGACAAATTTGAAGACACACCAAGTGTATATATCAAAGAGTGTCACATATTGATGCTTTCAAAAGACAAATTAATTTGAAATAAATGTCGTTAATGTGAGATGTAGTAATCATTTATTAATTATATATAATGGTAGTATATATGTATATGTACAAAATGCATCTAATATAATTATGAGTATACATTGCAAAAAATGAACTCTACAGTATATATTTTTTTTTAATTTTGCTGAAAACACTATAAATAGCTATGTCTGGGTTTATGTATTACCAAATGTTCAGGATACATTTTGTACTTTCTAAAGTTTACAACTGACCAACAGACCCTTTTTTTTCAATTTTTGAAAGGAGTAGTGTTTATTTTCAGGTAGAACATATGCCATCATTTATCTTTAAATTTTAAATACTTTTAAAATTATATATGACATCAGAATGCATTACACTTTTTATTACACATATAGAGCAATTTTTTTTATTTCTCTGGTTTTATACAAAATATATTTACATGAATTCACTTCCTTGTACATGTACTTTATATAACAAAATACATCATATTCCACCATCATTTCTAACCCTATGATCCCTCCCCTCACCTCCCAACCCCCCCCCCAGGTCATTTTGATACATACTGATGTATGCTGTAAAGTTATAGAAAAGAGTATATAACTTATAATAATATGAAGAGATAAAGTTTTGTAACTAATGCATAGAATAATAATAAAAATAATAATAATAATGAACTTGCCATTTAGACATTAATAAATTTTACATTTGGCACTACTGACATCTTTTCCAAAAAAAAAAAATTGACATCTTTTCCAAAAAAGGGGGGGTTGATTTGTGGGGAAAATGGTATTCTATGCTTTCTTAATATAAAGAATATATTATTTTCAGAAGTAATATATATTTCAATATAATAGTAAAATAGAACCAGGTCTCATGGCACATACCTCTAATCCCACTGGATTGTGAGGCTAAGGCAAAATAATCCTGAGTTTAAGGCCAGCCTCAGAAACTTAGCAAGGCCCCAAGCAACTATGTGTGACTCAGTCTCTGTGTGCCCCTAATTTAAATTTCCAGTAAGAAACAACAAAAACAAAAAGAATACAAAGTATTGATGAGGACACAAAACAAATTCTCATGAACTAAAGATGGAGTAAAAGTTGCTGTTATTTCATCATGAAATATATATATATATATATATATATATATATATATATATATACACACACACACACACACACACACACACACACACACACACACACATATGAAATACTCCTCACCAAGATGCTTAGACCTGTGGAAATTTTAGTATGTGTGTACCATTACAGTGTACAAGTATGTGATAGCATAAGACTAGACCTCTACTTGTTAATGCAGTGGAAATCTGGGGCCTAGGAGGAAAGAGGAGGTCATTCAGAAAAATAAATAAATACAGTTTGAGAAAAAATGGTTTCTGGAGCCCAGAAATATTTTTGGTTTAATTAGAGTACAAAATAACACATAAGTATTATATTGAAGTTACATCTGTTAAATACATCACGTGTATAATGGATTTCAAGGAAAATATGTGGAACTTATCACAAACTAAATAAGAATTTACAAAAGCCCATAAAATAGCATGTGCATAAATAAAACTAATCATTACAAAGACAACTATTTTAACTCAATTTAATATATAATATTTTACTATCAAAATTTTAGCATGTTTTTCTCTAAATACAAGAAGAGAGCTGGACCTGTTGGTGCACAGTTGTAATCCCAGTACCTTGGTAGGCTAAGACAGGTGTATTGTGAGCTCAAAGCCAGCATCAGCAAAAGTGAGGCTCTAAGCAACTCAGTGAGACACCGTCTCTAAATGTCATAAAAAATAGGCTTGGGGATGTGGAAAAATTCCCCTGAGTTTAATTCCAAGTACCAAATTAAAGAAAAGAAGGGACGAAAAAAAAGAATAAATTTATCGTAGAAATAAAATATATGTAAAATACCCCAAAACCTTTTTAAAAAACCAAATAATATAGTTATTGTACTGAGACATACTTAATGTATATTATGAAACTATATTGCAATAATACAGACCAATAAATCATAATATTAATCAAATCTGAAACCATATGTAGATCAATAGTATTGTTAAGAGCAATAGAAAGGTGTATGTAAAACTAACCATATGAAAACTAACATTAAACATTAATGAATGAATCTATCCAACCTAAAGTTAGAAATGGGACATAGTGGCAAAGTTCACTGTTAGAGTGTGTGTGCAGAATGTGCAAGATAGTCAGTTCCAATCTTAGCAACACTATAAAAAGCAAATATTAAGAGGGAATGATGTTGAAAATAAAGCAGAATATTAAATGAGACACTCTCCCTCCATCTATAGATACATTTAAGGAAAAAAAAAACTACTGTGAGTGTCTCTTTGGCAAAATCATGAGTGAGTAGAGAGATTTAGATACACTAGATATTAGTACAGTCTTAAAAAATGTACCACATTTGGGACAAAATCCCCAAATACCATCATCAGCTCTAGTGAACAGAAATGTGAGAGAGGGGCTGAGGATGTAGCTCAGTTTTCAGAGGGCTTGCCTTGAATGCACAAGGCCCTGGGTTTAATCTCTAGCAACCCCCTACCAAAAAAAAAGAAAAGAAAAAGAAAGAAGGAAATATGAAAGAAATGATACAACAAATGGTGATATCTAGGAGCCATAAACGCCTTCACAAGTGTTTCATCAGCTGTGACCAAGACACAAAAATACCCAAATATCAAAGCTGTCAATTTATCTCAAAACAACATCTGCCAGCATATTTTCCCAATTACTGTTGCTGACAGATGAAGTTCACTCTAGCTTTAATTGTAGGTGAAATAAGGAGGAATCCAGTAAACCTCTCTTAGCTTGAGTGAGATTTTAGCACTTCCTGAATCCTGCCCCAACCCTGATACACTAGTAATAAGGCCAGAACTACCAATTCCTCCTAGAAAAATTTTTTGGGTTTTGTTGGTGGGTGTGTGTATGTGTGTATTGAATGTTTCAAATTTAACATATTTTGTTTATGTTACTATGTCCCTGATACACTAGTAATAATGCCAGAACTAACAATTGCTCCTAGAAAGTTTTTGTGTGTGTGTGTTTGGATGTCTGTGTGTGTGGATGTGTGTACTGAATGTCTCAACTTTAACATATTTTATTTATGTTACTATGTCCTGAAGTACCAATCTCCAGAACGAAAGGTGACTGAGCTTATGTAAATCTCTGTAGATTTCAAACAAATGAATTTACATTCTTTTCCCAGCGCTTTTATGGAATATGATACCAAATAGTAGTTCAGAAAGGAGGTTAAAAAACAATGATTCCTGTTTATTCCAATAAATCTTTACATAATAGTTCTAAATTGGCTACTTCATATAAACTTTCCACAGGGATAAAATGCATCAGTCAAAGAGATTTTCTATAGCCTGGGCAGTGTTGTTGAAAAGGTTATTGTAATAATTCGAAGGAGCTAGGTGTGGTGGCAAATACGCTGGAGGCTAGACAGGCGAGTCAGGAGGATTGTGATTTGAAAGACAGCCTTAACAACATAGCAAGGCTATAAGCAACTTAGTGAGATATTAGTGATATATCACCTGTCTCAAAAAGAAAAAGAAGGACTGGGGACATAACTCGGTGGAAAACACCCCCCGAGCACCAAAGCACACCAAACTAAACAAATATCTGAAAGATAGTAGGGACTCCAGAGTATATGTGTGTATGTATAGATAAAAATTTTGGTTAAAATATAAAGTTAATAAAGATAGTTTTGAAAAAACTAACATGGTTGTTTTTTTAAAGAGAGAGAGAGAGAGAGAGAGAGAGAGAGAGAGAGAGAGAGAGAGAGAAAATTTTAATATTTATTTATTCATTTTAGTTTTCAGAAGACACAACATCTTTGTTTGTATTTGGTGCTGGAGATCAAACCCAGCACCACACGCATGCCAGGCAAGCACACTACAGCTTGAGCCACATTCCCAGGTCCTACCATGGTTCTTAAGAGCTCTCTTCACACTTCATCCATGCTTCTATGCCCTTGTTTTTATAAGGAGTGTTTGCTGCTTTACATTCCTTGGTGCATTGCTCAAAGACCAATTGCTTGATAAGGGGCATGGCTCTATAAGGATCCCCAAAAATCTTTCCAGCGGCATCCACCATCCTTGCTACAAAATCTGAAAAAGGTTCTGTAGTGCCTTGTAGAATCTTGGTCAAATTACCAGACACCTCTCCTCTATTTGGAAGTGATTTCCATGCCCGAATGCAAATGTTGTTAATTTGATCATATGCCTCAAGAGGGAATCCTGTCTGTTGATTAGCAAATCTACCTTGTCCCAAAAGCATATCCTTGTCCCAATGGGGGTGTCCCGCCGCATGGTTTTGGGCGGCCTGCTCTACCGCGCCCTCTAGCACAAAGGCTCTCCAGTCCAAATATTTACCTGGAGAAACACAAGCCCAAACAAGGCTAGCCCAATCAGAGGGAGTCATACAGTATCTAGACAGACTCTCCACCTGAGTTAGTGTGAAGGCGGCATCCACCCCATAAGTGGGCACAGACTCCGCAGGGTCTTCACAATTTTGAAATCTAAGGGCTCATGGAATTTTCCCCTATTGTCATCCTGGAAAACTGGATAAGCAAGACCCATCTCAGCGGTAACAGCCCTCCATGTTTGGGCATGGAAAGCTCTCCCCGAACACCCACACTGTACAGCGGTGGATCCGGAGGATCATTTTTCTTGAGCCCCTGTTTATTTTTGTTCTCTTCTCCTATAGCTAAACTCCCTAGCTGACGAGACAGCCTCCCGAGCTCTTCCTCCTCATCCTCCTCTTCCTCTGACCCACTTTCGTATGGGGGTGTGCGCAGCGTACTGAGATCTGGATACAATTGTCTCCTCCCCTGTTTCATGCTTCGCACACTCCCATCCTTCTGAAATACCTCACTTCCTGCCGTCTCTGATTTTTCCTCATGTAATTGCTCTAGAACTTCCTGTCCTTTAGTAAGTGCTTCCTGACATCTGCCATCTGTGAGGCAACTACGGACCCTCTTCCAAAGGGGTATCACCCCACCCTCTAATATGCCTTGCTCATAAGCAAAGTCAAGATCTTTGCCTAACTTATCCCAGCTAGGTATAGTAAGGCTGCCCGAAAATGCAAACCACGGTGCAGCAATATCTGTCTTCTGTAAAAATCTCTGTAAAGTACTACGTTTCACTTCTAGGCCCTTGGAACGTAACAGGCCATCTAAGGCCAGGAGAAGCGGACTTGAAGATGTGACACCCATGACACAACAAAAGACGCACAAAAAACAAAGTGAAAGTACACAGTGCAGCTGCAATAAAATGTAACGCTCTCTCTTGCTTTACAGAGTAGCTGCCCCGCTTTGATCGCGGATCCCACTTACCTGGGACTAATCCCAGCTTTGATCGCGGATCCCACTTACCTGGGACTAACCGGTGCACCACCCCTGACTACTGAAAGTTCTGGTTCCCGGGTCTCGGCACCACTTGTCGCGACCCCTTGCACACAAGGAAGATGCAACTCAGGAATCTTCTTTCAGCAGTTTATTCAGGCCCTTGATATTTCTTCTTCTCACCCCGGATGCCCCTCCCAGCCTTAATAAAGCATCTCAAGCCCCAATGCGAAGCTGCCATATGGAACTTTCTCATAGGGTGTTGAAAAACCATGCGCCAACTCTCCCAAATAAGGAGTTGTTTGTCACAGACCACAGAGGAGCCAGCGTCATCTTGTAATGGCGACCATAATCTGCAGAAGTGGCTCACCACACCTGTAATAGCTTCCTTGTGGTGCATTCACTCACTTAAGTGCTTATGAGAAAAAAACTGTAACTCCATGTAATACATGTTCTTTTATTTAATTTACTTTTTTTTATTAGTTCTTCAAAACATTACAAAGCTCTTGACATATCATATTTCACACATTTGATTCAAGCCGATTATGAACTCCCATTTTAACTCTATATACATATTATTGCAGATTCACACCGGTTACACAACCATTTTTTACCTACATACTAGTGTATGTTATATTCTGCTGCCTTCCCTATCCTCTACTATCCCCCCACCCCTCCCCTTCCCTCCTCTCCCTTCCCCTCCCTTCCCTTCTTCTCTGCCTACCCCATCTACTGTAATTCATTTTTCTCTCTTCTTTATTTTTCCCTTTTCCCCTCACTAACTCTTATATGTAGTTTTGTATAACAATGAGGGTCTTCTTCCTTTATCATGCAATTTCCCTTCTCTCTCTCTTTCCCTCTGCCCTCTCGTCCCTGTTTAGTGGTGATCTTCTTCTCATGCTCTTCCTCTCTATTCTGTTCTTAGTTGCTCTCCTAATATCAATGAAGACATTTGGCATTTATTTTGAAGGGATTGGCTAGCTTCACTTAGCATAATCTGCCCTATTGCCATTCATTTCCCTGCAAATTCCATGTCATTATTTAGTGCAGAGTATACTCCATTGTGTATAAATGCCACATGTTTTTATCCATTCATCTATTGAAGGGCATCTGGGTTGGTTCAACAGTCTAGCTAATGTGAATTGTGCTGCTATGAACATTGTTGTAACAGTGTCCCTATAGTATGCTCTTTTAAGGTCTTTAGGGAATTGTCCAAGAAGGGGAATACCTGGATCAAATGGTGGTTCCATTCCCAGCTTTCCCAGGAATCTCCATACTGCTTTCCAAATTGGCTGCACAAATTTGCAGTCCCACCAGCAATGTACAAGTGTACTCTTTTCCCCACATCCTCACCAGCACTTGTTGTTGTTTGACTTCATAATAGCTGCCAATCTTACTGGAGTGAGATGGTATCTTAGGGTGGTTTTGATTTGCATTTCTCTGACTGCTAGAGATGGTGAGCATTTTTTCATGTACTTGTTGATTGATTGTATGTCCTCCTCTGAGAAGTGTTTGTTCAGGTCCTGGCCCATTTGGTGATTGGGTTATTTGTTATCTTATTGCTTAATTTTTTGAGTTCTTTGTATACTCTGGATATTAGGGCTCTATCTGAAGTGAGAGGAGTGAAAATTAGTTCCCAGGATGTAGGTTTCCTATTTACCTCTCTTATTGTTTCTCTTGCTGAGAAAAATCTTTTTAGTTTAAGTAAGTCCCATTTGTTGATTCTTGTTATTAACTCTTGTGCTATGGGTGTCCTCTTAAGAAATTTGGAGACCGACCCCACAATATGTAGATCAGAGCCAACATTTTCTTCTATCAGATACAGGGTCTCTGATTTGATATCAAGCTCCTCGGTCCATTTTGAGTTAACTTTTGTGCATGGCGAGAGAAGGAGATTCAGTTTCATTTTGTTGCATATGGATTTCCAGTTTTCCCAGCACCATTTGTTGAAGATGCTATCCTTCCTCCACTGCATGCTTTTAGCCCCTTAATCAAATATAAGATAGTTGTAACTTTGTGGATTAGTCTCTGTGTCCTCTATTCTGTACCATTGGTCCACCCGCCTGTTTTGGTACCAGTACCATGCTGTTTTTGTTACTATTGCTCTGTAGTATAGTTTGAAATCTGGTATCGCTATACCGCCTGATTCACACTTCCTGCTTAGAGTTTCTTTTGCTATTCTGGGTCTTTTATTTTTCCATATGAATTTCATGATTGCTTTATCTATTTCTAGAAAAAATATCGTTGGGATTTTGATTGGCATTGCATTGAACCTATAGAGAACTTTGGGTAATATCACCATTTTGACGATGTTAGTTCTGCCTATCAATGAAGAGGGTATATTTTTCCAAATTCTAAGATCTTCTTCTATTTCTCTCTTTAGGGTTTTTTAGTTTTCATTGTATAAATCTTTCACCTCAATAAACTTAAAGATGAGGACCATATGATCATCTAGATGTGGGTTCATCTTTGTGTCTTGTATTTTTGTGTTATTGTTCCACATGTGTCCTTCGGTACCAACACCATGCTGTTTTTGTTACTATTGATCTATAGTATAGTTTAAATTCTGGTATTGTGTTGCCTTCTGCTTCATTCTTCTTGCTGAGGATTGCTTTGTCTATTCTAGGCCTCTTATTTTTAGAAATGAAAATTGTGGTTTCTTTTTCTAGTTATATGAAGACTATCATTCATTGGTAGAGATATAATGCTAATCAAAAGTACTCTAAGATTCTCACTCCCATCAGAATGGCAGCCATCAAGATTACAAACAACACTAAGAGTTTTCCAGGATGTAGGGGAAAAGGCACACTCACACATTGCTTGTGGGACTGTAATTTGGTGTAGCCAATCTAGAAGTCAGTATGGAGAGTTCATGGAAACTTACAACATAACCACCATTTGACCATGCTATCCCACTCCTTGGCTTAGATGTAAAGGACTGAAAAACAGCTTACTACTGGAACACAGACACATCAATGTTTATTGCAGCAAAATTTATAATAGCTAAATTGTGGAACAAAACCAGATGCCCTTCAGTAGATGAATACACAGAGAAACTTTTATATATATACACAATGGAATATTACTCAGAAGTAAAAGAGAATAAAATAATAGCATTTACAAGTAAATGGTTGGAGTAGGAGAATATAATTCTAAATGAAGTAAGCCAATCGAAAAAAATCAAAGGCCTAATGCTTTATTTGATATGAGGATGCTGATTCATAATGATGATAGCAGGGCATGGGAGAAATGGAAGAACTTTAGATAGGGCAAAGGAAAAGAAGGGGAATGGAGAGGTCATGGGGGTACAAATGATGGTGGAATGAGTTAGACATCATTACCCTAAGTACATATATGAAGACACGAATGGTATGAAAATACTTTTTGTACAACCAGTGACTTGAAAAATGGTGCTCTCTACATCTAATATGAAATGAATTGCATTCTGCCATCACATATAACAAATTAAAATAAATAAATATTTTAATAGAAAAGTGAATAAATAAACAAGGGGAGGACATCCACCTTGTTTTCATGAAATTAAGAAATAAAGGCCGCCAGAGCCATGAGAGTAGAATTTGGCGAGCATGCCAGTGGCTTTCTCCACAAGGAGGTGGTCCGATTCATTAATAATGAACCTCTCCTGAACAGTGGTGGCCCCGAGTTCTACATGGCCTTTCGCTCTTGTCCCTGGAACAAGGTAGAGGAGTGGATTTGCACTGTGGTGGTGTACTTTCAGGTGCCTCGAGACCTCAAGAGGGAATGCACCTGAAGTGCCCTTGCCCTGGGCATGCGAGTGGTGGCAAGGCTGCGGGAGCAGCAGGGGCATCGTGCCTGTCTGCTGCAGGACCAACTGGAGGAGGGTGAGGCGGCTTGCTGGGCTTTGGCCTCTGAGCTGCAGTGGCTGTGTGAGGACCGTGATGATGCTACTACTCAGCTGCACTTCACTTAGATTGTCTTTCAACAGGCAATGGATGAGCGTGAAGTGCTACGTGAGAGGCTACCTCAGGCTGAGAGGTCAGCCTTCGCAGATCTATTGCCCCCAAAGTTTGTACCTGTTATGGGAGCCCAACAGCATGGTGCTGTGGCATGGTCCCTGGAAGGAGAGGAGCAGACAGAGGTGGTAGCAGCTGGAACACAGGGCATACCACATTTGGAGGCCCAGATGCCAGCCCCAGCACCTTTGCTTTATGTGCCAGGACACCCAGGTCCTTGGCTCAAGTCACTGCAACCCCATGTGAAAATGTCTGTGCCCCATTCAGTGCCAATCCCAGTGGGATTCCCATACTAAACATCTCTACAAGCCCCTGTAGTAATGAAATCAGAATCAGCAGGAACAGCAGCCACAGCAGTGACAGCAATTGCACCCCGGGTGCCTCCTCTTGTCAGCTATCCACCTGGCTTGTGGGCTCCAGTGGGGTGCCAGGAGGAAATGGCTCTTCAATGTGTCCAGAGTTACCTGTGGGTCCAGAGTTCTCAGAGTTGCCTTGTCCTGAGTTGCCTGAGTTGCTGGGGGCCGGATAAATATCCTGAGAACCTTCCATGCAGATGCAACCTGGGAGATAGAAAAAGCCCCAAGCAAAAAGAAGGTCCTGAAGGTCCACATGGAGTGACTTCCCTGAGGGAAAGAATAAGCCAAAGCCAAAAAGAGGGTCAGGAGAGACCCAAAGAGAAATACCCCATGTGGCAGAGCATTAGCCTTTGCCTGGTGTTTTTAATTAAAAAACAAGAATGTCATTGGGATTTTAATAGTAATTGCATTAAATCTTTGTAAAAGTTTTGGTAGTATGGCCATTTTTGGCTATATTAATTCTGCCTATCCAAGAGCATGAGAAATCTTTCCATCTTCTAAGATCTTTTTCAATTTTTTTTCTTAGTGTTCTATAGTTTTCATTGTAGAGGTCTTGCACCTCTTTTTTTAGATTGATTCCCAAGTGTTCTATTTATTTGAGGCTAGAGTCAATGGGGAGGTTTTTCTACTTTCTCTTGCTGTGGATTCATCGCTTATATATAGAAATGCATTTGATTCATGGGTATTGATTTTATATCCTAATTTGCTGAATGTATTCATTGGTTCTAGAAGCTTTCTGGAGGAATTTTTTGGATCTTCTAAATACAGAACAATGTCCTCAGCAAGGGGTGAAATTTTGAGTTCTTATTCTATGCAAATCACTTTAATTTCATTCATCTGTCTGATTACTCTGACTAGAGTTTCAAAGAGGGCATCCCTGTCTTGTTTCTGTCCTTAGAGGGAATGCTTTCTCCTTTTCTCATTTAGTAATAATTTTGGCCTTGGGTTTAGCATAGATAGCTTTTACAATGTGAAGACTTTGCATACATTATTTGTATAGACCTCACCATGTGTATTTTCAACCGTGAGTGTTTGTGGTATGAGATGACAGGTTAGGATGAGAAGCAAAAGAATGGATTCCACAGCAGGAGTCATGGAAGAGGAAGATTAATTCAAATGATTGGATTAAATCCTACTAAATAGAAAATAGTTTTGTTTTCAAATTAAAAATAAGGGGGTTGTGATCTTAAAATTTCTCCTTCCTGAAAATTTCCTCAACTCTTAAAAGATAATACTTTGTATACATTTTCATTCTGAATCAAAAAGACAATTTAATTTTCTCTATCTACAAATGTTTGGAGGTTCAGAAAGATTGAGACATGTGTTGGTTTAGAATTACAAACCAGAAATGGAATCTTCTTTGATTCTCAAAACTATAGCTATGCATCCCTTTCACCCCATGATTTTTTGATCAATGAAATAATTTTGGGAGTAAATCCTTTTTTTCTAATTTAACTTATTTTTATTAACAACAAATATTAATATATAGTTCCAGGTTTCAGTTTTTGAAGCAATACACAAACTATTCAACAACACACTTGGACATGAAAATACACTTTCTAATAGTAGCAGCTCAGAATGTGGCATGTGCTCACAATGAAAGTTCCATGTTGACCAGTCACCATGGTAATGTGGAATGCACATCTTACCTTCTATTTCCACTCAGTTGGTGTGGTGAGTGAGTTGGTGTAAGTTAAAGTTGGAGAAGAGTAGGGAGGTTTTGAGTTCCTGGTTGGCCATGGGAAATCTTAACTGCTGTGGGAAAGGTATGTTGTCAGTGATATTTTTAAGTGTGTTCCTTCAAAGGGAGTTAATGTTTACTGAATATATTTTCCTCTTGATTTTTTCATCTTCAACACTGAATCTTCTCTCCTGAGATTTAAATATTTGGTGATATTGTTTTATCACTCAATTTATATATTTGCTTGTTCTATTGACCTGGTTACTGAAAATGTTTTTCTAAATTTAGATAAATGAACCATTCCTAATGCCAACAACATGTGTGCCTTTAAAGTGAATTACAGGAGCAGGACACCCACCTTGCTTTCATGAGATGAAAAAATAAAGTGAGACATAGTATATGAATGCTAAGTAAGGCGATATACATACCATGAAAAGGCAATTAGAAACCAAACCCATCTCAATGTATATGAATATTTAAAAATAATGTTAGAGAAATCTAAATCAAGACTTTTGTAAAAGAAAAGAGGACTGAAATTTCAGAAAACGTTTCCAATTGGTTGATAACTACAGGATCCCAGGTGTTTGGGGGCTACTGGGAAGAAGGCAAAAAGGACAGTGCCTTGAGGTCAGTGGAGTGGATGTCTGATAATGGAGGAAATGAGGGCCTCAGTGGTTTCAGGGAGGATTCATTTGTTGAGGTTCACAGGTTATAGTTAGTGGTGGTTCCATCTAGGCAGGTAAGTCTCTGGCCCCTGGCCATGCAGGGTCTAGGAAGAGGCTTGGAAAGCCAGGAGCAGGAATATGCCTGATCAGAGCTGGTGCATATGGAGAAATGATATTTCAACCAGGCCTTGTCTGACTGCTCAGATTATGGCTCAGAATATTAGACTGCAGACATGGGGCAGGCCAGCTTCTGACATGGAAACATCAAACCATCAGCCCAGAGTATCTGTTTCCCTGATTAATCCCCACTAACAGGCCATCCAGGAGGGAAAAGCTCAAGGAAACTTCATTCTTGGCACAGCCATCAAGTGGCAGTTGCTTTAGAATGTCCCACGTTTCAGAACTTGGTGAGCCCCAGAGAACTCTGATGATTTAGATGGTCCACTGCTTGTCAGGAAGGATCACTTGGAGACAGCTGGAAGTGAGAAGACCCTGGGGGAGGATGACTCCAAGTGTGGACTCTACCCTTTGTAAAGGTCGGGCGAGCGTCGGAGGAAGAGACCACCAAGAGACTGTCTCATGCAACAGCAAAGGGTTTATTGGGGTTCCAGCATGCTGGGGCTCAGAGCTCACTTGAATAGAGCAGAGAGCCCCGGAAACAGCTTAAGCAGAGCTTATATACATTCCTTGGAGAGGGCAGGGACTTCACATACAGCATAGCCAATCATTGCATGGATTCTGGGAGGGGGGTTGTTTTTGTAGAGCAACCAGATGATCAGGGGAGATTTCAACATACATTTAGTGGGCATTTCCGGGAGTTGTTTTCAACTTCTACATGAATTTCAGGTTCCAGAAAAACAGAACTTAATTCTTACATTCTTACCCTTTTCATCTTGACCTTCAGATAGGCTTCATTTACATGAAATGATTATTTTTAAGTCAGTAATTGCAATGAAGAGACAGGAGCCTGGGGTTATAACTTGAACATTTCTCATGGTGTCTGCTACTGAAACCTCATGCCAAAGAGGCCTGAAGGAAGGAGTATTCAAAAAGCACTGAGAAGAGTTCTGGTTTCCTGGTTCTAGGATATCCACTAGAGGACTCAAGTGCTCAGGGATTTCTGGTCCCAGGTAAATAGCTACATTCCTGTCCCATATCCACCGCTCATCATTCTTGTGAATCTGGGCAAGACACATAAAATCTCCAAATTACAAACACCTAAACTCTAAATTGTGGTGGACAGACTCTGCTCCACCCATCCCTTTAGGCTGATATGGAGTCATAGGAGGTCACAGATATTCTCCATGAGCTTTACAAATATCCATCTGTAAAGAATGAGGAATAGACTTTCTTTACCCATTGATCTGGAGGATGACCTCTGTTTGACACCTCTCTGTTCAAACACTGTCAACGATTGAGCTTATTTTTCCACACATTTAATGAAGTGTACTATTTAATGTCAGGACACATTAGCACCCATATGAAGCACCAGTCCGCTTAAGAATGCATGGATGTGATCATTGTCAGCCTTATACCATTACATGGATCAGATGCCACACTTTTTGCAACAATTAAGAAGGGGTTTATTTAACTAAACAGGTATTTAATTTTTGAGGTAGGATTTGAACAAAAGCCACATAACCACAGCCTCTGCTTATGGTCACTGTTTTCTCTGATTTCTATGATTCCGCCTCAGTAATTCTTTTTGACCACACAATATTGTGTTGGGTTGTAGACCTCACACATTGCATTGTTATCCTAAAGATCAATCTGACTCAGGTGCTTTGCTGCCCCAATGGTGAAAAATAAACTCAGTAGTGTGAAATCTAAGAACATTCACATCCCTCCTTCAAAATTTATTAAACATCGATTTTGTTATTTTTAAAATTTTTTATTAGTTATTCATGGACCTTTATTTATTTATTTATATAAATGTGGTGCTGGGAATCAAACCCCATGCCTCAGACATGCAAGGCAAGCATTCTCCAAATGAGCCTCATCCCGAGACCCAGATTTTACTGTTTTTAACTCTGTTAACAGACTGCAAAAATACATCAAAACTTTTTTTCTAATATTCAATTGTAACATTGTCTCCCCTGCTCTGCTAACTAATACTCTACTCTCACCTTCTATGATCAATTTTTCAGTTTCCACGAAAGAGTGATATTATGCAGCATTTATCTTTGTGTCCCAGACCTATTTCTGATAAGATAATTATCACCTCTTGTTGTTGAAAATGACAGAAAAAAAACATACAAGAAATATTTAAGTTTCTGGGCATGCTATTAGGGTATAAATACATACTTGAATTCAAAGCTCAAATTATACCCCCAGATATTTACAATGATCACTTATCAATTAAAACTGGTTGAACTGTTATTTGAATTACTATTGATGACCCTATGTTTTCTTGCTAGCACATTGTCAACAGCTAACTCTGTTTTATCACATTTCCCAGGCTGTTGCCTCTGGCCTTGGACCAGAGGAGACCTCTGGCCACCAAACAGTGCTGTTCCAAATGAGAATTCCAACGAAGGTACTGTGGAAATCCTGTCATTGTGTCCATTCTGCAATAAGGATTCTAGTTGATTCAGATTTCCAATTCTTCTTTTATTTAACATGTACAAATTTACGTGCTTTGAGTCATTCAGCAGTGCTATAGCTCCAGAAGTAAAGATCCAGTTTCCTTTTAATTCTGTGCACTTGATTATTTCAACTGCTGGTGGACATCTGGGTTGAACATACAATGTATTTATGGTGAATGCTGGAAACATTGAAGTGATTGTATCACTATAGTATGCTGACTTGTAGTTTTATAGAATAAGCAGGGAGGAAGGTAATAGCTGAGTCCTATGAGTTCCACTCTTGGGCTTGTCAGGAATCTGCACATTGCTTTCCAGAGTTGTCATAATAATTTACAAACCCACCAACATTGTGTCAGTGTACCTTCTTTCTCTCATTCTTCCTGGTATTTCTATGCTTATCCTGCTTCCCCAGCACCATTTGTTTAAACCATAATGTCCCCTTTAACATGTATTTTGGTGCTGTTGTCCAGTATCAGGTGAATGTAAGTATCAGGTGGGTTGTCTCTGTGTGGTATATTCAATTCAAGAATCTTCATATCTATTTTCAGTTCAATAAGATACTGTTTTTGCTACTCATCTCTGTAGTAAAATATAAAATTGGTCATTGTGCTGGCTTTCACCTTACTTTTTCTTGCTCAGAATTGCTTTGCCAAATAATAATAATAATAATAATTATAATAATTATTATTATTATTATTTAATAAATATAATAATTAATATAATATTATATGATAATAATTATTATTATTACTATTATTATCATCATCATCATCTCAAATGAATTTCAGGGTTAGTTTTTCAATACTGTAAGTAATATCATCTGTAGTTTGAAGGGGATTGTATTGAATTCATTGAACCTGGATATTGTTGATATTAGGCCACTTTGACAATATTAATTCTGCCTATCCAAGAACACAGAACTATTTTGCCCCTTCTGAGGTCTTCTTCCATTTTTTTTTCAGTGTTCTATAGTTTTTGTTGTAGACATCTTACATCCTATTTGGTAGATTTATCCTCAGGGGCTTTTTTTACATTATTATAAAAAAAATTTTTTCTTGAATTCTAAATCAGTGCCATCGATGTTGGAGTATAGTGACAATATTGATTTATTTGTGTTGATCTTTTATCCTGCTACATTGCTAAATTTATTACTTCTAGAATTCTTCTGGTGAAAATTTTTGGGCCTTCTAAATATAGAATCATGTCACCAGGTAATGTGGACAATTTGAGTTTTTCTTATGGTATCATATTAATTTCCTACTTTTGCCTGATGGTTCTGACATTTTTTCAGAAAAATATATTGAATAAAATTGGCAAAAGTAGACATTCTTTTCTTGTTCTTGATATTTGAAGAAGACAGTTCATTTTTATCTCAGTTCAGTGTGATGTTGGCTTTGAATTTCTCATATATGGCTTTTATAATATTGAAACTTAGTTCCTTTTTTTCCAGGTTTCTTCTTTATTTTGGAAATGAATTGTTTCTCCTTTTTAATCAAGAGCTTTTCTACATCTATTGAGGTGATTTTCTGAATCTTGTCCTTAATTCCAACTATGGGTGTGCTAGTCAGCTTCTCCCCACCCACTCTGCTGCCTGTGGAGCGACCTTTACATGTTTCCTGGGCTTATGGTCTGGGCATCTATTCCCAGCAGCCCATTTTTACACCTGCTCCTTCAAATTCTCAATCCTTTTCAGCTGGTCCTGGGAGGCACCAGACTCAAGGAGGAAAGGACCAGAGCTTGCCTGCACATCTCTGACTTGAGTTGCCCTGGGGAGAATTCTCTCCATGCCTTTTGCTCTAGCTCAGCCCGGCAAAGCCTAGGTGCTGTGGCAGGTGCCTTTCAGGTCCATGTGTGCCTACCTGCTCAGATCTTCCAGCTCCTGGCTCTTGCAGTGGCAGCATCAGCTTGGCTGTGTCAAGGTGTCTCCTGCCTTGCTCTCTGCAGACAGCATGAATCACAGATCTTTCTTCATGTACAGTAGAAAACGTTGCCTCCCTGATCTCAGGATTTTCACACTGAATCTTTCTATTTTGTTTCTGTCCATTTCTTTCTTTAGGTGATCTAGCAGTGCCACTAATCCTGCTGCTGCTACTGCTGCTTCTGCCACCATCAGCTTGGATCTAATGTACTTTCTTTTTGTCTTTGTTTAATGTAGCCAAGTTTCTGATTCTCTAAGATTACCTGAGTGTCCACTATTGAGTTTTCGTGAAACCCCTCTTTTGCACACCTGAGAGGAACGACTATTCGCACTGTTTGCATTACAGGTTGTGGAGCAGCAAGAAATAAAGGTTCTCTCTATCTTAAATTTGCTTCTGTCTTGTATTATTTCTTTTGCTTGAGTTTTTGACTTTAGATTCCTCTATAATTTTTTCCATTCACTGTTAAGTTTGGGTGACTTCCTTTAGTTCCCCTCTCACTGAGAAGCAGTCTTCTTGCCTTCTAAGTCTGGCACTGAAGAACTGTCGTGGGTGCATCCTTCCTCCATTTGCCACCTTCTCTTCTCCTGACAGCAAATTTGCACAATTTCTCAACATGCCAAGGAACGATTTGGGCCAAAATATATTTTATCTTGATGAATACCTCATGTTAACTTGAAAACAAATTTTATTCTCTCACTGTCGTATGAAGTATTTGTACAAATGCCAAATAGATCTATGTGATTGATAATGGTTTTGGTAAATTCCTAGGGTTGCCATAACTAAGTACCAGCTTTCTTGGGTTGAAGTAATGTAAGTGTACTATCTTAGAGCTCTATTTCCTAGGAATCCCACATTGATCTGTTAGCAGAAACATGTTACTTCTGAAAACTTTAAGGAAGGATTTTTCCTGCCCATTCTTAACTGTTACTGGTTTGGTGGCCATCCTTGATCTGCTTGGTTTTCAACTGCAGCACTTTCCTCTCTGCTTGCATCATCACATGGCATTAGTCTCTCATGAATGTGCCCCATCTTCATGAGAACAGATGCCCTATTTGGAGAATGGGTCCACCCTGTTCAAAGAGGATACTTTTAATTGCTAAGATCACAATGACTCTCATTTAAAACCCAGTAAAATTTGGAGGTACGGTTTAAGTTCTAACTTAACCATGTTTAGAATTTAAACATGTATTTGTGTGGAAGTAATTTGACCCATAACAGAAATGATTGATTCAAAAGTATATTTTCTTTACTTCCTGATGGATGTGTCAAGTGTTATTTCTCTCAATCCCTCCAAATTCTAGGCCTTTCCCCTCACTAGTAGGTCTTGCTGCTATCCATGTTTCATCTTTCACCTACAATGGAAATTAGGGAAGAGTTTGATCACATGTGCCCGGCAAAAACATATCATGTAAACTATCTTTCTGAAGTTTTATATCCCTTAAAAGAATGGAGTGAAAGAGGGGAAATTTATTTATGATTAAATAAATTTTCAAGATATTTTCCTAGTCATATTTATTTCCAATGGATTATTTGATTTGCCAACCTTTGCATGGCGATTTAGTTTGTAAAGACTATCCTAAGTTGCAAAAACTGTCCTGCCAAATGATTTCAAAATGATTTGTCCTATCAAGCGAATTCCAAAATGACTTATGATTCAGACCCATGAAAAATTACAAAATGAGTACCATGACATCTATCAATCCCTGGATGCCTCCAAAACAGTTCTGAGAATTGCAAAATATCCTTTATTCTCTGGTTGATTTCCAAAACTGATGCTCCAACGTTTAGAAGGCATTTTAAAGGCATTAAATATATGGATCCCAGGTTTCTGGATGTACACAATAAAGTGGTTTTTTT
The DNA here is from genome assembly GCF_048772815.1 of Callospermophilus lateralis. Taxonomy (NCBI): domain Eukaryota; kingdom Metazoa; phylum Chordata; class Mammalia; order Rodentia; family Sciuridae; genus Callospermophilus; species Callospermophilus lateralis. Next base: position 595,831 of record NW_027517355.1, read on the forward strand.
TTGTTGAAAAAAAAAAAAGAATGCTGAAACCTTCTAGTGTAACAGTAGAATATTTAATTTCTCATTGTAGTTCCTTTCATTTTTTGTCTATTTTGAATTTTTGTTTCCTGATCTGCTCCTTCTCTTGCCATTCTGAAACAATCATGTTCCAGCACTAATTGAGCCTGTGTGTGTTAAACAACCGTCTCCATACACTCTAGACCCATGTCCACAGTTAGGAAGCCCCTGGAGTGTTTCTTCAGCAAACCAATATACTGACAGTTACTCTATAGTTCCCTAGATTGCTATCAAGTCATAATAGAGGTGGTACCCATTGTGGCAGAAGACCAAAAAAATTACATTGCTAAGGTAATGTGACCCTTCTTTGTCTTAGATATAAGTGTTGTTTTCTTCCTTTTAATTCAAATTCCTTCATGAAAATATGACAGTGTTCATTATAGGTGACTCATAGGTGATGGAATTACAACTGCACATCTATTCCCTGTGAGAATGATTCAAGATGACATTCACATATGAGAACAACCATTGTCAAATAATTGCAGTGAGCATTTTCTTCAGTGGCACTTTTCCTTGATAGAAAAAGAATTTTATGCATGTCATCAAATTGTACCTGAGAAATCCCTCATGCAAAGCTCATGTATTTTCACAAGTGCCTTCTCTGCCTTACTTTGTGATCTTTGCCCCAACTGCTGTTTCCCATCTAGTTATCTAATGTCACCACAGCCAACAGTAGACTTGTGCAAATGATCTCCTGCTCACGCTGTCTTCCTTTCTGTAACTACAGGTAGCCTCTGCAACAAATGAGCAAAGTAAGTATTCTCAACTCCCTAACATGCTGAGCAAAACCTCTGTACTTAGATAGGTCACACATTCCTTCCTGTTTCTATGTAAAAAGTTATCCTGGATTTAGATTTCGTTTGGAAATGAGGATAGGCATATGGTGACAAAGTGATAATCCAGTGAAGAATTGTGTCCCACTACCATGATCCTGAAACAGCTGTCTTTTGTGTGGTGTGCATTTATGTGAATGAGCATGGGGTGGTATCTCTGAGCATGTCCATGTGTAATAATTGTGTATGTGTTTGTGAGGCTATGGGAGCTTCTTCAGAAATTCTCTTCTAACATGCCCAGAACAAACATCCATTTTTTTAAAATAAAAACCCACACTAATGCATGATTTGCTTGATATAATTTTTTCCCACTTCATGACACCCAAATGTAGTTTTGGTTAGTAGGCCCTCTCTGTAGACAGAGAAGTTGCTGAGCCAAAAGATCCAGGTTCTTCACTCTGTAAGTGAAGGAAGCATTAAGAGTTCAGGAAATTATCCTGATGCTGATGCTTTGGGTTAGGAAACTGTGTACATCACTTAGTGATATAACACACTCCAGGTTATTACAATATATTAGTAATAACTAATCTCCTACAGAGATGTGAAATGTTTTGCATATTTTAAAGTGGCTTCAGTGGTCATCTCTAGAGAAAAACATACTCCTAAAGGTACAAAATACAACAAAAAATATATCACACCTGGTTCCAATCTACTGGAAACCCAAAGCTGTGTTTCCCATTCATTCTTGTTCTTTTTTATTGGTTATTCAAAATATTACAAAGCTCTTGACATATCCTATTTCATACATTAGATTCAAGTGGGTTATGAACTCCCATTTTAACCCCAAATACAGATTGCAGAATCACATCAGTTATACATCCACATTTTTACATAACGCCATATTAGTAACTGTTGTTCTGCTACCTTTCCTATCCTCTACTATCCTCCCTCCCCTCCCCTCTCATCTTCGCTCTCTACCACATCTGTTGTAATTTAATTCTTTCTCTGGATTTTATTCCCTTCCCCCTAAAATTATCTTTTTTTATTGTTGGTTGTTCAAAACATTACATAGTTCTTGATATATCATATTCCACACTTTGATTCAAGTGGGATAGTAAGGATAGGAAAGGCAACAGACACCAGTATGGCAATATATAAATCAACGGAAGTGTAACTGATGTGATTCTGCAATCTGTATAAGGGGTAAAAATGGGAGTTCATAACTTAAATTATCTTATATGTAATTTTGTATATCAATGAAGGTCTCTTTCCATTTCCATGCAATTTCCCTTTTCTCTCCCTTTCCCTCCCACCTCATGTCTCTGTATAAAGTTGATCTTTTCCTTCTGCTCTTCCTCCCTGCTCTGTTCATAGTTGTTCTCATTATAACAAAGAAGATATTTGTCCTTTGATTTTTTAGGGATTGGCTAGCTTCGCTTAGCATAATCTGCTCTAATGCCATCCATTTCCCGGACAATTCCATGAATTTGTCATTTTTAGTGCTGCATAACACTCCATTGTCTATAAATGCCACTTTTTTTAATCCATTCATCTTTTGAAGGGCATCTGGGTTGGTTCCGCAGTCTAGCTATTGTGAATTGTGCTGCTATGAGCATCGTTGTGGCAGTATCCCTGGAGTGTGCTCTTTTAAGATCCTCAGGGAACAGTCCGAGAAGGGAAATAGCTGGGTCAAATGGTGGTTCCATTCCCAGCTTTCTCAGGAATCTCCATACTGCTTTCCAAATTGGCCGCACCAATTTGCAGTCCCACCAGCAATGTAGAAGAGTACCCTTTTCCCCACAACCTCTCCAGCACTTGTTGTTGTTTGCTTTCAGAGTGGCTGCTAATCTTACTGGAGTGAGATGGTATCTTAGCGTGGTTTTGATTTGCATTTCTCTGAATGTTAGAGATTGTGAGCATTTTTTCATGTACATGTTGATTGATTGTATGTCCTCCTTTGAGAAGTGTCTGTTCAGGTCTTTGACCCATTTGTTGATTGGGTTATTTGTTAGCTTAATGTTTAATTTTTTGAGTTCTTTGTATACTCTGGATATTAGGGCTCTATCTGAAGTGTGAGGAGTAAAAATTTGTTACCAGGATGTAGGCTCCCTATTTACCTCTCTTATTGTTTCTCTTGCTGAGAAAAAAAAACTTTTTAGTTTAAGTAAGTTCCATTTGTTGATCCTAGTTATTAACTCTGTGCTATGGGTGTCCTATTAAGGAATTTGGAGCCCAATCCCACAATATGTAGATTGTAACCAACTTTTTCACTTTAAGGCACAGAGTCTCTGATTTGATATCAAGGTCTTTGATCCATTTTGAGTTAACTTTTATGCATGGCGAGAGAAAGGGATTCAGTTTCATTTTTTTGCATATGGATTTCCTGTTTTCCCAGCACCATTTGTTGAAGATGCTATCCCTCCTCCATTGCATGCTTTTATCCCATTTATCAAATATAAGATAGTTGTAATTTTGTGGATTCGTCTCTGTGTCCTCTAATCTGTACCATTGGTCCACCTGCCTGTTATGGTACCAGTAACATGCTGGTTTTGTTACTATTGCTCTGCAGTACAGTTTGAAATGTGGTATCACTATACCTCCTGATTCACACTTCCTGCTTAGAATTGCTTTTGCTATTCTGGGTTGTTGCGACCCCTTGCCCGCAAGGAAGACGCAACTCAGGAATCTTCTTTCAGCAGTTTATTCAGGCCCTTGATATTTCTTCTAATTCCTGGTCGGATGCCCCTCCCAGCCTTAATAAAGCATCCCAAGCCCCAATGCGAAGCTGCCACGTGGAACTTTCTCATAGGGTGCTGAAAAACCATGCACTAACTCTCCCAAACAAGGAGTTGTTTGTCACAGACCACAGTGGAGCCAGCGCCATCCTGCAATGGCGAGCATAATCTGCAGCAGCGGCTCACCACAGTTCCCCCTTTCTGTTTTCTGAAAACAATACAGGCGAGAGTAGAGGTCCTATCCCACTGTGCAGAAATGGCTGCATAGTATGGCTCAGTCCTAAGGAGGGCCCTTCCCCCTATCTGAAGCCATATCAGCCGACGCCTTTTTCGTGGGGTGGGGCGTGGACATCAAACCCGCATGCAATAGGACATGCTCTCCTTGAGGTCCACTTCAAGGATCACTCAAGTGCAGTGCCTTGCCTCGCATCCTGTATCGTGACGAAGGTGGACGAAGGGGGACAGCTGAGGCTGAACTGTGGCTGTACACAATGACAAACGAGTTGACAGCACCCTGAAAGAAAGGCACGGACTTTAAGGCGATAGAGAAGCATTAGTGTGGAAACCCACCTGCGTACAATGGCAGTGAGACCGGCAGAGTGCAAGGGCTTTCCAACACTAAGAGAATAACGAGGAAAGACATGCCGATCCCAGTGAAATGTTATAATAACTTGGGGTGCAACGACCATGTCAAATATTTACTGTTTAAGATGCGCAAGCCAGACTTGAGGTGAATTGCCATTGTCTAAGGCTGCAAGAGCTTGGATGATCATAGCCTTATCGTAAGCATTGCGGGCCTTGAGGCGACAGAGAAACCACAAACAGAGAAACATACGGAAGCAACACATTGCACCAAAAATGCCTACCCCCACCCACTCTTTAAAAAAGAAAAAAGCAGAAGATATCCAATCGGTGAATTGAACCAAAGTCACGGGATCAACACGGGTGTTATTCAAGACAGCTATCTGGGTTAGTTGAGACTGGATCATGTCTTCCGCTTCCATGGACCAATTTCCAGCCAAATATTTGCCAATGATGCAGGAAGCATTCCTGGAATCATTAAATCTGACAGAGGTTATGCATAAATGTGCACGTTGGTCAACACAACCCAAAAGCACTAAGTCAGCCAATTCTTCTACCTGAGCTTGGAGTAAATCTATTCTTTGGTTGGCAGCTAAAATCCCTGACAAAATATGTTGATTAATTGTATTTTGGGATTCAAGTATGGTGGAAGTTTGTTGGACAACTTGATTAATGGTGGCAGCAGTTTGTACTTGATTGGCCATAGCCACTCCGGCCGTAACCGCTGCAGCAGCAGACACCACCACAGCTGTCACGATAGCCGCTGTGATTCCAAAATCTCTGCGGACTCTAAGTAGCTCAACAATAGGGAATTTATCAGGATTTGCAGTGACCGGGATTGGGACAAAAGTTGGAATTTTCATAACCACTGCTACAGTCCAGGAACCATTCCAACACTCAGATAAGAGACAGGTAGTATGAGAACAATCCAGCATCCCCGACGAGGTGGCGTTAGCCAAAAGGAATAAGAAGGGGGATTGGACACAGACCATTGCAGGAGGCAATGTGGCATTATACAACAGAGAGTTGAATGAAACAGATGTAAGTCTATTACTTCGTTCACTTTCCCTAACAGTACCAGAAACATTAGCCAGCCAACTTTTGGCTCCTACCAACTGAGCCAGTGCAGAAATATCGGCTGAAGCCCCCTTTTCATTGGAAATCAGCCATTGAAACCAGTACCAACCTACTCCTGTAGAGGAGCTGGCACTATTGTTAAAGTTATAAACATACCTCTTAAGAGAGGGGGAAAGGGAAAAACCTTTAGCAACTTGATGTTTCTCCCAAGAATGATCCTGACAAGGCATAAATGTTGGGGGAAAACCAAGATTAGGGGAACAGTAAGGAGAGGCCTTGAAATGAGTGGCATCATGAATACTACTAGAAGAAGGAGGCACTGGGATTAGTACCTCGGAGATAATAGCCAAGGTAGTTATGTTAAGAGCAGAGCTGCTGTTTGCGGGGGTCCCTGAGCCTGATTGCTTCCCTGAAACTACCTTGCTCAATACAGCACTGATAATGCTCCCTGAGACCTGATTGGACCATAATGGGTCCTCCCAGTTAGTCAAATTTTTGGTCTTAAGGCTAATGCAATTAGCGTTTCTAAGGCTGAAACAAAAAACTCCTGTGAGATTAACTTGAGATTGATTAAAAATTCTCTCCATGTCCCCTCTAGGAGAGGCACAGGGAGCAGACATCTCACATGAGGTAGAAAAAAGAGTGGGGAGGACACTAGAATTACCATGAACCGGCACCGGCATTGGCCATGCCCGTGCCACTGCCCACCACCGCATTGGTGTCGCCTGTGCCATCGGCACCAGCACCAGAGCCAGAGCACTTAGCAGAATGAAGATCCTCATCACAGGATTGTTGTGGTATCTCTTGTTGCTGGTCAGTTGATGTCGAGACTCTTCTTGTCAAGCGTACAGGGACCCACAACGGTTCCGTACGATCCTGGGGAAAAACACATACAGATCCTCGTGCCCATGTCAGCACGGGGTCAGGGCCGTTCCACTGGCCCGTAAGAACATCCTTCCACTTAACATAGCCAATCACAGTGGGCTGAGGGGACACATGTCTATCGGCCGCAGAGCGACCATGAATATCCAAATTTAAAAAATTAATGGTAAAGAGAGCTAAGGACAGGCGTTCTTTAGGAGTGTGTTCAGCTCTTATTCCCCCTTTTTGTTTTTGTAAAGTTTCCTTTAAGGTGTGATGAGCACGCTCAACAATGCCTTGTCCTTGAGGATTATAAGGCAAACCATGAGTAAGTTGCACTCCCATAGTAGAACAAAAAGCTGTAAATTGTCTGCCAGTATAAGCAGGTCCATTATCAGTCTTAAGGGATGCAGGTGCACCCCATGCTGCCCATGCCTCTAAACAGTGAGTAATGACATTACGTGCCTTTTCTCCCGATAAAGCAGAAGCATGGATAATTCCAGAGCACGTATCAACGGAAACATGCACATACTTAAGGTTACCAAAGTCAGGTATATGTGTCACATCCATTTGCCAAACAACCAATGGCTTTAATCCCCGTGGGTTTACTCCATAATTAGGGGGATGAAGAAATGTGACACAATGGGGACATTGCAATACTATCTGCCGAGCATCCGCTCTTGAAATGGAAAAACGCCTGCGCAGCTTTAATGCATTAACATGGAAGTTTTGGTGAAACAATTTAGCCCCCTCTAAGGAGGAAGCCAAGCATATCAATTGACCTCTAGTGGCTAAGTCCGCACAGGCATTAGCCTGGGATAACGGACCAGGAAGAGAGGTGTGAGCCCTGATGTGCACTGGATAAAAAGAAGCAGTGCGGTTAGAGATAAGCTGTTGAAGCTGAGTAAAGTAAGCAGACACATTGTGGGCATCACTAATAGCTCCCACGGCCTCCAGGACTCTTAGTGCTTGTACCACATAGCTGGAGTCCGAAATAAGATTAAAAGGAAAAGAACACTGTTTAAACACTTCAATAACAATTTGTAGTTCTACCCATTGTGGATTTCCAGGAGCAAATTGATGCTGGATAGGGGGAGAGTCATTAATTACATAGGCTCCCATTCCAGACTTGGAACCATCAGTAAAAATGTTAACAGCCCCCGGAATTGGACTGGATGAAGTTACCTTAGGGAAAATGATGGGATGTTCTTTAACAAAATGGAGTAATGGATGAGAAGGGTAGTGATTATCAATACCCCCTTGAAAAGAGCAACACAGAATAGCCCAGTTGTCTAGAGTAGCACATAAAACATTAAGTTGAGCTTTAGTGTAGGGTATGATAAGAGAAGAAGGTGATTGGCCGAAAAAATTGAATGCTTTGTTGAATCCCTTTAAGTGCCAACGCTGCAACAGCATCAGGATAATATTCTAAGGATTTTCCTGGGGATACATGTGGGTGGATCCATATTAAAGGCCCATCTTGCCACAGTACCCCAGTAGGCTGCCGCATAGTGGCAAGCACACATAACTGGAAAGGTTTATCACTCTGGAGCCTGCATAGAGTGGCATGCTGTATAGCTTGTTCTACTTTTATAAGGGCCACTCTAGCCTCAGTAGTGAGGCTATGAGGGGAAGCAAGATCTGGATCACCCTTGAAAGTAGCATACAAAGGCTGGAGCACAATATTAGGAATATGTAAATATCCTCTTATCCAATTAATATCTCCCAGCAATTTTTGAAAGTCATTTAAAGTTTGGAGATCTTGAGTCCTGATGGTAATTTTTTGCAGTTTTAATTTGTCATACCCAATTGTCGCTCCCAAATACCTGATAGAATCCCCCGTTTGAATATTTTCAGGTGCGATGTGCAGTCCATGTTGGGCCAACAGCATCACGAGTTCTTTATAAGCCTCATTAACTGTCTGTTCTAATTTTGCGGCCAATAACACATGATCCATATAATGAATGATCTTGGTGGGGGAATACTTATGTCTGAGAGGTGCGAGTGCCTTCCCCACATACATCTGGCACATCCTGGGACTGTTAGCCATCCCCTGCGGCAACACCACCCACTCAAACCTTTGATTTGGTTCCTCGTGATTACACGAGGGAAGGGTGAAAGCAAAACGTTGTGAATCTTTAGGATGCAAAGGAATGGAAAAGAAACAGTCTTTAATGTCAATAAAAATTATGTGCCAGCCTTGAGGAACAGAGGAGATCAGAGGCAGCCCTCTTTGAATGGGAACCATAAGTTGCATCTGAGCATTAACTGCTCGTAGATCATGCAGTAGGCGCCACTTCCCTGATTTTTTCTTAATGACAAATATGGGAGTATTCCATGGAGAAGTAGAAGGTAGGATGTGACCCAAATCAAGTTGTTCTTTGAATAGATCATGGGCTGCTGCCAGTTTAGCCAAGGGAAGAGGCCACTGAGACACCCAAGCAGGCTCCACGGTGAGCCATGTTATGGGTATTTGAGCCCCAGTGGCCCCTAGGAAAAACCCAGACCAAACCTGTTAAGCTTTTGATGACCTTGCAGAGAATGCTTAGGCCCCTGTAGGTGTCTATTAGGGTCCCCAAAAATCTTTCCAGCGGCATCTACCATCCTTGCTACAAAATCTGAAAAGGGTTCTGTGGGGCCCTGCAGAATCTTGGTCAAGTTACCAGACACCTCTTCTCTATTTGGAAGTGACTTCCATGCCCGAATGCAAATGTTGTTAATTTGATCATATGCCTCAGGAGGGAATCCTGTCTGTTGATTAGCAAATCTGCCTTGTCCCAAAAGCATTTCCTTGTCCCAATGGGGGTGTCCCGCCGCATAGTTTTGGGTGGCCTGCTCTACCATGCACTCTAGCACAAAGGCTCTCCAGTCCAAATATTTACCTGGAGAAACACAAGCCCAAACAAGGCTAGCCCAATCAGAGGGAGTCATACAGTATCTAGACAGACTCTCCACCTGAGTTAGAGTGAAGGCGGCATCCACCCCATTAGTGCGCACAGACTCCGCCAGGGTCTTCACAATTTTGAAATCTAAGGGCTCATGGAATCTTCCCCTATTTTCATCCTGGGAAACTGGATAAGCAAGACCCATCTCAGCGTTAACAGCCCTCCATGTTTGGGCATGGAAAGCTCTCCTCGAATCACCCCCACTGTACGGCGGCGGATCCGGAAGGTCATTTTTCTTGAGCTCCTGTTTATTTTTGTTCCCTTCTCCTATAGTTAGAGTCCCTAGCTGACGAGACAGTCTCCCGAGCTCCTCCTCCTCATTCTCCTCCTCTTCTGACCCACTTTTGCATGGGAGTGTGCGCAGCGTACTGAGATCTGGATACAATAGTTTCCTCCCCCGTTTCTCGCTCCGCACACTCCCTTCCTCCTGAAATACCTCACTTCGTGCCAGAGACAATTGCCTCCTCCCCTGTTTCTCGTTCTGCACACTCCCTTCCTCCTGAAATACGTCACTTCGTGCCGGAGACAATCGCCTCCTCCCCTGTGTCTCGCTCCGCACACTCCCACCCTCCTGAAATACCTCACTGCCTGCCGTTTCTGATCTTTCCTCATGTAATTGCTGTAAAACTTCTTGTCCTTTAGTAAGTGCTTCCTGACATCTGCCATCTGCGAGGCAACTACGGATCATCTTCCAAAGGGGTATCACCCCACCCTCTAATATGCCCTGCTCAGAAGCAAAGTCAAGATCTGTGCCTAACTTATCCCAGCTAGGTATAGTAAGGCTGCCCGAGAACGCAAACCATGGTGCAGCAATATCTGTCTTCTGTAAAAATCTCTGTAAAGTACTACGTTTCACATCTAGGCCCTTGGAACGTAACAGGTCATCTAGGGCCAGGAGAAGCGGACTTGAAGATATGGCACCCATGACACAACAAAAGACGCACAAAAAACAAAAGTGAAAGTAAAAGCGAAAGTACACAGTGCAGCTGCAATAAGATGTAATGCTCTCTCTGGCTTTACAGAGGAGCTATGCCACTTTGATCGCGGGTCCCCCTTACCTGGGACTAACCCCCACTTTGATCGCGGATCCCACTTACTTGGGACTAACCCCCGCTTTGATCGCGGATCCCACATACCTGGGACTAACCGGTGCAACACCCCTGACTACTGAAAGTTCTGGTTCCCGGGTTTCGGCACCACTTGTCGCGACCCCTTGCCCGCAAGGAAGACGCAACTCAGGAATCTTCTTTCAGCAGTTTATTCAGGCCCTTGATATTTCTTCTAATTCCTGGTCGGATGCCCCGCCCAGCCTTAATAAAGCATCCCAAGCCCCAATGCGAAGCTGCCACGTGGAACTTTCTCATAGGGTGCTGAAAAACCATGCACCAACTCTCCCAAACAAGGAGTTGTTTGTCACAGACCACAGTGGAGCCAGCGCCATCCTGCAATGGCGACCATAATCTGCAGAAGCGGCTCACCACACTGGGTCTTTTATTTTTCCATATGAATTTCATGATTGCTTTATCTATTTCTACAAGAAATGCTGTTGGGATTTTGATTGGCATTGCATTAAATGTATAGAGAACTTTTTGTAGTATCGCCATTTTGATGATGTTAGTTCTTCCCATCCATGAACATGGTATGGTTTTCCATTTTTTAATGTCTTCTTCTATTTCTCTCTTTAGGTTTCTGTAGTATTCATTGTATAAATTTTCACCTCTTTTGTTAGATTGATTCCCAAGTATTTTATTTTTATTGAGGATATTGTGAATGCAGTGGTTGTCCTCATTTCCATTGCAGAAGATTTGTCACTGATATACAGGAATGCCTTTGATTTATGAGTGTTCATTTTATATCCTGCCAAATTGCTAAATTCACTTATTAGCTCTAGTAGTTTCTTTGTACAACCTTTTTGGTCTGTTACATATATTATCATATCATCTGAATATGTGATAATTTAAGTTCTTCTTTTCCTATTTTTTAGCCATTAATTTCTTTTGTCTGTCTAATTGCTCTGGCTAGTATTTCGAGGACTAAATTGAAGAGAAGTGGTGAGGGAGGGCATCCCTGTCTTGTTCCAGATTTTAGAGGGAATGCCTTCAGTTTTTCTCCATTCAGAATGATGCTAGACTGAGGCTTAGCATATTTAGCTTTTACAATGTTGAGGTAAGTTCCTGTTATCCCTAGTTTTTATAGTGTTTTCAACATAAAGGGATGCTGAACTTTGTCGAATGCTTTTTCTGCATCTATTGAGATGATCATGTGGTTCTTATGGTTAAATCTATTGATGTGGTGAATAACATTTATTGATTTCTGTATATTGAACCAGCCTTGCATCCCGGGGATGAATCCTACTTGATCATGGTGCACATTTTTTTTGATATGCTTTTGAATTCGATTCACAAGATTTTTTTTTGAGGATTTTTGCATCTGAGTTCATTAGAGATATTGGTTTGTACTTTTCTTTTTTTGAAGTGTCTTTGTATTGTTTCAGGATCAGGGTGATGTTGGCCTCATAGAATGAATTTGGAAGAGCTCCTTCATTTTCTATTTTTTGAAATAACTTGAATTGTATTGGTATTAATTCTTCTTTGAAGGTTTTGTAAAATTTTGCTGTATATCCATGTCGTCCAGGGCTTTTCATGGTTGGTAGTCTTTTGATGGCTTCTTCAATTTCCTCTTTTGTTATTGGTCTGTTTAAATTGTGTGTATCTTCCTGACAATCTGAGCAAGTCATATGACTTAAGAAATTTATCAATATCTTTGCTATCTTCTATTTTATTGGAATATAAGGTTTCAAAATAATTTCTATTTATCTTCTGTATTTCTGTAGTGTCCATTGTGATATTGCCTTTTTCATCCCGTATGTTAGTAATTTGAGCTCTCTCTGTTCTACTCTTCGTTAGCTTGGCTAAGGGTCTGTCAATCTTATTTATTTTTTCAATGAACCAACTTTTTGATTTATCAATTTTTTAATGTTTTTTTTTGTTTCAATTTTATTGATTTCTGCTCTGATTTTAATTATTTCTTGCCTTCTACTACTTTTACTGTTGTTTTGCTCTTCCTTTTCTAGGGCTTTGAGATGAAGTGTGAGCTCATTTATTTGTTGTTTTTTTCATTTTTTGAGGAATTACCTCGAGGAAATAAATTTCCCTCTTTAAACTGCTTTCATTGTGTCCCATAGATTCCAATATGTTGTGTCTGTATTTCCATTCATCTCCAAGAATTTTTTGATTTACTCCTTTATGTCTTTTGCAACCCATTGATCAGTCAGTAACATATTGTTCATTTTTCATAAGATGTAAGATTTTTCCATCCTTCTTTTATCATTGATATCCAGTTTCATTCCACTGCAATCAGATAAGTTACATGGTATAATCGCCACACCTTTATATTTACTAATAGTTGTCCTATGGCATAATATTTGGTCTATCTTTGAGAAGGATCCATGTGCTGTTGAGAAGAACGTGTATCCACTTGGTGATGGTTGATATATTCTATATATGTCGGTTAAGTCTAGGTTATTGATTGTGTTATTAAGTTCTATAGTTTCTTTATTCAGCTTTTGTCTGGAGGATCTGTCCAATGGAGAGAGCGGCTTGTTGAAGTCACCCATAATTATTGTGTTGTGGTCTATTTGTCTCTTGAACTTGAGGAGAGTTTGTTTTATGAATGTTTCAGCACCATTGTTTGGTGCATATATATTGATAATTGTTATGTCTTGTTGGTGGATGGTACCTTTTAATAGTATGTAGTGTCCTTCTTTATCCTTTTTGATTAACTTAGGTTTGAAGTTGATTTCATTCGATATGACTATGGCCACTCCTGCTTGCTTCGGGGGACCATGTGAGTGGTATGATTTTTCCCAACCTTTCACCTTCAGTCTGTGTATGTCTTTTCCTATCAGATGAGTCTCCTGAAGGCAGCATATGGTTGGATTTGTTTTTTTAATCCAGGTTATTAGCCTATGTCTCTTTATTGGGGAATTTAAGCCATTAACGTTTAAGGTTACTATTGAAATATGGTTAGTACTACCGGTCATGCTTGTTTATTTATTTTAATATGGATAGTTTTTCCTTTTTGGTTATTTTATTTTTCTTCCCTTTACTGAGTTACCTCCCACTGTTAGTTTGGGGTGCTTTTTTTAATTCCTCTTCTTGTAGTGTTTTGCTCAAGATGCCATTCAGTGTTGGTTTCCTGGATGTGAATTCTTTTAACATTTATTTATCATGAAATGTTTTAATTTCATTGTCAAATCTGAAGCTTAATATTGCTGGATACAGTATTCTTGGTTGAAATCCAGTATTTTTTATCGTTGGAAATACGTTGTTCCAGGATCTTCTCAATTTCAACGTCTGTGATGAAAAATCAGCCGTTAACCTAATTGGTTTACCGCTGAGAGAAATCTTCTTCCTTTCTCACTTAGCTATTAATATTCCCTTTTTGTTCTGTATGTTGGATATCTTTATAATTATGTGTCTTGGAGTTGGTCTATTATGGTTTTGAATGTTTGGGGTCCTGTAGGCTTCTAGGACTTGGCAATCCATTCCACCTTTCATATTTGGGAAGTTTTCTAAGATTATTTCATTCAATAAATTGTTCATTTCTTTGGTTTGATGCTCTATGCCTTCTTCTATTCCAATGACTCTCAGGGTTGGTTTTTTTATGACATCCTATATCTCTTGAATAGATTGCTCATGCCTTCTAAGCATCTTTTCTGTGTTGACAATATTCTTTTCAAGTTGATAAACTTTGTCTTCATTATCTGATGTTCAGGCTTCTACTTGATCTAGTCTATTTGTAATATTCTCGTTTGTTATACTCTGGTTTCTCTTCAGATCATATAAATCTTTTGTCTTTTAATATTCTCATTTTAGTTTTTAATTTGGTTTATTGTTTCCTGCATTTCTAAAATTACTGTTTGTTTTATTTTCTAAATCTCTATTTCGTGATAGAGCTTGTTCATTGACATTTGAATTTGCTTATTTACTTCATTTTCAAAATATACGTTCATTGTTTGAACTTGCTGTCTAAAGTCTTCTCTAAGATTCCATTCCATCTGAGTTAGGTATGCCTTGACTTCTTTCTCTGTCCATTTTTCTGGTGCCTGTAGGTTCTCCTTTGTATTTAAGTTGTCCTGCATTGTTTGTGCTCACTTTTCCCTTTGTTTTTTTCATGGTGCTCAAGTTACTTCCCAACTCTGTTTGACTGCTGTGTTTCTGTTTCTCCTTTAAATTTGTTTTGGTTTTTATATTTCCACTATCTCTCCTTTGTGTTAGGAGAAAATGTTTCGAGATGTTGGATTTAATTGTGATATAAGGTAAATTCATTGGTTTCATTAAAGGCCTTCAGATTTTGATGGCATATAGAGAACTAAGGTTTGGACTAAAGATTTTATGTAAAGATCGGTTGATTTGATTGTTTGGAGGTTAGGATACGTTAGCTTCTTTGGGGGGTTACTCAAATGCAGTCGGATATTAACAAGAGAATAGACAGGAGTACTTGGGGGTAGTTAAGGCTTGGGTGGACTATACACCTATTTGTAGTATTCATTTATTTGCATTTAGTAAGTTATATGTAGTCTGGTTGTTCATGCTGTTTTATTGTAGCAATCTGTCATAACCTGGCGTTGGTGACGTCAGTTTTACAAGATGTTGGCCGCTGGCTTCATTGGTGGACTTTAAGTTGTGGGGGATAGAACTGGACCGCTTCCTTCCTTCATCTCAAACCCCAAACTCATCCCAGAGCTCAGAGAGGGCATAGCCAGCAGGACTCCACAGAATCCACAGCGCCGTTTCTCTCTGCTTGCTGGTCGCTTCTCGGTGGCACCTCACCGTCTGTAGCCACGGGGCGGGCAGTAGGGCAGGCGGCGGATCAGTCAGCCTGGATCTCTGGTCGCACCGTTGGCTCGCATTTGAGACTCAGTAACCGGTCCTCGGTGATGGAAATCGTTCCTCTAGGTTTCGGTGCACCCCAATTTAGCTGGAAATTCCTAACAAGATAGCTTTTTGTTGTTCTAACCCTCTATTCACCTGTGCAATGATGTGTTACACGGGGTGTGATGCACTCTATTTGCGGCTATCACTCATTCTTGTTCTTATATTTGCTGTATATTTTCACTGATGTCCATATCAAGAAATGCTCTGAACTATTCATAAGCCTTAAATCAGTATACTAATCATTATTCTGCATCCTTCTAGTTCACCCAAATGACATGGTGGAGTTCATTCTTGGAGAAAGCATGGATCAAGAGGCCCCATCAGAAGCCATGGTAAGGTTGCTTATCTTCCTCTGAAATTCAAGTGTTGCTCTTTAGTATCTCTTTCTGTTGTAATATGATATGGTTTCCTGGAGATGACATACACAATTTCCTGAGTGTGCAGATTCTCATTAGGGTGTCTGTTGCCAAATGAGACCTCACTGAAGGCAATATAACAAGAAACAGTATAAACTACACACCGTATAATAACAAGCTTTGTGCCTGGATATGATTTTCCATCCTGGTCATCAAATTCCTTAATTATCACCTAATATAGACCTGTGACACAAATACCCTAGAAAAGCTTGTGTCATTTGGTGAGAGTACATTTGCTATCTCTTCCATTGATTTGCACACATTCTCATTGAATATTTGAATGTCACCAAGTAAACAAAAGACTTGTGCACACAGGTCAAATCATGGTTTGATGTTCATAGTGACTCCTTTTCTGTATTCACAGGAGGAATCAAAAGGATCCATAATTGGTATGTATCCTGGGCTCATTCTCTTCCTGTTTGAAAATGTAGATAATGCCAAGGGTCAGAGAGTCTTCCTTCATTTTGAGTGCAGTCTCAGTGATTCCACTACCTCCTTGAGAATGAGAAGTGAGGGGTTTGTGGTCTAAATTGATTTAAAAAATATCTATGGCCATTCTGCATATTTCCTTGAAGCACCTATGTGAGTTGAGCAAAGTGGTTAGGTCAATGAGAGTTTTATACATGTGTCTTTGTGTGCATTCACGCAACATGATTCTGAGTGTGACTTTCGTTTTTGCACATTTGCTTGTTTCTCTAGATATATATACATGCCATGAGGCTAACGTCCATATGTTTAAACAAAAAAAGCCATCTCCATTAGATCATGATTTTGTATATGTGTAAATAGATCAAACTGTAAACCTTCCATATGTGCAGATTATTCCACACCAATACCTCAATTAACATGCAAAACTTATCCCATGAAAACCCAGAAAATTTTCATGACACTCTATAAAGGAAAAACTCCATTTCAATCCTGTCACTGCACCAGTAGCTACTTCATTTAATAGCAAACTTTATCTGTCAGTATGTCCTATATTTAATCAGTGCATGTGATAGTTCACAACACTTTACTCATGAAAAATTTTCACGTTCATATACATTGTTTGTGAGAGGTGTCAGAATTCATCTTCCAATCCCCATTCTAGGCCCAAGTTTCTGGACAGGGTCAATCCTTAACAATGACCCTCAGGTCCACCAATGCACTATGCTCAGTTATGGTGGGCATCTGAGACAGAGGAGATGCACAGGCCAGACATTACTGTAGCTAAGGAAGGTCTTACTTTGCATGTTCCAACTGACACTGAAAGCTACCTTATTGGGTTTTTTTGTAGACACTACTTTGTAGAAACATGTTTTCACTGGATGGATTTTCATGGGGCCTGATTAGCACAATTGCAGCTCATCTAGTTACACAGCAAAAGGTGGGCTGTAGTGAAGATCCAGCTCAGCACAGCAGTGGTGTCCGATCTCTAGTTTAGGTCTGTGCTGCCCCCTGTGTGGCCTGCAGGATATCACATTGACATTATATATGATAGGTATTCATAATGTCAGTCCCAAATGCTCTCTGGTTCCTTCTATTTATACATACATGGATACTGACACTGACTGGTCACTGTGAGGTTAAAACCACTGTGGTCATCATTCCTTCTCATCCCTGAACTTCTTCCTGGGCAGAGTGTCTTCATCTTAGTCCATGACATCTTTTGATAATTGCAACATTGTGCTAAGATCTCACTTGTTCAGCATTTGGGGCTCTACAATGAACCAGGTATCCACTTGGGATCTGACCAGGACCAGCCAGAATCAGTAGGGAAGTGAAGAAGATAGCATTGTGTCCAAGCATTTCACACATTTCTTATGAGCTCTAGGTGGGATGTGCTTGACTTTAAGGATAGCCATCAGGGTCCTTTTTTTACTGGTTGTTCAAAACATTAAAATGCTCTTGACATATCCTATTTCATACATTAGATTCAAGTTGGTTATAAACTCCCAATTTTACCCCAAATACAGATTGCAGAATCACATTGGTTTCACATCCACATTTTTACATAATGCCTTATTAGTAACTGTTGTATTCTGCAACCTTTCCTATCCTCTACTATCTCCCCTCCCCTCCCCTCCCATCTTCACTCTCTACCCATCTCCTGCAATTCATTTCTCTCCTTGTTTATTTTCCCATTCCCCTCACAACCTGTCATATGTAATTTTGTATAACAATGAGGGTCTCCCTCAATTACCATGCAATTTGTCTTTACTCTCCCTTTACCTCCCACCTCATGTATCTGTTTAATGTTAACCTTTTCTTCCTGCTCTTCCTTCCTGCTCTGTTCTTAGTTGCTCTCATTATATCAACGAAGACATTTGGTATTTTCTTAAGGGATTGGCTAGCTTCACTAAGCATAATCTGCTCTAGTGCCATCAATTTCCCTGCCAATTCCATGAATTTGTCATTTTTTAGTGCAGCGTAATACTGCATGGTGTATAAATGCAACTTTTTAATCCATTCATCTATTGAAGGGCATCTGGGTTGGTTCCACAGTCTAGCTATTGTGAATAGTGCTGCTATGAACACCGTTGTGGCAGTATCTCTGTAGTATGCTCTTTTAAGGTCTTCAGGGAACAGTCTGAGAAGGGCAATAGCTGGGTCAAATGGTGGTTCCATTCCCAGCTTTCCCAAGAATCTCCATACTGCTTTCCAAATTCGCCACACCAATTTGCAGTCCCACCAGCAATGTACAAGAGTACCCTTTCCCCACAACCTCTCCAGCACTTGTTGTTGTTTGCCTTCATAATGGCTGCTAATCTTACTGGAGTGAGATGGTATCTTAGGGTGGTTTTGATTTGCATTTCTCTGACTGCTAGAAATGGTGAGCATTTTTTTCATATACTTGTTGATTGATTGTAAGTCCTCCTCTGAGAAGTGTCTGTTCAGGTCTTTGGCCCATTTGTTGATTGGGTTATTTGTTATCTTATTTTTTAATTTTTTGAGTTCTTTGTATACTCTGGATATTAGGGCTCTATCTGAAGTGTGAGGAGTAAAAATTTGTTACCAGGATGTAGGCTCCCTATTTACCTCTCTTATTGTTTCTCTTGCTTAGAAAAATCTTTTTAGTTTAAGTAAGTCCCATTTGTTGATCCTAGTTATTAACTCTGTGCTATGGGTGTCCTATTAAGGAATTTGGAGCCCGATCCCACAATATGTAGATTGTAACCAACTTTTTCTTCTATCAGGCGCAGAGTCTCTGATTTGATATGAAGCTCTTTGATCGATTTTGAGTTAACTTTTGTGCATGGTGAGAGAAAGGGATTCAGTTTCATTTTTTTGCATATGGATTTTCAGTTTTCCCA
This sequence comes from Callospermophilus lateralis, assembly GCF_048772815.1. Taxonomy (NCBI): domain Eukaryota; kingdom Metazoa; phylum Chordata; class Mammalia; order Rodentia; family Sciuridae; genus Callospermophilus; species Callospermophilus lateralis. The sequence continues at coordinate 614,509 of NW_027517355.1, forward strand.
GCACCATTTGTTGAAGATGCTATCCTTCCTCCATTGCATGCTTTTATCCCCTTTATCAAATATAAGAAAGTTGTAATTTTGTGGATTCGTCTCTGTGTCCTCTAATTTGTACCATTGGTCCACCCGCCTGTTTTGGTACCAGTACCATGCTGTTTTTGTTACTATTGCTCTGTAGTACAGTTTGAAATCTGGTATCACTATACCTCCTTATTCACACTTCCTGCTTAGAATTGCTTTTGCTATTCTGGGTCTTTTATTTTTCCATATGAATTTCATGATTGTTTTATCTATTTCTACTAGAAATGCTGTTGGGATTTTGATTGGCATTGAATTAAACCTACAGAGAACTTGGGGTAATATTGCCATTTTGATGATTTTAGTTCTTCCTATCCATGAATATGGTATATTTTCCCATCTTCTAAAGTCTTCTTCTATTTCTCTCTTTAGGGTTCTGTAGTTTTCATTGTATTAATGTTTCACCTCTTTTGTTAGATTGGTTCCCAAGTATTTTACCTTTTTTTTTTTTGAGGATATTGTGAATGGGGTGGTTGTCCTCATTTCCATTTCAGAAGATTTGTCACTGATATACAGGAATGCCTTTGATTTATGCGTGTTGATTTTATATCCTTCCACTTTGCTAAATTCACTTATAAGCTCTAGTTGTTTCTTTGTAGACCCTTTTTGGTCTGTTAGATACATTATCATATCATCCGCATATGGTGATAATTTAAGTTCTTCTTTTCCTATTTTTATGCCGTTAAGTTCTTTTGTCTGTCTAATTGCTCTGGCTAGTATTTCGAGAACTAAATTGAATAGAAGTGGTGAGGGAGGGCATCCCTGTCTTGTTCCAGATTTTAGAGGGAATGCCTTCAGTTTTTCTCCATTCAGAATGATGCTAGACTGAGGCTTAGCATATATAGCTTTTACAATGTTGAGGTAAGTTCCTGTTATCCCTAGTTTTTCTAGTGTTTTGAATATAAACGGATGCTGAACTTTGTCGAATGCTTTTTCTGCATCTATCGAGATGATCATGTGGTTCTTATGGTTAAATCTATTTATGTGGTGAATAACATTTATTGATTTCTGTATATTGAACCAGCCTTGTGTCCCGGGGAGAAATCCTACTTGATCATGGTGCACAATTTTTTTGATATGCTTTTGTATTCGATTCAAAAGAATTTTTTGAGGATTTTTGCATCTAAGTTCATTAGAGATATTGGTCTGTAGTTTTCTTTCTTTGAAGTGTCTTTATCTAGTTTTGGGATCAAGGTGATGTTGGCCTCATGCAATGAATTTGGAACAGCTCCTTCTTTTTCTATTTCTTAAAATAACTTGAAAAGTATTGGTATTAATTCTTCTTGAACATTTTGTAAAACTCTGCTGTATATCCATGTCGTCCATGGCTTTTCTTGGTTGGTAGTATTTTCATGGCTTCTTCAATTTTCTCCTTTGTTATTGGTCTGTTTAAATTGTGTGTATCTTCCTGACTCAATCTGGGCAAATCATATGACTTAAGAAATTTATCGATATCTTTGCTATCTTCTATTTTATTGGAATATAGGGTTTCAAAATAATTTCGAATTATCCTCTGTATTTCTGTAGTGTCCGTTGTGATTTTGCCTTTTTCATCCTGTATATTAGTAATTTGAGATCCCTCTCATCTTCTCTTCATTAGCATGGCTAAGGGTCTGTCGAACTTATTTATTTTTTCAAAGAAATAACTTTTTGTTTTATCAATTTTTAATGTTTTTTTGTTTCAATTTCGTTGATTTCCGCTCTGGTTTTAAATATTTCTTGCCTTCTACTACATTTGCTTTTGTTTTGCTCTTCCTTTTCTAGGGCTTTGAGATGAAGTGTGAGCTCATTTATTTGTTGTTTTTTTTTTTCATTTTTTGAGGAATGACCTCCAGGAAATGAATTTCCCTCTTAAAACTGCTTTCATTTTGTCCCATAGATTCCAATATGTTGTGTCTGTATTTCCATTCATCTCCAAGAATTTTTTGATTTACTCCTTTATGTCTTTTGTAACCCATTGATCATTCAGTAACATATTGTTCATTTTCCATAAGATGTATGATTTTTCCATCTTTCTTTTATAATTGATACCCAGTTTCATTCCATTGTAATCAGATAAGTTTCATGATTTTATCTCCACACCTTTATATTTACTATTAGTTGTCCTATGGCATAATATATGGTCTATCTTTGAGAAGGACCCATGTGCTGCTGAGAAGAATGTGTGTCCACTTGATGATGGTTGATATATTCTATATATGTCGGTTAAGTCTAAGTTATTGATTGTGTTATTGAGTTCTATAGTTTCTTTTTTCAGCTTTTGTCTGGAGGATCTGTCAAATGGAGAAAGCGGTGTGTTGAAGTCACCCATAATTTTTGTGTTGTGGTCTATTTGACTCTTGAACTTGAGGAGAGTTTGTTTTATGAATGTTGCAGCACCATTGTTTGGTGCATATATATTGATAATTGTTATGTCTGGTTGATGGATGGTTCCTTTTAATAGTATGTAGTGTCCTTCTTTATCTCTTTTGATTAACTTAGGTTTGAAGTTGATTTTATTCGATTTGAGTATGGCCACTCCTGCTTGCTTCGGGGGACTATGTGAGTAGTATGATTTTTCCCAACCTTTCACCTTCAGTCTGTGTATGTCTTTTTCTATCAGATGAGTCTCCTGAAGGCAGCATATTGTTGGATTTGTTTTTTTAATCCAGGTTATTAGCCTATGTCTCTTAATTGGGGAATTTAAGCCATTAACGTTTAAGGTTACTATTGAAATATGGTTAGTACTAACCGTCGTGCTTGTTTATTTATTTATTTTTATATGGGTAGCATTTTCTTTTGGTTATTTTTTTTTCCTTTCTTTTACTGAGTTATTTCCCACTGTTAGTTTGGCTAGCTGTTTTTCAATTCCTCTTCTTGTAGTGTTTTGCTCAAGATGCCATGCTGTGCTGGTTTTCCTGCTGCGAATTCTTTTAACTTTTATTTATCATGAAATATTTTAATTTCATTATCAATACTGGATACAGTATTCTTGGTTGGAATCCATTATTTTTTATCGTTGGAAATACGTTTTTCCAGGATCTTCTTGCTTTCAACTTCTGTGATGAAAAATCAGCCATTAACCTAATTGGTTTACCCCTGAATGTAATCTGCCTCCTTTCTCTCATAGCTTTTAATATTCTCTCCTTGTTTTCTATGTTTTATATCTTCATAATTATGTGTCTTGGAGTTGGTCTATTATGGTTTTGAATGTCCGGGGTCCTGTAGGCTTCCAGGATTTGGCAATCCATTCCACCTTTAATATCTGGGAATATTTCTTGGATTATTTCATTCAATAAATTGTTCATTCCATTGGTTTGATGCTTTATGCCTTCTTCTATTCCAATGACTCTCAGGTTTGGTTTTTTTATGACATCATATATATCTTGGATAGATTGCTCATGTCTTTTAAGCATCCTTTCTGTGTTGACTATATTCTTTTCAAGTTGATAAACTTTGCCTTCATTATCTGATGTTTTGGCTTCTACTTGATCTCGTCTATTTGTAATATTCTCGTTTGAGTTTTTAATTTGGTTTATGGTTTCTTGCATTTTTAGGATTACTGTTTGTTTTTTTCTAAATCTCTATTTCGTGATAGAGCGCGTTCTTTGACATTTGAATTTTCTTAATTAATTCGTTTTCAAAATATACGTTCATTGTTTGAACTTGCTGTCTAAAGTCTTCTCTAAGATTACATTCCATCTGAATTAGGTATGCCTTGACTTCTTTCTCCATCCATTTTTCTGGTGCCTTTAGGTTCTCCTTTGTATTTAGGTTGTCCTGCATTGTTTGTGTTCCTTTTTCCACTTGTTTTTTCATGGTGCTCAAGTTACTTTCCAACTCTGTTTCACTGCTGTGTTTCTGTTTTCTCCTTTAATTATTATTTTTTTGGTTTTTATACTTCCACTATCTCTCCTTTGTGTTAGGAGAAACTGTATCGAGATTTTGGATTTAATTGTGATTTAATGTAAATACATTGGTTTCTTTAAAGGCCTTCAGATTTTGAAAGCATATAGAGAACAGAGGTTTGGACGTAGGATTTTATGTTAAGGTCCAGTGATTTGATTGTTTGGAGGTTAAGATACGTTAGCTTCTTTGGGGGGTTAACTCAAATGCAGCCGGATATTAACAAGAAAATAGACAGGAGTACTTGGGGGTAGTAAAGGGCTTAGGTGGACTATAAACCTATTTGTAGAATTCATCTATTTGCATTTAGTATGTTATGGGTAGTCTGGTTGTTCATGCTGCTTTATTTTTGCAATCTGTCGGAACCTGGCGATGGTGACATCAGCTTTCCAAGATGTTGGCCTCTTGCTTCCTTGGTGGACTTTCCATTGTGAGGGATACAACTTGACCGCTTCCTTAACCCATCTCAAACCCCGAACTCATCTCAGATCTCAGTGAGGGCACAGCCAGCAGGACTCCACAGAATCCGTAGCGCCATTATCCTCTGCTTGCTGGTAGCTTCTCAGCGGCACCCCACCATCTGTAGACGCGGGGCAGGCCACAGGGCCGGCGGTGGATCAGTCAGCTTGAATCTCTGGTGGCACAGTTGGCTTGCGTTTGAGACTCAGTAACCGGTCCTCGGTGATGGAAATCTTTCCCTTAGGTTTCAGTGCACCGCAATTTTGCTGGAAATTCCTAACAAGATAGCTTTTCATCGTTCTAACCCTGTATTCATCTGTGCAGTGATGCAGTACACTGGGTGTGATACACTCTATTCGCAGCCATCTCTCATTCTTGTTCTTATCTTTGCTGTATATTTTCACTGATGTCCATATCAAGAAATGCCCAGAACTATTCATAAGCCTTAAATCAGTATACTAATCATTATTCTGCATCCTCCTAGTTCACCCAAATGACATGGTGGAGTTCATTCCTGGAGAAAGCATGAGTCGAAGGACCCCATCAAAATCCATGGTAAGGTTGCTTATCTTCCTCTGAAATCCAGTGTTGCTCTTTAGTTTCTCTTTCTCTTGTAATATGATATTACAAGAGATGACATACACAATTTCCTGACTGTGCAGATTCTCATTGGGGTGTCTGTTGCCAAATGAGACCTCACTGAAGGCAACATTAACAAGAAACAGTATAAATTACACACTGTATGATAACAAGCTTTGTGCCTGGCTATGGTTTTCCCTCCTGGCCATCGAATTCCTTAATTATCACCTAATATAGACCTGTGACACAAATCCCCTAGAAAAAGCTTGTGTCATTTGGTATCTTGTGTCATTTGGTATCATTTGCTATCTGTTCCCTTGATTTGCCCACATTCTCATTGGATATTCGAATGTCACCAAGTAAACAAAAGACTTGTGCACACAGGTCAGAGCATGGCTTGATCTTCATAGTGACTCCTTTTCTCTATTCACAGGATGATTCAAAAGGATCCATAATTGGTATGTATCCTGGGCTCACTCTCTTCCTGTTGAAAATGTAGATGATGCCCAGGGTCAGAGAGTCTTCCTTCCTTTTGAGTGCAGAGTCTCAGTGATTCCACTACTTCCTTGAGAATGAGAAGTGAGGGGTTTGTTGTCTAAATTGATTTAAAATTATCTATGGTCATTCTGCATATTTCCTTGAAGCACCTGTGTGAGTTGAGCAACGTGGGTAGGTCAATGAAAGTTTTATACATGTGTCTCTGTGTGCATTCATGCAACATGATTCTGAGTGTGACTTTTTGTTCGTTTTTGCACATTTCTTTGTTTCTTTAGATATATACATGCCAAGATGCCAATATCCACATGTTTAAACACAAAAAGCCATCTCCATTAGATCATGATTTTGTATATGTGTAAATAGAGCAAACTGTAAACTTTCCATGTGTGCAGTTCATTCCACACCAATACCTCAATTAACATGCAAAACATATCCCATCAAAACCCAGAAAATTTTCACGACACTCTATAAAGAAAAAGCTCCACTTCATTCCTGTCACTGCACCAGTAGCAAATTCATTTAATAGTAAACCTTACCTGTCAGTAGGTCCTATATTTAATCAGTGCATGTGATTATTCACAACACTTCACTCATGAAAAATTTTCACTTTCATATACATTTTGTGTGAGAGGTGTCAGAATTCATCTTCCAATCCCCATTCTAGGCAAAAGTTTCTGGACAGGGCCAATCCTTAACAGTGACCCTCAGGTTCACCAATGCACTATGCTCACTTATGGTGGGCATCTGTGTCAGAGGAGATGCACAGGCCAGACATTACTGTAACTAAGGAAGGTCTTACTTTGCATGTTACAACTGATACTGAAAGCTACCATTTTGTGTGTTTTTGTAGACACTACTTTGTAGAAACATGTTTTAACTGGATGGGCTTTCATGGGGCCAGATCAGCACAATTTCAATTCATCCAGTTACAGAGCAAAAGTTGGGCTCTAGTGAAGATCCAGCTCAGCACAGCAGTGGTGTCCGATCCCTAGTTTACGTCTGTGCTGCCCCTTTTGTGGTCTCCAGGATATCACATTGACAGTATATATGATAGGTCTTTATACTGTCAGTCTCATATGCTGTTTGGGTACCTGTATTCATACATACATGGATAATGACAAACACTGATCACTGTGAGGGTAGAAGAACTGTGGTTATCATTCCTTCTCATCCCTGAACTCCTCTCTGAGCAGAGTGTCTTCATCTTAGTCGATGACATCATTTGGTAAATACAACTATGTGCTAAGATCTCACTTGTTCAGCATGTGGGGCTCTACAATGAACCAGGTATCCACCTGGGATCTGACCAGGACCAGTCAGAATCAGTTGGGATGTTAAGAAGAGAGCATTGTGTCCAAGCTTTTCACACACATTTCTCATGAGCTCTATGTGGGAAGTGCTTGACTTTGAGGGGAGCCATCAGGATCGTTTTTTTTTTTTATTGGTTGTTCAAAATATTACAAAGCTCTTGACATATCCTATTTCATACATTAGATTCAAGTTGGTTATGAACTCCCAATTTTACCCCAAATACAGATTGCAGAATCACATCAGTTACACATCCACATTTTTACATAATGCCCTATTAGTAACTGTTGTATTCTGCAACCTTTCTTGTCCTCTACTATCCCCCCTCCCCTCTCCTCCCATCTTCGCTCTCTACCCCATCTACTATAATTCATTTCTCTCCTTGTTTATTTTTCCATTACCCTCACAACTTCTTATATGTAATTTTGAATAACAAGGAGGGTCTTCCTCCATTACCATGCAATTTCTCTTTTCTCTCCCTTTCCCTCCCACTCATGTATATGTTTAATATTCATCTTTACTTCCTGCTCTTCCTCCCTGCTGTATTTCTAGTTGCTCTCATTATTTCAAAGAAGACATTTGGTATTGGTTTTTAAGGGATTGGGTAGCTTCACTAAGCCTAATCTGCTCTAGTGCCATCCATTTCTCTGCAAATTCCATGATTTTGTCATTTTTTGTCCTGTGTAATACTCCATGTTGTATAAATGCCACATTTTTTTGTCCATTCATCTATTGAAGGGCATCTGTTTTGGTTCTACAGTCTAGCAATTCTGAATTGTGCTGCTATGAACATCGATGTTGTAGTATCCCTGTAGTACGCTCTTTTAAGGTCTTCAGGGAATTGTCCGAGAAGGGCAATAGCTGGTCAAATGGTGGTTCCATTCCCGGCTTTCCCAGGAATCTCCATACTGCTTTCCAAATTGGCCGCATCAGATTTCAATGCCCCCAGCAATTTTCAAGAGTGCCCTTTTCCCCACATCCTCTCCAGCACTTGTTGTTGTTTGACTTCAGAATGGCTGCCAATCTTACAGGAGTGAGATGATATCTTAGGGTGGTTTTGATCTGAATTTCTCTGAATGTTAGAGATGATGAGCAATTTTTCATGTACTTGTTGATTGATTGTATGTCCTCCTCTGAGAAGTGTCTGTTCAGGTCTTTGGCCCATTTGTTGATTGGGTTATTTGTTTTTTTATTGTTTAATTTTTTGAGTTCTTTGTATACTCTGTATATTAGGGCTCAATCTGAAGTGTGAGGAGTAAAAATTTGTTCCCATGATGTAGGCTCACTATTTACCACTCTTATTGTGTCTCTTGCTGTGAAAAAACTTTTCATTTTAAGTAAGTCCAATTTGTTGATTCTTGTTAATAACTTTTGTGCTATGGGTGTCCTATTAAGGAATTTGGAGCCCGACCCCACAATATGTAGATGGGAGCCAATTTTTTTTCTATCAGACGCAGAGTCTCTGATTTGATATCTAGCTTCTTGATCCACTTTGAGTTAATTTTTGTGCATGGCGAGAGGAGGGTATTCAATTTCATTTTGTTGCATATGTATTTCCAGTTTTCCCAGCACCATTTGTTGAAGGTGCTATCCTTCCTCCATTGCATGCTTTTTTCCCCTTTATCAAATATAAGATAGTTATAATTTTGTGGATTTGTCTCTGTGTCCTGTAATCCGGCTATTGGTCCACCCGCCTGATTTGAAACCAGTACCATGCTTTTTTTGTTACTATTGCTCTGTAGTACACTTTGATATCTTGTATCACTATACCTCCTGGGTTTCCTGCTTAGAATTGCTTTTGCTATTCTGGGTCTTTTGTTTTTCCATATGAATTTCATGATTACTTTATCTATTTCTACAAGAAATGCCATTGGGAGTTTGATTGGCATTGTTTTAAACCTATAGAGAACTTTGGGTAATATCGCCATTTTGATGATGTTAGTTCTTCCTTTCCATGAACAGGGTATATTTTTCCACCTTCTAAGGTCTTCTTCTATTTCTCTCTTTAGGGTTCTGTAGTTTACATTGTAAAAATCTTTCACCTCTTTTGTTAGGTTGATTCTGAAGTGTTTTATTTTATTTTATTTTATTTTTGAAAAAATTGTGAATGGGGTGGTTGTCCTCATTTCCATTTCAGAAGATTTGTCACTGATATAAAGGAATGCCTTTTATTAATGCGTGTTGATTTTATATTCTGCCATATTGCTCAATTCCCTTATTAGCTCTAGTAGTTTCTTTGTACAACCTTTTTGGTCTGTTAGATATGTTATCATATCATCCACATATGGTGATAATTTAAGTTCTTCTTTTCCTATTTTTGTGCCGTTAATTTCTTTTGTTTGTCTAATTTCTCTGGTTAGTATTTCGAGGACTAAATTGAATAGAAGTGTTGAAAGAGGGCATCCCTGTCATGTTCCAAATTTTAGAGGGAATGCCTTCAGTTTTCCTCCATTCAGAATGATGCTAGCCTGAGGCTTAGCATATACAGCTTTTACAATGTTGATGTAACTTCCTGCTATCCCTAGTTTTTCTAGTGTTTTGAACATAAAGGGATGCTGAACTTTGTTGAATGCTTTTTCTGCATCTATAGATATGATCATGTGGTTCAAATGGTTAAATCTATTGATGTGGTGAATAACATTTATTGATTTCTATATATTGAACCAGTCTTGCATCCCGGGGATCAATTCTACTTGATTATGGTGCACAATTTTTTTGATATGCTTTTGTATTTGATTCGCCAGAAATTTATTGAGGATTTTTGTATCTAGGTTCATTAGAGATATTGATCTGTAGATTTCTTTCTTTGATGTGTCTTTGTCTGGTTTTGGGATCAGGGTGATGTTGGCCTCATAAAATGAATTTGGAAGAACTCCTTCTTTTTCTATTTCTTGAAATAACTTGAAAAGTATTGGTATTATTTTTTTTTTGAAGGTTTTGTAAACCTCTGCTGTATATCCATCTGGTCCAGGGCTTTTCTTGGTTGGTAGTCTTGTGATGGCTTCTTCAATTTCCTCCTTTGTTATTGGTCTATTTATATTGTGTGTATCTTCCTGACTCAATCTGGGTAAATCATATGACTTAAGAAATTTATCAGTAACTTCGCTATCTTCTATTTTATTGGAATATAGGTTTTCAAAATAATTTCTAATTATCTTCTGTATTTCTGTAGTGTCTGTTGTGACATTGCCTTTTTCACCTCGTATGTTAGTAATTTGAGCTCTCTCTCTTCTTCTCTTCATTAGCATGGCTAAGGGTCTGTCAATCATATTTATTTTTTCAAAGAACCAACTTATTTTTTTATCAATTTTTAATGTTTTTTTTTAATTTGTTTGTTTCAATTTGGTTGACTTCCGCTCCAATTTTAATTATTTCTTGCCTTCTACTATATTTGCTGTTGTTTTGCTCTTCTTTTTCTAGCACTTTGAGATGAAGTGTGAGCTCATTTATTTGTTAGTTTTTTCATTTTTTGAGGCATGACCTCCAGGAAATGAATTTCCCTCTTAAAACTGCTTTCATTGTGTCCCATCGATTTCAATATGTTGTGTCTGTATTTCCATTCATCTCCAAGAATTTTTTGATTTACTCATTTATGTCTTTTGTAACCCATTTATCATTCAGTAACATATTGTTCATTTTCCATGAGATGTATGATTTTTCCTTCCTTCTTTTATCATTGGTATCCAGTTTGATTCTACTGTAATCACATAAGATGCATGGTATTATCTCCGCACCTTTATATTTTCTAAATGTTGTCCTATGGCATAATATATGGTCTATCTTTGAGAAGGATTCATGTGCTGCTGAGAAGAACGTGTAACCACTTGATGATGGTTAATATATTCTATATATGTTGGTTAAGTCTAGGTTATTGATTGGGTTATTGAGTTCTATAGTTTCTATTCAGCTTTTGTCTGGAAGATCTGTCCAATGGAGAGAGCCGTGTGTTGAAGTCACCCATAATTATTCTGATGTGGTCTATTTGACTATTGAACTTGAGGAGAGATTGTTTTATGAATGTTACAGCACCATTGTTTGATGCATATACATATTGATAATTGTTATGTCTTGTATGTGGATGGTTCCTTTTAATAGTATGTAGTGTCCTTCTTTACCCCTTTTGATTAACTTAGGTTTGAAGTTGATTTTATTCGATTTGACTATGGCCACTCCTGCTTGCTTCGGGGCACCATGTGAGTGGTATGATTTTTCCCAACCTTTCACCTTCAGTCTGTGTATGTCTTTTCCTATCAGATGAGTCTCCTGTAGGCAGCATATTGTTGGATTTGTTTTTTATCATCCAGGTTATTAGCCTATGTCTCTTAATTGGGGAATTTAAGCCATTAACGTTTAAGGTTACTATTGACATATGCTTAGTACTAACCTCATGCTTGTTTATTTATTTATTTTAATATGGCTAGTTTTTCCTTTTTGTTTATTTTTTCCCTTCTCTTTACTGAGTTACCTCCCACTGTTAGTTTGGGGTGCTGTTTTTCAATTCCTCTTCTTTTAGTGTTTTGCTAAGGATGCCATGCTGTACTGGTTTTATGGCTGTGAATTCTTTTAAGTTTTTTTTTTAATCATGAAATATTTTAGTTTCATTGTCAAATCTGAAGCTAAATTTTGCTGGATACAGTATTCTTGGTTGGAATCCATTATTTTTTAGCAGTTGAAATAGGTTGTTCCAGGATCTTCTCACTTTCAACGTCTGTGATGAAATATCAGCCGTTAACCTAATTTGTTTACCCCTGAATGTAATATGCCTCCTTTCTCTCGTAGCTTTTAATATTCTCTCCTTCTTTAGTACCTTAAATATCGTCATAATTATGTGTCTTGGAGTTGGTCTATTACGGTTTTGAAGGTTTGGGGTCCTGTAGGCTTCCAGGATTTGGCAATCCATTCCATCGTTCATATCTGAAAATTTTCTAGGATTATTTCATTCAATAGATTGTTCATTCCTTTGGTTTGAACCTCTATGCCTTCTTCTATCCCAATGACTCTCACGTTTGGTTTTTTTATGACATCCCATTTCTCTTGGATAGATTGCTCATGTCTTTTAAGCATCATTTCTGTGTTGACTATATTCTTTTCAAGTTGATAAACTTTGTCTTCATTATCTGATGTTCTGGCTTCTGCTTGACCTAGTCTATTTGTAATATTCTCGTTTGAATTTTTAATTTGCTTTATCGTTTCCTGCATTTCTAGGATTACTGTTTTTTTTTTTTGAAATCTCTATATCGTGATAGAGCTCATTCTTTGACATTTGAATTTGCTTATTTAATTCATTTTCAAAATATACTTTCATTGTTTGAACTTGCTCTATAAACTCTTCTCTGAGATTCCATTCCATCTTAATTAGGTATGCCTTGACTTCTTTCTCCCTCCAATTTTCTGGTGCCTCTAGCTTCTCTTTTGTATTTAAGTTGTCCTGCATTGTTTGTGCTCTTTTTTTTCCCTTGTTTATTCATGGTGCTCATGTTACTTTCCAACTCTCTTTGACTTCTGTGTATCTTTTTTCTCCTTTAAATTTGTTTTGGTTTTTATAGTTCCACTATCTCTCCTTTGTGTTAGGAGATGATGTTTAGAGATTTTGGATTTAATTGTGATTTAAGGTAAATTCATTGGTTTTATTAAATCCTTCAGATTTTGATGGCGTATAGAGAACTGAGGTTTGGACTTAGGATTTTATGTTAAGGTCGGGTGATTTGCTTGTATGGAGGTTAGTATATGTTAGCTTCTTTGGGGTGTTACGCAAATGCATGTGGATATTACCAAGAGAATAGACAGGAGTACTTGGGGGTAGTTAAGGGCTTAGGTGGAGTATAGACCTGTTCGTAGAATTCATCTATTTGCATTTGATAAGTTATATGTAGTCTGGTTGTTCATGCTGTTTTATTGTTGCAATCTGTCGGAACCTGGCGATGGTGAAGTCAGCTCTTCAAGATGGTGTCTGCTGGCTTCCTTGGTGGATTTTCCATTGTTGGGAATAGAACTGAACTGCTTCCTTCCCCAATCTCAAACCCCAAACTCAGCCTAGAGCTCAGTGAGGGCACAGCCGTGAGGACTCCACAGAATCCGTAGCGCCGTTTCTCTCTGCTTCCTGGTCGCTTCTCGGTAGCACCCCACTGTCTGTAGCCACGGGGCGGGCCGCAGGGCGGGCGGCGGATCAGTCAGCCTGGAACTCTGGTCACACTGTTGGCTCACGTTTGAGACTCAGTAACCGGTCCTCGATGATAGAATCCTTCCTCTAAGTTTCGGTGCACCCCAATTTTGCTAGAAGTTCCTAACAAGATAGCTTTTTGTCGTTCTAACCCTGTATTCATCTGTGCAGTGATGCGGTACACTGGGTGTGATACACTCTATTTGCAGCCATCTCTCATTCTTGTTTTTATCTTTGCTGTATATTTTCGCTGATGTCCATATTAAGAAATGCCATGAACTATTCATAAGCCTTAAATCAGTATACTAATCATTATTCTGCATCCTCCTAGTTCATCCAAATGACATGGTGGAGTTCATTCCTGGAGAAATCATGAGTTGAGAGACCCCATCAAAAGCCATGGTAAGGTTGCTTATCTTCCTCTGAATTCTAGTGTTGCTCTTTAGTTTCTCTTTCTCTTGTAATATGATATGGTTTCCTGGAGATGACCTACACACTTTCCTGACTGTGCAGATTCTCATTGGGGTGTCTGTTGCCAAATGAGATCTCACTGAAAGCAACATTAACAAGAAACAGTATAAACTACACACTGTATGATAACAAGCTTTGTGCCTGGCTATGTTTTTTCCTCCTGGCCATCGAATTCCTTAATTATCACCAAATATAGACCTGTGACACAAATCCCCTAGAAAAGCTTGTGTCATTTGGTGAGAGTTCATTTGCTATCTGTTCCCTTGATTTGCCCACTTTCTCATTGGATATTCGAATGTCACCAAGTAAACAAAAGACTTGTGCACACAGGTCTGAGCATGGCTTGATCTTCATAGTGACTCCTTTTCTCAATTCACAGGAGGATTCAAGAGGATCCATAATTGGTATGTATCCTGGGCTCACTCTCTTCCTGTTGCAAAATGTAGATGATGCCCAGGGTCAGAGAGTCTTCCTTCCTTTTGAGTGCAGAGACTCAGTGATTCCACTACCTCCTTGAGAATGAGAAGTGAGGGGTTTGTGGTCTAAATTGATTAAAATAAATCTATGGCCATTCTGCATATTTCCTTGAAGCACCTTTGTGAGTTGAGCAACGTGGGTAGGTCAATGAGTGTTTTATTCATGTATCTCTGTGTGCATTCTTGCAACATGATTCTGAGTGTGACTTTGTGTTCGTTTTTGCATATTTGTCTGTTTCTCTAGATATATACATGCCAAGATGCCAATGTCCACATGTTTAAACACAAAAAGCCATCTCCATTAGATCATGATTTTGTATATGTGTAAATAGATCAAACTGTAAACTTTCCATGTGTGCAGTTCATTTCACACCAATACCTCAATTAACATGCAAAACATATCCCATCAAAACCCAGAAAATTTTCACGACACTCTATAAAGAAAAAGCTCCACTTCATTTCTGTCACTGCAACAGTAGCAACTTCATTAAATAGCAAACCTCACGTGTCAGTAGGTCCTAGATTTAATCAGTGCATGTAATTGTTCAGAAAAATTCACTCATGAAAAATTTTCAAGTTCATATACATTTTTTTTTTTTTTGTGAGGTGTCAGAATTTATCTTCCAATTCCCATTCTAGGCACAAGTTTCTGGACTGGGCCAATCCTTAACAGTGACTCTCAGGTCCACCAATGCAGTATGCTCACTTATGGTGGACATTTGAGACAGAGGAGATTCAAAGACCAGAGATTACTTTAGCTAAGTAAGGGCTTACTTTGCATGTGCCAACTGACACTGAAAAATACCTCATTGGGTCTTTTTGTAGACACTACTTTGTAGAAACATGTTTTAACTGGATGGATTTTCATGGGGCCTGATCAGCGAAATTGCAGCTCATCTAGTTACAGAGCAAAAGTTGGGCTCTATTGAAGGTCCAGCTCAGCACAGCAGTGGTGTCTGATCCCTTGTTTGGGTCTGTGCTGCCCCCTGTGTGGCCTGCAGAATATCACAATGACAGTATATATGAAACGTCTTCAGACTGTCAGTCTCAAGTACTGTCTAGGTCCTTCTATTCATACATACATGGATACTGACACTGACTGGTCACTGTGAGGGTAGAACCACTGTGGTCCTCATTCCTTCTCATCCTAGAACTCCTCCCTGTGCAGAGTGTCTTAATCTTAGTCCACGACATCATTTGATAAATGCAACTCTGTGCTAAGATTCCACTTGTTCAGCATGTGGGGCTCTACAATGAACCAGGTATCCACCAGAGATCTGACCAGGACCAGCCAGAATCAGTAGGGAAGTTAAGATAGCATTGTGTCCAAGCTTTTCACACACATTTCTTATGAGCTCTAGTTGGGACGTGCTTGAATTTGATGGGAGCCATCTGGATCTTAAGGTTGACTTTGTTTATGTCGATTCCTCAGGCCCTCAGAGAGTTCCTGGCATTTTTCACTTTTGCATGACACCGCAGTCTACTTATAAATGAGGAGTATGAGTAGTGAGAACATGCTAGCAAACTGACTCCAGAGTCTACTTATAAATGAGGAGTATGAGGAGTGATAACATTCTAGCAAACAGACTCCACAGTCTACTTGTAAATGAGGAGTATGAGGAGTGAGAACATGCTAGCAAACTGCTGTCCACGGAAAGCCGGGGGAAGGAAATTCTTGTCTGCTTCATCTTTGAACTCCTGGTCTTGGCCATCCAAAATAACAGTATTTTTAATTTAATTTTAATTTTTATACAAAACTTTCAAAGTGGCCAGTAGACCCATGTGGATAAAGCAGAGGACATTCCCATTCTCTTCTGGACCGCTGCTCTGATGATGGCACAGTGTATGTTCTGTGAGTTTATATTCCTGAAACTGTTGGCATCACAGTTTGCATGTCAGCTTGGTCTTTTCAACGAGAAAGGATAATGTCCCAATGGAAGAAAGTAGTTAAAATTTGACTCCTTACAGCTCCACTCTCTCATTAGAAGGTTTGCAATTGTTTGCAGCATCCTGTTTGAGGCCTCTGACTCCCCAGAACCCAGAGAGGGTCTGAGAACCCAGAACAGAGATGTAGATGATCTTGACTATTAATATTAGTATCACTATATTTTTCTTTCCAATAACAAAACCCAGAAACTGAATAAATTATACAGGTGGGTGTGTTTAGCTTATAGTTCTGCAGGTACAAGAGCATGGCACTAGCAAACACTTTTCTTTAGTGAATACCCTCTTAGCTGCATTACGTGATTGGAGGTGTCTTCAGGGATGCAGGTGCAGTAGAGAGACATCACATGGCAAGACACGAAGCCAGCAGGGATCAGTTGATTCATTTGCTCTTCTTATATAACAGGATTTAACAAGGGTTTGAGAAATCTGTATTCTTACTTCTGACTCTCATACCGTCAAATGTCCTCACCACCTCCAAGCAGACCCTTCCTCACACAGATTTCACAAATCTCATTGTGGCCATACTGAGCACCAAGCCTCAATCACACAATCCAGTGTGGGATAAAAAACATCCAACCCTAGCAACCATCATAAGCTTAGTTGTGTAGAAGAAAGAATGAGTCAATCTTAAGTAACTCAGTTGATGATGTCTGTGTCTCTAAAGGTTGGACATGGAGCAAAGATTATGATTCAAGCTGTGACGAGGGAGAGCCTGCAGGTAAGAAGAACACTTGGGGTATGACAAAATGGGAAAGGTTTCATGGTAAGATTTGAGTTCACCTACTCATGTGGGAAATAAGGAATGGGAATAAAATTGAGAAAACAGAAATATGTATTATTTTCATAAAAAGAAGGGTTAGTAGACCTTCTGACATCCTGTTCATAAGAAGACAACGTTTGCTTTGAAAGGTAAACATAATCTTGCATGTTAAGTCCCTTTCTGTCCTAAATTTGCCTCTAATAAACATCAAGTAGTCTGACTTTCATTATTGATTATTTTTTGGCATTGTGCATGAAAGAAATAAGATATGCACTCTAGGTTTGACCCACAAGGGAAAGAATCTAGTGGGAAATACTTTCTTAGAAGCACTTTGCAAACCTGTAATTGAAGCTCTCACTAGTGATAAGTAGTGAGTAAGAAGTCACAATTCCCCTCTGAATGTTATCTTTTTCGAGCAGCACTTTCTCTTCTGTGTTTTGTCTATTTCTGGTCGAAAATGAACTCCCAAATGTGGGCAACTTAAAGAAAATTGTTTCTGTGCACCCTGGACAGGCCACTGTGTTCTCCTGTAAAAGAGTGGGGAGAAGTTCCTCCGTGAACATGTTTCTAACCTCCAGTCTTTGTCTTATTCCCAAACACTTGGACTAGGGAAAATCTTTGTATTTAATTTGCTTGTATTTAAGAGGCTTGTATTTAAGAGGCCTAAGTCCAGAAAATCAGGAAGACTGTGGCTGTCTCTTGGAAGAACAGGATGACACAGAATCCCTACCTAGTACAATGGCAGAATGTGAACTGGTGGAAAAGAGCTCTTGGGATGCTAGATCTATTTCTCATTGCAGAGGTGAGGTGATGGAGACCAGGAGACAGGAATGCAGACAAGAGGAAGAATGGAGAGCTTTGACTGTGCATTCTAGAACACCAGGAGCAAGAGCAACTTAAGTTCTCACCTTGAATTTAACTCTGCCTTTCCTTTTTTTCAGGCCACATCCTGACCATCACGGCAATAGTCCACAAAGAAAACATAGAAAGCGATTCAGAGGATGAGGAGGAGGACAAAAGGACAAGAAATCTGCAAGTAATTGATTTTCTATTGGTTTCTCTTAATTATTCCTTCTTATGTAAAAACTCTGTAGATTTTCCATGTTTCATCTTTCCCACATTTTATGACTTTTCTAAAGGTGCTTTCCTCATCCAGATCTTTGAGGTCCTTGGACCTTCAATGTCTGTTAAATCTCTCTGCTCTAACATTCTTAGTCTTTCCCTACTTTTTTTTACCACAAGCAACACCACTGAATCATGCTGAGTAATACTGCATACCCATATACTGAGTTTGAGTTGTAGGGAACATCAGAAATACTGAGTTGTTGCCTGATACATGAGACACAAACAATCTGGTTCTGGTTTACTGACCACTGAATAGCTGGGTTCTGACTTTGCTGGCTCTGGGCATGCATGAATGTATCCTTCCTTTCCTAGGTCAAGATTACACAATTGGAATGTAGGTCCCTTAACATGAATTGTTTCCAGGGGTCCTCTCCTGATTCAATATATGGGCTTAATGCAGCAAAGGCGATAAAGCAGTTTAGGAAGAGGAAATGTGAGTCTGGAAAGAATGGGAAGGAGAGCAGAGGTCATATCAGTCCACATATTCTCCTTTGCTATCTCAAGTTTCTTTGTTGCACTTTTTTGCAATCCATCAGAATCAATTAGAGCACTGAAGATTCAATAGTTGCATGTGACCATGGCCATGCAAGGGAAGGTACAATTTGGTAAAAATCAGTGCAGGAAGCTCTCTGAGGAATGGCACTACAGAGGGTAGGGCTGGAGGAGCCAGGGGCCTTGCTCCACCCTGTGTCATCACAGATGCTGCTCTTCAGGATTCCAGATGTATGCTACTCAGCCTTTACACCCAGATGTCCTAGAGAACTCTTCCCATTCCCTCATGTTCACTCTCTAGGAAAGCAGCGTCAGAAGGATCTGAAGGTGAATATCCATGAGAATTTTTTTCTGAGGACATTCATAGACACTCTTCCCACAGACAACACCCTCAGCTTAAGGCAGCATACCAGTCTCAGTGCTCCCTGCCCAGACCCCAGGAGAGATCAGGGTCCAAGTTCATCTTGCATTTCCTGAGGACAATTGTGGTCCTGGCCACTCTCTGTGGCCAGCAACTCATCCCAAGTGACCTTTTTACCTTGTTCTGTTTTATAGACCCCATAGGACACCAGGGAGAGCAGAGACTTTGGCCCTGGAACACAGGAGAGATGATACCTGCAGTGCACAGCAGCTGAAATTAACCTGTAAGACTCGGAGCAGGAGCTTGTTTTTCATTTCCAATGACATAACTGTCTATATTATATGGAATTTTCAGACTTATATGTTCTTTGTCTAATAATTTTAATATTACTATTTCATGTCAAATTTTTCTATTAAATTATATTTAATGGTAACAGTTGCTTTTAAAATTCATTCTGTATAATAAAACACACTTGGGAAGAGAGGTGGGGGGGAAAGTGAGGGAGAAGTGGAATTGCACGGAAGATGGAAGGAGACCCTCATCGTTATACAGAATACATGTATGATGATGTGAGGGGAAAAAAAGAAGTGTGTCACATTAGATTGGGTAGAGAGAACTGATGGGAGGGGAAGGGAAGGTAAGGAGGGAAAGGAAGGTCAGCTGAATAAAACAGACATTAGTATAGCTGTATGCATATTCATGACTGTATGACCAATGTGATTCTGCAACCTGTATGCTCAGAAAAATGAGAAATTATACCCCATCTTATTCAAAAATATGATATGTCAATATCATTGTACTGTCATGTTTAACTAGTTAAAACAAATTTTAACAACACACACACTAAAAGAGGAATATGTTCCTGAGGCAGATCTTGATGAATTACAAAGATTGTACCTGGTAACTTCTATCACCATTACTCCTCTCCTCCCATATCCCTCAGTTTGCTTTTTTGGTTGTTTTTTAGATTGGTATTATAACATTCACAAAATTATTGATGTGGTTGAATGGATGCAATAAAGAATCAAATAATTAAATTACAAGCTAAATTAAATCCCAACTAAATTTCATAAGTGTTTAATTAATTTATCCATTAATTAGCTAACTGAATCTCAAGTCAAAACACCCAACATAAAAAAGGGCTGGGAAACAATTGGCAATTTTCATTTATGAAAAATTGTGGTTTTACATTTTATATCCGTTTTTCAATTAAGAACAATATTTTTTGTAATGTATCACATACATATAAAAGAAGTTGGAAAACATACATTACAAACTTGTAACAATGGCTTTAAATACATTAACTGACATGTTTCTCATTGGAAATAGGTTGCTTCCTGTATATATATATATAGTGCATGAAAACTACTGATATAATAAAGTCTAGACAAAATATAATTGTCTGCTCTATGGTAACATATGAGCATCACTCTAATCTAACCATGCTAAAAGTTACATAATACTGTAAAAAATGTCTTAAAATCTATATACTTTAATAAGAAATAAATTCAATAAAGAATGATAATACAGGGACTGGGGATGTGGCTAAGTAGTAGAGTACTTACCTCACACATGTGAGGCCATGGGTTTGATTCTAAGCACCACAAACAATAAACCAAATATATAAAGGCATTGAGTCCATTTACAATTAAAAGTATTTTTTTTTAAAAAAGGAATGATGGTGTTGGGTTGTAGCTCAATGCTAGAGCACTCACCTCGCATATGTGAGGCACTGGGTTTGATTTTCAGCACCTCATATAAATAAATAAAGGTCCATTGATAATTAATATATCTATCTATCTATCTATCTATATATATATATATATATATATATATATATATATATATATATGAAAAAAAGAATGATAATACTGAGAACCAAGGCATTCAGATTTCAAAATTCATGCTTCTTTTCAGGTGATCCTATATTTTGCCATCTAAGTTTTCAAAATTTGTTCTAAGCCAACATTACTCATATATGTTACACATCTATTATTTCATAAATTTACTTTCCTCATGAAAGACCTTTGATAAAAATCCAAAATATTTAGGTTAATTATATTTGAATTGAAGCTGAAAGAAATACTGGTATCAAATAAATATATTTGAAATGGAGCTGAAAGAAACACTGGTATGATTTTTCACTGTGACCTCAAGTATTTAAGTATTACAAGTTATTCAACCAACACAACAAAGTTAAAATCATAATGGCACAGCATGTATTGTAAAGCAATCAAAACAACAGAATGTGTAACACAAAGACAGAGCAGTGGCACAGTAAAGGAGAACTAGCTGAATACAAATAATTGACTACTGCAGAGCATAAAATTAAAAGAGTTCAAGTGAGACAAGGTGATGGAGAGGTCACCATGAAGGTGACAACTGATGATTCTGCTGACCACTGTTGTCCAGAATAAAAATTTAAAAATCATATTTTTAAAAACTTTGATAGGTATACAATTATCTCCAGAATTAAAAAAAATAAAGATTTCCAATGCATCTGCCTTCTCTGAATAGAATAAAGCTCTAAGTTTGTCTGTCAACTGGTGTTTTATCACACATATTTTTTACCTCTGAATTTTTTGGGTTGACATTGATGACTGTAACAACCAAAATTAGTCCATGATTACATGTTGTTAAAAACTTTTTAAAAACTTACTACTCAGATATTAGAACAGTTATCAATTTTTTTACAATATGAAATTTGTCAAATTTTCATTGAGGTCATTTGGCACACATCATTTAATTCAAAGCCACAACTCATTTGTCCCCGTGATATCTTTTTCACACACACACACACACACACACACACACAAACACATTTCTTTTTCAGCAGTCTTGTATAGTAAAAGTGTCTAGTTTTTGTTCATTTTTTAATGCAATACACTTCTATCTACAATTTCATTACATGCATACAGCAAACAGGAAATTATGGGTTTTACATCCTTCATGATAATTTTATATACAGGGAGATTTAAAACAGTGCTTCAACAGTTTGCCTAGTAATGTGACACAGAATGATTGTATCTTGTTCTCAAATTTTAATAAGGAGGTATAAAATACAGGTTCAATAATTTAAAATCAAGTATCCATCTATTAAAAAATAGTATTGCAGCATTGTGTTTTCATTACTTTTAAAACTTTTTAAGTTTCTCTCTCATGGCACAATCTTCTAATACTTCGTGTATGAGAGGAAATTTTTTTAAAAATTGCAACTTCTGCCCCTGGAAAGGCTCTGTAGTGACTGAATGGCATATGAATTTTTATGGATTTTATATATTTATGTATACAACAGTGGAATGTATTCCAATTCTTATTACACATATAGAGCACAATTTTTAATACCTTTGTATATTAAGTATGTTCACACTAATTCATGCCTTAACACAAATACTTTCTGGGGTTTTTTTTGCATTACAATTCTTATCCCACATATATACCACATTTTTTTCGTATCTCAGGTTGCATATAAAGTATGTTGACGCCCAATTCAAGTCTTCATACATGTACTTTGAATAATGATGTCCATCACATTCCACCATCGTTTCTAATTCCCTGTCCTTCCCTTTACCTCCCACTCCTATTTCCTATGTAGAATTCATTTAATCATCCCATGCTCTCCCTCCCTACCCCACTATGAGACAGCCTCCTTGTATCAGAGAAAACATTTGGCATTTTTTTGTGTGTGTGGATTGGCTAATTTCACTTACCATTATCTTCTCCAACGCCATTCATTTACCTGCAAATGCCATGATTTTATTCTCTCTTATTGCTGAAAAAATTCTATTGTGTATATGTGCCACATTTTTAAATCCTTTCATCCACTGAAGGGCATCTAGGTTGGCTCCACTGTTTAGCTATTGTGAATTGTGCTGCTATAAACATTGATGTGGCTGTGTCCCTATTGTATGCTGTTTTTAATTCCTTTGGGTATAGTCCAAGGAGAAGGGATACCTGAGTCAAATGGTGGTTCCATTCCCAGATTTCCAAATAATCTCCATACTGCTTTCCATATTGGCTGCACCAATTTGCAGTCCAACCAGGTATGTACGAGCATAGATTTTTCTCCACATCCTCGCCAACATTTTTGTTGTTTGTCTTCATAATAGCTCTCATTCTGACTGGAGTGAGATAATAACTTAGATTTGTTTTTTTTAGAGATAGGGAGAAAGAGAGAGAGAGAGAGAGAGAGAGAGAGAGAGAGAGAGAGAGAGAGAGAGAATGAGTTTATATATATATATAATAATATATATATATATTAGTTTTCAGTGGACATAACATCTTTTTTTGTTTGTGGTGCTGAGGATCGAATCCAGGCCGCACACATGCCAGGCGAGCGTGCTGCCGCTTGAGCCACATCCCCAGCCCAAACTTAAAGTAGTTTTGATTTGCATTTCTCTAATTGCTATAGATGATGAACATTTTTAAAATATATTTGTTAATTGATTGTATATCCTCTTCTGAGAAGTGTTTTTTCAATTCCTTGGCCCATGTGTTGATTGAGTTTTTTGAGGTTTTTTTGTTGTTGTTTTGTTTTGTTTTTTGTACTTAGGTTTTTGAGTTCTTTATATATCCTAGAGATTAGTGCTCCATCTGATGTGTGAGGAGTAAAAATTTGGTCCCAGGATGTAAGCTCTCTGTTTACCTCACAGATTGTTTCTTTTGCTTCAAGAAACTTTTTGGTTTGATTCTATCCTATATATTGATTCTTGCTTTTAATTTTTGTGCTATAGGAGTCTTATTAAGGAAATTGGGCCTAATCCCACATGATGAAGATTAGAGCCTACCTTTTTATTCTATTAGGCACAGAGTTTCAGGTTTCATTCCTAGGTTCTTGATCCATTTTGAGTTTAGTCTTGTGCAGGTAAAAGATAAGGGTTTAATTTCATATTTTTGCATATGTGTTTCCAGTTTTCCTAGTACCATTTTTGAAGATGCTCTCTTTTCTCCAGTGTATGTTTTTGGCACCTTTTTTAATAAAAGATAATTGTAATTTGGGGGGTTACTCTCTGTGTCCTCTATTCTCTATCATTGGTCTACAAGTCTGATTTGGTGTGAATAGCATGCTGTTTTTGATACTATTGCTCTGTAGTATAGTTTAACGTCTGGTATAGTGATACCACCTGCTTCACTTATCCTTCTAAGGATTACTTTAGCTATTCTGAGTCTCTTATTTTTCCATATGAATTTCATGATTGCTTTTTCTATTTCTATGAGGAATGCCATTGGAATTTTGATGAAAAATGCATTAAACATGTATAGTGCTTTGGGTAGTATAGTCATTTTGATAATATTAATTCTGCCTAACCAAGAACAAGGTAGATATTTCCATCTTCTAAGGTCTTCTTTGATTTCTCTCTTTAGGCTTCTGTAGTTTTTATTATACAGATCTTTCACCGATTTTGTTAAGTTGATTCCCAATTATCTTATTTTTTAGGTTATTGTGAATGGGGTAGTTTTCCTCATTTCCTTCTCAGAGGATTTGTCACTGATATACAGAAATGCCTTTGATTTATGGGTTTTGATTTTATATACTGCTATTTGATGAATTCAATTACTAGTTCTAGAAATTTTCTGGTGGAGGTTTGGGGGTCTTCTAGGTATAGAATCATATTGTCAGCAAATAGTGCTAATTAAAGTTCTTCTTTTTCTATGTGTATTCCTTTAATTTCTTTCATCTGTCTAATTGCTCTGGCCAATGTTTCAAGAACTATGTTGAATAGAAATGGTGAGAGAGGGAATTCCTGTCTTGTTCCAGATTTTAGAGGGAATGCATTCAATTTTTGTCTGTTTAGAATGATGTTGGCCTGAGGTTTAGCATAGATAGCCTTTAAAACGTTGAGATATGTTCCTGTTATCCCTAGTTTTTCTAGTGTTTTGAACTTAACTGGATGTTGCATTTTGTCAAATGCTTTTTCTGTGTCTATTGCGGTGACCACATGATTTTTACCTTTAAGTCTATTGATGTGGTGAGTTATATTTTTTTGATTTCTGTATGTTGAACCAAACGTGCATCCCTGGGATGAATCCCACATGATCATGGTGCACAAATTTTTTGATATGTTTTTGCATTAGATTTGCCAGAATTTTATTGAGAAATCTGCATCTATGTTCATTAGACATATTGGTCTAAAGTTTTCTTTTTTGAAATGTCTTTGCCTGGTTTGGGGATCAGGGTGATATTGGCATCATAAAATGAGTTTGGAATGACTGCCTATTTTACTATATCCTGAAAAACATTGAAGAGTGTTGGTATTAGTTCTTCATTAAAGGACTTGTAGAACTCACCTGTGTAAACATCCGGTCCTGGGCTTTTTGTGGTTGGTAAGCCTCTGATGGCGTCTTTTATTTTCTCAGTTGATATTGGTCTGTTTAAATTGTTTATATCTTCCTGACTCAATCTGGGCAGATCATATGACTTAAGAAATCTGTTAATGCCTTCAATGCCTTCGATTTTATTGCAGTTTAAGATTTCAAAATAATTTCTAATATTCCTCTGTATTTCTGTAGTGTCAGTTGTGATATTACCTTTTTCATCACTTATGCTGGTAATTTGAGCTCTCTCTTCTCTTCATTAGCGTGGCTAAGGGTCTATCAATTTTATTTATTTTTTCAAAGAACCAACTTTTTGTTTTGTCAATTTTTCAATTGTTCCTTTAATTTTGATTTCATTGATTCCAGCTCTAATTTTAATTATTTCTTGTCTTCTTTTGCTTTTGCTACTGATTTGTTCTTCTTTTCTAGGGCTTTGAGATGTAGGGTGAGGTCATATATTTTTGACTTTTTTTTTTAAGAAATAAAGTCCATGCAATAAATTTTCCTTTTAGTATTGCTTTCATAGTGTCTCAGAGATTTTGATATATTGTCTCTATGTTCTCATTTACTTCTAAAAATTTTTTAATCTCCTCCTTGATTTCTTCTGGAAGTAGCATATTGTTTAGGCTCCAAGTGATGGAGAAAATTTTGTTTTCTATTTTGCTGTTGATTTCCAATTTCATACCTTTATGATCCAATAAAATGCATGCTAGTATCTCTAACATTTTGTATTTGCTAAGAGTTGCTTTGTGGCACATTGTATGGTCTATTTTAGAGAAGGATCCATGTGCTGCTAGAGGAAAGTGTATGCACTTGGGGCAGGTTGAAATATTCTGTATATGTCAGATAAGTCGAAGTTATTGATTGTGTGATTGAGTTCTATAGTTTCTTTATTCAACTTATGTTTGGAAGATCTATCCAGTGATGAGAGAGGTCTGTTAAAGTCAACCAAGATTATTGTGTTGTGGTCAATTTGACTTTTGAACTTGAAAAGAGTTTGTTTGATGATTACAGCTGCACCAAGTTTTGGGGCATATATATTTATGATTGCTATGGAATATTGGTGTAGGATTCCTTGTGCAGTATGTAATGTCAATCTTTATCCATTTTGATTAACTTTGACTTGAAGTCTACTTTATTTGATATGAGTATTGAAACCCCTGCTTCCATACACAGTCCATGTGAGTGGTATGGTTTTTCCAAACCTATTACTTTCAGTTTGTATATGTCTTTTCATATCAGATGAGTTACCTTTAGGCAGCATATTGTTGGGTCTTTTATTTTATCAAATCTGCAACCCATAACTTTGTTTTTGTTGTTGTTGTTTTTGAGTATAAGCCATTAACATTTAGGGTTACTATTGAGACATGGTTTGTATTTCCAGCCATATTTGCTTATTTTTTGTTATTTAACTTGACTTGATTTTCCTTTTTGATTAGTTTTTTCCTTTACTGCATACCTCCCTCTGTTGATTTTCATTGCTGTTTTTCTTTTCCTGTTCATGAAATATTTTGCCAAGGATGTTTTGTAGCACCAGTTGTCTAGTTATAAATACTTTCAACTTTTGTTTATCATGGAAGGTTTCTATTTCATTTTAAAATCTAAAGCTTAATTTTGCTGGATACAAGATTCTTGATTGGCACCAATTATCTTACAGAGCTTGATATATGTTATTCCAGGATCTTCTAGCTTTCAGGGTCTGGGTTAAAAAATCTGCAATTATCCCAATTGGTTTTCCCCTATATGTAAACTTATTCCTTTTTCTCGTGGCTTTTAAAATTCTTTCCTTATTCTGTATGTTGTGATTTTCATTATACTGTGCCTGTATATGGATCTGTTGTGATTTTGTACATTTGGCATCCTGTAGGCTTCTTGAATTTGGATTTCCAACTTATTCCTCATCTTTAGAAAGATTTCTGGTATTATTTAATTGAATAGATCGTATATTCTTGTGATTTGTTCCTCTATGCCTTCTTCTATCCCAATGACTCTTAAATTTTAGCTCTTAAATAACTCTGAAATTTTAAAAAATCATTTTTTGGACTTTTGTTCTTTGCATTATTTTAAAAACATCTTCTTAAGTTTTTCTCTCATGGCATAATCTTCGTATACTTCAGATATGAGAGGAAATGTATTTTTAAAAATTCACCTTCTGCCCTTGGAGGGCACTGTAGTGACTGAACAGTACATGAAATTTGAATGCTTTTCAAATCACTTCACCAATGACTTGCCTGACCGAGTTCATGAATGTTGCATCAGCACACAGTTAATTCAAAGAGAATGTGCCTTTGCTATGAGAAGAAAAGTTTCCTAGAAATCTTTCACTGTTACTCCCTCTGTCACTGTGTAGTCAAGGGCCATATGTCTCCCATGGGGCCTTCTTACCAGTCTCTTGGGGTAGACATTGAAAGATCATCAGTGCTTTGAATTATTTGGTCCCTAATACCTTACTATTATTCAGTACAGGTTCTAGAACCACTTTCATCTACACAGGGGTGGAGTTGGTGGACAAAAAGCTGAGCTGGAAGACAATGTTTTCTTTTATTTTGTTTGTCTAGATGGTAAGACAAATGAACAAACAAGTCCCTCATCTTGCTGCACTGAGCACAGGAAAGCAAAGGCAATGATCACTTAAGTGATCAGCAGGCAGGCTGGTCAGGTCATTTTTGGGCAAAGAGTTCAGAGATAGAAGTTCATAGGTTAGTTGACAGTGTCAGCTCCACCTTCAGTCACAATTCTTTGGAAAGGATGAATACACATATTGTGCCTTCAAACTTTAGTAGACACTGCACCTCATACACCATTGGGTTCAAAGGGTACTCAAGGACTGAAGTGGCTGATGCCAATGTGTAAGGTATTTTTAGGGTGTGTAGATCAACCCAGACTCTGGCCCTGGAGGGACAATCACAGCAGTAGTGTGAGGAGTTCCTTTTGGCATGACAGAGGTCTGTATTTGTCTGATCAAAGGCATTATGGTAGGGTCACCTAGAGAAGAGTACTCAGGGTCACTGGTATGTGCAGCCCCTCTTGACTGAGGGTAATTCTGGCTATTAGGGATTTGGTGCCAAATGAGGTACTTTGCTCAAGACAGAGCTAAGGCTCAGTGTACTCGAGCATTTCCTGCTGACTGAAGGTAGATATTTTCTAGATTCTCCAATGTATCTTAATCCGTCTACTGATTTGTGACTTTAAAAAGAGAAACTTATAACATGAGTAGCTTTTCATTAAGTGTGTATATAGGTAGAAGAATGATACATAATTTTAACATTTTGCTTTATTTTTAATATCATTTCCCCGCTTAACATCTGCATTTTTTTGTGTGTGTTGCTAAGGTTGTAACCCAGTACCATGCACACTATGCACACATGCTTTACAATTGAATTGTACCACCAGTCCAAAATTTTAACTTTAGATTGATCAGTTTTATGCCTTCATGTCCAATGTTATTTTTTCCCATGGTTGAATTTAGGTAATCCTTTCTGTTGCTCTTAACAATACTAAAAGTGGACACAAATATGGATTCTTTGAAGATTGCTTTGGTAAAGTAATTGGTTATTCAAATCCACAGTCTTATCAAGTTAACAAATAAATAAATAAACCCTCAATTGAAGACCCATTACAGTTTTAAAAAATCTTTATTTGGGACACATAAACCTTACTTAGGAGATATTCATTCTTTTCAATATCACCTAATTTTATTTTGCTTTCTTCTCATGTGAAAATCTCAGAATGATAAATTAAAATCTTTTAAAAAATTCCCTCCAGTTCTTGAAGAAAAACATTATAAACCATGCATACATCTGAAATAAAACATGAGAAAATAATGATTGATAATGCTGAAAATGGAGTTTTGAGATGAACCAAAGTTTCTCAGTTTGCTGATTCCATCTGTGTGCTTGTCTCATAAATTTTGAAGACAAAAATTTGTTTAAGGAAGAAGAAATAGAACTCCCATCATTTGGTATGAGGAATGATACCAGAAAAAAAAAACTCATTTTAGTGTGCCAACTTAGAAGTTTCCTGATGGTTTTGGGCAGAACATGGAGCAAAATGCATTTAGAATAGGCTTTGGAAAAGGCATCCTGACTACCATATGGTTTCACTTTCATCCTTTCAGTGACCCATCCTTTTTTCTTTAAAAAGGAATTTGTTGAAGGTGTTCCCACAAGTGGGTTTCAAGGTCTTTTACATTTGAAATAGGCCTTGATGGTGCCAATTAATATATCTTCCAGTTAGACTCCAGGTGTTGTTGAGTGAGGCCCATTTTCCTGATTACATGGTCATTATAATATCTAATCTATTTTATACTTATTCACTGTGAAGAGAGAATCCTAGATTTGGATATGTGAACAGAGAGCTAGAAAACTAGGGCTTTATTCTGAGTCCTATGGAGAGCTCAGCTGAAGTTCTGCATCTCAGAATTTTGTTCTGGATTTGAGATACTGCTTCCACTACATTTAAAAATCTCAGGACTCATGAAGAGAATGAGTTAAAAGCCAGCATCATCAAATTAATGAGACACTAAGAAACTCAAAAGGACCCTGTCTCTAAATAAAAATATAAAAAATGGGTGGGGATGGGAATCAGTGGATGAATGCCTCCGGGTTGAATTTCTGGTACTAAAAAGAAATCAACACACACACACACACACACACACACACACACACACACACACACACACACAAAACACATACTCACTTACACACACAAAAATAAATTAAATAAATAAACAAACAAACCCTCGTGAGTAACAAGCCCTAAATCAGCAGCCTTTCTCATTCAGGAGTACAACAAATGGATTTGGGGTTCTCTCCTGATAATTATTCCAGTCTTCTCCACACAATCTGGGACATGCTGGACTCATTGCACATGGATGCTCACATAGGGCTTCAGAAAGTAGCTGAAAACACCATACAATGATGGAACAAAATGCCAAGGTTTTCAACTGCCAATCTAAGCCTCACTAGACTAGTCAGAGGGAGGTGAAGGCTAAGCTTCCACAGAGTGACCCTGTGGTCACAAGACTCTGGAGAGGACCATGAGGAGTCACTAGCCACAACTCCCAGTTTCCACCATTGCCATTCCTGTCAGCTTTAAGCCACCTTCCTACCCAGTCACAAGGTAGCAAGGCACACTTACCATTTCCTGGCTTTCAGGGTCCTCATCGTTCTCCCTGTGGTTTGTTTTCAGATTCTGCATAGAACAGACACCTGGGTTCCAGATCCAGGACAGAAGAAGCCTACAAAAAGATTGAAAAAATGGCGAGCTCCAGACACCAAGGGAACAGAAGATTGTGGAAGTCCTTCCCCTCATCACCGGCTGCCTGAGGATTGGACAGTTCTCACCTAAGAGACTGATTGGTCTAGGCTTCAGGCACTGCCTCCAACCTGAGCCAAGTGGGCACAAAATCAAAGTCTGAATGACAGGCTGCTCCATTGTCATTTTTAACCAACTACAGATCAGGGCTGAGAATATAGCTTAGTCAGTAGAGTGCTTGTTTTGCTGTTATAAGGCCATGGATTCAATCCCTTATACTACACGCATACTCTCCCCCCAAAAAAAAATTGAGTAAAGGACTTTGAAAACTAGGGTTATGGATCAGTGGTAGAGAACTTCCCTAGCATGTGTGAGGTACTGGGTTGAACACCCAGCACCGCATTAAAAAGCCAACCTAGAGGGGATGTGGCTCAAGCGGTAGTGCACTCGCCTGGCATGTGGGCAGCCCAGGTTGAATCCTCAGCACCACATACAAACATAGATGTTGTGTCTGCCCAAAACTAAAAAATATTTTTAAAAAGCCAACAAACTACTAATGGTACTGTGTCCATCTACAACAAAAAATATTCAAGAAAATAAAAAGACTATGTATTGGACTTTTGCACCCTCACTACATAACTCATAAACACATTTTAGAAATAATATGTACATATATGTCTTCAGACAGTGTTTAAATTTTTCCTGTGATTTTTTTTCAAGTAACTAATATTAAAGGTATGCTTCACAACCCTGAAATTCTCCCCAAATCAATTCTTCTTCTTCTTCTTCTTCTTCTTCTTCTTCTTCTTCTTCTTCTTCTTCTTCTTCTTCTTCTTCTTCTTCTTCTTCTTCTTCTCCTTCTTCTTCTTCTTCTTCTTCTTCTTCTTCTTCTTCTTCTTCTTATTATTATTATTATTATTATTATTATTGGCCTGTTAATTGCATTAAATGCCTCTGTATGGGGTTATTTTAAGGCAAAATTTTCTTCCAATAATAGGACCTAGCCCAGAGAGAAATGTATTGACACTTATAACTGTTTATAAGGTTAAAGCAATTTGTGAATAAATATATATCATTTTATGAAAATGATATCACAATTATTTTAATATTTTTTAAATCTTTCAATTCTTGTCTAATAAAAACACAGTTTGAGCTTTAAACTCAGTAGCAATGTCCTTATATTCCTTCCTCCAAAAAAGTGACTCACAAGTATAATTCAAATTATTGAGACTCATAAATTTTTGATCCTTTATTTGAACTAGTGAAGTCTAAAGATTTTCTTTTTATTTTGACCTTTAAATGAAGCCCACTTTTTAAAGCTTTCTTGTTGTATAACTGACCTTTAATATTCTTCAAATTTTACCCCCATTCTGATCACTTTGGACTATTGATGTTTTGATGGAGGGGATCTCAAAGTGGTCATGCACAAGGTAGGAAATGGATACAGTAAGATATAAGACTGGTGATTCGTGAGTATGTAGATTTTGCAATACAAAATAAGTATTGGTGGATGATATGGGGTAGGGAGAAAAAGAGCAATGAAAAAAAGAAGAAAATCTTGAACAGTAGAGGGGTTCACAGGTTCCAAATCTACAATGACAGTGTGAATATAGAGGGTAGTGTTCTTGGAAGCAGCAATAAAATTTGAGAGAAAGAAAAAGGTAGTTTGTTGCACAGTTCCCAAGTGAGAGATTCAGGTGAATGGTTCTTTGTTCAACTCTTCCCACCTAGGAGTGGAATTTATAGTTCATAAGGTATGTCAGTAAGTAGTAAAACACCATTTCTATGTACCTGTACACTTTTTCATGGCTACAAGCTGACTTTGACAATTTCAATCACATTACATGTGATTAATTCATTCATTACATTATTTATTTGTTTTTTTTTATTAATTCACTTATTCTTTAGTTGTCATTGTTTTTACATTACTCTTGATTATATAATTGCATAAATATTCTGAATGATGAAGTTTTGTTAAATATTGTTTTATGTTTTTATTCATACATTTAATTTTCATTGAAATGTTTTTTCTTTGCCAAGCCTGATTTATATTACACGTCAATCTTCATTTATGAAGAGTAGATAAAATCACATTATTCCAAAAAACTCAAGGATTTATCATCTTGGCAGAACCCTAATCACCCACTAAAATTGATGCAGTCTTTGTCAACTAAAAACTGTGTAAAAAGTCCTCTATTTTCTTATATACAGTTTAATAAAGAATTCCTCTCTCACTTTTATATTTTGGAGAGTAGACTAACTTCCTAAGCAGTAGTTAATAACCTAGGTGAGATTTCCAACTAGCTCATTATTACTTTTAAATTATTTACATCCTTGACACTAAGAGTGTCACTGATTACGTTTTTTTTTTAATTTTTGCAAGATCTCTCTCTCTCTCTCTCTCTCTCTCTCTGTCTCTCTCATATGACAAATTTAAATCAGATATGCTTTTTCACAAAGAAACACTCTCAGCCTTTAATAAATTATTCTATAAAGAAAAAGGGTTTTGCTGTTTTTCTTAGAGCCTCACTAAGTTTCTGAGGCTGGCTGACTTTAATCTAATGTTATAGAAATTTGATATATATATAGTGAATATAGAGGGTAGTGTTCATTTGACTCTTTCTCTTGGGGTTCGTGCCAGAGTTACTTTCTTCTTTTATTTCTACCTTATTTCTGCCTCCAAAGAAACTACCCTTTACCCTCATACTACCATTGATCCACCATTAGACTTTTTAAATCTGAACTCTTGAGCTGGTCATTCTTTCCCTCTTTCCTTCAGAGCACTTTTTTTCTCTACCCATACCTGTTCCACCAATACTTTTTTATGAATACTCCCTACTATATACTAAATATCCACCAATTTCACATCCTGTCCCATCCCTGTTCTGATTTTCCATGGATCACTTTCAGATCCCCTCCACCCATATATCAATAGTCCAGAGTAAGGTCAGGCCAGAGTGTTAAATATGCAGGTTTTTCAAGTCATTTACATAACAATAAGCCTATTATTTGGGATGTATTATGTCTTAGGTTAAAAAAGAAAATGTACAGACTTCACTGTTAAACTGAATTGTTTAAAATTCATTAATCTCAATAATTGGAAAAAGAAATTCTATAAAAAGGAGAATAAAGAAAAGAACATAATACATAAAAGTGACAAATTTGAAGACACACCAAGTGTATATATCAAAGAGTGTCATATATTGGTGCTTTCAAAAGACAAATTAATTTGAAATAAATGTAGTTAATGTGAGATATAGTAATCATTTATTAATTATATATAATGGTAGTATATATGTATATGTACAAATGCACCTCATATAATTATGAGTATACATTGCAACAAATGAACTCTACAGTATTTTTTTTTAATTTTGCTGAAAACAATATAAATAGCTCTATCTAGGTTTATGTATTACCAAATGTTCAGGATACATTTTGTACTTTCTAAAGTTTACAACTGACCAACAGACCCTTTTTTTTTTCAATTTTTAAAAGAAGTAGTATTTATTTTCAGGTAGAACATATGCCATCGTTTATCTTTAAATTTTAAATACTTTTAAAATTATATATGACAACAGAATGCATTACACTTTTTATTACACATATAGAGCAAATTTTTTTATTTCTCTGGTTTTATACAAAATATAATTACATGAATTCACTTCCTTGTACATGTACTTTATATAACAAAATACATCATATTCCACCATCATTTCTAACCCTATGATCCCTCCCCTCACCTCCCACCCCCCCCAAAGGTCATTTTGATACATACTGATGTATGCTATAAAGTTATAGAAATAGTATATAACTTATAATAATATGAAGAGATAAAGTTTTGTAACTAATACATAGAATAATAATAAAAATAATAATAATAATGAACTTGCCATTTAGACATTAATAAATTATACATTTGGCACTACTGACATCTTTTCCAAAAAAATTGACATCTTTTCCAAAAAAAGGGGGATTTATTTGTGGGGAAAATGGTATTCTATGCTTTCTTAATATCAAGAATATATTATTTTCAGAAGTAATATATATTTAAATATAATAGTAAAATAGAACCAGGTCTCATGGCACACACCTCTAATCCCATTGGATTGTGAGGCTAAGGCAAAATAATCCTGAGTTTAAGGCCAGCCTCAGAAACTTAGCAAGGCCCCAAGCAACTATGTGTGACTCAGTCTCTGTGTGCCCCTAATTTAAATTTCCAGTAAGAAACAACAAAAACAAAAAGAATACAAAGTATTGATGAGGACACAAAACAAATTCTCATTCTCATGAACTAAAGATAGAGTAAAAATTGCTGTTATTTCATCATGAAAAAAAATATATACACACACACACACACACACACACACACACACACACATATATGAAATACTCCTCACCAAGCTGCTTAGACCTGTGGAATTTATAGTATGTGTGTACCATTACAGTGTACAAGTATGTGATAGCATAAGACTAGACCTCTACTTGTTAATGCAGTGGAAATCTGGGGCCTAGGAGGAAAGAGGAGGTGATTCAGAAAAATAAAAAAAAATAATACAGTTTGAGAAAGAAAATGGTTTCTGCAGCCCAGAAATATTTTTGGTTTAATTAGAGTACAAAATACCACATAAGTATTATATTGAAGTTACATCTGTTAAATACATCACGTGTATAATGGATTTCAAGGAAAATACGTGGAACTTATCACAAACTAAATAAGAATTTACAAAAGCCCATAAAATAGCATGTGCATAAATAAAACTAATCATTACAAAGACAACTATTTTAACTCAATTTAATATATAATGTTTTACTATCAAAATTTTAGCATGTTTTTCTCTAAATACAAGAAGAGAGCTGGACCTGTCGGTGCACAGTTGTAATCCCAGTACCTTGGTAGGCGAAGACAGGTGTATTGTGAGCTCAAAGCAAGCATCAGCAAAAGTGAGGCCCTAAGCAACTCAGTGAGACACCGTCTCTAAATGTCATACAAAATAGGCTTGGGGATGTGGAAAAATTCCCCTGAGTTTAATTCCAAGTACCAAATTAAAGAAAAGAAGGGACCAAAAAAAAAATAAATTTATCGTAGAAATAAAATATATGTAATATACCCCAAAACCTTTTTAAAAAACCAATTAATATAGTTATTGTACTGAGACATACTTAATGTATATTATGAAACTATATTGCAATAATACAGACCAATAAATCATAATATTAATCAAATCTAAAACCATATGTAGATCAATAGTATTGTTAAGAGGAATAGAAAGGTGTATGTAAAACTAACCATATGAAAACTAACATTAAACATTAATGAATGAATCTATCCAACCTAAAGTTAGAAATGGGACATAGTGGCAAAGTTCACTGTTAGAGTGTGTGTGCAGAATGTGCAAGATAGTCAGTTCCAATCTTAGCAACACTATAAAAAACAAATATTAAGAGGGAATGATGTTGAAAATAAAGCAGAATATTAAATGAGACACTCTCCCTCCATCTATAGTTACATTAAAGGAAAAAAAACTACTGTGAGTGTCTCTTTGGCAAAATCATGAGTGAGTAGAGAGATTTAGATACACTAGATATTAGTCCAGTCTTAAAAAATGTACCACATTTGGGACAAAATCCCCAAATACCATCATCAGCTCTAGTGAACAGAAATGTGAGAGAGGGGCTGAGGATGTAGCTCAGTTTTCAGAGGGCTTGCCTTGAATGCACAAGGCCCTGGGTTTAATCTCTAGCAACCCCCCTACCAAAAAAAAAAGAAAAGAAAAAGAAAGAAGGAAATATGAAAGAAATGATACCAAAAATGGTGATATCTAGGAGCCATAAACGCCTTCACAAGTGTTTCATCAGCTGTGACAAAGACACAAAAATACCCAAATATCAAAGCTGTCAATTTATCTCAAAACAACATCTGCCAGCATATTTTCCCAATTACTGTTGCTGACAGATGAAGTTCACTCTAGCTTTAATTGTAGGTGAAATAAGGAGGAATCCAGTAAACTACTCTTAGCTTGAGTGAGATTTTAGCACTTCCTGAATCCTGCCCCAACCCTGATACACTAGTAATAAGGCCAGAACTACCAATTCCTCCTAGAAAAAGTTTTTGGGTTTTTTTGGTGGGTGTGTGTATGTGTGTATTGAATGTTTCAAATTTAACATATTTTGTTTATGTTACTATGTCCCTGATACACTAGTAATAATGCCAGAACTAACAATTTCTCCTAGAATGTTTTTTTGTGTGTGTTTGGATGTCTGTGTGTGTGGATGTGTGTACTGAATGTCTCAACTGTAACATATTTTATTTATGTTACTATGTCCTGAAGTACCAATCTCCAGAACAAAAGGTGACTGAGCTTATGTAAATCTCTGTAGATTTCAAACAAATGAATTTACATTCTTTTCCCAGCACTTTTATGGAATATGATACCAAATAGTAGTTCAGAAAGGAGTTTAAAAAACAATGATTCCTGTTTATTCCAATAAATCTTTACATAATAGTTCTAAATTGGCTACTTCATATAAACTTTCCACAGGGATAAAATGCATCAGTCAAAGAGATTTTCTGTAGCCTGGGCAGTGGTTGTTGAAAAGGTTATTGTAATAATCTGAAGGAGGTAGGTGTGGTGGCAAATATACTAGAGGCTAGACAGGCGAGTCAGGAGGATTGTGATTTGAAAGACAGCCTTAACAACATAGCAAGGCTATAAGCAACTTAGTGAGATATTAGTGATATATCACCTGTCTCAAAAAGAAAAAGAAGGACTGGGGACATAACTCAGTGGAAAGCACCCCCCGAGCACCAAAGCACATCAAACCAAACAAATATCTGAAAGACAGTAGGGACTCCAGAGTATATGTGTGTATGTATAGATAAAAATTTTGGTTAAAATATAAAGTTAATAAAGATAGTTTTGAAAAAACTAACATGGTTGTTTTTTTAAGAGAGAGAGAGAGAGAGAGAGAGAGAGAGAGAGAGAGGGAGAGAAAGAGAGAGAATTTTAATATTTATTTATTCATTTTAGTTTTCAGAAGACACAACATCTTTGTTTGTATTTGGTGCTGGAGATCGAACCCAGCACCACACGCATGCCAGGCAAGCACACTACAGCTTGAGCCACATTCCCAGGTCCTAGCATGGTTCTTAAGAGCTCAAAATAAAAATGCCACATAATCCACTAATAATAATTTTTTTGAAGCAGGGTGTTATTGTGAATATATGTACTCTCAGTAGCTCGGGAGGATGAAACAGGAGGAGCTTAAATGCAAGACCAGCCTCAGAAACATGGCAATAGCTTAAGTGACTCAGTGATATCCTGTATTATTTAAAAAATAGGGATGTAATGATAGACCCAACCTGATCTTTTCTTAAAATTGGGAGC
This sequence comes from Callospermophilus lateralis, assembly GCF_048772815.1. NCBI lineage: Eukaryota > Metazoa > Chordata > Mammalia > Rodentia > Sciuridae > Callospermophilus > Callospermophilus lateralis. The sequence continues at coordinate 652,064 of NW_027517355.1, forward strand.
CATCTCGCCATAAATCCATGAAAAGATAATTTAGGCTTTTCTATAAATTACTGCAAATTCTGAATCTGCTTGGAATGCCTGCCCGTGCCTTGAACCCACCCATGCCTGGCTCTCAGACAAGAGAGCAGCCCTATCTAAAACTTTAATGACACCTCATAAATATTGGCCTTCCCTGGCCAGACAATGACCCTCTCAGAGGCTCAAATGGTCCTAATAAATTCTTATGTTGTGTCCAGCAATAAATGTAAACTACCATTAGTGTGATGCTTGTCAGAGTTCTGTTATCTGTAACCCCCCTTTGTGTAACTTTCTGGCCTATAAAGCTGGGCTGCAGAAAAGCTGGGGTTTCTGTCTTGTTCCCACGGTTTTGGGAGGGAGAGGCAGCCAAGCCGGTCGAAATAATAAGCTTGCTTTAATTTGATTTTAATTGGAGTCAGTAGTCTTTTCTTGTGTCCTGGTCTAACATTTTGGAGGCCCCAGCGAAAAGACCCTGCCAGACCAGATCACAAGACCAGACTGCTGGAAATTCTGAAGCCAGCATTCGCTCCAGGGCTATGGGCTGGAGAGCCACTCTAGGGGGTGCACACCTTGAGATGTTCCAAGGCCTTGGAGTGAGCCTCAGTCTCTGGAGCACTGCAGTGAACTGCCACACTAAAAATATTAGCAAGCACCTGGTGGAGGAGGCCTCCATAGGTAAATGGTGCCATTATAACATCTATTATCCAGTTAAGGGAGATCTCTTCTGAAGACCGAGAGGTGGCCTGAAAAGGCTCACATATACTCCTCTCCGGAACAGTAATGAGAAATTGTTCTGTCCTCTGTTCTGTTCTGTAGGGAATTCCTCTGGAAGGATAGAGAGGTGCCGACGGGCATGCACGCGCTCCTACCCTGGAGCTTTAGCAAGACGATGCATTGCTCCTCTGTTTTTCTGTTTCGGCACTGGGTTTCTGTTTTCTTGTGTTTTGTTCTGTGTTCTATATGTTTTTTGTTTGTTTGTTTTTGTGCCTTTTGTTGTGTGATTTCTCTGTTAAAAACTTAAGGATATTGGATGTGAAAATGGGTAATAAAGCAAGTAAGTCTGAAACCCCTTTGGACTGTGTTTTAAGGAACTGTGATGAACTTTATCCCCCTTTGTTAAGCAGGATGATTGAACCCCTAGCTGGCTGCTGGAGCACACCCACTGCAGAGGGCAATGCCTGCTGGGGATCTAAGAACTGAGTATCTCCTAGGTTAACAAGTGAACCTCCTTTAAAACCCCTTGTCCCTCCAAATCAAGAGAGTCACAACCTTTGGGCAGAGTCCCTGTGTTTCTTCTTTGTTAGAAAAGCAATAAACCTCCCTTTTTCTTTTTCTCAAAACCCTGTTCTCATTATTAAATTGCCATTAATTGGCTTCAAGGTCAGGAACCAAACTTTCAGTTACAAATGTTGATACCTCACCCCCCTGAAAATTTTTCAGAGCTGACTACTGAAGTGTTAGGAGATGGAGCATGCCTGGGGTAGAATGGAACCAGAGGAGCTAATCCTGTAAGTAAAAGCAGGGACTGAGGGACACCCAGCAGCTGCTGAAGCCCTGTTTCTTTGGGGAATTCCCTCCTTTTTTTCCTTGCACTGTAAGGATTATGCCACCTCTGTCTTCTTAAAAAAATAAAAAAGAAAAAGGGGACACTAAATGCAGTAAAGTCGCCATGGAGACCCTTGATTTTACATTTCTGGTTGCCCCTCTGTGAAAACATCTGGTCTCCTTGTGGGGGCATCTATAGTGCCACTGGTGAAGGAGATTTTTTTCTTATCTCCTCTGTTTTAAAGGTTTCTGTTTGTCAGCCACAGTCTGGAGCTCCTTTCTGTCTGTCTGACCTGTGTCTTTGTTTCTGGCCCTTTAAGACATGTGCAATAGTGTATTGATATCATAAATTGTTTCTTGGGAATGATCTTTGCTGAATGTGTGTCTAAAAGATGATGTTTAATTGTAACAATCTGGTATCTGAATGGGTTTTTGAAGCATTGCACAATCTTGCAGTTAAAAGTTGGGATTAGCTAATTGTTTAGTTTATGATTTCAGATAATTTATGCCAGAGAACTTAAATACTTAGAATGGAAAACTAAATAACTCTACTTCCAAGTTGGCAAGTTACTTCCAATCATTCAGTTTTTTTCCACCAATTTTGAATTGAATAGCCTGGGAAAATGTCACTGTGTACCAGTGCATTAATTTGGAAAAGGATAGTAAATCATAGTATGGAATCTGTTGACAAAACGAGATGTAAAGATATAAAATTTTGTGAATTGTATCTTAAACCTGTATCATTATTTTCAACATCCGAACCTGAAAATTATGACTTATGGTTAAAATGCCTTAGGCCTGAGGTGTCTGCTCAGAATAGCAGTTTTTCTTTCCAGACCTCAGCCAGGACTTATGTTGAAATGCAAATGAAAGAAGCCTGCAAACTCAGTATGAGACTGATCTGAGGCCTTAACAAAAAAGGTAAATTGTATGGTATTTACTAAATACTGGCCAGTCATTTTTTCTAGGATTCTTTTTTTTTTTCTTCTTAGATTCTGTATTTTTTGAGCTCATGATTTTGATCATACAGACATAGGTTAATGTTTTTCTGATCAGTTCTATCTTTGACCAACTGTGGAGTTTTTGAAATGTTGCAATGGAGATTTCACCTGTGAAAAGCTACAAGGCCTTTACTATTTTTATGTGTGCACACTTGTGTTAAGTGTTGTATGTCTATATATATACATATGTCTGTATATCATATATATGATATACAAATTAACATATATAAGAAGCGCTCATAAAAACAAAGTTTAAAAAGTGGATCCAAAGATTTAAATCCTGTGATTTAAATGGTTCAATTTAAATTGAATAAACAGATAAAATAAATGTCTTTAAATTTAAGCTTACATGTTTTTCTAGGTATTCAAAAAACTCATAAAATATTAATGTCTATAAAATGTCTATTATGCCTTGGTTCTAGGATTTTTCCTTCAACAACAACAACAAAAAATGGCTAGCACTGTTCAACTCACTTGTCTAATATTTTGGTAAAATAAGTAAAGTAAATTTCATATGGGTTTACTCATTCAAAAGTACTTTTTCTACATATCTGATTAATTTACTATAGTCTGTATGAGTTTGTTTTTACAATCAGTCATGTGTTAAAGAGACAAAAATTTCTTAAAACATAAGTTTACCCATTACATTGTGTTTATTAAGTTTTTTTTTTTATTTTCTAAAGCAAGCAACGATAAAAATTAAACAACTGGTTAAATAAAAACTGTTATTTTAGAGCATTGTACTGTCATTTTTTAAAAGCTAAACTTGGTTAATATAAAAACATCAAAGTAATTGTGATGCTATTAATGTGCTCATATCTTCCAGGTATACAAGTCTGTAAGGGAGAAACTTTAAAAGAGCATATATCAAGCTAGTGTTCTGAAGTTGTATGGTAAAAAAAAATATATATTGGGGATTTATTTACTTGTTTTCAACAAGATATGTAAAGTTTTATGTTACTTTTTACATTGGGGAACAATTTACATGTATTTTTAGGTTAGTGAGAGCCTAAACTATGTAAAGGTTAAAAACTTTTTTAACCTTTCTTTAAGCCTTTCTTTAATTCATGTTTTAAATGTGATATCATATGGTGTTAGCTAATGTTCATGTGACCTCAAAGAATTTATGTAAACTTTGTAAAGTGATATTTAAAAAGCAAATATCAGCTTTAGAACTGGAACACTTACGATTTATAAAGAGCCGGGCCTTACCTGAGTTAAGGTTCTCTGTTCCATCTTACTATATGTGAGAATGACTACAAAAGCAGTAGGCCAGATTTTAGTTCCTTTAAAGTTATGTTCAAAAGTTTTTTTTTTATCTGTCAAGACTACTAGGATCTCAAACAGGGGATATAATGTATACCTCAGCCAAAATTCAGGGTAGCTATTAAATGAACTAAATATTTTCACTCTTGTTAATTTTATATTGTAATTTCCTTATAAGTGATCTAAAGATTCCCTGTTAGTATTTTACAGAAATTTTGCATTAAGAACACAACATGGATTAATTTAAGATAATAAGCCATCACCTAAAAGACAGATAGGATAATACAGATCCCATTTAATGAAAAAAATAAATAATTGTAAAGTTATACACATTAAAGCCCAGTACTCTTAATATAAGGGTGTTAAGATTTATTTGTTGGATGTTTAAGATTAAGTTTTAAAATGTTGAAGCCTTGTGAGGGAATTTCTGTACACTGACATGCTCCAGTTGCTGCAACATTTATTCAGTACTCATGGTCTTTTTTTCTCTCATCGAAGCACCCATTCCCAGATGACTTTACAACCTGTTCTTCCCCAACCAGACTTCAAACCGAACTGACTTCTAAAAGGAAACTCATGTCCCTCATGGCGTGTCTCCTCACATCACCCCCTCTCAGCTCAGAAGAAGCCAAGACAAGTGATGCCCCTTTCTTACAACAATGGAGCCAACAATAAATAGACTGTCAATATAAGTAATTAATTGAGTCAGATCAAATCAGGGAGACCAGTTTTGGGTGAGTTCAAAAAATGTTGGAGACTGTTACCTGAGGAATTAAAATTCTCTCAGTGCTCTTTCCCTACCTTATCAAATATTTGAAGAAATACATAAAAAGGTGGGGGAGTGATAGACCCAACCTGATTTTTTCTTAAAATTGGGAGCCATCTCGCCACAAAGCCATGAAATATAATTTCAGCTTTACAATAAATTACTGCAAATTCTGAACCTGCTTGGAATGCCTGCCTGTGCCTTGAACTCACAGATGCCTGGCTCTCTGACCAGATTGCAGCCCTCTCTGAAACTTTATTGATGCCTCACAAATCCTGGCCTTCCCTGGCCAGATAACGACCTCCTCTGAGGCTCTAATGACCTTCCTAAATTTTGATGTTGGGGTCACCAATAATGTAAACTACCATTAGTGTTATGCTCCTCAGAGTTTTGTTATCTGTAACCTCCCTTTTTGTAACTTTCTGGGCTATGATGCTGGGATGCAGGAAAGCTTCGGGTCTGTCTTGTTCCTGCAGTTTTGGGTGGGAGAGGCAGCCCGGCTGGTTGAAATAATAAGCTTGATTTAATTTGATTTTAATTGGAGTCAGTGGTCTTTTCTTGTGTCCTGGTCTAACACCACCAGACACTGAAAACAATTATGATGAGTTCCTGGCCACAAATTTCAGTTCCTGACATTGCCAGTCTCAGTGGCTTCAAACAGCCTTCCTACCCAGTCTCAAAATAAGAACACACACTTGCCATTTCCTGGCTTTCAGTATGCTTAGTGTCCCTGCTGTAGTTTTTTCAGCTCCTGTGTAGCACAGAAGCCTGGAGCTCCAGATCTACAACAGAAAACATAGAAATGGATTCAAAGAATGCCAGGCTCCAGAAACACAAGGACAGGAGAATGTGAAAGCCCACCCATCATCACTGGCTCTGTGTTGATTGGACTGTTCTCACCTAAGAGAGAGATTGGAAAGGGCTTCAGGCACTTCCTCCAAACTGAGGCTAGTAGGTTTACTGTTTGAGTGACAGTAAGTTGCATTCAGACCAGAAACAAAGTCACAAAGACTGGTTCTTGGTTGCTTTTTTTGTTGATAAAGGACTCGGGATCAACCATGTGCTGTGATGCATGACTGTAATCCCAGCAGCTTCACAGGCTGAGGAAGGAGGATTGTGAATTCAAAGCCAGCCTAAGCAATAATAAAACATTAAGAAACTCAGTGAGACACTGTCTCTAAATATAATACAAATAGGGCTGGGGATGTGGCTCAGTGGTCATGTGCCCCTGAGTTCAATTCCCAGTAGGAAAAAAAAAACAATGGGGGATCAGATCAAGAGGTACTCACTACAGAGCCCCATGACAACAGATGAATGCATTCATGGGTGGATAGACACAGAGATAGAGTGTTGGGACAGTGTCTCATATTCTCCTGTGATGGCTTTATTTTTTTAATTTGCTGTGAATTGCACTAAATGCTCAGGACCAAATTATTTCATGGCAGAGATTCCTCCAAATACATGGATCCAGCACTGAGAGAAGTACATTTGTCATGTATATAAGGATAAATCAATTCATGAATACATATGTGTATATTTTATAAAAAAAATTACAATTACTTTAAATTTTCTTTAATATTTATGTTCTCTGGTCTTATGAGAAAACAGCTTGAGATTTCAACTCATTATTAATTCCCTGAGGCAGTAATATCCCCACTCCTTTATACATTAGGAGACACAGTAAAATGCTAAAGTTTCTAGTATTAACATTAATAAATAAAAAGAGGTGGAGTGGGCCAGGTCTCTAGATCTGTCAGTATCCCAGACCCTAGAGTATAAGTAACTAAATAATAATTATGATTGGAGACTAATCATAGGATTTTGTCTTTTTTTTTTTCTTTTGGTATGGGGTACTATGAGAATATTAGCACAAATCACAGGCATTTATGTCTCTCTCTCTGTGTATATTTATCTATATATATTATTTTCATAACTTAATACATCCCATCAACAGAGTCAACTTTAGATTTAAATGAAAAAAAAAGTAAATCACTATTGCCAAGGTCAAGCCCCTGTATGGATCAAGGGATCCTGAGGGACGAGTGGTGTCTGGTGCTGAAGGATAAGTAGCCTCCATGAAAGAAAAGGAGACAGGATGATGGTTTCAAGTTATGAGCAGCCTTCAGAAGGATCTGCTGCCCTAGAGGGCCTTTATTATTTTTTTGTTTGTTTGTTTTACAGGTTTTTTTACCTTTTGGTAGTTAATGGATAGCATCAACACTTCTTTGGTTTACATAACTTTCAAGAGTTACAATCTTGTCAAACATATGTTAATTATCAAAGATATTAAGCACATTATATAAAATTTTTCCTGTAACTTTGCCAATCATGATTAGTCTTTTACATTTTCACCTCAGTCTCTAGGGGCTCGAATACAAAACTTGACTACCTGTCTCTTGACCTATTATTATCTTTTAACTTTAAATCATACCTATAATTATTCCATTGACCTTTAAATTTAAAATATACTTATAATTATTGGTAAGCTTTCTTACTCCTAAAGTTCCCATAAATAACACTAAAACAGTGAAAGCCTATTTTTTAGAAGCCTACTACTCTGAACTGTCTCAAAAATATATCTATATTAAATTTACATTATTTTGTTTTTAATTTCCAACTAATTTCCTTTGTTCATATGACCTATTTAACCACTTTCTTAAAAGAGTTTCTTTGATCATTGTACAAAGTATACCAATCCTCATGTCTTTGTGATCTTTAATTAAAAGGCAGGCTCTGCAGCTCAAACCATTTGTCATTTTTATTAACTATTTTTTTCCTATTTTCTTTTTTTTTAATTTATTTTTTTAGTTTTCAGTGGACACAACATCTTTATTTGTATGTGGTGCTGTGAATCGAACCCAGGCCGCACGCATGCCAGGTGAGCGCGCTACCACTTGAACCACATCTCCAGCCCTTGTTTCCTATTTTCATCATGAATTCCTGTGTAAAGTAAGAGAGTATATTAGTTGGAGGCATATATGTCACAAAAGTGTGAGTTTAGGATTGGGGGCTTAGAGTAAATTGTTAATTTTTTCTCAGGAAACTTGATTTGAAATCTTTTCCCCATAAACTTCTTGAGAAATAAAACTATTTTGTGTCCTCAGAGATATTGAAACACATCTCAGGGCATGTCTTAATTGTACCCTTAGTCTTATTCTGGGAGTTATCCTGCAATCTGAAGTAACACATTCTTTTATTATTGATTGATGTATAACCTTTTATTTATATCATGAGTATCATAAACAAAGCACTTAACATTCCTTATGGTTCCAGATTCCATATGGTTCTGCTCTGCCCCAGCATCCTGCAGTGTGACTGTGTCAGTGGGTTCAGGAACACTTCACCACACACACTATCTATAAGTCACCATATGACTTCATATGACTTCTGTGAACCTTGTGATTGAATCTTGGCACCCAGTCTATAGTATTGGAATAGTTATGTATCACTGGATATTAAGTCATTGTATAACTTATCGGCACATTTGAACCCTGAGCCAAATCCCCATCCCTATTTTATATTTTATTTAAAGAAAGAGTCTCACTAAGTTTCTTAGCACCTGATGTTCACTGAAGCTGGAATTGAACTCATGATCCTCCTGCTTCAGGCTGAGAAAATACTGGGATTGATTTCAGTGTGCACCACTGCACTCGGTTCAGTTCACATATTTAATGCCAGCATTCCCTCTCTGCATTGTCAACTATTTTATTTTTTCTATTCAACATTCCAAATGAATGCAGTATTTTTAATTTTTTTGAAAAGAACTTCATTGCAGTTTAAAGATTTTGCTTTCTCTTTGTGAGCATTTTACATGAGAGAAAAGAAGACAAGTAACTTGAAAATTTAAAAAATAAAAACAATGTCTGTCTCCTCCCTCTGTCTTCCCAGGCACATTCACCTTATCAAAACGTCTGATTTAAAATTTTTCTTTTATTACGTTCCTGTGTGATGCATCCTCATTCTAACCTTCCATATTGTGTTAAATGGGGGTTTCATAACTGCCTGATAAAATTGTGAAGAGCTATCATATCTAAAGTCTGTTGAAGTTTCTAGTGAATATCCTTCTTTTTTTTTCTTCCAGAGAGCAGTATAAAGTACGAAGTTAAGGCACTTAAGAAAGTCTCCGAGAGCCCTTCAGATGTCAATGATCTTTTAGTTATACAGGGCTGGGACCCTCTGGGAAACTGAGGTACTTTGAAGACCATGCCCCTTAAAATGCAGTTTTTTTTCCAATTAAGACATAAAGTTCTCAAACTTATCGATCAGAGTAGCAACCAATTAGTTTATTAGAAGTGAAGTGAAAGAGGAAAAAGACGACACTCTGAAGAGAGAGAATTTTCTGTCTGAAAAGAGAACATGTCTCTCTTGCAGGCTCTCTTGTATTCCAGTTTTCTTGGAGATCTAAACAGAGATTCCAAAGGGTCCTTTCCAGGTACAGTTCTTGATTTTGTACTGATAGTTAGAATAACATAAAACTCTCAAGTATTCACTGTCATGACAACTTTAGGTTAATTAGATTCATGCTCACCATTTCTAAATTAACTCATAAGCAAAATTGTTGCAGATTTTTTGGTTATTAAGAATTACCCTTGTTTCTCTGATTTTCAGAATCTGGTCTTTAGCACTTTCACAAAATTCTCCTGTTTAGAGTAACATAGGTTGCTCTTATAAACATTATTTTGAAACTGCATTTCTCCTGCAGATAACAATTTGTTAAGGAATGTGACATATCCTTTCCAGCTAAGCCAGAAAGGATGCAAGTAAATTGCTTCATAGAAAATAAAGAATGGGGTCAGTATGTTGGTCCTATTCATTTCTTTCTTTATTTGTTTGTTTGATTATGGTATTGTGTGTTGAATCCAGAGCTAGCCTACCACTGAGCTACATCGCCAGCCCTATATTTATATTTTATTTAGAGACAAGGTCTCACTGATTTTGTTAGTGTCTCTTGGAGAAGTTACTAAGACTCGCTCTAAGTTCATAATTTTCCTGCCTCACCCTCCCAAACTACTAAAAATACAGGCATGTGGCACCATTACCAACCTAACATTTATCTAAAAAAAGTACTTCATTTCTTTTACCAGGTTCTGTAAATAATGCTATAATGAAAATAGACATGCAGTGGTTCTATGATGTAATAACTCCAGTATTTTTTTTTTAGATTCATACCCAGAATAACATCTAGTGGAACATAAGCCGTTTTTATTTTAACTTTCTGAAGAACCTTAATACCATTTTCAAAAAAAGCTTTATTCAATTGATATTCTCACCAATATTTTTTTCAACTGAGTCTTTTTATATGATGCTTGCATGCTCTGGAGTACCTATTATCTTTCAGATTTTTATATTTTAGTTCTTAATATTTTATTTACGTTTTGTTAGTCATAGATAGACAAATTACTTTTATTTTATTTATTCATTTTTATGTGGTACTGATTCTTAAATATAGTGCCACTGATGTGCTGTGCAAGCACTCTGCAACTAAGCCAGAACTCTATCCTCAGTCTTTGAGATTTTAAGCATAGGCATTCTGACAACACTGCACAAAGTGCAGGATATTTTTTATTTTACTGATACTTTAAATTACTGATGCAAGTGTGTTATATTCCAGGATTTCAAGTAGCCAGAGGAAGAGTGTCCTGTAAATATTTTCTGTGATGAAATGAAACAAGAATCTGCGATTTGTAAACTTTGTTAACACTACTGCTGAAAATTTTTGTCTTTGGAAGTGTTACAAACAATGCAAATCCAATGGCTTGAAATACATCAAGATTTGCCCATGCTCGTCTCTATTGCTTTTAGCAATTGAAAGTTTAAGATACACTCCCTTGAACAGAAGTTGCTAATGTTAGACATTCAGTGCATGGAGAAACTTATTCTGAAAACCTACTGTTAGGCCTGGAATTATTAGTGGTGTAAACAAGGGTAGGTCAGGTCTCAGAAAGTGCTCAAATTTTACTGAGTCTTTCAGGAGATTGATTAATTTTCCCCTTTTGTACCCTTTATTGAATCAAGAGTGAAGTAATTCTTCCAACAAGAGAAGTTAGTAAAACCACTGGTAAATCTCTTTTTGGGAAAAACTGACACCTTTGAGATGTAATTTTTCTGCCCTGACTTCAGGTTGTGAAACAAATCAAAAGACTTACTTGGTCATAGAAGAAAACCACTTTGTAATTTTCACATTTACATTTCACTCCTTCTTTAACCAGTGGATAAGTTAAGATAAAAATTACAGAAAATTTTAAAGTCAGTTTATATATTATCTCAATCTCCCCTTATTTAAGGTGCCTTCAAACTTTTAGGAATATTTCTGAAATATGTGGCACTTCAGTAAACAACTCAAATGCCCACGTGTACCCTAGCTTTTTCTACTCATTTGATTGTAGATATTCTTTCACTTGTCCAATGTATGTAAATCTCATAACTCATTTATGACTTTGTCAAAGTAACACACATAACATGAGTAAATGTGTATTAATATATTAGTAAAGAAAGGGTGGGTTAAAAGCCTTCTATTTTGCTCTATTTCTGTTATAGTCCAGCTGTGACGTGTTCCCCAAAAGCTCATATGTGAAACAATGCAGGAAGGTTTGGAGGAGAAATGATTGAGTCATAGCTTTAAAGTCCTCAGTGAATTAATCCCTGAATGAATTAACTATGTGGTAACTGAATTGATAGTGTGTGGCTGAAAAAAGTGAGAATTGGGGATAGAGCTTTGGAATCTAAATTTGTATATTCTCCCAAAAATGAATCTGTCTCTTTACTGTTATCACTATGTCAGTTGATTCCCTCTACCACACCCTTTTGCCATAATGTTCTGCCTCACCTTGAGCCCTGAGAAATGGAGCAGTATTCTATAGGCTAATACTTTTGAAACCCTAAGCCTGTAAATAAACTTTTATTCCCCTACAATTTCTCTGGTCAATTTGTTAGTCACATTGTTGAAAAAGGCAGCTAAAACAACTTCTAACTTGATCTCTCCTTAATATCTGCTCTTTGTGATGATTTTGAACCCAGTACCTTACATATTCTGCAAACAAACGCTCAGGAAAATGTGACCCATCTAACTTTAGATTGTATTGTATTATCCATTTACTTCTAGCCTTATTTTTGATGCGGATAGGCTTAGACCATTTTATTTATCTCAAAAATACAAGAAATTACATGCATATGGATTCATCTTTGTGTTTGGTTCATACTATGACTCCTTGGATTTCAGTATTGTATTATACATTCATTATATACATCAGTTTCTCTTAATGATACTAATAGTTCATTTGATTCTCTGAAGCTTAGGTTTTGGAGGTATTTCATAAATACTTTTCATTCCATGTAATTTTTTTTCAGTCTCTTTCTTTTAATAGAGAAGCATGCTGAAATTTCTTTGTTAATGTTTTTTTCTTAGTTGTAATCATAATAACTTTATTTTATCTATTTACTTTTAGGTGATGCTGATGATTGAACCCAGTGCCTCACATGTGCTAGGTAAGCACTCTACCATAACCCCAGTCCTACATGCTAAAATATTGATGAAAATGTTATAGATTTCATTCAAGGAAAATTGTTTTCTTTGTAGTGATGTATAGTATCTAAACATGTGTGTAATTGGTTTTTTTAATGTCCTAATTCAAGTTTTATTTACCAGTAAATTCTACATATTTCCCTTTAAAATGTATATGCAATGTATGAAGTAGTATCAAAATGTTACCTTTATATAATACTGATGTGGTGTTTTTACTGTTTGTTAGGCTGAATGTAGTGTGGCAAAAAATGTGTCTTGACAGTAGAAACCACTTTACTCACACTTTATTATTTTTACGTTTCTTATGTGCACATTATATTTTCTTTCACCTTACAGATTTCAACTGTATGGACCATGCAGCTCTTATTTTATATATTATTATGGTTTTTAAGAGCAGTCATATTTATAAGTTAATGTTACTGGTGGGGAAGTGTCATGTCCTTCAATAGGCACACATTTTTTTACACAAAGATAGCCACTTATAATTAATCTGTAGTTCATGAGAACTTTTCCCTCCACATCTTCATGAATACTGTTTAATTTTATGTATTTGGTTATATTTTATTTTTTATGAGTACTGAACCCTTAGATATCACCTGTATAAAGAGAATATTCAAGTTATTTGACTGTTCTTCTCATGATGTCCTTGTCTTTTTCTTCCTGAATGTATTTATTCATGCATCAGGCAATTTATCTTACCTGTTACTTTGTACCTTTTAATGGTATAACGTCATTTATTGATTATTTTAATGCCCAATTTATTAATTTGTTTAACATTTTGTTTTGTGCAACTTTGAACAGAAATAAGTTTCCCATTGCTGTGTGCTTCTTATGACTAAAATCAAGGGTGCCTTTCCATTCAAAACTAGACTCTAGTCTTAATATTATATGAGACAGAGTCTCAATAAGTTATTAATCATCTCTGTGAAATTTCTTTTATTATTATTATTATTGTTGTTATTATTTATATGAGGCAGTGGAATGCATTATAATTTTTATTACACATGTAGGGCACATGCTCTATGTTTCTTGCTGTATACAAAATATATTCACATCAATATGTGTCTTCATAAATGTACTTTAGAGAATGGTTTTTATCAGATTCCACCATAATTGCAAACCCTCTGACACCTCTCTTCTCCCCTACCTTGCTACCCTATCTAAAGTTTGTCTATCCCTCTCATGTCCCTCCCTACACGACTATGAATCAGTCTCTTTGTATTAAAGAAAACATTCAGCATTTGTTTTGGGGGGATTGGTTTTGTCATAACTTCTTAAGCAGTTGATACTATGAGCAATACCAACACATTCACAATAAAACTTACTTTTTCTTATAGTAACTATTGAATGTTTTATAAGTACATATTGACTGTCATTGAAAGACTTATTATGTTGCACTCAGCAAGATTAAAATCACTTTGTGTGTGTGTGTGTGTGTGTGTGTGTGTGTGTGTGTGACACAGATACCCCATAGATATGAAACTTTATTTAGAAAGGATGGCAATTTTCTACTAATCAGCAGTGGAAACTTTTATTTTTCATTGTCTAATTGTAAAGATTTTTTTTAAAGATTCTGTTTTACGGATAGGATTATGGCTCAATAGTAGGGTGCTCAGTTAGTACATGAGAGGCATTGGGTTTGATCCTCAGCACCACATTAAAATAAAATAATAATAATAAAAAAATGATATTGTGTCCACTAACAACTAAAAAAATTTAAAATTCTCTTTTTGGTACACTGATCTCTCTAAGTTTATAACATACAATAATGTGTTGCATAGTGATCTTTTAGTCAGTGATGGAATTTATATACAACAACAGCTACAATATATAGCCTAAGATTGTAGTAGTATACAATCTAAATGTCAGTATACAGTATGATATTTGCAACAATGGAAAAGTCATTTTGAGTGCATTTCTTAGAGTGTATGCCTGTCTTTTAATGAGGCATTTTTATACACATACTATACATTACAAGAACTGATATAATTTTTGTATGACTGTTATATCTCAGATTTACCAAAGCATGCATGAAATTTTATTTGTCTATCAAAGATCAAGAATTTGACACCACTGACACAATAATGGCCATTACTGGATATTAGTTTATTTTGAATATTATACTATTGTTGTTGTTGTTATTATTATTATTATTATTATATGGTATTGAACTCAAGGGCACTGAACTCCTGAGCAACATTGCAGCCTTCATTGCATTTTATTTAGATATAGGATTTCAGTGAGTTGCTTAGCGCCTCCCTTTTGCTGAGGCTGAGTTTCAAATTATGATTCTTCTGCCTCTCCTACCTTGTTAGTTTCACAAGATTCTTACCTGCTTTTTTCTTTGACATCACATGCCTGCTATCCTCTCATGCTGTTCATTGCTGGACTCAGCAGTTTTAGATATTCTCCTTTTCACGTTTTGACACCATTGTTGGCAGATCCAAGATCTTTAATTAGATAGTCCTTAATACACAGTTTCTCATTTTGACTCCTTGGTGTTCATGCTCAAGAAGAACTTGAAAAGTGTTCAACAGATATCTATAAATGGTATAAAATGTGAAGAAAAAAATATCTATAAAAAAATTAAAACATACTGACATTTATCTTTGGATAAATAATAAATTGTGAATTAAGGTAGCACCAGCACTATCTTATGGAGAAAAGTAAGCATATTTCAAGAACGATAAGAAAATAATAATGAGAGAAACAATAGAATAAAAATACATTTTTACTTTGAGAAATTGTTTTTTGAGAACTTTCCAGCTAAATCTAGCACATAATTTTATAGGGGTAAGAGACACCCATGAAATTGATGCCTCACAAGTATCTAAACAACCTCATGGTAAGGAAACCTTTGACAGTAATACCTATAAAGCATGAGAATGAATCAAATAAGGGTGATGAATACTCCTCTGTAAAAGTGCTTATAAAACATAATTTTTCATTGAATCCTAATGTAAAAGATTATTTGTTTGCATAGAGACTAGATAGTACTTTTTTCAGATGTACAAAAAGGGTAAGATGCTGATTAAACTCACATCTTCTAGCTAGAATCATATGGAAGAGAACATAATTAATTTATGGAAAGAATGTTGTTTTATTTTTGGTCCTATTATTTATTTGTATTTGAACTTAATCTTCCACTAATGTGATATGCAACTCAAAATAATACAGTTATTTCTCTGAGTCCCTCATTTATTGACTACAGAATGACAAAATTTAGATTTTGCCATTTCTTATATTCTTTATACCAGAAATCAGAGGGCTAAAGGTTACTTTAACTATACTTGGAGTTGGGGTTTTGCCTCAGAGAAAGAGCACTCACCTAGCATGTATGAGGAATGCAGTTTAATGTTCAGCTCCATACAAAAATCAATAAATAAAAAAATAAATGTATTTTGTCCACCTACAACTAAATAATAAATGTTAAAAATTACTGACTGATCTTTACTCAGACAATAATATTTTAACTTTATGTCTTTTATAAACAGTTCCATGAAGGGGCTGGGGTTGTGGGTTAGAGGAATATCACTCACGTAGCATATGTGAGGAAATGGGTTTGATTTTTTGCACTACATATAAATAAATAAAATTCTCTATAAAAAAACTCCATGACACAAATCAAAAGAAAATGAGACTATTTATTTATTAACAAATATTTAATAACACTGACTTCTCAGGAGAGTTTTGGTTTACACTTAGACCAGCACAAAAAAATTCCAGAGTTCTGTCAGAATTATGATTCTTTGTCTTACAAAAGTAGAGGATATATTTCAATCAGTGTATATACTTTTTGTTAGCTTAAAAAATAACTTTTTACAATGTAATTATATACTATTCTTAAGAGTCATGAATTTTTGGTGGTTGTGCCAAGATTAAAATATAAATAATAAATTCTACATTGGAAAAAACATTTTAAGGTAGTATTTGTTTTAAAAAATTGGTAAACTGGGTAGTCATGGTGGTGCATGACTGCAATCTCAGTGGCTTTGGAGCTAAAACAGGAGGATCACAAGTTCAAAGCAAGCATCAGCAATGGCAAGACACTGTGCAACTCATTGAAACTGTCATAGATGGAATACAAAATAGTGCTCAGAATGTGACTCTGAGTCTAATCTCTATGACCCACCCCCCCCAAAAAAATTGCTAAAATCCCAGGAGCATGCCTGTCATACAACCGGCTTGAGAGGCAAAGGGAAGAGGAGAACTAAAAGAAAAAAAAAAAAACAGGCTTAGAAACGTAGCAAAACCCCACGCAACTTTCTGATAACCCTTTCTGAAAATTAAAATAAATAAATAAATAAAATTTTGGGGATGTGACCCAGTGGTAAAGTGTCCCTGTGTTCAATCCATTAATTCTCCAAATGGTAAACTAACTATCATGAAAATGAAAACAAAATATATTTATATTTTTAAAAATCATTTAGTTAATACATACATTTCATTTTCAGATGCCACACACAAGCAACCAGATATCTAAAAACAGGTTTTATATTAAAGTTATGAAAATTGCAAATGTCTCTCAAAACTAGATCAAGACTTCTCAGCAGACTAGACACTTTCTATTGAGCTGCTTGTGCTATCACTTGGATGTTTCTTAACTAAACTTTTCGTAGATAAAAAAAATACTGCAAAAAAAAATTTAAAACTAACAGGGATATCCTCCATGCAAGCCTCATAGATATGCACACATATATGTCTTGATATTATATACCTCTTTTTGCCACTTCATAAATTATAACATTTTCGTGACAAATTGAATGGAAGAAACACTTTATAATCATATGTCATGGGTGAGCTGTATTTGGTCCTGTAAGGAACAGATTTATCTGTGAAATAATTAGGGTTACTACTCTCTGAACAGAAGGATAAGAACAGTCATGAAATTCAGACATTTCAATGATTCACTGAAGACAATTTATTTATTTATTTATTTTAGGTACCAAGTTTTTTCATTTCTAACCAATAATCTGGACATGTCTCAACTTTTTTAAATCTCTTTTTGTTAGACTTTTAATCATGTAATGACATGAGACAGCGATTATGTCACAAAGAATGATAAATATATCATGGCAATCCCCATTTCAAAACGGTACAATGATATCACCATTTAGATATCTGTGACTTGTGAATTTTTACTGTAGAAATTATAATTGTTTTACTGTAGGGGACTGAGCATCCAAAACTAATAGTCACATTTTAAACAAATCCATAAAATTAAAAATTATTATTAAATTTTATTAGGAATTTTGATTTGATATGCTCTAATATTATTATTAGAGCATAGTGATTAATTTTATTGATAGTTGAATAATAATAATTAATTTTATTGTTTTAAAATTTTAATACATTTACCAAGTTCAAATACATTATTTCATTCACATTTTACATATTAAGTATGAGCAACTATGGTTGCAAGAGTTTTTTGTTTGTTTGTTTGTTAGTTTTTGTGTTGTTGTTGTTGTTGTTTTTCAGAAAAGCCTTTAAATGAAAAAAAAGATAACTGAATTGGCAATTTCAGGTGGATTTCCCAATTTTTCACAGCAGAATTAATTAAAGCACTGGGTGATGGTCACTGCACCCAGACATCATTTTAAATATAGACCTAGAACATTATCAGGAGAGCATGTCAAGATTTACAACATCAAACAAGGGTTAGAAATAAACATAGATATTAGGCCAGGGTAAAGAGCTCATGAATTACATCTTAGAGCATTTCAAGTAAAACATCTGAACATATACTTTAAAATTTAAATGAATACATTAATTAAGACTGAAATATTTCACAAAAATTTTATAACTGAAATGTTAGATCATTATTTCATGCAGAGGAACTTGTAAATTACAGAGCAGACATCAATTGTAAATGATCCAAATGCTAATGAAAGTTAAATGATAAACCTTGTTCTAAAAGATAAGCATTGCAAATCTAAAAATAAAAAATTCTCAGAAATTTGAATTATTATGAGAGGTATGAGAGGTGACATGATGCTGCATGTGGAAAATTCTACAACATACCTATGTGACGTGGTCACAGTCAAAACACAGGTGCATTAAATTATTTTATGAAATTACCTTCACACCATGTATAAAAACTATCGGAAAATTATAAGTTTTTTAAAATTCCAATGCCATCCACAAGATATTTCTGTCTCTCTGACTCTTAAAATAAAGTTATTATATCTAAATCTCTTTGAATATTCTCATTTGAAGCATTTGGATAAAAAATATTGAATTCAAACAAGTGAGGACTTAATGACACTAATGAAACACTCAGAAATGGGTAAGTATCAAAATAATTACACTAAATGAAATAAGTTAGACACCAAAAACGGTACTGAGTAGTTTGATTTATCTAAGTTCTTGATGATATAAATATAAGGTACAAAAACAGCAGAAGAAGAAATATTCCTGAGAATGTGGAAATTGATCCATAGGGTATACTTATATCAAAACATACTCATACGTAGGATAAATGTGTGTCATAATTCTAAGTGTACCTAAATGAAGCTATTAGAACATTTTAGCTATTAAAGCAAACTTTCACTTCGTTGACAACTACTCATTACAAATGTAAGAGTTACCCTTTAACATTTTCTTACGTTGCAAAGCAATCCACATTTGATTTAACAACAAAAAAAAAAAAAAAGACAAAAACTCTGTTAAAATAAATTGGACACTCCAAACCTTGTGTTTTTGAGAAACCAATGGCCACACTGAGCTTCTCAGTTATGGACCTGTGCTCTCTGCAGAGCTACAAACACCATCTCACCATTACTTCAAAACCTTAGAATGTTTTCTCTTGAAAGCAGTTGTGGTGAGCAGTAAACTGGTAGCATGTCATACTGGCTTTTCTAATTTATTTATTCATTTCCTCATTATTTTTGACAGAAAGCCTATTTAGCGTCCTCTATGTCTTGAGATTTGTAGGCCTTGGTTTTATTTGGAGGGGATGAGGGTATAGAGATAATATAATGCTCTTTGGATTTGACAGGAGAAAGAATGAAAAGAGTCTCTACACCCTGTGTTTTCAGGGATGTGCTATAGGAGAACCATCAAATTTCTGTTTGCCATTGTGAAGTTGAGTTGATTTCCCACTTTGTTATAATTTAGAAGATGCAGAAAATAAAGGGGATAATGAGAGGTGCTTGGATCCATGTTGACTAGGTGGCAGATGAGGTAATGTGTAGAGTTTGCTATAGAGTTCAGCTTATTGAAATAAGTATATGTGGGTGCTGAGAGACTGGATTAGTATCACTCTGAGAATATGTGCTTTGCTAGTTTGCAGAAATGGAAAAAAAGAGGCTATATATAGCAAAAGGCAAGTATATGTGTTAGGTTTCTCAGAGCAGGAAACAAACCAGACCTCTGTGTAGGGAACTAGGCAAAGGGAATTGGCCTATGTTCCTGTGTGGAGGGGAGGTTTTTCTGTAGAAGACCAAGCCACCTAAAAATTGCTAGCCTCGGTACCTGTACTTTTCCATATTGCCCTTAGTTAACTGGCTCTCTCTTGACTCCACCTGCAAACCAATACTCCACCTTCTGTGGTATAAATGCCACTGCATATTCCTACACTAATCACACCTCCCTTTATGAATCTTACATCATTCTCTAATTACAGTCTGCCCTGAGATAGTAGGGGTGCCATCCATCAAGACCAGTTCACTGCAAACACCATAGTTTCTACCTATCCCCCACTCACTATCAATAACTTCTTAACAAACAGAAAGTACCTGTAAAGGCTCAGTGCTATCACTATACAACACTTGAATGTTCAAAGTCAGTCATATTATCAATGCAAAACAAAAGGTCAACCACCAAAATCTACTTCTGTCAAATGTTATTATCTTTGAAGGTAGTGTTTTAATTTTTTTTAAATGAATTATTAAATTTTTCAGTATACCTTTATGTATGAATAAGATGTTGGGGATTGCTTAATTTATGACACCACTTAATGACCTAATATCTATGTTATTATTTTTTTATGTATTCATTTTTTAAATTATTTTTTAAATATGATAACATAATGCATTACAATTCATGTTACATGTATTTATGCTTGCCTTATGCTCTATATAACCTCTTTTTCCCCTTTTTTTCAAACTAGCAAAACACATATTCTCAGAATGATACTGTGCCAGCCTCTCAGCATGCATACATTCTTATTGCAATAAGCTGAACTGTTAAGCAAAACAAACCCATTACCTCATCTGTCACCCAGTCAACATGGACTAAGCACCTATCATTATCCACTTCATGTTCTGCATCTTCTAAATTTTAGCAAAAGTAGAATATCAACTCAACTTCCTTCATTTATTACATGTATTGAACACAATTTTTCATATCTCTGGTTGTAAACAAAGTAGATTTATATCTTGTGTGGCTTCATACATGTTCTTAGGGTAATGATAACAATTACATTCCACTGTCCTTTTTACCTCCATGCCCCCTTCCTTCCCTTCTCTCCCCTTTTATCCTTTTCCTTATCTGAAGTTAATGTAATCTTTCCATTCTGTTCCCTAACACATAATGCTATGAATTAGCATCCTTACTGAGAAATCATTTGGTGTTTGTTTTAGGGTGATTTGTAAATTTTACTTAGCATTATATTCTTCAGCTCCATCAATTTTTTCTGCAAAAGTCATAATTTTTTTCCCTTTAATGGCGAGTAATATTCCATTGTGTACATATACTACATCTTTTTCCATTTATCTACTGAAGGGCATCTATTATGGCTACACAGTTTAGCTATTGTGAAATGTGCTGCTATAAATATTGATGTGACAGTGTCCCTGTAGTATGCTTTTTTAAGTCTTTTGTGTAAGAACAAGGAGTGGGATTGCTCTGTCAAATGGTTCCATTCCAGTTTTTTCAAGGAATCTCCACACTGCTTTCCAGATTGGCTGCACCAATTTGAAGTCCCACCAGCATTGTATGAGTGTGCCTTTTACCACACCCTCACCAACAATTATTGTTGTTTTTTTTCTTAAATGACTGGAGTAAGATGAAATCAGAGTAGTTTTGATTTGCATTTATGAAATTGCTAGACATGTTGAGCAATTTTTTATATGTGTGTCAATTGATTGCATATCATCTTTTGAGAATTGTCTGTTCAGTTATTTGGCTCATATGTTGATTGGGTTATTGTTGTTTTGGTTTGCAGATTTTTGAGTTCTTTATATATTCTATAACTTAGTTCTATATCTGATGTGCATGTGGTAAGAATTTGTTCCCCATTAGTAGGCTCCCTATTTACTTAACCAATTGTTTCTTTTGATGAAAAGAACCTTTTTAATTTAGATCCATAGTATTTATTGTTGCTTAATATAAATTATAGTGCTCCGAAGTCTTATTAAGAAAGTCAGGCACTAACCAGATAGATTTGGGCCTATTTTTCTGTTAATATACACAATGTCTCTGGTTCAATATTTAGGTCCTTGATTCAATTTGGGTTGAGTATTTTGCATGGTGAGAGATAGGGGTTTAATTTTATTTTATTGCATATAAATTTCCAATTTTCCCATCATTATTTTTTGAAGAGGATATCGTTTTCTCCAATGTACATTTTTTTTATGCTTTTTGTCAAATATAAGAGAGCTCTAATTATGGGCATTGGTCTCTGTGTTATCTATTCTATACCATTAGTCTACAAGTCTATCTTGTTGCCAATACCATACTGTTTTTTGTTATTATTGATCTGT
The DNA here is from genome assembly GCF_048772815.1 of Callospermophilus lateralis. NCBI lineage: Eukaryota > Metazoa > Chordata > Mammalia > Rodentia > Sciuridae > Callospermophilus > Callospermophilus lateralis. The sequence continues at coordinate 673,886 of NW_027517355.1, forward strand.
AGCATAGTTTAAGGTCTAGTATAGAGATGCCACCTAATTCACTCTTCTTGCTAAAAATTGATTTAGCTATCCTGGGTCTCTTATTTTGTCAGATAAATTTCATGACTGCTTTTTCTATTTCTCTGAGGAATGTCATTGAGATTTTGATTGAAATTACATTAAATCTGTATAGTGCTTTTGGTAGTGTGGTCATTTTGACAATATTAACTCTGCCTATTCAAGAAAAAATAGATCTTTCCATATTCTCATGTCATCTTTGATCTTTTTTCCATAGGGTTCTGTAGATTTCATTGTAGAGTTCTTTCAGCTATTGTTATGTTGATTCCCAAGGATTTTATAATTTTTATACTATTCAAAGTTAGTAGTTTTTCTCATTTTCTTTGCAGAAGATTTTTTATTGATATTCAAAAATGCCTTTGATTTATGGGTGTTGATTTTGTATCCTGGTACTTTACTGACTTCATTTACTAGTTCTAGCACTTTTCTGATGGAATGTGTCGAGTCTTTTAGGTATAGAATTATATTGTCAGCAAATAGTGCTAATTTGAGTTCTTCCTTACTTATCCATATGACTTTAATTAATTTTATTTGTCTAATTGGTCTGGCCAGTGTTTCAAGAATTATGTTAAATAGAAGTTGTGGAAACGGGCATCCCTGTCTTATTCCAGTTTTTAGAGGAAATGCTTCCATTTTCTGCCTTGGTGTCCTAGAATGGTGCTCCCCAATCTTGTGGCCATTGTCCATGTAATCCATCAAATTGACAAACTCAGCTTTTTTGTCACAGGATCTATATGCCAAAATATCATGTGCTTGAAGCTACTGAATTAGGCACGATCGACACAGAACATTTCCATAATCGTGAAAATTATTGAATGATGATGTTCTATAAATCACCAGGAGCAAATATTATGGATAATATGACCTATTGAGAGTTCAAATCTAGTACCTTTCAACAAATACCTTGCTAACTGTGTTCCAATATAAATTTTTTGTTAAAAAAGAATAAATAAAGAAATAAATAAAATAGAGTGGTGTGGATACAGCTATCAGGTGCTACATTAATGAATTCTGTTTTAGAGCATCCACCAGGTTTTACCTGGCCTCTTCCAATCACAGGATTTCAAGCACCTCCCTGGAAGGCCCCCTCCCATTCTGGTAAAGGCCTTTGACTCTTATGGTGTCATTTGTCAGAATCCCTCTTACCTTCTAGGCTAACGAGGAAACTAGCCAATCAAGAAACCACTACCCCGGCCACTCCAGATAATTCTTGTGCATGGGAATTCATAGCCATCCTATGAGTATGAAGCTGCTGGCATTGGTACCACAGTTAGAAAAACACTGCTCCAGCAGACTCCAACATCTGGGACATAGGGGTGTTTTCATAACAGGTCCTAGTAGAACATGACTCAAGCCCACTTAGTTATAAGCTGGGGATGCTGCTGAAATAAGACACAAACCACCACCACCAACAACAATAACAATAACATAAAGCCCTCTACATTTATGTGGGGATTTTTCTCTAAAAAAGACCTTGAATTTTTAAAAATTATCACATCTCCATATGGCTTCTGCCAATAAACCCCTCAATGATAAACAGTTTTTTAAAAGAATATTTTCAGAAATATTTTTTGAGGAAGTAAAGAACAACCCACTTGGGAACAGTACAGAATGTGAGCACTTTTTTGCTCGATTATAACATAAAATTCTACTGAAGCTGTGGCAAAGACCCTTCACAGACCTCAAGAACAGACAGGAGATTTCCTCCTGCTGACATGCTCTCAAGTCAGAGCTGCACATAACTTGGATTCTCTTGAGGCAAAGAAGGCCCAAAAGGTCATTGAACTAGCTGTTCTGTCACAATGGGGGAATATATACCATAAATTACCAAATAATACATCTAATAAAACTAATAATTACAAAATGCTATCTTTAACATAGTTTGATTAAATTTAATTTTGAATGAAAGTGTTTAATCTTTAGTACACCATATTTATCTTATTGCTGATAGATGAGATTTTACTGCCAGAAAGTGATAACTTAATGATCTCTGTTAAACAATGCAAGTCCAAGGAGACTTCAAGCATCAATTATTTATAAGCAGACTTGGTGCTGTGTCCCCATGTAAAGGTAGCAAAACTCCTGTAATGAGGTGGATGCACCCCTATATCACCTGACCACAATGATCTCATCTGAAAGAGACCAGAAGTATGGCAAAACTTTGAACCTCAAAAAATCTTAGAGAGGCGAGGCCACAATGATGTCTTAGAGTCAAGTTCATGGAATACTGCCTTCATGGCATACATTAAGAGTGCCTGGGTGGCAACACACTATCCCATGCTAGGTCTTGTGAAGAGCAAAATACTTACCCCTTTGGCACAGCCCTGCGCATGAGGCTATGTGTTGAATTCCCTGCTCTTGCTCCATTGCTCACTCCTTGATTGGTCACTGCAGAAATTGCATTGGTGGCTGCCTGTAATCTGCTAAGCTACTGCCTGAGTATATATACATGGTAACTTCACAATAAAATGGGACCTGTTTCTTGCTTGATGTCCAGAGGTCTTTATTAGTGACTTCACAGACACAGTCTCTTCTACAATTTTCCGTGAAACCCCTTGCTGGACGAGAAAGAGCCCACATAAACATCAGTACACAGCATTTGTCTTTTTTTGAAGGATCAAAAAAAATCCTTGTAATGTAACTCTCCTGACCTCTAATGAATGTCAGTAAGTTTGCATTTCCATCACCACATCATCGATTTTTGGATATTTACTCACTTAGTCTTTGTTCCAGAGAAGGTTATTCTTCCATTAGAAATGACTGGGTGATCTTTTCTTTTTTTTTAAGCATTTATTAGGGTGGAGATAATGAAAAGAACTTTCTGTATCCTGCCATTTTCTACGAATGACAGTTCCTTCATACTATTTTAAGCAGGATTCAGCTTGTCCATGAGTCCCTTTTTTTTCTTTTAATCTATGCAGAAGGTTTTACTTTTCTTCATGCTGCTTTTCACATCATACCTACAAGTCAACTGATGGAGCTATGCTGAGTGAGAAAAAAATACCAATAAATTGATATTAGGTAGGCCTGCCTACATCTTCCATGGAGGTTGTAACAACTGAGTTGTTGCCTCAGATTATTGGGAGAAAATAAATTCAGTTTAAACTCACTAAGCTTGTAATATTTTAGCCTAAATTCACTCTCCACAGAGAATTTTAGGTCCTCCAAGGCATCTATTCACCACAGGATTTTGCAAAGTAACCATGGATGCACTAGCTACAACATAAACCAGGGGATCATTCCATAATTTATTTGAGACCAAACCAAACCAGTAACTGTTGCTCTTCTGCAGGATTCAACACCCTCACCATGAGAGTCATATTCACTAATGAAAAAAAATCTAGTACAATTTTCAACTGCATTGACCATATGCAACTTTGGTTTGATTTTGATCAAAGTATTTATTTAATCACTAATGAAACATTTTAACTGAAAAAAATAATGATATACACTTTTAAAAGTATTTATTTTCTAAATGTTTATTTTCTAGATGTAGGTGGACACAATATCTTTATTTAATTTATATGTGACACTGAGGTTTTAACCCAGTGCCTCACATGTGCTAGTTGCTCACTCTACCTCTGAGGCAAAATCCCAGTCTCTCGTGTTATACACTTTGATGTCTACGTTTTTGTTTAAAAGAGTGTTTTGATTCTTCCAAGTTTTTCTGTGGATAAGCAGTTTACTATTTTATTTATTCTACTTATTTATTTTCTTTGCACCTGTAATGAAACCCAGGGACACTTAATCACTGAGCCACATCCCTAGCCCTTTTATCTTTTTTATTTTGAGACAGAATCTTCCTAATTTTCTTAGGACATTTCTGAGTGGCTGAGGCTGGATTTTAATTATGATCCTCCTGCCTCAGCCTCCCAAGCTTATGGGATTACAGGCATCATTTTCATTATGTTTAAATAATTTGACATTTTATGAATATTTAAAAAAACGTGCCGAACATTTGGAATCTTTAGTTGTAGGCAAATTTTGAAATGGGCACAAACACTGGTAGGATTAACTAGTTCTTGTGTTCTATTCTATATATACAACAATATATGATATGATTCAAAATTACTAGAAGAAAATAAATGTGATAAACAAAATGAGAAATGATAAGTATTTGAGGAGGCAAAATGATAATTACACCATTATTATCAATATATGTGTCAAATTACTATATTGTATGATAAAGATATACTTGTTTCAGACTGGAGTGGTGACTCAGTGATAAGCACTTTCCTTGCATGTGTAAGGCACTGTGTGCAATCCTCAGCACCACATAAAATAAATAAAGGTATAACAATTATCTACAACTAAACAAAGAAATTAAAAAAGATATATGTGTAAATTAAATTATAAAGTTATGAATAGTTGCACATATATATCAAAGTATTTTCCCCAAGATATGTATTAATTCAAAAGAAAAATATAGTAACTTTATAGTGGATAGACCCTTTAGACATCAACTTAACTAAGTGATCAAGGTCATCACCACCAGTAATCAAACATGTTGGAGACATGAGCCTCTTGATATGGTGAGCTGAGAAGGAACCACCACCATTTCTGTGGTATTGCCAAAACTGCAGAGCCTCCCTCTGATCTTGAGAAAACACAAGGTAACCCACAGTTCTACAAAACACTTATTCCTCAGTGCTGTCAAGATCATGAAAGATGAGTATAGACTGAGGGAATGTCACCAATGTTAAGGTCTGTAAACAAGTCAGGATGGCGCCTGGCATTTTGCCAGAGGGAGTGGTTTGTGAGGTGGTACCAGCAAGCCATTAACTGTGATTCGTTGACTGCTGTATCTAGTTTATGTTAATTAAGATAATCTGTGTGGAATGTATATATACCCCTTGTGTCCTACAATAAATGGCTCCCACTCCTGCTGTATCAATCTACACAAGTTGTTCGTCACCCCCTGGTTATTTTGCTGCAGCAGTACTGCGGCAACAAATTGATCAGGGACACAAAAGAAAAATAACAACTAAATGCAGTGTGGTGTCCAGAATGGGGTGATGGAAGCAGGAAAAGATCTTAGTAGAAAAACGGGAAATTCCAATAAGAGTTGTTTTGTTTTGTTTTAGGTACTGGGGATCTAACTCAGGACTGCTTTACCATTGAGCTACATCCACAGCCCTTTTTTATTTTCATTTTTTTTAAATTTTGAGACTGGGTCTCATTAAATTGCTTAGGGCCTTGTTAATTTGCTGAGGCAGGCCTCGAATTCCCTATCCTCCTGTCTCAGCCTCCTGAGCTGCTGGGATTACAGACATGCACCACTGTACCCAGCATCCAATAAGATGTGAAGTTCAGGTGATTGTACTGAACTAAGGATAAGTTCTCAGGCTTGATCATTTACTAGGGTTATGTAAGATGTGAATATTAGGGAAGGCTAGGTGAGGGGTGTACTGAAGCTATCTGTTCTATTTTTGGCAACTTTTCTGTAAATCTAAAATTAGGTCAAAATAAAAGGTTTAAAAAAATGCCACTTCGAAAATTTAGGGCAGATGCCTGGAAGGGCTCATGGGAAATTTCACTGCTCTGCCTGTCTTTGGATTTGAGATTGGGAGACCTCCTGTCCTCAGAGCATTAAAGCACCCACGAAGATTTATTCAGTCATTCTGGCCTATGGTTGGCCAAATGGCTTATACCTTTAGGACAGACTGACCCCCCTTTCTCCTCTGCAGTATGGAGCCCTGAGCCCCCCACCCCACGTTGGGATTCTCATCCTGGGTGGCAGAGGCTGCGAGGTGAGGCTGCAGCAGTCTGGGGAAGGCTTGGCAGGTGAGTGAGAGGGTGCTCCAGAGGGAGGGAGGCTCAGACAGTGTTTAGCTGTAGAGTGGGGCTTAGCAGAGGCGAGGGGAAAAGGGAGGGGGGCTCTCCTTCTCAAGGGGCCCTTTCATGTTGAAATCAGCCATCATGAATGCTGGGGGCCCAGGAGCCCAGGCGTGGGAAATGTGAGAGCCCCCTTATGTCCCCTCATGTGACATGTCGTCTGTGGCTCCCAGCCGGCCAGCCAGGATGCATTAGGAGAAGTGTCGGTGTGCACCTGGGGCGGGAAAGGTCCCATCAAGACATTGACCCACTCAGGGAAGGGAGATTTGAAGAAGCAAGTTCTAGACTCTCCTGGTGCTGGAGGGGAGGGTGGACTGGGCACCCTGTTGGCTTCAGCATCAGGGGTGGGGCAATTGGCAAGAATCCAAGAGAAGGTCGGTGGGGACCCACGCGGCCTCAACATGCGTATGGAGAAGTGTTATTTCTGTTCAGGGCCCATCTACCCCGGCCACGGCATGATGTTCGTCCGCAATGATTGCAAGGTATTCAGATTCTGTAAATCCAAATGTCATAAGAACTTTAAAAAGAAGCGTAATCCTCGCAAGGTCAGGTGGACTAAAGCATTCCGGAAAGCAGCTGGCAAAGAGCTTACAGTGGATAACTCATTTGAATTTGAAAAACGTAGAAATGAACCTGTCCAATACCAGCAAGAACTATGGAATAAAACTATTGATGCAATGAAGAGAGTTGAAGAGATCAAACAGAAACGCCAAGCTAAATTTATAGTGAACAGATTGAAGAAAAATAAAGAGCTACAGAAAGTTCAGGACATTAAAGAAGTCAAGCAAAACATCCATCTTATCAGAGCCCCTCTTGCAGGCAAAGGAAAGCAGCTGGAAGAAAAAATGGTACAGCAGTTACAACAGGATGTGGACATGGAGGATGTTTCTTAAAAATCTTACTCTATAATCATTTCTATGTGTACATTTGAAAATCTCCTTTGGAGACTTAGAATTTAATTCTAAATAATTAATTTTTATATAAGGTCACTGAAGTGAAAGGTGATTACAAATACTGTTCTACATTGCTATCTGCAAAGCATCAGATTATGGATGTTAGATTGCACCTCATTGTAATGTCTTCATTGATAGACATGCTTATGTAAATCATGAAAATTCTCTTTATAAATGCACAAGTGGATTGTGGACAGAATGGTCATGCCTTTTGGATAATGGCAATAGGCAGCATTTATTTAATAAGTAATTACAAAAATTTATGGCCAGTGATAGGTAAAATCAAATTTTCTTTGCAGTAAAATGTTCCCTTTATTATGTTATAGAAGGGAGGATACAACAATCTCAAAATGTATGGCAATCTCAAAATCATTAATTTTAGTATTTTCTGTTTTGATTTATTAGCCTAAAGGAGCATAATGGCCAAATACCATGAAGCCTAGTTATGCTAAGCTGTTTTGACCTGGTTTACCTGTTGTTGGCAGGTAGTTGTGAGTGTTTGTGAGGAGAGCTGACTAATCTTTATTTGAAATGGCACTATATTATTTCTGCTTTAGAGAATACTCAGTTCTAATTTGTGATTCCTGGTAGAGCAAGCTCCCTCCCCCCTCCCCTGATGTAGAAGCAAAGTAATCCTAGTGTCTTAAAATTTGTTGCAGAGTTTTCTTTCTTTTTAAAAACAGGTTCTTAATTGTTATGGAATATAGAATTTATGAGTATAACATCTGCCCATTTGTACATAAAATAATAACATTTTTAGTGTGTGCCTATATATTATTTGAATATACTAAAAAATATGAGGTATTTTTACTTGGAAGAAAATAACTTTCTTTACACATACTACTTTATTAGGAAATATAGTTAATTAAAGAGAAATATATGCTTAGCAAAAAAAAAAAAAAAAAAAAGAATCCAAGAGAAGGCTCTAGTCCCAACCCTCTCCAATGCCCTGAGTAGCCTGCTTCTCGCCAGCTCTGAAGGTGCAGACCCTGCTGACAAACCTCCAGGGACAAGAAGCTCACTCTATCCTGGGAGAGCGTAGGGTCCTGGCATTGGTTCCACCTCTGGATTCAGTTTTCATTCCCAGCCAGGAAATCTGGGTCATTGGACAGGGGAGGCTGTGGCCCCATCTTCCCTGGTACACTCTCAGCCCAGGAGTGACCCCTGCTGTCCGGACAACCCTGGAGGTGGAGGACTATGCTGGCTAGCTGTGCATGGATTGTGCTGGGTGGCCCTGCCAGCCCCATCCCCACCCCGCATTCTGTGTTGCTCTCCGCAGGCCTACAAGGTTCTCCTCAAATGTACTGCCACAGGAGGGAGGTGGGTGAGGCCAACATCTGGACCAAGGGGACATCATTGGCCCCCACAGCTGGAGCTATCAGCAGCCAATGTTTACCCAGACATTATTTGCCTTTGTAAGTTCCTGGCCCCCAACATGCCCCCCCTGAGGAGAGGGTCCTGAGCCTCCTCCCCACGACTGGGCAGGGACGGACCCGAGAGCGCCGTGGCTGGCTGGAGTTCAGATCCTCCCAGCAGCTTCGGCTGCCTGAGAGAAGAAAGGGCTAGCCAGCTGGGCTGTCCCTGCAGAGGTGTGGGCACGAGTAGGACAAGGCCATGGAGAAAGTGTGAGTGGACCCTGGACACAGCGTGGAGCAGAGAGGAGGGCCAGACCTCTGGAATATTTCAGAACCTTGCTGGCTGACCTTGGGTCAGTCTGTTCCTCTGTATCCTGTGCCACCAAATGGGAAGATTTCCTTGCCACCTGATTGAAAATAGTCTCTGTTTTAGTCAGCTTTTTTGCTGCACTATGGAAGGACCCAACCAGAACAATTATAGAGAGGAAAACGTTGCCTTGGGGGCTCAGGGTTTTAGAGGTCTCAATGCACAGACAGCAGGCTCCATTCCTCAAGGTTTGAGGTGAGCTGAACCTCATGGCGGAAGAGTGTGGTAGAGGGAAGGGGCTCACATGATGATCAGGAAGCAGAGGGAGGCTCCACTTGCCAAATACAAATATATATCCCAAATAATTGGCCCATGACCCTCCTCCCCAGCCACACCCCACCACTTCAGTCACCACTCAGTCAATCACTATCAGGGGATTAATTCACTGAGGGGTTAAGACTCTTACAACCCCATCACTTGTCCTTCGAACCTTCTTGCATTGTCTCACAGCTAAGTTTTTTGGGGACCCCTCACATCCAAACCAGAACAGCCTCCTGCCACACCTATCCCCTCCCGTGCCTGTTTGCTCTTTCTAGCGTATGTTCCAACATGCACCCCTCTGCCAGAGCACGACCACCAGGAGGGCAGGCAGGACCTCACTTTACTGTCACTGCTCCCTGGCATCCAACCAAGCTTCCACAGCTCGTCCCTAGGTTGCCCCTCTCATTCCATCTGCTTCAAGTGACATTGTGGATTGGGGTCAGAGAAGGACAGACCATGTTCTGTGGTGGCAGGCTCTGGCCAGAGAAGTTTTCTCCTGGAGCACAGCGAGTCCCAGGTGGGCAATAGCGTGGGAAAGAGTATTATGCCTTCATGATAATAGAGTACGCATTCACATGAGGAATTCATGAGGATTCAGAGATGTTCTGTAACTTCTGTAACTTACCTAAGGTCACACAGCCCCAAAGTTACAGAACCAAGATTTGAGCCCCTGTTCAAGGTTTCCTCTTTACTCTGCTGCCTTCTGTAAATGATGTTCAAAGTTCTCATTTGATTTTCCAGGACACATGTGTCCCACACTCCATTGTATCTATACATTCTTTCTATATCATTGCACCCTCAACCCCAACCTGGTTGATGAGCACAGAAGACAACATGAGCCCGATTTCACAGACCAGAGAGAAGCCTGTAGCCACGCAGCCAGTAAATGGCAACATCTGAACTAAGCTCAGGTCAGCCTCATGTTGGCACATTGCCCTTAGCCTTCTTCCAGGCTGGGACTAAGCTTTCAGGTCTCATTGGCTGGCATGGGGCTCCTGACCTCCCAGCCTGCATTAACACACCCGTGCTAAAAGCTTCCCAGGGACCTCACCCTGGACAGAACCTGCTCCCTTTACCCCATCCACAGGGTCATTTCAAAAACCCCTGTTGACCCTCCAGTGAAGAGGCAAAGGGTGTCCAGGCTGCCAGGGCCCAGGAAACAAGGTAAACCTTAGGCTACCACGGAGAACCTACAAAATACTCAGACTAAAGGCAGCTGCAACTTGACTCTTGCTGAAAGCCAAGCATCAATCTAAAGAATATTTACTGCATCTCTGCAATATGCCTGACATTTCATGAAATCATATTTTTTATTTTGTGGAATTGGGGATCAAACCCACAGGTGTCTTTATCACTGAGCCTTATAACCCTGGCCCTTTTTACTTTTTTATTTTTATTTTTTATTTTGAGGATCTCACTAAGTTGCCCAAGCTCACCTGAAGCTTTTGATCCTCCTACCTCAGCCTCCTGATTCACTGGGATTACCAGGAATGTGTGTTTTTGAATCTGAAATACTTTTATGAAAAGGCATGCATTAGTCCAGTGCTTGCTATGTGGGATATAGTCACCACATAAAATCCATGTGAATCTTTACAGAGTCTTGAAAGAGGGGCTACAGATATTACCCCCATTTTGCAGATAGGTAGAGTGAGACTCAGAAGAGCCAAGCCACATGTCCAGGATCTCCAAGGTAGCAAGTGGCAGGGCAGGGAATAGAACCCAGGTTTTCCCAACAAAAAGGCTATGTCCTTCAGGCCTATAATCCCAGCAGCTTTGGAGGCTAAGGCAGTACGATTGCACGTTCAAAGCCAGCCTCAGCAACTTAGCAAGATGCTAAGCAACTTAGCCAGACCCTATCTCTAAATAAAATATAAGAAGAGCTAGGAATGTGGCTCAATGATTGAGTGCCCCTGAGTCTAATCCCCAGTTCTTAAGCCATGTGCTGTCTGTCCCTTCCTATGAGCAGAGGGCCCTGCACTTTAGCCTCACCTCCTCAGACATGCTTTTAGGAGCACATCCTACTTCCCCATGTCTGGACATGCTCACTTGACAAGTGGGAGGAACACTGGGGAGGCTCCTAAGCAGGCCTCCGGCTATGGGGGTGGACCCAGGATGCCCACCCTTGTCACACCAAGTTCAACCAACAGGTCCCACTCACTGTCCCCCAAATCAAAGGCAGTCTGTGTAGTAAGGAGTCCCCTTCATGATGGTCCCTCAGAGCTCCTGGGGGCTGCCTGGTGGCGGCTAGGAGGGGACTGGGGGGATGTCCCTTCCTCTGGGTATTTGGGAGCCGGTGCCCAGGGAGCCTCCAGAGGCTGTTGATGTGGAACTGGAGCCACTGGCCCTTCCCTGTACATGATGAGCAGGGAGTGTGTTGATGGATATGCTGATTTCACTATCCCACACACCATTACCATCTAGAAGTTGGCAGACTTCTGGGTGGGGAGTGATAGGGGAGGGAATTTACTAACTTCCTCATGTGTGTGGTGGCATCCTTTACTCTTGAATAAAGGCCAGGGACCTGATTCACTCCTGGAG